>NC_132971.1:9412500-10620000 GCF_047496725.1 Anoplolepis gracilipes | reverse complement strand
TATCCAGAACCTATCATAATGCAGCCAGTTCCGTGTTACAGCTGTTGTAACCTTTCCCTTGTCTTAAATAAATGCATTTTTGCACGGCAGTCAGCAGAAAAGCTTACACTTGTAAAATCATTACAGCACGTATATTTTGTACACCGTTGTTCTTTACAATACTTGTATAAAATTTAAGACAATAAAATAAAATTTCATGTCAGTCTCGACTGGATCGAATTTGTAAAAATATTTTTATCGTGTTATTATTTTATTACTATTAAATATTATACTTTCTGTATTAAATGTTATTTTCACAAATTTAGCTTTCTCCCGAAATGCGATAAAAAAGATCGAGCAATAATCTACCGGAAATTATGGAACATCTTCCGGTTTCTTGAAAGAAGAAAAGGGTTTTAAACATAAAGAAAAAGCTGTGTAAAATTCATAGGATAATTTCTGAAGGCAATGAAATTTTTTACGCATAAGAAAACAACGCATCTATCGGAGAATCCTCTCTGCAAAAAGGATAAATGGAATATTATTCGATAGTAATGACTAAGTTCGCCATTTCGAAATTAAAAACTTTAGTCACCGGAAATTAAAGTGGAGACAAGAAGCTAACGAACTATGATCAAGGACTAATTAAGTTCTGACAAGGTTAATTAGGAGCGGATCATGCCGTTTGTCGACTCGCGAGAATCATGCAGAGAACGCGCTAATTTATTATACATTAAATGGTACATGTATAACAATGTATTAGATTTTTAAAAAAAGCAGCATAAAAAATGCGATTACTTTGATTCACTCTGATTCATGTGTATGAAAAAAAAAGAAAGAGATAGAAGATGAAACAAAATGCTCTTAGCAGAAAAAAACTGTGGGAAAACGTTCGTTTGGTTTCACGTTATAAAGCACGTATTACATTCTCGTAATCCTGCCCTTTGACCATAAAGCTTTGCGTTTCGAGACTCGAGCTTGTCAAAGTATCTCTTATCGTTGCTGTCACGACCAGATAACAGATGAATCTATCCGTCATTCATGTATATTGTTTCAATTGTGTAGTATAACTTACAATTCGTAATGGTTAATTTGCAACGTAATATGTAACATTGGTAATGCATACTGTGCAATCGATAAAACAAAACAAATATGTATTCGGAATATGTCCGAGAAATCAATAATCGAGTTTAATACCAAGATATTTGCACGTGTATACTATATACATTTCTCGACTGCACATCCTCGCCGATCTCTCGTTACAAATTTTCGCTTATAAAAACAAACACTTGAAACTGAAATGTGAGCGCAAACAATTTCATTATTGAGTGTAATTCTTTAGATTATGTTAAAAAAAAAGAAATTAAAAATGCATGTTTTATCTCATTCTATTAATTAATTTTAATTGTCAAACATACGTGCAAATATCATTTTTCACTTATCCTAAAATAAATTAGGCCCCAACTGTTAGAGGATTATACTACTCAAGATATATATATACGTAATATAATTAAAATTCTTTCATCTTCTAGAAAACACAAAAAAAGTTACAAAGCATATTTTCTCGACTTTTTAAAATAGCTTCCTTGTGAGACCTCAGAAATATCTCTCAAGTATTATTAGTATCAGTTTAAACGACATTATCTTACAACGATTAATCCTATTTAGTTATTTATCTATATTCAGCATATTCAATATTAATAATATTACTGTTGCTTTTCTTGTACGATGGACTGATGATATAATTGCCGGCGCACGATGAATGATGTGCAACGATTATAGGCGTAATTTGCCATTCGCAGGGAAATTAATATCGCATAACGAGCGCATGAGCGTGACGTAATCAAGGATACGGCATTACACAAAATGTAAATACAATTTTGTTGCCGATTACTCGCTACCATGTGGCGCGAGGTTGCAAGAAAAATCTATCAGGATATAACGGGATTTATGATAAACTATCTCTCGATAAACCGGAGATCTCATCTCTCTTTCTTTCTCTCTCCCCCTCTCTCTCTCTCTCTCTCTCTCTCTCTCTCTCTCTCTCTCTCTCTCTCCTTGTATGCGTTATAAAACGCGCTCATATAACGGGGATCACGTGTCATGAAAATAATTTAGCTGTGTACATTTTTATAACAGATGTATATGTGTATTTACAACGGTATAGTTCGTGAGAAAATTTATACTCGTATATACTTCGTACTTTAAATATATGATTTTCACAAGAGAAACTAGAATAAAAATTTCAAGATGTGTATTTCAAGGTATTTTCAATTTTTATACGATATTAATTTCCTAGCGAATGGCAAATTACGTATAGAATCGTTGCGCATCGTTCATCATGCGCCGGTAATTATATCGTTAGGCCATCGTGCAAGAAAAGCAACAGTAATATTGAATATTTACTGATATGAAGATATGAGCACAATATTTTTTAATTGAAAGTAAAATAAAAGATTTTTCGCAGAGACATATAAAATCACACATATATAGAAAATAAGAAAATCTTATTCCTCATTTAAATCACACACATAAAAAATATTTACTTTAGTTAGACATATTTTAATTTTATTAATAGCATATACTTATATATTTATTAAGAGATGAAGAAAATAATTATTTACTCTGAACAATGCATTTGTAGTAAAGAGATATTTAGCAAATCAAACTTGCGTGTTAGAACAGAATCCGTCAACAAAATTTAATTACTCAATTTAAAGCACTCTCGAGGATAATAAAACCGCGTCAACTTACTTTGATAGGTTGAACCGACGATCTAGAGACAATCCGAAATCAAAAGTTCACGTTATCCAGTTCGCGCGCAAGCCTCAGGGTGATCTCCAGAGTAGAAGTGTCATTGTGCCATTTGGCGGAGGACGCGTTGGGATCCACCGGATGCGGTGTCGGTAGATGCAGCCGATATCTGTTAGAATTGCGACTTAGTTTTACGTGCGCCGGGCAGATAGAGAGATTTACGGCCTCTCGTAAAATTGTCAAAGACAGTAGAAGCACGCGCACGCTTGTCGAAGTCAACGCTAGATCGGACTTGGACGCGACGTACGAGAGTTTCGCTCTCTTTCTACCATGCAACTTACAGCCATAAATTTTCCGTCTCACCTTGAGCTGCGCACGTCGATCGCTTCGGATTCCACGGAGAGCTCCACCTTTTCCCGCGTTTCCTGAGGCAATTTCACCAACACCGACAGCCATTCGCAGGATGCCGTACTTGGCGTTTTAAAGCTCATCTAAATAACAATTCGTCCATCTTTAAGGCCGCTTACAGTGCGATTTACACGTAATGTGTCGATCGGAACAAATTGTGTTCACTTTTTACATGTAAAGCTTCGACTTGAGAAAGAGTAACGAAAAGTTTTAAATATATATATCTATTGTTTTATATATCGAATCCTTTTTTATTATTTTTACTCTTTTAATTAATTCTGCTTTCTCAGAAAAAATTTACAAATACCCATTTTAATATCTCTTTGGAAGCAAAGATTGATTATCTATTTTGTAATTTATTAATTTCTATGCGTGTATTATATGATAATTAAACTCTCATCAAAAAATTAATGGGCTTAAAAATTAGAATATAAGATAGCCATTTTTGCGTTAAATCTACAGTAAAAAAAACAAACTATAACGTGTATGCAAACTGTCAAACGTGAATATTGTTTAATTCGAAAATTATTCTCTTTATATTGAGAGGGAGAAAGTAGATATAATATTTACTCCCAGATAAACATCCTCCGCCGTCACTGCTTGTTTGAACTTCATCTCGTATTCGGGCATCTGTCTGGGATCATAATCCTGCGCATTTCGAGTATCAAGTGCTTCCGAGGGATGCCAAATATCATCGCCGGCACCTTTAAGCGGCGCATGTGGTCCTGTTGCTGCAAGATCCTGGGAAGGATCGCTCGAGGCGTCGATATCACCCGGTCCTAAAACAAATATTTCAGTTTCAATCTGTTAATTGTCATTCTATCTCCCGAACAATGAACGAATGAAGATTACGTAATCTTTGAACTAGTAATAGAATATTACTTTGAAACGCAATACGTAAATGTAAGTTATCTAACTGTACTTCAAAACGGATATAATAATGATTTATAACTATGTAACATTATGTAGCGGATAATATTCTAACGCAATGAATTTTAATTAGGATTAATTATTGTCAGCATTTATACAACATATATTTAATTACTGTGTTACGTATATTCTTTCAGAAAGTGATGCCATCTTCTATTATTAATATCTATTTAAAGACATAGTATAATAAGTATCTATTTAAACTAAAAATTTTAAAAAATTCTCTTCATTTTATTTTATTTTTCTTACAAATCGACTTTTTTGTAAATCGACAAATTTCAAATCTGTGATTACTTATAAAATTTATATAATATAAATAATTACCAAATGCCGAAATGTCACGAATATTTCGAGGGTGTTCCAAAATTTTTGAATATTTTTTTAATAGCAAATTTTCTGGTTAATTTGGAATTGATTTTTTTCCCTATTTGTTAGTGAAAATGTTGAAAGAAATCGTAATTTTTTTCAAGTTTTCAAATTTTCTCCATTATACCTTTTTCTAAGTCTCAAATTAAAATTCTATCAAAATAAATCTAATTTAAAATTAATTGAGAAAAATGTAATTTTGTTAAATTTTTAATTGCACAAAGTATTAAATTTAATAAACAACCTTTTTTTTATTCGCTTATAACTCGAAGTTATTTTCAGTAAGAAAAAAAACCTTTTTCAGAAAATATCTAATAATTTTGAGACACTCTGTACACAAAAATACCGCGCGTGCATATTATGTTTGCTGTTTTGCATGCAAGCCAAATTAATATATATTACATACAATTGCAACTCTGTTTACTCTCAGGCAGAAATAATATTCCAAACAATACTTTAAATTAAACACAACGAGATTTTGTTTCGCGGAAGCGAGCTTGAAATTGCTCGCGGAAAATTGGCTGGCGCGTAGCAATAACAAATTTCACTTTACTTCCATAATCAATCGCTTTTATAAGCGTAAACCCACCTAACTTTCTCGCGGCCGCTTGCGGTAAATCGTCCTCCACGTCGGAATCATCCTTGGCCGGGCAGATTAAATTCTGTAACGCCTGCAAATCCCTCGGACCGAAGCAACCATCCATGGCGATGCGCTATGGATAATTCACGCTATGACTGTGTCTGCGGGAGACGCTCTTCCCGCTAAAACCGTCCTTCCATCTTTGTTATTTACTGAAAATTCAACAGAGACAGAAAGACTCCTAGCGCTGAATGTCACACCCTACGATGACAACAAACTGTTGTTGCTATAGTAACGCGTTTGCAGTTTCCCGATAAGAGCGGTCAATTTGAACTGACTCGAAAAATTCTATGCTTGACATATCGCGCAAAGAAAATAGCAGTTTATTATTAATTGAACATAAAATTCTATTTCATTATACATCACGGAGATGGAAATAAAAATGTCAATAGATCCCAACAATGTGTGCTGAACAGAGAAAAAGAAAAAGATGAGAGAGATTTTAATTTATAAAAGATTAAAAAATTACATAGAATTTTGTGATTAAGCCTCACGGAAATATCGCATATATAATTCCATTAAAGATTCCATAAAGAAACTTTTTAAAATTCTTTAACGAAATAATATAAAAAGAAAGAGAAACATACGTAGAACTATAAATATAAAGAAATAGGAAATATATATAATAAGCATTAGAATCGTTATCGTGTATGTTTGATATCCAAAAATAAATCTTGCGAATATTATCGTGTCCTTGAGAGAAGAGCAGGAAGCTTGACGTATGTAAACAGAGTTTTGCTTGTGAGTATAATATTAGCCTTTCAAAATAAATCAATTAGTAAAACTTACATCTGTCCAATGTACCTGTCGTCTGTGTAACAGCAATCGAATTACATAATTTTAACTTTCTGTAAATATCATCCGTTCTAATAGAGAAGATGGCTTCTATGGGACATTTACCGACCATCGTTTAGTATATCACCATAAATTACCATAAATAACCATGGTCATTTTCCGACTGTCGATAAAACCACTATTTGGTGTGTATCCGTGCTAAGATAAACATACCGCGAAAAATGCGAAATATGACCGCTCGTAGATTTCTTTCACTGTGAGTTACATAATAGAAATTTTTCATTTTATACTCAAGCAAATACTTTTTCTTCATTTCGTACAAAAAAATTAATAATTCATTTTTCTTTCATTATATATTTTGACATTTTCACTTTTTTCAATTAGAAATTATAGACTATAATACTATAAAATACAAAATGCAATGTTATCTCTTTATTTCGTCCTGAGAAGTCAATAAATATAAAAATATAAATATATTGTATTTCTTGTGACTTGATATTCTTTTAATCTTAATCTTAATTAATTAAAATTTGAGAAATTTTTAAAACATATATGTCATGTAATGATATATTCTATGTGTGATACAATCGGAGAGAAGTCTCTGACAATCTTTTTTTACTACATTTATTTCTAATTTATTGCATATAATTTAATTTTAATTATAATTCGTTCAATTAAAATTTTACATTTAACTAAAATGATATTCTCACAATAATGCAATTGTACATATATACATATTAAATCTAATTGTTCATCAATAATAATACTATTGATGCAATTTATACATTAAATTACTCCAAATAAATTATAATAAAATACTCAGCTAGATCTTAAAAATCAATCTAAATTTTATATGTTATCCTGAATTATTTTTTTGCCAATATTTAGAAACTTCTTTGCGATATAAATCATAGATCTATTTAATTGGAAAACAAAAATATATATATAAGCGTGAATCAAAATGTCAATGATTTAACAAATTAAATAATCTATAGAGTATTACATATATAAATATAATAATAATAATAATAATAATAGGACTAAATATAAAAAGGATATCTCTAAGTATAAGTAAAGAAACAACCGGTCTTATAGCACATACATTGATTTATTATACGTAGATTGTTCATAGCTTATTGTTTCTCTATTTTTTTTATAGCAACAGCAAATATACTATAGTTTGGTCAGATTAACAAATGTTTTCTCTCCAATCTGCCGTAGATGTGATTATTCATGTCGATACACCGGATATAACACGAATAACCGAGCCTGTATACATCGTTGGCAGGTTGTGACACATGGAGGCCTGATCAATCATCCGGGCATGATGGTCTCCATTTAAATTTGGTTGCCAGTGTGTGTTGTGATTAAATTTTTGATAATCATTTTTCATAATCGAAGACACATCCAAGAGAGGTCTAGTTAGATAATTAACTAAGTTCACAGCGCGTACTAAAAGCGTACTAAGAGTCCTATATCGTCCTCCTTTGATTACTCTCATGTATCAAAGGTACGCGCTGTCTTTTTTTTTTATAACGTTTACGCGAAACAACGCAACGTACGTAATTCAAAAAGAGTCTCCTCTTTCTCTCCCCCCCTCCCCCTCCCCGAAGATACTCTTAACGTTAAGTACTCCCCCTCCCCCCCTCACTCGCTATTCTCCTCTTTTTCTTCCGTCGCATTAAATGCCATCGCGATTAATTGGCGCGTAATCCATCTTATTTTTTTTTTTTTTTTTTTTTTTTTAAGTCCCTACTTTTATAATATTATGTACAATTGTTTGGCACCGAAGTTGTCTTTGTTTTTTTCTTTTTTTTTTTTTTTTTTTTTTTTTTTTTCTTTAAATCGCACGATGCCAACGCGAAGGTCCAACGTGAACGTACCCCCCACCCCCCTCCCCCGTTTGTATGTCAAGAGAGCGAAATCAGGTAAAAGTACATCTGAGTGTGAGTGTGTGTGAGTGTGTGTGTGTGTGTGTGTGTGTGTGTGTGTGTGTGTGTGTGTGTGTGTGTGTGTGTGTGTGTGTGTGTGTTGTGCTTGCTTGTTTTTCGTGTGCTCGATCAACGATCGTTCGCGATCAGTGATAACACTCGTCGAGTCGAGACGAGACGAGACGCGCCAAGGGATATGCGGATCCTTGGGAGCTCGAGAAACAAGTATCGCCTTGGACTCTCGCGTGGTCCTGTCCTAATCGTCGCTCGTTAATTACGAATGCTCAAGTACAAACGACGCGTTCCGACGATTTTTTTTTTTTTTAAGTACACGTTAGCATGTTACAAGAGCTTCTTCTTCTCTTTGGCATAGTTTATAAATATACATCTCTCTTTCTCTCCGTACTCTTTTTTTTTTCTCTTTTGTGTTTCGCATTCTTTTGCCATGTTACAGTGTGGAATGTATGTTGGCGGTGTATGCACCTCGGTCAAAAACCTCGTCGTCGTTACCTGGAACCTGTCAAGTCAGTACATTGCCAATCCGACTCTTTCGACGTCACGTCGCGCATATCGCAGATACATACATATACATACATACATACATACGTACATACATACGTACATACGTACATACGTACATACGTACATACGTACATACGTACATACATACATACATACATACATACATACATACATACATACATACATACATACATATATATATATATATATATATATCTTCTCGCTTGTATAGAGACGGATCGGCAAAGTGCTTAGCCCGCGATGCGGTCTCTCTTATCGTTACGAAAGTTACATTAATTTATCTCCTCTTTTCTTATTAACCATATCCTAGGGAACTCTGACTGCCACTGGTTTTCGACGAATTCCAGACTGCCCAGCAGTCAGATACATAACAATTATCACAACTTAATATCGTATAATACTAATATAATATTATGTAAATATATTAATATTTAATCATAAATATTCTATATATATAATATATTATTAACAACTGACTTGTTTGCGTTTTATATCCCGCGATACACGTTTCGTATCGTATCGTAATACTGTGTTAAACTGGTAAAATACCATACGAAACGTAATATACATTACGATACTTCCATTTCTCTTTGACACTATCAAGCTTGGAACGTAAGTATAAATTAACGTCGTCATAAGCTACGCTCGCGTACGTGTAGCTTCCTCCAATACTGTTTAATATGCGTGTATGTTTTGTGTGTATGTGTGTGCGCTATTATGTGTGTTAAAATCTATTATAATTTTACTAAAAAAATATTGATTGATAAGCTACGCGTACTATAATTATTAACATTTAAAAATGAGATCTAGTTTCTTTATTAATGTAAGAACAAACATTAAGAATCATTATTGAGTCGATAATGGATTTAATGCTGTATATATGTACGTGTGTGTGTGTGTGTGCGTGTGTGTCTCAAGTGTACTCGAAAACCTTATCTACCTGTCCCTCATACTCTTCTTTTACCAGTGTGTTTTCTTCTCGCGTTGTAAGTACTTATGTTTTAAGTTCGTGCAGCGCAACCCGCTGTCGGACGATTTCGAGGCCGATTTTATTTTATTACGTACGCTAATCGATCGAGTTCTTTCTATATGGCTACGTGCTCCTGCCGTTATCGCAGCGTGTTCGAATCACTTTCACTTTAAATGTTTATTCACTTAGAAGATATCTTCGTCCGGATCGCTCGACGGTGCAGCCTGAAGCGCCAATTGCATACTGGATTCTGTATTACGCCGCTTCATTTTACCCTTAGTCTTCTTCAGCATCGTAGCCTAGGAAGGGACAGGATCAAGGGATCGCACAATGGAGCAATCGATAAAAATGTCAGTCAAAATGTCGCTGACAAAATAGAAGTATATAAATAGAAATAGAGGTAGAAATATATATATGTATATATATGTATAGAGAAAGAGAGAAAGAGATTGCGAACTCAGGGCCAACAACTTATATATATGTATAGAAAAAAAAGAAGGAAAAAGAGAAGAAAAATTTTTACTCTCGCAAAACTAACTAACTACTATCCGATAGAATGCGTCTAAATCCACACATTACGACACAAGCTCGAGCTAGCTGCATTGGATCGAGGCATCGACAAGGTGTTACGGAGAGTTGATCGGTTTTACATGCATCAACGAGGAGGGACCGGATCTTTTTTTTTTCTTTCTTTTTTTTGTTGTATAAATAAATCGCTTTATAGAGATAGACGGCACGATTTGTCACACCGAGACTCCTCTCTTGCGCTGCTTACGCGCGTCGAGAAATCTAGGTTGAGAGATGTCGCGTATCTTCAACGAAATACTCGATTAAAGAGTTCGAGCAGTTGTGAGCTGTGGTATGGTTGGATTACTCGTCCGTGCTCTTGCCCCCCTCCCCATTAGCAGGTAGAATCGACGGTTCGGTATTGCGACGCTTGATCTTACTTTTCTTCAACATGGTAGCCTGAAGTGAACAAAGGAACAAGGAGATATTAGTCGAGTGCGATTAGGGGAGGAAAGCATGCGCTGATAGGTATCAGCAATCAGGTTACGCTTTTACAGAGAAAATACATAGAGTTTTATATAGTGTGAAACAAAAGATACTACAAACTAATACATACGGATGCTCCTACCTAAAAAAAAATGTACGTGCCACAAGAACGTATATACGCCTCATTATTCTACTTAAATTCAAACAGAGTAAGAGATGAATTTACATCATTCATTCATTCGTTGGATTTTAAAAGGGGAAGGTTACATGTGCATTAATATCGATATGCCTCGCATTAGATGAATAAAAAATGATTCTACGTTACATTCTGTTCGTTATTTTTTGTAGAATTATGAGGGAAAAAAGGTGATTTTATAAAATCTCACGTCAAAATATTACCTTGAGCGCAGACTTTAAGACTACAACGTCTCCAGGACTCTGAACCCACGGTTCGCCATCTACTTGTACAGGTATATCTGAGTTTAAATGAATTTTTATGTGTCCGCCCTAGAAATTAAAATAAAACAACACAAATAAGAATAAACTAATATATTCTATAGAAAAATAGAAAGAAAGAGAAAGTAAAATCTTTATATTATTATTTTAATTCACCTGTGCTATTCTCATAGCCGTACGTAGACCCGACTGTATTTGTCCAAGATGCATAACGCCTGTAACTCCAACAACCTCCAACATACCATCCCAGTGATTTGGTGTATAAAATTGATCTTCTTTGGTATCTGGTCCCCAAGGATTAGCACCAGAACCCCAACTAAAATGTAAGGAGAGAAAAAAAGATATTTAAATTAGCGCATAAAATAACTTTTCTTTTTTAATAAAAAAAAAAAAAAAGGATTTCATAAATATTACCTTAAAATGTTCAAAATAATTATTCCTTCCACTTGCGGTAATTCGACCAATTTACCATCTACTTCTAACCGAATTTCTTTATGTAAATCTTTGCACGGCTTACGTCTGACCATCTTACGTAAACCCATAGTTACATATACACTTTTGTTTCGTAATCTGCTTTTGAACTTATTAGGATTTTCCTCTCTCGCATTGTGAAAGTCAAGACATAAATCTGCATCGATGCCGATGCCAAAATAATTATTCATTACATATATTTGCGTATTGTCTTCGCTTGTTGAAACAGCGCCTGTAACATGATACAACGCTATTTGCCGATAATGCGACATTTTTTTTCTTCTCATTTCAATTTACGAAGTTCTTTTGTGATGTTTTAAATAAAAAAAAAAAAAAAAAAAAAAAGTAGTCTTATTTCTTACCTGCAGCGTTACAAACTACTTGAGTCTGTTCCTTCTCTTCCGAATGAAAAACTACGGTCCACCTATCCAATATTATTTCTTCCGCATCAATAACATCTCGCAACAAGTTTAACGGATCCTCGTCGCCCGTGTATCCTGAACCCCAACATAGTACACGCGCAAGATCGTTTCCCGTTCCCAAAGGTACAATAGCGCAAGCAGGAGAAGAACACTCGCTATCCTGACCAACATTATCTAAACACTGTAATACCCAACCTATCGTTCCATCGCCACCGCAAACTAATATTTTGTAGTCTTTTATGTTGCGAAAAACGTAAAGCCTGCAACATGAGAAACACGTGTATTCAGTAATCACTTTCGCGAAATTGTGTAGAATTAATACACAATTAACATTAACATTTTAATGTACGATTCGCTTACCCGGGGAGAGGTCCGCCGTTATCGAGATCAAACACCTGATAGGGATTTAACAGTTTACGAAAACTAGAAATTAGCTGGAGCCCTTGACAGCCGCCAGATTTTACATTTACAAACACGAGCAACGGTTGAACACCCGATGGTACCATACTTGGCTCGATACTCGGTAAAAGCATTACTTGTAGAAAAAAACAGAATCAAATTAAACAAACTTTCCAATATATATCTCTCATTAAAACTAACAAGTAGACAAAAAAAAATTCAAATGTGTATATATGCGTGCAATTATATTATACTATATTAGCAATCTTTTATTTTTGCTTTTCAATTAATATGCAATATTTTATATATGTGCAGCCAGTTTGTCGTCAAACTATAAAAGCAAGATGAAAATATATGCCATAAATACCTAGAAGATGCTTGTCTTCGTATTTTGACTCTCGCAACGTATATAATGCTCTGACCGCTTTATTCGAATCTTCGTATATAATGACCATCGAACCGTATTCATAATAAATTGGGCCAATTAATGAGAACCTATTTTCTAAAAAGTTCAGGAAGATCCACACATGTTATTTCTATTCTATATATATATTCTGTATATATTTACTTTTTTCAAGTTAGACCAACCTTTTCCTAATAATTCTATCAATATATTCTCATAATTTCTTTCAGACTGATTTGGCGGCAAGTTTCCCACGAATAAAGCCAAATTGGGTCCATGGGGATCTTGCTTTAATTGTAGATAGAACCGCATTAGTTCCATTTGCCTAATAGAATCTTTCCCCAGCTTCTTAACGATATCCCAAGGTCTTTCGTCCCAGGACAAAACTCTTTCCGTCACTGATACATATAAAATTCTCTTTATATCACGTGCAATAACACACTTAAGACACAGACTCTTAAAGAATATTTGAATAATAAATTGACTTTAGACTTGAATAAAAACGTACCGCCACGGTCTAAAAGAATTTCACTGCACCTATAGTCATCGCAATTAAAATTTTGTAAACCAAACTTCTCGAGTGCCTCGCTTATTAAGTCTGCAACAGTTGTTGCTTCGGTGACAGGTACTATACAGAATGACTCTGATACCTGCAATTTGCCGGGATAAACTCGTACCTCCCCACTGTCATTATTTCTGAAATTATATTGCAATATTGCATCAAAATTCTTTCTTTGCCTTTCATATAGAGATATAGTTCAACTGTTACTAGTATACTGCATAATATTTCTACTATATTAATTTTAAAAGATATTGTAATAAAAAAAGTGAAACTCTATATTTTTTCAATTTAGATAAATATAGTATAAACTTACTTAAATCGTAAGAACACAGCCGGACGTTTGCCTTCTTGGCGATTTAAATTTAAAACAGGCGTCGGGTCACACAATTCAGTTTCCTCCGCGGCATACAGGTCGGTTAAGTAAAAGTTGCCTGAATTTTCCCGGAAAAAAGAAAAAAATACATTGATTCGATTAGTAAATTTGACAAGAGATTTGTATGTTTATTATATGTAAAATTTTTCGCATGTTGTGCATACTAGGATCTTTCGTGATGTGAAATGCGCGCAATGCCAACGTGAGAACCTGCTCTGTCGTAGCCTGCCTGGGTACCGGAATCACCCGAAATATTCTTCGCCTCAAGGAGCTATTGCCGTCGTAAACCTTAATCATCTCTGTAATATTAAGAAAAAAAAACAGCAGATTCACGGAGATTAAAGATGAGAAAATTCCGAAACCATTAATCGGAAGTTGTATTGAAATACCTTCGTCACCTCTTTCTTTATCTTCTTTCTCCTTAGGAGAACGCGGATCACGGCCATGCGCTGCACCCTGTGTCGGTTCTCCATTGTCATGATACCTCGCGTCGCTACCAAATTCCTCTGATGTGCTCCGTGCTATAAACACAGAAAAAGATCACATATTTTGAATGTTGGAAAATATATTTGGAATAACAAATTACACAATATAATATCTAAATGAAACATACAATCTAAATGTATAATACATCTTCTTCCGCTGTCTAAACTCTGACGCAAAAAATTTATTACATTACTCAGATAACATTAATGGTAGTTTTCTTTGAGTTCTTAATCTTACTTTCGAAAAAACGTTATAAAATATTTTATATTAAAAATAACATGGAATTTAAATTGCAATATTTATTTTCTGATAAGTAACACAATTCCATCTTTAAATTATAATATCATGCATTATTTATTATTTCATATTATTCTCATTATTATTAATTATATTGAAAATTTAAATGTCAATTTTCGATATGTATATGTATAAAGCAAAGAAATTAATCACAAATTTGTTGTATATAAAAATATTTGCACTTGAATTAGGCACTTTAAGAACAGTAATGCATGAGAATTTAAAAACAAATGTATAAAATATAAAGAGCACAATGTTGTAAACGACTCTGTTTATTATTCAAGAATAAATTACGCATCTCTTACCATCGAATATTTATCGATAGATTTGTAGAACACACACACGATAGGAAGAATTAGTCAGTAGTATTCTTGAACTTCATTTCACTGCATAGTAGAGTGATAAGCATCATGGAATCTCATAGCATCCAGTGGGCTGAATGACAGTGCATGCACTGAAGCGAGACATACATACATGCTAAAACGTAAACAGTAACAAAATAACATCCATAAAAAACGTAGGTGCATCATGATATTTATGTAAATGCATGTCGCGTGACAACCTATTATGTATATGTATATATTCAATATACAATGTATTTATTATGCTTTTGAGAAATGTCATTGTTTCCTAATTCTTTAAGATTAAGTTCCTAATATCATATTGCTCATTAACGATATATCAATTGAATCGAGATAAATATCTTGAACGAAAGATGAAGAATAATCTTAATTTATAAGGAATTACCTATCGAGAAAAGTGCTTGGCAAATTTTTACAAAATTATGTATTTATCTTTATGTATATATACATATATATATGTATGTATATATATTGGCCATATTGTTACATACGCGTATGATTTAAAAACGAACACGTAATAAGTACAAGATTAGAGATATTATATTAGAAAGATTTATATACATTACGTTACATTTTTAAACTTTATAAGCTCACATAGAATGTGTATATATATATTTTTGTATAATGTAGCAGTAAAATGTCATTTGATATTAATGTCGAAAAAAATATAATAGAAGCACAAAGCTAAATATCTGCATTGCTGTTAGGCAAACTTAAAAAAATGTAGAAATAAATATGATTGTGTCTTTTAATATAGCACTTTCTCTCAGTCGTAAATGTTAAGTAAGTGATTACACGTAGAGATAGAGAGATAATAACAGCCAGAGTGACGACAGCACTACAGCATATATATTTCAATTTCTCTCCAGTCTTGTACGATATAAGTACATCTTAGAATTGAGTACATTCACACAGATGAATGTCTGAGGATGATAATATTCTAGATACCTCGAACATAAGGAGGGGAAGCATGACAATTTCCATGGCAGCTACGTGGCAAAACTAGCGAAAGGCGCCTCAAAGCTTCGGCTAGGCGGCCTGCAGCCCCATTTTGCTCACTCTCAGCGAAATCGAATTGCTCTCCGATGTTATCTTCACATAGAAGCAAAGGTAAACCGAATATTTTAATCGGTTACCACAAATTTTCAACTCTATAAAATTTATCTTTGTTTTTTTTTTCGCATTATAAAATTTACTTATAATTACATTAGAACAGGCGTGTTTTTTTTTTTTTTTTTTTTTCTTTCTACCATATCGAATAGCGTCCGAAACTTCTAATTAAAAAAAATATAATAAAATGTCACTACTTTCAGCTTCTTTTGTATTTTTTTTTTCGTGAAGATATATTATTCTATAAATGTCAATGTTTCTCTAATCAATAATAATAATCTAATTACGAAGCTCTAGAAAAAGAAGATGCTGTATCTATTTAAATATTTGACGTCTATTAAAAGCAACATTGAAATTAGCGTTTAATAAGAGCAATCAGCCACAAAAGCCAAATAGTTTACGAATATATTGTAAACAGGAAACGCGTAATTAAACTAACAGATGTAGCTTCAATGCTAAAAAAATTATGATTTCAATTGTCGAGAACAATTAACAAATTTATTTACGCAGCTTAAGATTCACATAGAGTGTATATGTACGTCATATAATCCTCTAGACTTATACAACAGACAAATTTTCATACAACTCTTCAGCTAAAATGATGATACACGATTATATAGTGACACCACAATTTTTACAACAAATTCTCACGTGATATATTCGATGATACAAATGATTGAATATAGAATTGTGAGTGTTGAAATGATTATAGATAGCACAGTCACACACTTTATATAATCCAAAAATTCATTTCTAATTTCCCTGCATCCAACGCACTGTGCGCAGATGAATTCAAGGCATATCAACAATATGCAAAGATTGTTAACAATCACAGAAGTATATTGTGTAAGAAATTATTTTATTTTATTTCTATTTTTCTATGAAAAAAGTCAGGATTTTTTAAAAATTTGATAGCTTTTATAAGAAAGGATATTTGGAAAAATATATGGAAAGCTGAGAATGCAAGAAACTGCAAATAGCAAATGTAAAAGTACGTATACATATTTATATGTAAAATATGAGAAATATATTAAATCGATGACTAAAATCTTTGACTAATATTTCATATAAATATACATATTTTATGGTTTGTGACAAAACGAAACAATATGAAAATTTGATGCGATAATCCTTTAGAATACAGATAGAGTCTTTCTCGTTTCACATATCGAAGAAAGTCAACGCGCGTTGCATGCTCTGAAAAGAAGGAAGAACAGATATATGTTTACAAAACCGACGGTATTTATACACGCGTATATGTGTGAGTGAGTGCTAAAATAAAACTCATGCAAAAAAAAATTTATGTTCCAAAAATTGGTTATATCTTTTACAAGAGTATACTTCTACAAATATATATAAATGTATAAGGAATGTTTTGTTATACATTCTCTTTTAGACTTCAGTATGTAAATGTACAATATCTTTTGCTACCAATCATTGGTGCACATTTGCATACATGTACAGGTGCTATGCATAGTAAAAATAGATATAAAATTTCATACACGTATGACTTACACAGGTGTGAAAATAATCGATTGTGTCAATAGGTAATACCGAAATGCAAGAATGAGATCAATTGAAGAAACTTTTCTAAAGTGCTAATCGATAATGAAAGTCACGGTGCAAGTGAAAAACGCGATAATTAACACGTGAAAAATTCAATTGAACGGACACATTTTCAGCAAAGCTTTCACATTTTTGCCATTATGTGTTATCTGAGTCTGATACATCGATATTACTCGTAAAGAAACATAAAATCTTTCTCGTAATTCAAGAAAATAGTATATTTAATGTGACATACATACACAAAACTAATATAATATAATTATGCTATGTATCTATAGATAAATGCGTGCATTGGTAATTATCAATGTGAACATGTGTTTTCTTTTTCTTTATGATACTAATTAAAGATATAGTTTCACTTTTGTCAGTACTGACACTTTTGTACGCGGCTATATTATTGAATCTGTTTTATTACAAAAGTTTTCATTTTAGTCTCTTATCTCTTTTTTTTCTTTTTAAAACGAATTAATTTTTAATATTCAAATTATATTTCCCGGTGGAACCGATTAATAAGACATTGAAGTGCCTTTGCGCGACGCAAATTTTGTGATAAAACGCAATTCCTCATTCCATTATTCTAATTACCTGTTAACACGCACACCGTATTTACACGGTAGACACTTACGGCAAGAATACTCACGAGTCGAAACTTCTTTACGACGCACTTGTACTCCAATGATGGCTTCCATGGGAACTTCGGTACGCGGAATACTAACTGCATGTGGCGGCAGGTAAATTGGTTCCAAGTTACCAAAGGTGCATTCTTGGGGAATATTCTTGTAACAATACGCGTGCGACTGAGAGACGAAATCAAAATTTATCATTAAGTCTTTATTCTTCAACGGATGAACTTTAAAGTCATGCTAACGGAATATGCTTTTACCTCTATTTATACAAGAGTGTTATTTACTTTCATGTATTCCGTTTAAAAAATTAAATATATTTGCATTGCAATGTTTCAACTCTATACTCTACAATACTAATTCCGTTAACGATACGCAAAAGCAAAAAAAAAAAAAATAATACGTGAATATAAAATCTGTTTTTACCGTCATGCCGCACCACTCGCAACGAAACCCGGCAAGGCACTCGGCAGTAACACAACTCTTCTTGCATACGGCGCATTTAGAGCTGTTCGGAAGATTGCCTTCCCGCCAGTGATGAGTGTGCTTCACTGCTGACAGGTCCTTCCCAGGCAAGTACGTGGCATTCTCTTTGCAGTCTGCCACCGCGAAATCTTGGCATTCTATGTGCACGAAGTACTCGCATACTACCGACAAACAAATATACATTTACAGTTGGCGTATTATCTTTTTAGAATCTTTATATAAATTTACAAAGATACTTATTAAAGACATCAATAATTAGCTAATAAAACGATTCAAAATTTCACAGACAGGACACACAGTTTCAACTCACTTTCGCAGTGTATGGATGGATTATTATCATCCAAACGTTTCCGACAGACGTTGCAGAATTTTTTTCTATGATGTACTTGGTCGGACCAACAGTGTGCAACCGGGTTCTATAACATAATAAAGAAACGCTCTATTAATTTTATATTACATATATATTATCGTGACAGATATAAGATCCCGAGGTACAAAAAAGAATCTCTGCAGTGTCAATAAGCAAGTATCATTTCTTATAAACTCTATGTTTTCTTTTTCTTAAATTAAAAATTTACACTACTTATTTTACTGCGATGTTTAATTATTTATTTCGTGATATCCCTGAAGGAAAAAGCTTTGCTTTTTTATTGCCACATAAATGAAACGAAATCGGTAAATATAGATGTTATATTTTTATGCATATAGGCGGTTTAATCGTGCGTTGCTGTGGAGATTGATTATTATCCTACCTTAATCAGGCTTGCCGCGATGCTGGAGCAGGGAGAGACGACGGCCTTGAGACAGCGGTCGTGCACCACGAAGTTACACACTGCAACGAAAAAAAAAAAAGGACTTGAGAATAAAAGAGAAATATATACAGAAAATTTATTGTTATACAAGAGATTTACCGACTAAACGGTAATGTGTACACCATAACGTAAATCAATGCGAGCCACTCATATCGTAATTTATAACAAGATCTTCTGACCTTTCACGATCTAAGTAAATACATCGAGAATCAAACGCGATTTCTTCGTGTTAGTAAAAATTTCTACATATTTATTTCATACTTTCATCGTTAATTGCGATTCACCAATATCCACGTGACAATTTATCAAATTTCTACACAAGTTGTTCTTTCGAATTTATTATCTACATATTCTTTAAAAAAAAAAAAAAAAAAAAAAAAGTGGTTTCAGAAAATATTTGACAGATTCTCAATATGTGAAGACTATTTATAAATTTAGAGTCAATAATATTTATTGATATATCAATCTTAATATTAAGTATCTTAGAATTGACAAAAAATAATCGCCACATGATTGAAACACCATGATTTGCATATCATTATCCGTTAAAAGGACGTAGGGTGACGCGACAAGTGTCGTATTCTTCGCAAGAGCGGTAATGATCGAGCTCTATCGCAGCTCTTGCGACGCTAATCAGGCAAGATGTGGGAAATTTGTCGCATCGACGCGCAGGTGCGGCCCGAAATAGTACTGTGCATCCGCTTCGTTAAGAAGGCGCCATCAGCTACCATCGACGATCGACCACGAATGCCGGGTTAACTTTAACTCTTCGAGTGGGTAGTTTAAATCGAAAAAGAGTATTCGTTATTATCCTAGAAAAAAAAAAGGAAATTTGTTTATCTATGTCCCTTTAAATTTTGTTTCAAGCACCACGCTTTCTTCAACAAAAAAAAAAAAGACACAAAGTATTTTATATACGAGAAGTGTCTCTCTCTCTCTCTCTCTCTCTCTCTAATAAATGTGGAGGCACTTATGGCGCTTACAGTTTTATTAAATTCAGATGAATTTGTATAAACTTTTTTACTTACAAAGAAAAAATCGGCACCATTAAGTATCTAATATAAAGAACACGGTATTTTTAGTCTTTAATATACGCACATATATTTAATCGTGAACTTTATCACATTTATTCTTTATTATTTATCTTTCTTGTTCTCTTCGAAAAAACATATATTATGTTCTTCTAAATTTCAAAATTATAGATAAAAAAAAAGTCTACCTCTCGCGAATTTATCGACGTTATCGATTTTATCTAAATCGAATTTGAGAATCGCTCAAAAGTTAGACTAAAGATAAGAAATGCACTAGACAAGCATGTTTTAAATCACATTTGATCTCGGAAAGAAAGAATAATTAATATATTGTATCGATCTTTCGACAATCACGTGTATCTCAAGTATACACGTGTGTCGGTTTTCGTTATACTATACAAGTATATATTTTTTTTCTCCACTATTTTTAATTATCATATTTGTAATAATTCTGAGCGTAGCAACAACAAATCAATTGTTTTGAAAAACTAGGAAAAACATCACAATAATTTCGTAGAGTGATCTCATCTATTATAATATTAATCGTCTGTACTACAATCTTGTCTTCCTCCAATTTTTTTACATACATAAAAAAAATATAAAAATTTAAATGTAGTACACACACTGATCTGTATTGCAAAATATTTTCTCCATCAAGATATATTTCTACGCTAAACATAATCTAAAACAATACGATGAAATTATAACACATGATACTTTAAACTCTCATGTCTAAAATCAATTGTGTATAAATCTCTTGTCTTTAACAGTTATGTACGATTCTTTTGATAATAATGGCAGCACTCGCTGTACTTTTGCAATTAATTTTTGTTGTTTTACGAGATATTATTTATAAAAAAGTACAGAACAAGAAGAAATATTTATATCCATATAATAAAAAATTATATGGATACAAAAGAAAGCTTATTTTAGAATATATTATCTGATAAATGTAATGTAATGTAATGTAATGTACATAAATAAACATATTTATGTACAAAAAGAATAGCAATTAAATTATTAAAAAAATTACACAAGAAAGTACGAAAAATGACAATAACTACATCTATTGATTTTTAAAAAGTGCAGAATCGTTTTTTATATAAATCATTTAATTCGTGCTACCACAGTGCAATTTACAATAGACTTTGATATTTGATCGTAACGTTATTTATGTAATAAATCAAGGAGAATTTGATATCGTTTTCGATATATATAATTAAACATAATTCTTTATTATTCTTTTATTCTTGAGTCTGTGTGAGTTACTGTCAACGTTTCTGCTATAAGAGGCAAGCTTTAAGATTTGATATCTACAACATATGATTAATAACTGTGAATATTGTTAGTTAAATTAATGTATATGACGCTTCACATATTTCTCTATTTATAATGTAAAAAATATCAGGAAAAATTTAACAAAAAAATACTACAAGAATAAGTAAATTTTGCTTGATATTAATAATAGCAAATTCAATGTATACATGTGTGTGCTATTTTCAAATCATGTATAACGGTTGACATCTTATTTAAAAAGATGTTCACTCTTCTGACATTTGTATTTCACAGAGAGAAGTGTCTATTTCGTAAATAATGTTTCTGCTCTTTAAAATTTATCGCTTTTCAAAAGCTTTACATAATTTTATATATATATATATATTTATTATTCTCAATGTCTTTAAATAATAAAATAAATAAATATAATTAAAATAATCATTTTTTAATAACCGTTAATATGTAATATATTATTTTTTAAATAAAATTTTTGTAATATAATTTTTAGATAAAATATGACTCTCATCATAGTATTACAGTTTTACTACCCACGCATATAATGATAATAAAGCATTAACTAATGTAATATATTGAAATAATTATTATTGCACAATATCGTACGTGATTATTACGCGTGAGAGTGCAAAAGATTTATTAAATCTTCAAGTTGTATTTTTCATGACATACCTTTTTGTTTTATCTTATCACATTTGCCACTACTGTTTTATATATTTTAAAAAGAAATGCAAATTATGCATTCCCATGCATAATGTTTTTCAATTAATATAAGAAATTACTTTTTTCACGGTATATGCTAACTATATTTCTAAAATTGTGCGACGTAAAGTTTAATTCTGACATTCGCTATTCTTATATAACGTTGTTATTATAAACAATTAATGTAAATCGGAATGTCACGCATATATATATGATATTTGGATGTGTCAATCGAGACCTTTAGCTCTTTTTTTGCAAATATATTGGTAATTATTATTTAAAATAAATTAGTAGAACAGTGTTGTTGATGATGTAGGAAGTTATTGCAAATTTAGTTTATAAAAATAAAACGTTAAAAAATTACTGTCAATTTTCTTAGCATAAAAAACCTATGAGCATTCCAATTATCGTTAACACTAGTTATCATTCAAACACAGAATCATGAAATATTTAAAAGATTTTACTAAAAAAAAATATCCAAATATATCATCATGATTGTTCGATAAATAAAATATTTAACGTTGAACAAATAAGATATTTATTCATTCAATTATTTATTCGAGAAGCACCAAATCTTAAATGTGAGATTAAAAAAATAAGAATTGAATTTGTGTTTCGAATAAGTTATAAAGAGAATTATTAGAATCTTATCTCGCGTAGATTGGATTTATATATATAAACTTACAAAATACTAAGTATAATTTGCAGACATAAAAACAACAACTTTATTTAAAGCAACCGACAGTAAAGCGATCAATACATTGTAGCAAGGTTTAACAATGGCTTTAGAGATATAACACTTCATCTTCTACTACTGTGAAATTAGCATTGTATTACAAAAATTTTTATATGGTGGATGGACATCTGGCTCTTGCCAAAAATTTCTGACACATCTCAAAAAGAATTTTTACGATTAAATCAAAATAATAATGGTCTGAATGTCTAAAAATGATGGTCTAAATATATGGGCAGCCAATTTAACGTTGTACGACAAAATTGCCTTCAGTAATAATAAAAATTTCCCGTAAATGTAAATGTAAAAGATTTTTTTGGAAATATTTTTTTAACTTGTAGATACTACTCTTTGAAAGTTTTATCAAAAAATATTCAAATCGATCCCGATTGTAAAATGGAAAAGTGATTACCAATTTTTGTATAACAAAAATGTAAAGCTGATATTCGATATTCGACGTGTATCTTTATGAAGCCTTACTTTTTATATTTAATTATCAGAATTTTTGAAATAGAATTAGTTATGGAATTTAAAATTCTGCCGAAGTTTAAATTTAAAAAAAAAAAAAAAAAAAAAAAAGGAGATGTGACACGATTATACAAAGACATTTATAATTGACTTTCGAACACGATGGCCAAATAATAAATTCGCAATAAAATAGCAAAACTCTTTTTAAATAAAACAGCGGTAACTTTAGTGATCATTTTGGACGATTTTTTACAAACTGCATCTAATTGTAAGCAGCGTGGTTAAAATTTTTTTTACCCTTATGTCTCCCATTTTTTTTTTTTTTTTTTTTTTTTTTTTTTTGCGACTATAAAAGCCAGGCAGTTTCTAATGAATATTTTTACTCTTATTACGTTTTCTTTTTCTTCCCTTTTTCAGATGCTAAATATATCTCTAACGCGCACACTCTTATATTTTATGTACAGCCCTACGTTCCTGCAATTAAATTCATCTTTCAGAAGAGATACGACAAAATGATCTAAACTCTGCTACTACGTTTCCCCCCCCCCTTTTTTTCCCCTCCCCTCTTTCCGAATAACGCTCGATACATCTAAGGCAGTTCTCTTCATCGAACATTCCAAAAGAGTGCGACAGCTCGGACACAAGGCTCGTTTCTGCTCGCGTTACAACGAAGGTCCTTTACGCCTCTTTACCCGTCAGCGAGCTCTCTCTCACCCCCACCTTGGGGCAACCCTCTTCGCCGCCGGTGCCGCCGAGCGTCCGCGCTCTCTCTCTCTCTCTCTCTCTTTCTCTCTCTCTCCCGTTCCCTCGCAATCCCCTCTGAACCCTCTACTCCGGCAACCTTATCCGTGGTCTTTCAGCCATACTACCCCACCCCTCGCGATCAATGCTCGTGAAAGGTGGGCGCGCGTTCGCGCTCGCGCCCTCTGCGATCTGCGTACGCCGTCGTCTCCCCCTCCCCCTCCTTTCCCCCCTCAACCCTTTCCAGGTTCCTCTTTCTGTTTTTCTCGACACAAATCTCTCTCTCTCTCTCTCTATCTATCCGTGTATTCATCTGTATGTCTCTCTGTTGCACCGATTCACGGCTGGCGCGTGTTCACGAGAGGCGCTAAAATGCCCGGAGACTTTCGCCGAGGTTTCCACCGAGGGGGAAGAAACGCGACACCCTGACCCGATTGAATAAAACCGCCCGCCGCGCCGCGTCTGTCATTCACATTCGGAATCGCGACACGGCGTGAGATTTCTAGGAGATTTTTCTGGCCGCGGTATCTTTCCGTTAGCGGTGGACTGCTTATCGATCGACTTCGCGGTTTCGTTTTTTTTTTTTTTTTCTTTTTCTTTTTCTTTTTGTATGTACGAAAGCGCTCGCTTTAAAAATTTTAAAGGTCCAGCGAGAGAGAGAGAGACAGAGAGATCCATCATCCTTTTTTTTTCGCAACACCACCGACCAACTGATCGAAGAGACAAATCGAGGATGAAGAATTCATTCCGTGTTAGGTTTAAAAAAAAAAAAAAAAAAAAAAAAAAAAAAGAAATTTGAGAAACCTGAATCTCTCGAGATTGCGCAAGTATTTCTGGAGCATGTTCGCCCCTCGCGTGGAGCAGTGTGCGCATCCTCCGACGTGGACGAGACAAAGATGCGTACGCGGATGTACTGTAGAAAAGCCATCGTTTTCAACGTTTTTCTCCATCCACTCTCTCTCTCTCTCTTTGGACCTTTATTTATTTATTTATATATACATAAATATTGCAAATTCTAGCCATCGTTACTTTGCAACGATCGTCCGAGTGGCGCTTGCCGAGATCTATCCCCAGAGCGCATAATAAGCGCTTCTCTCTCCCCCTCCCCCTCCCTACCCACCTTTCGCTCTCTCTCTCTTTCTTATCGACGCTCCTGGCTCTGACGTTGATTTGAAAATTGCGCGAAAGCGGTCCTTACCTTCGCAGATGTACCCCTGCTGTAGGAGGCCCCAGAGCATGTCCGTGCAGCTATGGCAGTACGTCGGTTTGTGAAACGTTTTCTTACTGAAGCTGTGCCCATGGCTGGCTGGAGTCTCGGCCGAGACCGACGCCATATTCCCCGTTCCACCGCGGAACCGTTCACGCCAGATTTTCACCGTGAAGCTACGCAGGGCGCGCCGCGCGACGATGACAACAACATAATTACACGCCCGACACTACGTGATCTCGGAACCGTACATAATTGCGCTGCTGCAGCTGCGATGATGATGGTGATGGTGGTAAGAGCGGTGGTGGTGGTGGTAGTAGTAGTAGCGGTGGTAGTAGTAGTAATAGTAGTAGCGATGATCGTCGTCGTCGTATCTGGCCGCAGCACGTCGCGGACCCACCGCACGTCGCACCGTCGTACCGTCGTCGTCGTCCCGTCGTAACGCGGCGCCTCGTCGTCGTGCTAACGTCGTCGTCGTCGTGCCTAACACGCATTATTCCACGAGCTGCGCCTCGGCCTCGGGCTCGGGCTCGGGCTCGGGCTCGGCACGGGCGACGCGTTGGCAGCCACGATCGCAAGCGCCAGATGCGTCGTCGTCGCCGTCGTTGATCGTCGTCGACAATCCACTGCCGAGCGTCACTGATAACTCCTCGCGGCCACCGCCGAGCATCACCGTCGTCGCCGTCGTCGTCGTCGTTGTTGTTGTTGTTGTTGATGTTGTAGTTGTTTCTCTTGTTGTTGTTGTTGTTGTTGTTGTTGCTGCTGCTGCTGTTGCTGTTGTAGCGCTCGCTGTCGTTGACACCGATACCGATGATGCTGTTGTTCTCGTCGCCGAGTATCTCGCTCACCACGTACGAGGTACGACGCCGATGCGTACGATATCGCGTTCGCGCATCCGATGAGCCGCCGCCACCGTCGCCGCCGCTGCTGCTGCTGTTGCTGCTGCTGCTGCTGCTGCTGCTGCTGCTGCTGCTTCTGATACGAGCGAACGCCGCCGAGTGGCCGCACTGACATCAGCCCCTTTTCGTCACCGCCACCGGCCAGTGGCGGATGCGCTGCCCTAGCGGCCTAAGTGGGGCGTCATATGGGGGCCGAATGATCCGAGCCGCCCTCTTCCGAGCGCGAAGAAGCTGTCAAGGGCGTGCTCTCCTCTCTCTCTCTCTCTCCCTCTTTCTCTTTTGCCGATTATATTCTCACGTATAAACATAAATTGCGCGACGCTTCATTACTCGAAGAAAGTAGGCCGTTTTCATGTTAACGATTTTTTTTTCTCCTCGAAATATCTTTCCACTATCGAGCGTCTTTACCGTCTGTCTATTCACCGAGAAACAATATACACACACACATACACGGATCCGGGGGAATTTTGGAAGTCCGCGAAATAAAATTTCTACCAGGGGACAGAAGAACCTCGTTCTCCAGCACTGACGATGACGATGGCGAGGAGAGACGACGAGGAAAGAAACGGGGCGCGTGTTTCCTCGTCGGGTCTCGCGATGCTCGAACGTCTCTTTTTCGTTACGTCTCTAATTTTCAATATCTATTTCCGACCTATCTCTCTCTCTTTCTCTCACTCTCGTATTTCGTCGGCTTGAGCCAAAGTCCAAATGTCCGCGACGTTTGACGTCGCTTGAAATGATGACGTCGCTTATGCCAGGAGCACGAGTTGACACGCGGATCCAATTTTCTCTCTCTCTCTCACTCTCTCTTTCTCTCTCTCTCTCTCTCTCTCTCTCTCTCGTCCTTTTACCGGACAAGGCTTAAACGTTCTCGTTTCGACGACGCGAACGATATCTCCTATCGATATCCTCGATGATGACGAGCGCGCGTGTCTACGTCAGTCCGGGAAACCGCTGTCGCCGTCGAGGCGCGTGTCGCGTATTAAACGCGGATTGTTATTGTTTCACAAATTCGCGCGCCATCGTATACGTCGTAACATGCGTGTATCGCGATCGTCGTTAACCCCGTTAATCGAACGTGAAATTAACGCACGCGATCGGGACGATGCCCGACGTCGACGACAGTACGACGACGGCGATGGCGTCGACGTCAGTGAGAGGAGCCGACGCGACGTCGACGTCGCTTTCCGCCTCGACGCGCCGACGCGCGATCCCCGTCCCCGTCCCCGTCCCCGTCCCCGTTCCCGCTCTCGCTTCCCGTCCTCTTCTTCCTCTTCCTCGCGCAACGCGTTCGAATACCGCCACTCGGTGGACTCCGCCGCTCGTGAAAGCCGCCAACTCTATATATATATACATGTATATAGATTCTCTTTTATAAAATCCCCTCGTTACAGCATGTACGATGCTTACGATCCAAAACTGACACTCACTCAAAGACGGTGTAATCAGACTGAAAAATGGATAAATAATCAGACTCTTAATCTTTTTTCCTCCCGAAAAACTTGGCAAGTCACTCATCTCTTGCCGACTTCCCCATTTCTTACAACTTAGCATTGTATTGTAAATTTATTTGTCAGGGTGTCTACTCGAATCTTGTAAAAAAATTCGTCACCTCTATATATACATATGTAATACAAACCGCCAACTTTATATATTCAAGTATATATAGATCCTGTCTCCCTCTTGTATAGAAATCCCCTCGTTACAACCTGTGCGATGTTTACGATCCAAAACTGACACTCAAAGACGGTGTAATCAGACTGAAAAATGGATAAATAATCAGACTCTTAATCTTTTTTCCTCCCGAAAAACTTGGCAAGTCACTCATCTCTTGCCGACTTCCCCATTTCTTACAACTTAGCATTGTGTTGTAAATTTATTTGTCAAGGTGTCTACTCGAATCTTGTAAAAAATTCGTCACCTCTATATATATATATATATATATATATATATATATATATATATATATACACACATGTACGAGTATATACAAGCCGCCAACTTTATATATTCAAGTATATATATAGATCCTGTGTCTCTCTCTTTTATAAAATCCTCTTGTTTCAGCGTGTGCGATGCTTACAATCCAAAACCGATATTCATTCAATGACAGTATGTAATCAGACTCAAAGATAGATAAATAATCAGATTCGATCTTTTCCTTCCCGAAAGTTTGGGAAGCCATTCTATTTCCGATGCACTTCTCCGTCTGCGACTTATTATTAGAATTGTGTTGCAAATTTATTTATCAGGATGTCTACTAAAAAAAAATCTTGTAAAAAATTCTCTGAAAATTCTCTCTGATTTTTCACAGGTATTTCTGTCCAAAATTCCAGACAAAGAATATTTTAAAGATTTTCTAAAATAAATATGTTTCTTCTAATGTCTTTCACAAGGAATAGAGAAAAAAATACAAGCGTATTGAAAAAATTGAATAGTTTTTATAAAGTAATTTTTCACTCGCATAATTTTATCACTTTTTTTATCACTAAAAATTATAATAAAAATTATGTATACGGCACATTCAATATCATGTTAAGACATTAAATTTATAAATGTAAAAATAGATCTATATATAAATATATTTTATTATTATAAATATAAGTAAAATTTATAAATTATCATATATATTTTATAAATATATTTATAATATATTTTAATCATATATTCACTTAGCTTCCCGACTATGCTTACGATAGAAGGAAAAATAATAAAATTATCAAAGAAAAAATTTTCTTTTATTTCCCTTAATTTCAATAGAATTTTTTTATTTTTTCAGTACAAAAAAAATCCCAAGAGAATTCCAGATTTTTTATGCTTTTCTTGGGAGTAGACGTCCCGTTTATATCTCTCTTCGCCATTACACAATCTAATTAATATACACGTACATGTATATGATTTTTTTTCTACACATCTTGCGATGTATTCGATTAACAGGTAGACAGGCGCTCGAGGGGATGCATCTCGGAACTCTGAATAAATAATAATAATAACATGTAGATCTTGGTTTTATACCGTTTCAATTTCGTTCATTATCCCCTTAAACCCCGGATACTCTTCCTAGAATTTCAGATACCTCCGACCCTGATCCCGCCTCGTCACTTCCGATCTTTCTTAACGCCCAGCTAAATCGTAAATAAAAAGGGGACGTGTGTGTAAAATACATACAACCCGCGTGATACAGAAAGCAAAGAGCGTTCCATTTAATCGTCGTCGTCCTCTCGATAATGGATGCTGCCTATTATCGTCGCGACGCCCGTCGTCGCATTGTACTATGCAACATCGGCGCGCATTCGTGATACACGTCCGGGATATGCGATTGCATATACACGGCGTTACAATGCGAATCGGGGGAGTTGCGGCGGACGGGATTTTTCAATAACGGAAACACACACGCGAGGGCGAGAGAGAGAGAGCGAGAGAGAGAGAGAGAGAGAGAGAGAGAGAGAGAGTGGGGGGGGGTGAGGGAAAGAGCGGAAGAGAGGGAAGGAGGAGAGAGAGTGGCACGCATTTTCACATCCCTGTCACGTCCGTTGTATTCATTAAACCGTCTGCCGCACATGGCTACATTGATGGACATTATGAAGTTATATCTCGCCGCGCGCGGTTCTATTGTGCGATCGAACGTGAATGAAACGGGGTTTAAATTTCAATAACTGTGGGGGAGGGAGAGACGCGCTAAATGTGTGCATCTCCAACTGTTCGTATTCGTTATTATAAACTATATATACCGTTGTAATCATGCGCACGCATCTAAATTATACGCGCGAGTCGCGCGTGTTAGAAACGTATCATTAATTTCGATGACAGTTTTAGCGCTTTAGAGCGTAAATTCAAGCGTGTATTGTGTATACGATTGCACGCAAAACAGAATGTGTCGAGGCCCTCGCTCTCCTCTCTTTTCGCCTTACAATTTTCTCTGGAAATTTTGCAAAAAAGTACACACCATCTCTTCCTTAAATATTAAAATGTAAAAAATTAAATACGTCAAAAGTATATGACAACAGCATATTATTAACCAGTGTATCAGAAGACTATGCGTTGAAGATTGAGATTGAAATTTTATCAATCGGAAGAAAAAAATTTAGCTCCTCATCTTGTTTTGATTAGTCAATCTTTAATCTTTAATCTTTAATGCATGATCTGATATCTTTATTACTGTTTTACGAAACGTATTGAAACAAAGATAATAGTAATAAGATTGTAATCAATATTTTCCTTCTTGCTGCGTGAAAAATTATCATTTTTCCAAAGAGATATTATTATGCATTTTGCATTTTATTTAAATAGAAATAATTTTGAGATTATTCGATAAAATAATAAAACAATGCAGACACAATTGATATGTCGTCTGTTTTTATAGATTTTATTTGTGGACGGAGCACAAAGCATCGTCTTTTGTGTCAATGCAACATTTGGCCTTAACATAATACATATTTCACATTCTTAACATCGATAAAGTCTTATTCTATAATCCTGTCGTTTCATCAAACATTAGTATCAAGGACGCAGGGATGCAACAAAGATAACTTATTAACTATTTTTGATTCGCGTCTGATAAAATATGTACACGTTGTGTCACTTCACAGAATTCAAAAGCTTAAATGCAATCGAATGTGACATTTACGATTGTATTACGCAGATTAATTATGTAATTACAAAGGTGCAAGGATAAATGTTACGTCCCTTGTTAGTTGATGCTCTAATGAGCATATTAGATTGTTACATAAGTATGCTTTGACGATTACATAACGAAAAATAAAAGATATACTATATAAAACAGTATTAAATTTGGGATAATTTTAAATGTGTTGCCGCGAATTAAACGCTTTATTTCTAACTGTTGATATTCGTATATGTATATATGTATATATAGTACATCCCGCTTAATCAAGTTGTAATAAATGTGTGTGGGTATAAGATATCTCAAACTATTTTTTATATCATGTGTGTAACAATATTATATTCTTCCCTTTCTTTTAAATTCAATTTTTATACTATAATAACAAGACAAAAATTATATTTCAATATATATATATATATATGTATATGTACATCTGTAAAAGAGGAAAATTGAATAAAAAAGATATATCACTTTTTCAATATTTAAAAAGAAATAATTATGTTTAATAATAACATTTTATAAATGAAAAGGTTTATTTAAAAAACGTGAACCAATATCTTTAGCGGGATTTAAATTAGATCCTATTATATTTATGTTATTCGATATGTATAGGATATATATATATATAAGTGATAACGTATAAATATTACACAGGCGAATATTTAGGAATATGCTTAACTTATTGTCTGATCTTTAATATGAAAAGTACTTTAATATGAATGCACAAATCGAGATCTTCAATTTATACACATTAGTATACTTCAATTGCACATTTTACAACGGTGCAAACATTCATGTTATAGAATATCTCGATTAATTTTAACAACTGTTTTAGATACGGAAATTGATAACTCTTCTTAAATCTTGCTACACGTATACACGCTTTAAGCTTCATAAAAATACACGATCAAATGTAACTCTTTAATAAGCATATAGGAGAGGAAGGAGGCGGCATATAAATATATATATATATATATATATATATATATATATATATATATATATATTTATATGTCGCATTAAAATTTCCTAATATAAACTATTGCCAAGTAACCTAACTAAAACTTGTATCGCTGTCACACACGTATGCGATAATACAATCATATTAAAATAAACGCTAAGCTAAAGATTCTTTAACCCTTAACTATGATCGTGGCGCGAAAAATCACATATCATTTTGTGAAATAATAAAGAAAAAATAAATTATTCATAACAAAATAATAAATATTAGGTATTTTTTTATTTAAAAAATTATATAATTATTAAATTACAGATTTTTTTGTATGAAAGAAAACAATAAAACAGATTAAAATATATTTGTTATTAATGAATATGCGAAATATATAGAGCAAAATATAGTGTGATAAAGTCAAAATTTCGGCTGTGCAGGAATTTTTACGAAAACTAAAATAGAAGCACACAAAAAGAGTGGCATTCTCCGTGCGGTCTCTGACGGGACAAAAATTCATAAGCGTTGAAAATGAAGCAAGAAGAAAAAGAAAAAAAAATTACGAGGAGAATGGAACTCTTCCTAAAATGTAGATCGAAGCAATCTTTCGAATAAATAACTAATAATATAACGAATAATGTTAAACTTACATATAATATTCCACTTTACATAGTTAAGAGTTAAAAACAATACACAGCTATATTAATACTTCTAAACGAGCCTGGATCTATCAGAAAAAAACAAGAGTCGATAGTAGACATGCGATATTTGATTTTCTTTCGGCAAACTTTCAATCGATAAATAATCCAATCTGATAAATTTAAGTGATTTAGGATCGACAACTTATAAAATCGCACTTGAGCGATTCATTCGACAAACGTTTAGAAAAATGTCAATTATATCGAAACATGGCATTAAAAAATATGTTGCACGGCTCGATAAACTGATGCAGATGAGTGCATACTAAAAACGTGATATAGATTAGCAGAGTCAATATTTAAATCGTACAGATCTACAGAGAGAAATGTATTCGGTTTAAGCTAAATTTCAAAACTAATTTATATTAGTAATTTATGTTAGTTAAATTTATAGTTTTCACTGACATGATATTTCAATGCTATTTTCGTGACTCTTTAATTTTTTAGTCTCTTTCAAAACTACTCACGCTTGACAAACTTCAATATATATTCATTAATGAAGATAACTCTATCATCGTTAAAGAATTTATGCAATTACCGATTCCTATTTTTCTCTCCATCACAGGCTACGTATTTTTTTAATTTCAACTAGAATATATCCTTATTATTACAGATTACATATCCCATTTTTTTTCTAATATTGGTTAAAAATGTGTGCCGGATACTCTTATTATAGGATATCTATATTTCAAATTCAAGGAAACACATCCATAATTTCATTAACGATATATTAACAATAAGTAATACAGAATATACGATATCTAATTAACAACAAATTACGTTATAACAAGAGTGACTGTGTATAAATAAATTATATGTCGAAAACATTTCATATGAAAATGTGTGTATTAATATGTAATTTTTTTATCTTTCACATAACATTTAGTATCATTATATAAAATTTTCATAAGAAATTATCTCCTGTTATGTGCAAAAAGAACAAAAAAATGGGATAAAAAAAATTTGAAAATGTTACATAGATAATTGCAAAATTTTCATTTTTTTTCGCTCAATAAATAGAGCCTAGCGATTTTCAAACTGACAATTATATGATATCGCTTTAGAGAGACGTGTAGAATAAAGATGAATAGAGAGTAGATAAGAAATTTGTGTCTATAATAGAACACGTACAATGTTACTCTATTGATAATTCATTAGAACTGTATAAATGTAACTGACGGTGGGTGTTTAAAAAAAAAATTCACATTTAAAAGCAATTCTTAACTAAAAAAATATTAAAACTTCTGTGATTTATATTATCTGACGCAATTGGTAAAATAACAAATTTGATAATTGTATATATGTATCTGCACGCAAAACATATATATATATATATAGCCTTTTTCTAAAGTCTGCATTTCTTGTAACAACAAGTATGAATCATGATGTAAACATGAAATTGAATAAAGTATAATTATGGGAATGTATAAACTTACGACGAAGCACGCCAAAGTATTGTTTTAAAGAATATTATCCCAATCCATGATCCTCGAAGAATCCTTGAGGAGTCTCCTCCTGTAACACATACAAGTGAATAAGTTCATTGACATCATGCTCGAAAAATTTCTAACAAATAATATGAACAGGGATCAATTACTTTGACGCTGCACTTTATAAACACATTACGAAAAAAGATAGAATGAAAAAATATATATCATATATATATGTATATATATAAACGTACACGTACCTACTGCATAATAAAATTCTCTTCTTGATGCAGCTTCAAATGGTGAACTGAACCCTTTTCATATAACCAAGTGACTTTACTCGCGTGGGCACACAAAGCGCATGTTTATTGATTGTCTCGATTGAAATCTTAAGCGCTAATAAAAAAAATTGCCTATTTTACATGCAACGTGTGTCGAATTGCGGAGTGTTGTTTTCTTCAACAAGATAAGACAAAATTGGATGCGATATTCAGCCCAATATGCTCACATCGCGCGAGACAGCTTATATATAACAAGAAATATCCAGCTAAAAAAAATAGCTAACAAAAAATTTGTTTCGCAAATATATCTATTTCTTAATTAACTTCAACAACAAACTTGAGATACCTTAATCGAGTGTGTTATCTCCATCTGAGTTTGTTTAACTGATAACGTAGGCTAATAAGACAAGGTGTTGTATACGCGCTCGTTTTCATATAATATTTACAATGTAAAAATTTCGTTCGATATATTTATTACTAGATTTACACTTAATGTATAATTAATTATACATTAATACGTTAAAAATTGACGATGCTTAATATATGGGTGTATATACATATATAAAGTATATAAAGATAAGTTTCGAATTACTTGCAATAATTAAAATAGTGTTTTTTAAGTAGATAGAAGTACGTAAGAAATATATATTCTATATATAATAATTGCCTAAATACCGACGCACTTCAGTATAGCACATGTGTAACAATGCTTTTGTAAAAATAACTTACTAATATACAGAATAATTTTATTGCCACAGTTGAAGATTAAAGTACGTTGGGGTAACTGTCGTCGCTTACTTATCGAGATGTATGTTAAAAGTTATAATCAAGATTTAAAAACTATATAGTTCAGCCTTTGGTTAGTAACATAACATTTTGTTTTATACGCAAGAGACGACTTTCTTTTCTCGATATAAAAATATATTAACATATACAGAGAATGCTCCAAGTATCGTGCACATTTTCTCTCGACTTCAAGCACTAGAAGCTAATAAATTAGCCAACTGTAAGAGTAGTATACTATTTGCTCTAAGTAATGAATCTGCGAATCATAAATAAATAATCGATTTTTTTGTATCTTCTTTAAATGGTTTCTCAAACTTCTAAATAGGTTAATGCAATTTTATATTTTATTTGATTTAAATCTGTATGCACTTTGATGATCAAAGACAGAATTTTAACTCTCACGATACTATAAATTTTATAAATATTATATAAATATTATAAACTTTATATTGACAATCAAGGCTTTCAAATAAGAAAAAAATAAGTATTTTTTTTTTTCAATTTTTCTTTATCAATCTCCAAATTGAATTTTCATCACGCAGAAAGATCAATTTCTCGTCAAAGAGCTTACAACCGAAAGAAAATGCACGATGCCTCAAACGTCCTGCATATGACTAGTATAAAGTTGACTTGAAATTTTATGTATTTATATAGTAGAGTCGTAATGGCATCATGCAGCGGATAAGCCTTTTCTGGTCTTTCGGTTGATCGTGTGGGTCGATACTTTGTCCGTGAAGCTCATGCAAACAATAGGGTACCTATAAAAGCCCTATCTCCCGCAGAGCACCTTCCACAGCTTCGTCCTTCCACAACAAACAAAGAAAAACTAACTAGTCTTCGCTAAACTTCTACTTTGTCCCTATTTACCATGGACTTAACATATATGATACTGTGCAATATTACATTACATACAAATCATTTAAAGGATTATAATATAGAAAGATATTACAAATCACACATTCAATCACATATTCACATGTACAATCTCACTGCTCATTCTCTTTCTCTCTACACACAAGAGTCTTATTGTAGTATTCGTTCTACAAGTTATACATTAAAATCTTGAAGAGTGTTACAGTGGTAACAAACATATTTTGTTAATAATAATCTATTGTTATTTATGCGTACTTTGTTTTTATTTACAATTTACAATTTGACGCCTTATTTCGTTCAAAAACCTATATGTAAAATGATTTTCTCAAATAGCTATATCTGCTGTAAATTCTTTTAATAAAAGTACAATTTTTTGTTTTCAATCATTTTAATTATATAATAACTCTTAGTAATGGCATCATATTTAAGTATCTTATATTTTGCATAAGAAAATTGATGACGTTTTATTTATGAGACTATGTAAACTTTCTGGAATTTAATATTTTCTTGAAGAGTAAAGCTAACAAGAAAACGGCACACTTTTATAAATTCAAATTGCCTTCAAATCAGTATGTATCGATAGAGCATGGTCCCAGGAATCATTCTCTCAAGCTGTTGCATCCGTTTTTCCCGGGGACCCGAAAAAAGGGCCGGTTTTTCTATCCCGAAGCCAATCAACACGCTAGAAAATTTTATCATACGACAAGTGTACCCCTAACTCCTCAAAACTTTACCGGCACTTTTCTCGGGTCCCGGGAAAAACCGATGCAACAGCTTGAGAGGATGATTCCTGCTGGGATCATGCTTTATCGATACACATCGGTTTGAAGGCAATTTAAATTTATAAAAGTGCGCCGTTCTCTTATAAGTGATACATCATTTGGAAAAAATATACGAGACAAATGTTACAAAGTGAATACAATTGTTGAAAAGTATTTATTAGATTTGAAGGCATACACACACATGTACATATCAACACTCTATAAACGGCAACATATACGTAGTAATACACTTCTCATTTATTCTACTTCTAGTGCTGTGTGTCGCACATAATCATATCTATGGAATAATTAATTAATCTAGATCCGAATATAGTGAATAAATTTAAGATATTAATATGGCAATAATACGTTAACATCATTATTATCTTATTCTTATTTCAAAAGGTACTTAGTGCATAAATCATTGCATTGGTGCCATGCTTTTGTATAAATTCGATAAACATATAATCATATGGCAGTTAATGGAAGATCACGAATGAGTTTTCACCCACTCGATTTTCGATGACAGCCGTTATACAAAGGGCGCGAATATCTTTTACCGCATTCGCAATTTTTTTCCGCTTTCTGCTCTTTCCGCCCGTCAGCATAACGACTGTCACCCATGCTCGAGCAGTAGATTAAACAAATTCGCAGTCTGATTATTAGTAACAATTCTTCTCATTCGCTTTAAGAATATTTAATGTCATTCTGTCCAATATCACATCATGCACGTGGTTTAAAATTTTTAGACCATAAATACGAAGACATAAAGCACTCAAATTTTTGGATACACAATTTAAATATTGTCTAGATAATAACTTATACAATACAATAATAAAATATTGTGCACTATATATTATGAAAATCTTAATAGGGACCCCCTTTGTATCATTTTTCCTACATAAAGCATGTTATAGTATTAAAGAAAAAATAACACGAAAGTATACGTATTATTAATAGTTTGATTCCTTCTTTTATAAACATTTACATGTATTATTATTAATGAAGGTTTTTTTCAATTAATATTTCTCATAATTCGTGATAATTTTAATATTTTAACTTTAAACAACAATTCTTTGTAATTTGTTAAAACGATTAACTTACTAAAAATGTAATACATAATTTTATTTTTAAAGCAAGATTGTGAAATTCTTGATATATTAATAATATTTAAGTCTGTTTAATATTATGTTTATTACATGAAATATCAATATTTAGAAATATTATGCATTATGAGGACACATCATATGTGTATAGCAATATCATTCATAAGTAAGAAAAATAGCAAATATTGTTGTGTATAAAGCCATAAAAAATATTAAAAAGTTTTTTATTTTTTTCTACCAAACTGTAATATTTTTTAAAAATATTTTTCTTGAGTTATAAAAACTTTATGTACGGTATCATGTACATTTTTCTATAAAGAAGTAACTTTCTGTCAAAAAAATCTAACAATAGACTAGAATGAAAAATAATGACACTTCATATTATTTCTACGATGATTATTTTTAAATATGGCCTATCATAAAAAATAATATACGCTAATAATGTAATATACAATTCAATAATTAAAAAAGTTTCAAAAATTCTAATTCAGAATGAAATATTAAAGAAACTTTTCTCACTCATTACTGCTATAATCTATTTAGAAATTTCAAATAATATACACATTATCGTAACGTTACATTAATGTAGAATATAAATTATTACTTTGCTTTTCATTTTATAGTTTCATTTATTTGTATCATCAATTCAACAGCTATGCAAATAAATGTATCTTTAATCTGCAAATTTTATTCCATAACAATTTGCTTTCCTATGATTTCAAATTTATTAGTATTTAAACAACTTCCTATATATGAAAAGTAATTTCACATATATGTGTAATCATGCAGATTGAAAATAAGTTTAAAATTATATGTCGTTTGACAAGACAGATAAGTAAACTCAAGTAAACTCTACCTATTGCATAAATTTTATATAAAATATATATTGTGTCTTCACTGAATAAAAATGTTCTTCAGCAGATAATAAAGATATTTTTTTTGTACTTTTTTTCATTTAAATTATGATTACTAAAAATTCAAAAATTTAGATCGAACCAACACTTTTCTTACGTATGTCTTAGTAAATGCAGATTTTGAGAAAATGTCTGTTTTAAAACTATTTTTTTGGTCGTATATAAATTACATAACAATACTACATAGTACCCACACTATATATAAATATACTATTATGCATAGATATTTAAATATTTATCAATAATAAAAATTAAATTTAACAATATACATGCTCCTTTATAAAGATTAAACGAGAAGCGTAAGCATGTCCGAAATTGTGTTCTAGGAAAATATTTAACATTTAAGCTTGTTATATTTTACAATTTTTTATCGATATGTAACAGCACACATTGTAGATATTGCTCATGCTTAATAAAAGATAGAATAGTTGGTCATATAGAATAGTTGAATGTTATATTCAGAACAAAAGCATTCATAAAGTACAAAAAAAAAAATCAAAAAGAATTATTAATTTTGAAACCATCTCAATCCATATTGACGTTTGCACAATTGACAAGAAAAATAACACATAGAAGAAGGAAAATTATGTGGTTCTGCCACATTCTGTAATGCAAATTATATATATACACATTATGTATGCAAAAGAGCACGTGTGAAATAATTCATAAACATAGTGTGTATAATAAATATGTACATACCATATATACAGGCAACATTTATATATATAAATATATGTGTATGTGTTTGTATATATACACACACAGGTACATATACACACACATATACACACACACATATAGACTCAATGTGGCTAACATATTGTTTGATCACATCGTGCAACATCAAATATTACAACACACAGAAAATTATCAACAAAAGCTGATATAATATGCTATATAAAAAGGTATATGTACATTATTATAGATAATTGTGTATATTCAAGAAGACAGGCAAGATTAAAGCAAATAGAAAATTCGAATTATTTTGTAGAGGCAATTATTAATCTCTTTAAATGCCTTCATGCATGTCCTGTAATATTATTCATTTCTATATCTTTACAAATCTATTGTTACTAGGTGTTAAATAAATTTCAAAATTTAATAGATAATACGTAAGTGTGATTATATATCAAATAGAATTGCTTTAATACTGATTCTTAATATTTCTCATATATAATTTTTTTTATCAAAATATATATTAATATTGTAAAAAAGAAACTAAATTTGAAAAAGCTAGAAGTGAAAGGAGAATTTAACTATATATACACCTAGCTCAAATAGATTTTATGCATGCTTGATTCTTGCAATATCATAATCGTTTAATGAAAACGACACATGGGTAGCAAGAAAGAGCAATAGAGATCGCTTTAATTTATAATCAATAAATATTGATTATATACAATAATGCAAATACAAAATTCCCATTTGTACTCTTTTCACCTGAATATAGTTCTGCTAAATGAGTTCTGAATTTGTTAAATGTAAATGAAGCAATATAACAAGATAAAATGATCTAAAAATATCTCTCTCATAACCAAATCTGGCTATAAAAAAAAACTCTCTGTATGTGTGTACAACCTCGAGCCGTTAATAAATTAAAATGTATTACAATTCAAGGGGTACATCCCCGTAACTAACCTCCTGTAGTAAGTCCTGCGCAGCAATGGCTTTCAATACATTCTTTTTGCTAGTTTCTTGAATCTCTCCACCGACAAGTAATTCATCTAAGATAAAGTATGCCTTTTCGAAATTGAAAATAATGTCCAACTCGCATACCTATTAATATTATAATTCCATTATAATTTTACAATTGGATAACAAATTACAATGTGCACTGTATATAAAAATACATTACAACATTTCTTATTTTAATAAATATACTCACACTGCCAAAATACTTATCCAATAATTCAACATATCGATGTATAATTTCCAAAGTCAGTAATTCATTGTCATTTTGCTCAATTGCACAGCAAAAGTACAAGCTTGCATATCTGTGAAGTGAATAAATTTTTTTTATAAAAAATAAAAAAAAAACGAATTGTTCACACATTTGCAAAATGTAAAATTTCAACAACAATAAATTATCAATTGTGTGCGCGCAAAATGACGTACCTCTTATAGACAACTTTAACGTCCTTCCATTCTAAGAAACTTGACATTTTTGGCTTGCGCGCGAGTATCGTAGTTATTAGCTCGCGGGTGATTTTCTTTTTCAACTTATCCGGATGCGCGACATACCACTTTTGTAAGCGGAGCTTCCCTTGACGGCTGAACAATAACATAAATTGCATCTGCAACAACGATTAATAAATCGTCACGACGATTCTGTATTACGTACATTTACTTGACGAATAAAACTTACCATGTTGCCTCGACCTTGTTGTTTCTTTCTCTCTTGCGTCTCACAGTTCTTTATCTTTCACGATTCAACACCAATTAAATAACGATCGACGACATTCGTACGAATTATTCGTGCGCACTTTTTCAGAATCACACCAGCCCCGAATTTGTCCCGTTCGAGAATCCAAATCTTAATCGAATAAATGGCTTACAACGACATGTTGGATCGGAGACTCTCGCCGGGCGGTCGTGGGGATAAAGTTGCGCCTGCGTACTAAGCGCACGTCATGACTGCTCACTAGCGTATTGGGTCATCTACAATGGCCGTAGAACGTAAGGTCGCAAGCAAATTGACCAATGACAGTCAAGCATTTTCGAAAATGCTTATAAATTGAAATGATTACGTAAAAATTATGTAATTTAATTATACAAATAATTAAACTACAAATAGTAAAATATTTTAATCTTAATTGAACTATTAAAATACATTATAAATAGATAAACGATCCGAGGGAAAATAATTTAAAACAATCAAGTACAATCAAAATCATATTTTAAAAATGTCGTTTAATATTAATATATCTAATTATTTGTATATTGATTTCCTTAATATGAGATTATAAAATAATATTTTATATCGTTTGATTGTTCATCCCCCTATTTCTTTCGTCCTTTTCTCTTTCATTTTTCAAATTTTTCCTACTTTTCTTTCTTTCTCTTTTTAACTTTTTCATCTCAATATTCTATTTTTTTATAAAAGGAAGAAAAAAGTATAAAGATAATCTAAAAAGAAGTATAAACATAAATAACCTTGTTGATTTTAAATTACTTTTGTCACTTGAAATTTTTCTTTCTCAGCCAGAAAACACTCTCAAGCATTCAAGATTTCAAATAGGACAGACAGAATTTTGGAATGTCATATATAGGTAAAAATTCACACTTTTCCTTTAGGCCGGTTCAACAATAGCTGTCTACAATAGAGTAAATCTGAAAGAGAATGGTCCTCCTCCCCGTTTTTGTTCAAACTTATAGCCAGTGTCGGTTTTAACATGACTGGCACCCCGGGCAAAAATGATCGTGGCGCCCCACTTAAGGGCACAAATATCAATTAGTAATTTTCAGTAATTAGCATGACTGCACATATGACAATTCGAAATTCTAAGTCTAAAAACTTTCTATAGTTTTACTCAGAACTAACGACGTGGAAAGTTAGAAAGTTGGAAAAGTTAATAAATCACAGTTAGACAGCTATTGTAAATATATATTACGACTATAGACAAACCTACTTTTTTAGTCGAACTCAAGTCCATGGTGGAAAGAATAAGCAAGGTGAATCATTCTGCATATCATGGGCGGAGCCTAAATTTTTAACCAATCTTACACTGTCTCACAGATCAAAGAATCAGTGGGAGCTTTCCAGCAAGACACAGTGTAACACAGTGTCCACTAGTGTGAGAGAGAACATATCAGTGTGTCTCACTCACACTAGTGGACACTGTGTTACACTGTGTTTTGCTGGAAAGCTCCCATTGTTGGCTATGTAGAATCCCTATCGGCACACATGTTGTTAAAATGTGTTTATAAAAGATCCACAGGATATAAAAATATGTTTTAACATTCTATGGATTTCTTAAAAACATGTGTGCTGTTAGGAATTATGCTTTGAAACACTCCTTGATTGGTTGATTGCGCCCCTCTCCTTTTTAGACGACTGCGCACCGGATGATACAGCTTATATATTTTTTCCACCATGCTCAAGTGAGTTAGATTAAACGTTGAACTCGGCGAGGACGAATTTTTCTGTTCTATTTTGTGTTACTTCGTAATCGTTATTCAATTAGGTAAGTGTAAATATATTGAATTATTATTTTCTGTCTCGATGACTCATTGTCAGCAAAAGTGCTATGAAAAAAGAACAGATAAACATATATATGTTTTTTCGTCTCATGGTTAATAGATTAATAATTCAAATTACGAATGATGATTATGGGCACCTTCATTTATGCAGCAGTCAGCGCAGCCGTGTGGACTATAGTTTAGAGTTTGTCTTTCTTCTACTACAGTCGGACCTCTTAGCCTACGACCCTCTTATGCTACGAAACCTCTTATCCTATGACAAAAAATCTTCTCATTCTACGACCGCGAAAGGGGAATTATACTCTCACTCTCAAATTTTTGTCGTAGGATCAGAGGTTTAAGGGGAAGATTCCGGACTGAAAATGTCGTAGGATAAGAGGTCCGACTGTAATATGGAGGAAGAAAGATATGGACTCTGAACTGTATATAGTACATACACGTAGCTGCGCTGACTGCTGCATAAGGCCGAGTCTACAATAGCTGTAGTAAGCCTTAAGTCGTAAAAAATGAACCAATTATATTCATTATTCTTCTCTAAAGTCAATTGTAATTGGTTAATTTCTTACAGCTTAAGGATTACTACACCTATTGTAGACCCGGCCTAAACAAAAGCATCCTATGTGATTGATGTTGTGTAATATTAAGATTGTTTTTTATTCCTGCACTTCTAAACTAGTGCAGTAAGTTTGAATGAGAAAAAGTATATTTGTCCTATTCTAACTTATTGCACTAATTCAGAAATACAGGAATAAAAAACAAACCTATTTTTTATCAAATAGATTCAAAATTCTCACGATTCTTCTGGATTTATAAATAATATTCGAAACAAGATTTTTTTTTAAATGAGTTTTATGTTACGAAGATATTATAATATAATTTTTCTTTTTTTTAAGGAGAATACAATGGATTGGAAACAAGAGAGAATATTTCTTTTCAAAAGAGATTTAATCGCTTTGTCGCCGGATATGTGAAGGCTCACATACAAAATTTGGTTCGCATCAAAATTAATGCGCAAGTATCCGGTAGCATACTATAGTATTATTGACATGATATTAAGCTTTAACGGGGTAGAAGAATGGTTTTCTATATCAAAGCACATTTTTTTCTCCACAAACGCAATGCAAGCTCTAGGTGTTCTTATCTCTTATTGTAGAAAGAAAAAATTGGCTTAAAGGAGAAATAGCGTCCCGTTGCATAATTTGCTCAAGATTGTATCCTTTTGACAAATGTGGAAAATGTATATTGTAGATAATAATAATAAAATTATACAATTTATTCAGAAACATGTTTTAACATTGTATGGATCTCTTATAAACATCTTTTAAACATGTGTGTTGTTAGGGATCAGTCTCTCTCATTTTACATTATATAGGAAATAAGAATAAATATAAACTGTATAATTTTATAATTAAAACATGTTTTAACATTCTATAGATCTCTTATAAACATCTTTTAAACTGTGCTTTTATAGAGATAATTATTGTTAAGAAAAATTTCGACAAGATTAAAAAAATATTTTTTTAATTAATAAGAAATTTTATAATAAATTTATGAATAATTATAATAAACTCAAGAGATATGTAATTTTTAAATTTAACAAACTTTAAGTGTCTCTTTTTATTTTCAATACACTCTTATTCCTTATATTTTCTTTGATTTCTTCCAAGATTTTTTTTGTATGCTCTGTATACTTTCTTTTTCCCTCAGTTTTTTCTATATCTTGTCTCTCTTCTTTATTTCTTTTATATAATATATATCTAGATATTTTTCACACACAGATTTATCATCCATCTTAAAAATTTATGCCTTTCTTTTTGGCTTCTTCCATTCAATTCACGCTCTTAAGCCCCTTGCACAATGCCAGGCAACAAGAAATAGGAACAAGGAATAAGAGAGAAATATCTTCTCTCTCTTTCTTTCCTACGTTATTCCCTGTTCCTATTTCTTGTTGCCTGGCATTGTGTAAGGGGCTTTAGTTTCGCTTTAATTTATGATCCTTGTTTCTTTTTTCCAAATCTTTAGGCCTTGTTTATACCAAGCACTTGATACGCGTACTAAGTACTATACTAGCCAATCATGGTCAGTCTTCTAAAGAATGAAATGGCTATGATTGGCCAGTAGTATTTAGTACGCGTATCAAAATATGTCGGTGTAAACAAGGCCTATATTTCTTTCATATACTATTACTATCCTTCTAATTTTTTTTCTCTTACTTTTTCTTTTACTTTGCCACTTACATTGATCGATACCTAGGGTAATCAGTAAGATTAACCAATCGGAGAGGCCTATTTTGAATTGGCCAATTGTCGACGTGGGTGTCAAACTCAACCTAACCTAACTTGCATAAAATATATAAACATAACTGTTGCTGTTGATACCGGTCAGGCCAGGCCAGGCATCAAATTATGTGCTTTTTATAATTTATTATGTAGAATTCAAAGCACTTTTTAACTAAAAAGTAAAAGTGATTCAACTTTTCAACTGTACTTTTTTACAGAATTTTATTTACAAACTTGTCAGGATGGTGGAAAGTGAGACGAAACAGACATGTTTAAAATTTATTAAAAGCCTCAAATGTAAGCATTAATAATATAAACACATTTTATATGTATTTTTCTTATTTTTGTTTACGTTTAGATATATTTTAATTATTTTTTAAAAGTTATATTTTTATATAAAATTTATAACTTATAATTAATAATATAATTTTTTTAATTTCTCTTTTTTTCAGCAAAAGGTACAACAATGCCAGAATTTAATACGTTTCTTAACATTTTACAAGAGGAAGCTACCACAAAAGGATTAGATGATGATGTTCTCAATAAACTTGTAAATGTTATTATAGATACAGATTTACGTTAGTATATTGTCAATTCATATATAAAATATATATATATTAACATATAATAGTATATTTTATAGAATATGAATAGTGTTATTTTATAAATACAAAAGGTTTGATTTAATTAAGTATTATATATAAATATTAAGTAAATGTTAAACTTTGATATTAGGTGCAGTTAAATCAGTATCATTAATAAGATGTTTAATTCCAAGACATAAATTGTCTGACGAAATAGCAAAGTCTGTAATTACTTGGTGTGTATCGTCGGAACAACTACCGCTCACTGTTTGTATTATTGTGATACAATGGGTCTTAGGTATGTATAGTTATAAAATTGTTACACAAAAGTTAAAAATGATTTCATTCTTATTCTAAAACTATTTACATTAAAAATGTAATAATATTATTTCATGTGTTATTTATTCTAACTATGCATATATTTATGTAAAAGTATATTTTAAAAAATGTTGATGTTTAGGTTTATGGGATTATGAATTAGTAGATAGAAAAGTAATTAATATATATTACGATGTCTTCTTTTATATGATGTTGAAGAGAGAAAAATTGGTATGCATTTTTTACATATATATAAATACATATATTTGTTTATAATTTAATGTCCTTATATTTGTTTAGCATAAATTTATTTTGTAAGTAATATAAATGTACATCTTAGGAACGTCATTTAGCACGTCTCATTTATGTATTAACGAGACCAGAAGATGTTTCTCGCAGGGATGTCTTAAGATTATTAGCTCTGCAAAAAAAATATTCTAAGCCTCCAAAACATATTGTTGCATTACTTTCGTAAGTATAGAGAGAAAATCTATACTCTTGATAAAATAAATGGGAAATAATGTGATACGTTTCAAAACATTTGTAGCTTATTTAAGTCATATAAGCCAGAATTGGTGCCTGAGAAGATACAATCAGTGAATATAGAAAGTGTGTGGAAACCTATACCCGAATTTATGCGATTAGCATTAGAAGATGCCAAAGATCGAATGGAGATCCAACATTCTCGTCAAAACGTTCAAATTCACTTTAACTGGAATGTGATGCAGGTATAAAAATATTTATGTATATATTGCAAATGTAATAAGTAATATTATCTTTGGTTTTTATGTTATAAATAAATAATATAAATAAAAATTATTATTATTACACATAGAATGTGAAAGTTCAAAAAAGGAAAAAGCCACTGTTGCCTTCTGTTGGTTATTTTCACATTGGTTCAAGTATTTTTAAAGATAAGGACGCAAAATCGATTTTTGATATAAATAGGTAAAAACAATATATATCCGAAATAACATAAATTTGTCGTTCATATTAATTTATATTAATGCATTTAGTATAAATATTAAATATTATGTATTTCAGCATAGATGAATTGGGAAAATATCATCAAAATGTTGAATTGCCATGCAATGCTATCTCACTCTTGGCTAATATGGCTGGTTATCATCTTCTTACATATGCAGACTTTCAATATCAAAGTAGATTTTCATACAATCTGTATAATCTACTCATAAGAGGTATGTGTGCATGCAATTTTAACTATAAAAATAAAAATATTTTTTATTTAATTATTTTACTGTCACATATACTGTTATAACAATATATTAAATATAAAATATACAAAAAAAGTTGCTATGTTAATTTTTAATGTTAATGATGACATGTTAATATTTTAGCTTTTATATGGGAAAATGGAAAATTTTCCAAGGAAGAAATGAATAAATTCCTTTCAATGACAATTGAATTTTCTCGATATATGCAAGAGGAAATACTTGTAGTTAAACTGTTCTTTGATGAATATTTATATTATAATACAGGAGAGCATCTGCCACAATTTCTTGATTTGTTGCAATGGATGACTTCTATATCAGTGGCTGGTAACTATAAAGTTGTTCTATTTAAATATTATTTTGCTAGAAATATTACAGCCTTATTAATTTTAGATTTACGAGAGAACATTCTGATACATGTTCAGAATATATTTTATGAATCAAGTTTATCTATGAAATGCAAAATAATTAAATGCCTGCAAAAATTAATTACAAACTTGGTAAGGGTTTTTAACATTTCTACAATTTGTAGAATATTTCCATTATATCTTTTATACACACACACGCACGCATACACAGACAATATTAGGATACAAACAAATACGTAAGAGTTATATATGGACATTGTGAAGAAATGTACTTTCAGAAATGTATTATACAATAGAAAACTGATTTTGCAGAATAAACTTGGATTAATAATTTAGGTAAATAGATAATCTTATTACAGTTTGTTAAACAAGGACTTGAAGAACAATGTCAGAATACATCGTACTTTTTACGACAAAGTCCATTAGAAGATTTAACAGAAATTGTATGTGCACTTGCAACAGTGTCAACAAATCTTATTATTTCTGGATTAAATATACACAATTTTAATGTTATATTTTTATCAGAAGCTTTGACATTTTATGAAAACGTACGTAAAAGTAAACTACAAGTAATTTACTCCTAATATTTAATTGATAAATGTCTTATTAATTATTTCTTTTATTTCTTCAAAGATCTGTGCACTGGAAAGTCGTAGCCATGTAGCAACGTGGACATTATCACCACCAGCAGTTATCTATGGAGCATTTATTACAAAAAGTTGTGCTCTCTTATCAAGAGTTTGCAAACTATTATTAAGGTAATTCCTTTTATTTTCAAGTTAATCGTGTTCTTTATTACTGATACTTGACTTATATTACATATTGTATACAGATATCGCGAAATGAGAACACATTTATACCAAATCATGCCATCAGATATGTATCAGCAAAGGATTCACATTATATCTACCTATGCAAATGATATTCATAGAGCGTTATTGTATGACAAGGTATGTATGAAAACTTTACTTGTGTATCTAGATAGATAAACAAGTGATATTTTTTGAACAGCCTTTCAGCGCCAGAAAGAATGGTATTCTTCTGAGTAATCTTTCGAACAAAGTGGTTAAAGATCTGGGAGATTGTGATTTAGATATCTTACTGAATATTCTTAATCATTATGCTGTGTTACCCTACAGATATACAATAAGTAATACAGGCCTAAAAATAAGTACAAAAGAGGTATGTCTTTAATATTTGGCTATTAAATTTCAACTCGCGCGTATGTATCGTAAATTATAAAAGTTTAAAACTCTGTATTTTCGATACATTAAACGACTGCATTTTTTCTAGGATGCTATAACTATGGCTTTATATTATTATCCTGCAGTAAATGAATTTCTTGCTGCATTTCACGAGTGATAATAAAGATAAAAGATCAAATCGTCAATTGATGATGGATTCCTAATGAGAAGGTGATTGTAACTATTTGATGTAAATGATGAAAAGAAAGAAGATATTATTTGTACAACTGAATTTCTTGCTATAATAATATAATTATGAATTATATACATTATATTGTCAAAAAGAGATAATTAATGTGCATTGTTATTTGAGTCTCAATCATATATAAATAAAAATTTATAATACTTGAATAGAAGAATTTATTTGAAATAGCTACTGACAGTACTTGCAAAAAAATATGTCAAAGTATAAATAATTCAAATAAGAAGAGGAATATTATAAATTAGATTACTTTTTTTATAAATTACTTTATTTAACATCCCTAATAATACATGATTTTAAAAGCTTTAATTTATTTCTTACCAAAAATTTTGAAAAAAATTTAATCTAGTTTTAATTAATTCTGTATACATGATAGATATAATATTTATAATCTATATGTAATTATGCCAATATTTCTCACATCTAATAAGGCCGGTATGTACTTTTCATCATTTATGACAATCTGTAATTTTTATTTTCTGTACATATTATGGGAAAAGATATTATAAATAGCAATTATTTGATTCCATTATTATCTTTTGTGCTATGCAAACGATAATGATAGAAAGTAAGATAATTGATCTTTATAATTATCAATTACTATTGACAATATAATCCTCTATAGAGAACCTTTATTTATAATATTTTATATATATATATAGATTATAAATTTAAAAAAATTAAAATGTTTAAAGAAGCAAAAGCAATCATTTTTTATAAATATTATCAGTTTCTTTTTATGATATAACTCTTGTGAAATCTTTTTTAAAATAGATATTTTCAAGATACTTCTCACATACTTATTTTCTTGAGCATAAATTGATCAAGTAGTGTAGATAAAACTATACACACGGCGATATGTGCTATATTTTATTAGATATTGATATAAAAATTAAATGTAATAAAACAAAACACATTTCTATTAGACACATTTCTTGAAAATTAAATATATGATAAAATTTATTTTGTCATTACACTTCTCGACAATACGTTTTATCGTTCAACGTTTTTATTCGTTTATTCGTTTAAGCTTTAATTCCGATGATTAATAATGTATTTTGTGTCTAATAATGCAAACAAAATGTGCTAGTTTGTGTCACATACTCATTAGTGGATCAAGTCTTACATTTTCGGATTGAATACACTATGGGCAGTGACTTTAGCTTAAATCGTAAAAAATTTGTTCAGTGTAAAAACAATATGTACAATATGAAGTTTATGACAAAACTCTGCTTCAATTAATTTTAACAAATATGTAGATGTTATGGCACGAAGAGATTATTCATGATTTAATAAGTTTGCAAAATATCGGCCATACTATATTGTATTCTGTTGTACTTAATATATGATAAGAAGGGTACACTTATATATAATATAGTCTTGTATTAAACTTTTCACATTATTAATAAATTAAATAAATCATTGATAATTTTTTTTTCTATGTAGTTTTATGAATCAATATATGGCTTTCCTTTAGCTAATAGTATATAATAATATATTATAAATAAAAGACTGAATTTTTGTACAAATATGTTTGTCTATAATAATGCGAAATATGTGAGAAAGATAATACACTTTATACTATAATCTCAATTTGTGTAATATTTTGCACAATGTTCAATATACATGTTTATAAAAACTGAATTCTAGAAATACAATATATTCGGGTTTGCAAAATTGTGTGTAAAAATATTTCTTTTCGCAATATAGATGTTTCACAAATAAGCAAAATTAAACATATTGTCATATCAAAAGATTTCAGGTTTGCAGAAAAATAATAATTTATAAAAATGACATGTGATTCAAATGCACTTATTTCGTCATAAGGATACTATAAGTGATAAATAAATACTAACAAAATGTCAATGCGTATATGTAGATGATTAATAGAAAAAAAAACTAACTAAAAGAATCTAATATATCCTATTGTATTAATCCTATGTCTTTGTTGCAGATTCCAGAATATACAATTTCATATGTTTGAAACTCACATTATGTGTCATAGTGTTATATGATATATATATATATATATATATATATATATATATATATATATATATATATATATATATATATCATATAACACTTACATATAACACTGTAGAAATTATGTAGAAGTTAGGTCAGTGTTATATATATCATATAACACTGACCTAACTTCTGCATAATTTCTACAAAGGCTTTCTTATACATTCTTATACAGCTTTCTTGTACAGTTCTAAGTTAATGTCACCTCTTAGCTTCTTTTTTTTTAGGATTAAATTTACGTAAATAAAATAAACATCATAATATACGCATATGAATTTATGAATACTGCAAGCCAGAAAAAGAATCGTTTTTCTTCTTATTTTCCTTATTCGATATTTTTAAAACAAAATTTAACATTAACGTTTACATCCACAAAATACAGCCCGTATTCGCCCAAAAAATATATTGGTATTTTTTTGCTTATTTCGTATAAAACATAGCGATATTATTTATGATATGTATTCTAAAAATACAAAAATACATGAAAATTTATTACAATATATATATTGAAACAGAAATACTTAATTCGTACTTGTAGGAAATATTTTTTCTCAATTATTTAAAAACGGATGCATGTTTAAGATTTAACTTTTTTATATGATACTTTTACTATAATTACTATAAATACTCTTAATATAATTTTGTGTAGGAGAAAGGAGAGATTTACTACAATTTATAAAGTATTTTAATAAATGTGGATGATGCATATTTACATTGCATGATGTATATAGTTATCATATGTGATAAATAACTTCTCTATCAGCATCTATATAATATACTATACGTAGATATTATATAGATGTAGATATTATATATGTAGATATTATATAGATGTGTTCTCTACCAATTTCTCTGCGTAAAAAATTTCGCTGATATAAACATAAAAAATATTTATGTATATTTAAAACATACTAATAAGTATTAAATTATGTAGGAATATATATATATATAATAAAGCTTCTCTTGGATAACAAAATTTGAGCGAAAACGAGCTGTTGGTAGCATAGAATTATATTAATATTTCCTGGTAATAATATCGTTGTTTTAAAATTAGAATGCAAACTTGTTTATTTTTCAGGAACTGTGTCATAAATCTTGCCAATGACTACTCTGCAAGAGAATAAAAAAAATGAAAAAATATGTGAATTAGAGTGATTGTGATTATTTTATCAAATTGACTATTTTACTTTTTGGCATCAGATTCACTTGTTCAAGAGACAGATAATTCTCTTGATGGTCTTGTAAAACTTTGGCAAAAATCGATATTATAACCAGAAAATAATGTATTTTCCAAGCATACACAATATTTTATGGAGTAGACTGTAATATTTGAATCACGACGTAAAATAAAATGACTTTTTGATCAAGAGAATAAATCCTATAAAATATATGAATCACGAAAGTAAGAATGGATACATATTCGATTATAAGCACTAGGAAAACTAATTGTTACGAATAAAGGCATCAACCATGTAGATTTTATCTTAATCACTTTGTTTTAAATTTTGAATATCTATCTTTGGCACAATATTTTAATTAATTAAACAAAACTAGTAATAATTATACATGAGAAATAAAATAAAAACACAAATGTGTACAGGCTACAATTCACACATACATGTGTACACATGTACTTTTTTTCTTGAAACCTGTACCAATCACATTTGTTCAAAGAAGCATATATGAGTTTTGTCTAATGATATAAATAAACTTCAAAAATTTAATCAATTTTATAATTAAAAATTGTTTTCTAGACACATCTCTATACATATATGTATAGATGTTGAAGATATATCTCTACATACGACTTATATAAGTGTACAAATACAAATATAAATACATATTCATATTTACATTTGTGTAATATGCTATATTTGTATTACATATATATTTATATCTGTATTTATAACTTTATATTGCTAACAAAAGTAAATATTCAGGGCATCGTCTTTAGGATCTTGATAGTTTGATGTGTATACTTGATAATTACGTTTCTCTGTATACCTGTACACATAAGTATATATACGCATATCTTTTGTCCCTGACATTCACACACTTGCAGTTCTTGCACTATGAAAACGAATTTACGTTTCACTTCACTTTTAGCAATAACACTTTTGTACATAGAGCAGTGTATATGCATTTATTATCAAAAGAACGAGATATAGATAACAGTTAACAGTACGGTGATAAAATAAAACAGATCAGTCCCAACTTCCATCACTATCTTCGTCGGGCGCATCTTCTGCATCGGAGATCATACTTTCGTATGAAAAATCCGGTTCGTCTTCTAGGAACTCGTCCAATTTTTTTTTATTCGCGCCTAACTTGCGTTTTTTTGTTGATAACGCAAGTTCGTCCTCCGGTGATCGTTCCTTGCGAAACTCGTAGACTAGTGGATAAATATGTTCAATTGCCGCTTGAACTGCAGCAACATTAGGTGCTGTAACATATAATATATATCTGATTATTATATAGTAGATTTGATTTTGTTGATTGCAATTAAGTATAGCACTCAAAACAATCGTTATAAATGAATAAATGTATTTTATGTACGATTTATATAAACCGTATAAATAAATGTTATGTACGATTTATATAAACTTGTATAAATAAAATGTTTAGCTTTTTATAATATATTCGCGACGCTATGTTTCTTTTAATTTAATTAAAGCTCTTAATCCATTTTTGTGCAATTCCAACATTAAAAACAAGAAATTAAACAGAAATATTTATTGATTTTAATATATGTTGCAAGAAAAATTTCGTAAAAAACTTCTATAGTTCTTTCTATAGTTTTAATATTATTTTATGCTGCAATAAGACGTCTGTCGACCTAGCCCCCCCACCTTGTAAAAATAAAAAAACAAATACTGCAAATTTACGAGCTATTTATGAGCTTTCATATCCCGCAAATTAAAAATTTTGAGCTCGTCACACTAGGCAGGAATTTAATAATTTTGGTGGGGGGGCTGAATCGACGTCGACTCAGCCCCCCCGCCCCTTAAAAATAAAAATATTCAATCGTTCTTTGCGGCAGAATTAGGAGCTATTTATGAGCTTTTAAAATAATATAATTTCGATTTTTGAGCTCACCGTTTTAACCCCAAAACAACCCTTTCATTATTTAACTCAAGAGAGAACTATGCTTAAAATGAAAAAATTTAACACTTTTGCGGGTAAATATTGTTTATTGATTTATGAGCTCTCAAAATACGTGTATTTTGATTATTGAGCCGCAACCCCTTTATAGAAAAACCACCCCTCGTCTCCCCGGCACAAGAGAGGACTATACTTAAAATGAAAAAATTTAACACTTTTGCGGATAAATATTGTTTATTGATTTATGAGCTCTCAAAATACTAGCTCGCAAAATAATAATTTTTTTTCATTTTAAATTTACAGTTCTCTCTTATGTGAAGGAGATGCGTGGTGATTATTTTTGTAAAAAGGTTGTAACTTAATAATCAAAATCGCTCGTATTTTTGGAGCTGATAAATCGATAAACAATATTTAATCGTAAAATAAATTCTTTTATTTTAAGTATAGTTTCTTTTGTGCTGGAAAGATTTGGGAGTAGTTTCATTGTAAAGGAGTCGTAGCTCAATAATCAAAATACACGTATTTTGAGAGCTCATAAATCAATAAACAATATTTATCCGCAAAAGTGTTAAATTTTTTCATTTTAAGTATAGTTTTCTCTTGTGCCGGGGAGACGAAGGGTGGTTTTTCTATAAAGGGGTTGCGGCTCAATAATCAAAATACACGTATTTTGAGAGCTCATAAATCAATAAACAATATTTACCCGCAAAAGTGTTAAATTTTTTCATTTTAAGCATAGTTCTCTCTTGAGTTTTAATAATGAAAGGATTGTTTTGGGGTTAAAACGGTGAGCTCAAAAATCGAAATTATATTATTTTAAAAACTCATAAATAGCTCCTAATTCTGCCGCAAAGAACGATTGAATATTTTTATTTTTAAGGGGCGGGGGGGCTGAGTCGACGTCGACTCAGCCCCCCCACCAAAATTATTAAATTCCTGCCTAGTGTGACGAGCTCAAAATTTTTAATTTGCGGGATATGAAAGCTCATAAATAGCTCGTAAATTTGCAGTATTTGTTTTTTTATTTTTACAAGGTGGGGGGGCTAGGTCGACAGACGTTGCAATAAGGGGTGAATTAGAAAAATCACAATGGATTACTTATTATTACTAATTAAAACCACAAATCTACTTTTCTCTATAACATATTCTCTATAATAAAATATTTCTAATTAATACAAACCTGTTACAGTGACACTTCCTGTAGAAAATATCTTCAGAGTGGCTTTTGGTTCCTTTAGCTTATATGTAACACCAGGATGTAATTCTGGCTCGTAACTATATTGCATATAAAAATATTTATATGATTATTGTATATTTGCAATTTTATATATATATATATATATATATATATATATATATACACACACATATATACATATATACACACATACAATTGCTAATATTAATGCATTAATAATAAATTAAAGGCGCGTTAGATTTTATATTTAATTTTAGAATATATTTATAATGTATATTAATAAATTGAATAATTTTTTTAAACAAGACAATTTTCTCTTATAATCATAAGATAATTATTAGTTAATAATATTTTTGTTGTATACTTACTCTGCATTCTCTTTGTGATACACAGAAAACGATGTTATCTTGATTGCAAATGGCATACAACAAGTACCTAATACGTTCACCACCCTATAGTTATTAAATCTTACTTTAAATCCAAGTTTTTGAAGGGAACGAGCGAATCTGCGTGCTGCAATTTTCGCTTGAACTTCACTGGTTGCCCCAGTGCAAGTTACTTTGCCAGATGACCAGATAGATGCTGTAGTGTATGGTCTCCTTAATTTCATTGTTATCATCTGAAAATATTGCATACAAAAAAATTCATATATTATATATGTATTTATTATATTTTATTTATTATTATTATATATTTAATATTATATTTTCTAATTGTATTAGTTTGTATCTATAAATACATATTAATATACATATAAGTAAGCAAGAAATAACAAACAGATAAAGGGCATACAGAAAAAATAAATATATATAATCATCTTAAGAAATATAATGTACATAATTATTTAAAAATTTAAAATATTGCAGAAAACAGTAACTTTAAAATTAGCAACTTTATAAATTTTTTAAATTATATTCCATGATTAACCATACTTTAAATTTTTGTATTTAAAGAACCAGTAGGATAAGTAATAAAAGTTTTTGTTTTTTAATTATTCACAAGTTTTCTATTATGATATTTTGGAAAATAAATATAAATTATTTAGTAATATTAATTAATATATATATATATATATATAAAAGAACATTTTATTGTAAGTGTTGTCAAATATCTCAGAAAATGTCTAAAAAAGAAAATTTTTTAAAAAGTTGTGAAAAAGAGTTCCCAACAAAAAAAAGAAACAAAATATAAAAAGTAATTATAGTAATTTTCAAAGAATGACAAAATCATTATATGAAAACAATGATATTTAAAAGTTTAATGAAATCTATAATGGTGTGTTTGAGAAGATGCTATTAGAATTAAAAGTTCTACCTTTATTACTTATGGAAAGTTGTACAAGAATAGAGCATGCTAATAGTGTCTCCCCAAATACACTCTAAAGGAGGTATATTTAGTTGTATAATAATTGTATAATATTATAGAATGTTTCAATGAAAACTCTACAACTTTTACTTTAAAAACCATCTTTTATCAGCTTTGAAGTTCTAAGATATTAATTTATAATGCAGTAATAGCTATCGTATTGTGATATAAATATAACAGATAACATACCCCATTTTCTCTTCTGTATTCAACATTGGAACCATTAAGTGCTATTTCTCGTAAATTTAGATGACATCTTACACTAAAACTACAAACTACATTATTAATAACGATATCGAGCTCAGGAGGTTCCTCATGAGTTTCGGCATGATCCATATACGATTGAAGTTGTCCATCAAACAATCTATTGTCCTTTTCTTCTGCATTGTCTAAATTATTAACATTCTCTACATGATTTAACGATTTATTGGTTAATGGTTTCATGCCATTTTCTTGAATAGCAGTTGCCATAATATACCTGCAACATATAATGAGATAAATCTTTAAGATATAACCTTTGTATTATTATATTTACATATTTAAATTTTATTAAATTTGATATTGAAGGTACTACATATGCATTTGCATGTAACACATCTGTAATTATATATCAGTTAATTCAAATATTTATATGTTATTAATACATAAACAAGATTTGATAACTCTAGCAAAACTAAATCATTTGCTATGCAAACTTCAAAATATTAATTGAATTTATATTTAAAAAATATTTTTTAATACAGTCGGACCTCTTATCCTACGACCCTCTTATGCTACGAAACCTCTTATCCTAAAACACGACAAAAAATCCTCTCATGCTACGACCGCGAAAGGGGAATTATACCCCCACTCTCAAATTTTTGTCGTAGGATCAGAGGTTTAAGGGGAAGATTCCGGACCGAAAATTTCGTAGAATAAGAGGTCCGATTGTATTTGAGAAAAAATATTTCTTTCTATTATTACAACAGTCTATATAATCTCAAGTTAAAAATAAATAATGTAAAATGTAACTAATGTATGTAATTAATATTTAGTCTTACGTCTTATTTTTGAAAAAAAGACCTACTAATTTACATTTGATATTAAATATTAACATGTTTTCTAAAAAATTTTGTTAAGAGGTTTCGTATCTTAATTTTGCAATTTTAAATCTTAAGCTAAATCTTAAAGGTTACATATGAGTCATATTGATTCTACTGATATTTTAAGAATAGCATATCCCAAAGACACTAATTAATAAGAAAAATGTTTAAATTTTTTTTTATCAACTTTATAAACTTTTGTTGTACGTGATTATTTTCTACAAATATATATCAAAAAGTATATATAAATTTTTGTCGATTTTTTAAGCATTTTGAAACAACTAAAACTATGACAAGTTTGTTAAAATTGTAACCCATATAATCGTGATCAGCAACAAAGCAAAAAAATATTTGATATTCAACAAAATTGTACAAATAATAAAGTTGATTTATGTCTCTAAAATTTTATATCTCACACATAAACAGTTCTCTATGTTCAATCTCATGAAATTCAATTTAAAAGCTATTCATGCTTCAATATTTTTTCGTAAAAAATATCATTACAAATTTAAACAAGAATTTAAATAAAAAAAAAGTTTTACTGATTGCATACATATAATTATATACAAAAAATACAACTGTATTCTCAACAACACTTAATAACTTTTAATAGTCATTGCAACATAGATTTCTATTTTGTATGTGGAAAATATAATTTAAATTATATTTTCCATAAAATTAGCAATAATTTGGCCAAGAAAAGAACAGGCAAAGAATGGATTAATTTTGTTTCTTTTTTGGTTTGAGAGTGAAACTTTTTTTTTAATCAATGTTAAATTATACTTCTTGTCTTTACGATAAATTTATATCTACATAATCTTTAATATTTTGAATTCTTTTTCCTTAATCGATTCTAGATAAAATCTGCTCTACTCGTTCCCATTTTATTCAGCTCATTAGAATGTTGCTGTATTCGCACGTGGGTCGATCTACACACAATCTCGTAACAGACAAGAACGAGATACGAATACGACAGTCATTAACGAAATAGCGAATGATGAGCTCATAACGATCTGATTCATATAAAGTTTGTGACTCGTGCTTACAAAAACGTTGCACAGATTATAAATTAAAATTCAATTTCAATAACCGCTAAGACTACCGTGCAACAGAAATAACATCCGTTCACGACGCCTTTGTACGTCGAGACTCGACTCGCGAATATGGAATACGACGATACGAATATAACTATTGCAAGCCAATGAAATTACCACATGTGATTTAAATATCATTTGAATTAGTAGCTTACGGAGGAAGGTAAAATATTAGAGGGTAGTGAAATATTCGACGACTCTTACGCGAGAGGAAGGATGATCGTTGGGAGAAAAATCGAGACGCTGGACGGACGCTCGATATCGTATTCGCACGTGGGGGGCGGCTACTGGCGAAAAGGGGCGCGATTTTAAACCTCCCGGGGACGCGACGTAACCTCGTCGACGATCAGTCGGCGTTGTGTTTTCAAAGGCAGCGCGATTATTGACAGCGGTGCTGGAGAGGAACGACACTGCCACAAGAATGTGTGCGCTCCCGAGAATGTTCTATGAAAGACGAGGGGGTAGACGGTGTACGTTCCGTAAACCCCGTATTCCGGGGGATGGCATTAAAGAACGGTACTTACGCTACGCCAAGCGGTCGCGCGCCACTCGTCCCGGATCAGAGATACCGTCTCTGTTGACAAGTTGACACAGCAGCAGAACGCAAAGCTATCTCAACGATCACTGCCATTGTTATCAGCCATATTCGCTAGACTGGCGACTACTGGCGAACCGAGCGAGCGACTCGACGACCGTGGAATGTGGAATCGCTCGCTGACACATAGATGGCCAACCTCGATGTTTTATAGGAATTTGCCCGATGCAGAGATCTCATTGGCTGTCGTCGAAGAAAATGTATCTCGTGAAAGCCAATCGGCGCGCTCGACAACCTCGTCGCGCCAACCTCATTCGTGCATTCTTGTGACGAGACAGGATTGTCAGCCGCATCCCGATTGGCTGTTTCAATTCCTTCTATAGGATATTTTTCTCTTTAAATTTTCTTCAATGATAAAACTTTAGAAATTTTTTTTAACCCATCAATCAACACAATCGACATGTCTGATAAATTATTTTTTACGGGGTTAGAATTAAAAAGAGTTCGTTATTTTCTTACAAGTTAAAAGTCATTAGAAATAAAAGTGTGTCGTGACTTCCTTGTTTACAGTGTATACAGTAGGATTTATTATTATATATTTGAATTGTCGGGATGCTCTATTCTTGCGCATGCACAAAAAAAAGGCATAACAGGTTTGTCAAATATATTATATTTCGTACTTACAAAAAATAAATCTATATTGCGATGACAGTTGTTCAAAATTATCTATATATAGTATTTTAAAAATCGTCAGACTAGAGCATGGTTCTACTATGTATAACTATATAATAATATCTAAAGAAAATTGACAAAATATATTTAATATATATATATTAAAATATTGATATTATTTGATTTAGAAATTTTTTTCTAAATCACATAATATTAATATTTTAATATATACATATATTAAATATATTTTTACCAAGTATACAAGTTTTTAAATCCTTTTTCAACGCTTTTCGATAAATTGATTAAAATAATTTTTTACATAGATAAGTATTTTAATATTAAAATTAAAATAAGAAAATTATGAAAAACAATTATTACTAATAGCGGTTAAAGATAAACATGCGTTGATTATTTTCAATAACTGACATGAATGTATCTTGATGAATATCGAGCTCGAGGATACTTTCGATTGTACATACGTCATTGATGATTCAATGTGAATGACAAAAAAAAAACATGATTATTCCACTTTTGACAAGATACATTTTTCGAGACAACAAATGCAAAGCTTACGCGGATCGATCATAAATGTATCATCGCGTCGGAATAAAAATACTGCTGAATTTTTTACGATGACTGAGCATATTTAATTGTATTATTTTTTAAGAGGCTTCTATTTTATTTTAAAGATCAGAGAGAGTTATACAATATTAACGGTAACTTGAACACATTATTACATATTAATTAATAATTATATCACGTTTTTGACATCGACAGATGTTTTACTTGTTATTATAAATTATTTTTTGTTTATTCGTAATCTCTAATAATTTATTATTCATGTCCATCAAAGTCATCACATCTTGTAAATTGTGAAACATTTTTCAAAATGTTATATTTTGCAGATTTTTTTTTTGCATAAAGCGAACGATGTTTATTTTTTTTTTAACAGCAGTATTTGATATTATTGTTTATATTTATTATTGTACATACTTATTAGAGACAAGATTAATGAGATGTTATGGTTTTAGATTACAATGAAATATATATACAAAAACATCATATCTTAATTGCTGCAATAATCAATATTTTTTACAGTGATGTAAGAGATCGCCGATAAAATACAGAATATCTCTCTGCAGACCTACATTTTATTTGTACAGTAACCTCGTCTGCTCTCGCTAAAAGCAGGACACGCATTAAAGTCACCATGAGCGGCAGGTGTTGTCTGAGGATATTAAAATTACGTCACAGGCGTCAGGATGTATATATAAAGATCAATCGTGTCCATATCTGTCCACTGAGAAATTCCACCATCATTCAAATTTTCAACCACATAGGACCCTACTAAAATGTTTCTAAAGATCTTTATCTTTAACGAAGCAAGAGAGTATGTATATTGAAAATTATTGAATTGAATCTTATATACAGCGTACATTAACAATTCTTTTTTTACTTCATTTTATTAATACGTTTCATAATAGCTTCATTAATAGTTTATTAATAGCATATATAATTTTATAGATATCCATCTCGTTTGCAAGTGTGAAAATAATTCTTATCCATAAAAAATTTTACGATTGAATTTATTCATGCAAATGTTATACAATCGCACATTTAGTGAAAGAAAAACTGTGGAAAGAGAATATATATATATTTGCTCCAAAAACTAGTTCCATTGGACAATATTTTCTACAATAACTCTGAAAAGTCTAGGATAATAGCTATATAGCGTAATAGCTTTTGGATTATCGTCAAGTATCTCTGGACTTTCCAAATTACAATTCCTAGATACGAAGATCTCTTTCAGAAATAAGAGGACGGCGTATGAAGCCGATGTATTAACGGTAAAGATGTGACCGGGGCGCGCACGGTGGAGACAGTGGGGGCGGAAGGGAAACCTGCACTGCCCGGTTTCTTGCAACCATGATTGGTAGTGGCCGTCAGTGCTTGCTTAACCGTTGCGCCGTTAAGCAAACGCGCCTCCGCTCGGTTCGTCTGATTTTTTCGGCTCGCGTCCTCCTCTCTGCGTGTTTTCATCTCGCATCGCCCGAAGACGGGTAAACAACGACAAGGTTTGTGGATAACGCGATCGTCCGATTCTTCGGGATCTTCGTTGGACGATTTCCATCTCATCTCTTACCTGGGTGAGTCATCGAGAGAGTCACGAATTTATTTCGCGCGATGACGCGCGACCTTCCTGTCATTTTTCGCCAGAGGAATCTTTTCGGAACAATGTTACCGATTATGAGACGTAATAACGCAGACATTCGGGATCGCTCTCGACGATGCCGGGATTTGATTTGTGCTGTCGTTCCATCGCGGTTGCCCTGGATCCCGCACGGTGAAAGTCGTGCCAAAGTCGTAGCGACGAATCGCGATACTTTCGGCAGCCAGCAATTTGCAGATCTAATTATATAGGTGAATTTAATCGGCGAGATTTTGTACGACAGGTTGCAGCTAAAATTCATGTTATTAGTTTTACCTATCATGTTATATGTTCCCAAATTTCGGAAGTAAATATATGTGTGAAAACGGAGCAGCTCACGATGAATATGTACTTTCATGTTGAGGATTTCGCTCCATTATCGTATACAGGGTGTCCCACTTCCCGCGCATTATGTTTCAACGACAGATTCTTTGATCAATGCATAAGGTCGATTCTTCCTAGTGAAAATTTCGAAAGAGATCATTATTATTACAACTTTCCAATTCACCATTTCAATCTTTGAAACTAGGCCTCGAGTTTAAAATTATAATAAACTTTACCTTTGTGAATTTTCAGCTGGAAAATATAATATTATTATTCATTTGATTATTTTTCTTAAGTTTTGTTAGTGAAAAATCGTATAATATATTGCTTATAACTTTGAAATTTTTATTATATAACTCAATGTTTTTGCTAACAAAAAATCGTCGTTAAAAAAATAATGCGCGACAAATAGAACACCCTACTTGAATAATAGCATGTCTATTTAACATATTTTAAATTTCCAGAAATGATAGTAACTATAATTTTTAATACTTATATTCAATAAAAATATAACATTGCATGTAAAAATCTTTTCTTAAATATTGCCAGAACATCTAAACAAATTTTATTTTATATTAAAATATTTTAATAAATATTTTGTCGCACTCTCTTATTATTATATTATTTTATTAATACTTTTATGAAGAATAACTTGATAAAAAACTGAATAATTATCAATATTTTCATATACATGTTTTAAAAATGTAATTTATTTTAATGATCTGCACATAGATATGTTTTCACATACATATAATAATTTCCGCATTCTTAATATTTGCTACGTGATTAGAACTGTAGCAAAGTAGAATTATAATAGTTGTTTGTTTGAAAAAAAGCACTCTGCAAAAGTTTCACATCTGCAATTGAATCCTCCTAATATTACGAATCTCAGCGTTAATACGATCTCATTCGCTCAGAATATTTAACATTGCATAGGTATTCATATTTCTTAAAAAAAAAGAAAAAAATGATCTAACAAATTAAGAATAAGCAAAATTTTTTTTAAACTTTTCTCTTTTTCAATTAAACGTATTTAATTTAAACGAGTAATATTTTAATTTATATCTCGAAAGAGGATAATAAATGATCAAACTATAACAAATTTATGATAAGCAATGAAATCTAATTAAAGCTGTAAAATTAAAACTAAAAGTTTAGTAAAAATTTTTTTCTTTATAAATTTAAATTTAATTTAAAAATTTATAATTGATAAAAATTTACAATATACATTTTATAAATTTGATTTACTATCTCATACTATGTTGTATATAAGACAGTTTTATTAAGTCTACAAATAGTGTAAGCAATTAGAGTCACAAAATCAATAAAGTCTAGCACAGAGTTTATCAATAGTTCATATGATTATTAAGAAATAGATGAATAACGAGTTGTCTTCGTTTTACTATGAAAGAGAATGTTGTTACATTCTCGTGTAAAATATATCATTCGAATACAATTTAGAAGCAATTTTTTTTTTATAATTTATAAGCATGTAACGTTTGTTTTAAAACTTCAAAGTGCACTGCATTATTATTATATTCTCTTTTCGCGATAAAACAAACTTCTAAAATATAATGCAGAAATTTTACTAATATTTTGCGTTTGCAAGATAAAGATATAGAAATATAAAAAATAATTTTAAACGTATCCGTTTAATAATTTTAATGTAGACAGATTTTGTATTCTTATTTTATTCTATGAACGTAATTATTTTATTTTTTTGCGAAATATATTAGATAGAGCAAAGTACTTTGCAAACCTGTTTTATCGAATAAAAATGGCTTCGTTAAGTTATTATGTAATACACGGATGTAACAAAAATTTCCATATATATATATTTTGTTGGAATTATCCAGTTTCTCATTTCACGTCACGATCTGAGCTATTTGTACAAATACCGCGGAAAATACTATTTCCAGTTCCATTATTAAGTGTCTTGTTTTCTCTCAAAGCAAATTATCTTACAAATCTCACGGATTGTTCAAAATTAATGATGATGGCTATCGCAATAAATTCCCGGAAAACCCAGTAAGGAAATGTGATTTCGCAAAAGGAGGGAAATTACACGACAACATAATTATCTCGACACTTGTATACTGCAGTGAGTGCCATTGTGTCACTTACGTACATACATAATTGCATCTAATTACTCTCGATGTTTGGTATATAACATTCTTGAGTTTTATTTACGATGTTCATTTGCGTCATGTTCTCGAGTTATCACTTCTGTAATATGTATGTTCGAAGAAAAATGTTGTGATTGATTGACACTATTTTATATTATGAAATCTCGCAACTTTCGACGCGCATATTTATGGAAAAAAATCGTACATTATTTTACAATTTGTTAATATTTCATATCCTATTACTCTCTCGAGAGAACATTTTCTTAATTTTATTTTTAATCAGTAAGAAAAGTTTTAGGAATTAATTATTATATATAAATAACAGATTTTTCGCGCATATTGATGTTATACACATAAAATATTTTTTGTGAATTTATTTTTAACTTTTTTATTAATCGAGTAATTATACATTTATTTCCTTTAAGCGGATACACTTCAATTATAACTGATGACTACTTTAATTGAAATTTTTTTATCGTAGATCTCTCCTCTTTGGAACATGGAATATGCGTGGCTGGGCATTCTAGTGCTCTCGGGAATAATCTCAAATGTAGCCACAGAATCGTAAGTATATATCTATAGATATTTTTACAATATATATATATATATATATATATATATATATATATATATACATTACAAATATTCATTATGATTATGAGATGTGATATCTCATATAAATAATTGTATTACAATTTGTGAAAATAAGATACATTATCATTCATTGTCAGATAAATTTTCATACATTCAACAGCTAGTTTACTACTCATGTCTCAACGATAATAATATAATAATAATAATAATAATATAATAGCATCAATGAGAAAGCACTCTTTTTTAAATAATAATTAGTTACGTTGTATCCCGAATTTTGTCCCAGATTACAGAATTTAATAATTAGTTTTGACATCGCTTTGTATAATATATTTTTATTAAAAAATTCTTGTTTTCCTCTAGATACTACACGATTATTGCTCCGAAAGTGGTACGGCCTGATTCAGAGTATCATGTAGCGGCAAGTGTTACTGGCGTATCAATACCATCAACGATATACGTCGAATTAATTGGAGAACTCGATGCAGGAAGGACATTCAACATATCTCAAACAGTAGTCGTCGAGCCTTACTCCACTAAAATTTTACGATTGGATGTACGTATTGCGAGGGAGCACTTTTATATAAAAGATTCATTTATTTATTAAAAAGTAAATGTGAAAGAAATTTTTTTAGTACAATAAAAAAAAAAAGATACAGTAGCAGACAAATATAAGATAGTAATATATTTTGAAAAAGGTGCTTAATAACGAAATTAATGTTGTTTATTCTATTTATGTTCTGTCAGATCGGCGAGATCACGCCGGGAAAATACAAACTTACAGCGCGCGGCTTGTCAGGTATCGATTTTCACAAGTCGAAAGACATCGAATATGTGCACAAAAGTTACTCCGTTTTCATCCAGACCGATCGGGCGATTTATAAACCCGGGCACAAAGTTATGTTTCGCTGTATAATATTGGATTCGAGGTTGAGGCCAAGTATTATGAGACCGACGGATGTGTATATCATTGTGAGTAATGAGTTTAGTGCTCTCATAAAAATCATGTGTGTCCGTACAGTGACCGACAAAAATAGTTTTATTTTGTCACTCTTATAAATATATGATCTTTATGAAATAGAGTATTAAATTAAAAAATTGAATTTTTTTAAATTAAAAACATTTAAGAAATAAATAAATTTTTAGTTACGATAAATTTGTAATATTTTTTTATCTTTATGAAACAAATCAATCTTAAAAATAAGATGTCTTTTTATTTTTGCCAGTCACTATATAAATATCATAATGTTTTTTGACAAGACACAGTATAGTGATTCGTTTAGGTTATACATAGCGTAAAGGAGACATATATAGAATTTTTGAGATATTAAGAAAAAAAATTGTTACAGGACGGCGATGGGAATCGTATCAAACAATGGAATCGACCGCAAATCGCCCATGGGATCTTTAGCAGTGAATTGGAGCTATCGCAATCACCAGTATTGGGAAACTGGAAAATTGTTGCCAATGTGGGCGATCAGACGTTCGAAAAGGAATTTGAAGTCGCGGAATATGTTCTACCCAACTTTGAGGTGACAATTGATGCACCGAAACATGTGCAATTCAAGGAATCAAAAGTTGCGGTGACTGTTCACGCAAAGTAAGCGATCCTTTTCTAGCAAAGTAAGCGATTCATAGGAGAAACTTACAAATTGATAAACTATACAAACTATGTCTTTTTAATCGTTCCTTGTTGATTAATAAAGATACAATTCAATTTCGTGTGTCCGACATTTTTCCAGCCGTAGATAGACTTTGAAGATATACTGTCTCATGAGATATTAATCAACTCAGAGATAATTTGACTTGATTCTACTTAAATTGTGTACACGATGACTTACATTATAATATTTGTACGAAAAATTTGATCAAAGATATTCATTTGTAAGTGCACCTAATTTAGGTATACCTATGGAAAGCCGGTAAAAGGCGAGGCTACGATAACAGCATACGCAGACATCTTTTCTGGTGTCATTCAACCGATATTCGTACAACCCGTAAGAAAAGTCTTACCTATCGACGGAAAAGTTACAGTTGATTTTGACATTTTGTCTGAATTAAGGTAATATTGCACATATATCAAATACAGCCTAAAAATATTATAGCATTTAAAAAATTATTGCTCAGAATAAAAAATCGAATCAAATTTTTACTTGATTTTTTACAAACTTTTCTGTCATAGTGTTCTAAAATGTGTTACGTAGATTTTCCATAGCAGATATTCTTATATATAAATATATATATATATATATTTATATTTATTTATTTATATTATTTATATATATATTTTCTAGATTAACTGACGAATATGAAAGACCTCTTATGATTGATGTGGTGGTGGAGGAAGCATTAACCGCTAGGAGACAAAATACCTCGATGCAAATAACACTACATAGACACAAATATACAATAGAATTAATAAAAACGTCGGAATACTTCAAACCGGGATTAAAATATACTGCTTTCGTAAGCATGTCTTATTGTGGTATTTTTAATCGGCGTAAATGCTCAAGTTTAAACGCAAATTTTTTTATTCGTACGCACTATTATTTTGCAGCTTAAGTTAACAAATCATGACGGATCGCCAGTACAAGACACCAAGAACGATGTCTTGATAGCGTATGGATATACGTACGATCGAGCGAAATATTTTAATATTACAAAAATGTTAGATAAGAACGGCATGGTACAATTAGATTTATATCCACCCAAAGCGAAAGATAATATCACTTTTCCTCTTAACATAGAGGTAAGACTATTAATCTCGAGTCCTCTTTTTCTCTATCTTTACATTATCTTACAATCTAATTGTTTATGTATTTATATATGCAGGCACAGTATCTAAATCTTCACGAATGGTTTCCTGCGACCAATCAAGCCACGTCCGTAAGCAACGAATACATTCAAGCAGTCTTAAAAACGGAAAAGCCAATGGTATACGATATATATTTTAAATTTTTTTTCGGCGACAATTCTCGTCTTACGATATCTTGTATTTTTATAAGGTGAACAATTATATCGAGATTGAAGTAAATTCTACCGCTCCGCTGAAATACGTAAGTTACGAGATACTCGGTCGCGGTGACATTCTAGACGCGGGATCGATCTACGTGCAAGACAAGTACACGACATCCTTCAAGTAAGTTATATAGGAAAATATTTAAATCTTAAATTTTTCTTTCGAGTCATTCAAAATACATTTTTAAACTAATTTCCAGAATTTATGATTATTAATAATTTTGGAATAGAAAGTTTTTATTTTAAAGATCTAAATCGCACAATTTTTATTTGAATCTTTAGTTAAAAATTTGTTAACTTACTGTTAGAATCAATCAATGTCGATATTATTTTACGTAAAACAAAAACACTTTCCAGATTTTTGGCAACATACGTCATGGCACCTACCGCGCATATAATTGTATATTACGTGCGAACGGACGGAGAAGTAATAGCAGATTCATTGGACGTTGAACTCACGGGAGTACTTCAAAATTTCGTAAGTCATCGTAAAATTATTCTTAAAATGCTTATGTATATTAAGCTATATTAGAGAATGAGATATAGATAACGGTATAAAATTTTGTGATGTAGGTCGATCTTAAAGTAACACCTGGCGAAGTCATGCCTGGGGAAAGTGTGAATCTTGTGATAACTTCGAAACCAAATTCTTTCATTGGATTGTTAGGCGTCGATCAGAGATCTCTTCTGCTGAAATCTGGAAACGACATCTCTTACGTACGTAAAATGTAACACTGTAATATTTTAATTAATTAATTAAATAAAAAAGTATTGTAATTAATTAAATAAATTTCACGCATTTTTCTCTCTCTTTCTCTAACGAACTAATTCACTGATTGCATTGCAGGAACAAGTGTATAAGGAGTTACAATCTTATGACAGGGCGAAAGCATCACCGTACACAAATTCGTTTTTCGACCGTCCTCTCTGGAGTCCTGGCTCAGGAACGGCAGATGACGTGTTTCAAGTAAAATACATTATTATTTTTTAAAATATTTATCTATCATTATTGTTTGATGCTATCCGAATTAAGATAACAATATTTTTATCAGAAAACTGGTGTAGTAATCCTGACAAACGGATACGTTCACGAGAACTTCCCTGTTCGTAAGTATTACAAGCATAAGCACTAGTAAAATACGAAATATATTTTGAATTTATTTTATCCAGTAAAATACTAATGCAACGCGCACATTCTTCAGTATACACATATATCTCTAAATGGACTATAGAATATATACGGCATATATATAAAGTAACTAATTATATGAAAACGATTTTCTTATTTGTAATATAGCATGAGAATAACATTATATTTTCGATTTATTTTTCTTAATTATTATACAATTTGTTTTTTCTTCAGTCTCGTGCACAGATATAACATAGATATATTTTTTAACCGAGCTTATATGTGTGTAGTATACTACAGAGCTAATTTTGATGAAGCGTTTTATGCATCCGCTGCGGGATTCTCAGGCCCAGCTGCATTACCGCCCGAGAAGGTCAAAGTTCGCAAGAATTTCCCTGAAACTTGGCTTTGGCAAACGCTTGACGCTGGGTAATACCAATGACATAATAAATTATTGTGCATAAGAAATCCTTTCCTATATTTCTATATAAATTGAGTAAGCGATTAATTATATTTAGTTGGACAGTTTCTCTTACATCGATTTCTATCGTAGATATTTCTTTAATGTCTTATATGTCTAATGTGTCTCTAATTATCTCATTATATTTTAATCTGTGGTGATTCTCTCTCGTCTTGAAAATTTAACATCACACTCTGCACACTCATATATACTTTCATCAGAAAATATTAATTTCTAAAATGCATACAATATGAAATAATGCAGGAAAACTAAAACGCTTCGCTCATTGAAATTGCATATTGAATTTGTTGCGGTAGGAAATGGCATTGGATAACTCATGGTGATGGGTAAAAAATTTAATTATTCAGGGTCTTTCACATAACCGCGATATTAATTTGCACGGATTTGGGAACACTCTCTGTGAATATGTATATATATTATTTAAATAATTTAAATTATATGTTTAATATTTCCAATACTTGAATTTTATATATATAAAGTATCGTTTAGTATATTTTATTTTAAATTTATTATCTATCTTGAATATAATTGAAAATTAGATTTGATTCTCTATCTATCGCCAATCGTATGATTCTAATGGATAAATATTCTCTTCTAATCATTTTTTTTGCATAATAAATATCAATGACAGAATAAAGTTTGCTTGCACTTTACGATAGTTTACTCACCGTTCTTAAATACGGTAGTGTGTGTAATAAGAGTCTTTAATTTATTAAAATTGAAAAGAATGCAAAACTTTCAGTAATAGATGCGAGTTCAAAGACTCTAAACGATATAACAAATGCAGAACTGGTAGAATGAGATATCTATATCATTTATCTTACAGAATTATGCCTTGTACAAATCTATAATTTTACCTTTAGTTGTTGAAAATTTAATTTTTCATTCATTAGAGTTATTCCAAGTGAACTATTTTCATTCATGTTCTGAAATTCTTTTTATTTTTTCATTTTCACAAACATTGGCATATGCACTCAAGAATAATTGAATTCGCAGAATTGGATGATCTTTTCAATTTTTATGATATATAATCAATTTTATCAAATTTGAAACACTTTTCTATCGAATCGCATGATATGGAATAACCCGTTAAGTGTCTCTGTAATGATATTGAAAATAATGTTCCAGAACTGTCACTATTTCATTAAAATCATAAATCCGAGTTAGAAGAACGTCAGTTTGTGTTATAATATCAGGATTTTTATCAGGATACTTTTTGATTAATAAGACCTATAAAACGTCGAGAAATTAACTTTTCATGTATAAAAGTAAAGTTTAAAATTTTTTTTCATTTGTTACTATAGAAGAAAACAAATTTACTTTATTCTTTAATTAAGAAAGAATTGATTTGTTAAAAATTAAATCATTATTTCTGTAGCCAAAAAAAATGATGGCAGTTCTGTGACATTGTATGTGAAGGTGAAAAAGGTAAATTCTTGACGCTATCAAGATAGCTATGTATTGACCGTATTTGAGTACATTTACCTTAATCCGATTCAGGCTCGGGACCGGTGTAATACAATACGCAGAATTGGATTGCAGGACCGGAGATTCTCAAGGGTAGAGTAACGGGCTCGCCTCATGGGGTGTCCACGCTTCGACCAGATCTTGGTCCACCTGTCACGCACAGATTAGCGACCAGACCGCCGCTGGCAGGTCCTTACGCGTTCTCTCGCATCCCATACCCTGTCTGGAATAAGCCCCGTGTATTCCTAATGCATGACATCTTAAACACCTGGCTTTTTGCAAACTTCTCTTCAGGGTATTTATCTCGTATACTTTTTTAGTGTTTTATGCACGCCTATGTATATGAATTTATATACAGGATGTAATGTGTGTGTGTGTGTGTGAAAACAGACGCGCTAGTGTAGCTTTACATACGTGTTTAGCATTAATTCATAATAAACGCGAAATAGATTTTACTAAAAGAACAGTCCATACAAACTTTTGAAAAAATCAGAAACTATGTATCAAAGAAAAAAATACTTCAATTTAATAATCACATTATTTTGGTCCTATGAAAAATTACTTGCAACTAATCCAAAATCTTTTCGCGAATTTTATTATATTGTATTTTGTGATTTGATAACAATGACGAATTAACGGTAAATCGAGATAGGTATTTTATATTATTAATTATTATCGATTATAATTTCTCAATTATATAACTCACAAAAATACATGCTTATTCCGGAGTATACATTTGCATATATTTGGGCTTTTATTCCCTTGTTTTATGTAAAGAACTTGCTAAAAGTGGGCAAGTATTTTAATATTTTTAACATCCTGCATATATGTATATCACTCTGCAAATAACGTACTGTATATGGTACAGTTATCGCTACATGAAAGTTGATTAAGGTAAAGGTGTGATCTTATATCTCCTTAAGAATGTAATTTGTAAATGTTATATATACATAGCTTCCCCTACATCATGCGTATATCAGGTATTACAATAAAAAAAACGATGTCTTGTGTCATATCATTCATAAAAGAGCAATCGATTCTTGTTTGAACACAATGTTCTCTATTTACATAGAACATGTATCTGTACGTTCATAAAGGTGAAGGATACAAATTTAAGAATTTATAACACGATTCTTTTTCTTCATTTTACATCACTTGCTTGTATCGTACATATTGTTGCTTTATTTGAAAAACGCGACAATGCAATTTCTCTTTTATCACTATCTGAAAAATTTATCAGAGATGAGAATCAGTGTGCAGTGTTTATTGTATGTACATTATTAGTTGCATATTTTATTTATTACCGTTTACATGCTCCATTAACTATAGTTTATTTATTATCTGAGAACTGTAAGATATATACTTGATTGAACTAAAAATTTCGCCTCGATTATGAAAGAATTAATTATATACATATATATATATATATATACTTTTGTAGATATCAAGGGAAAACTGAACTACGACGAAATGTACCAGATTCCATCACATCATGGGTGCTGACTGCATTCTCCATGAATGATGCGTACGGATTGGGTCTTATAGAGGAACCCAGAAAGGTTGTTACTTATGCACATCTATGCAATTTGTGTCTCCGAGATTGAATTAATCACATAATCTGCATGCATAGAAAAATAGCTTATAAAAAATATGTTATAGCAAAAAAAAATTATTAAAAAAAAGAAATAAAAAACGGATGTCGTCATAATTATAAGATTATTTTGTATATAAAAATATTGTTTATTGTCTGTATATAGCTGAAAGTCTTCAGACAATTCTTCATATCTATGGCTTTGCCGTACTCAGTAATTCGGGGAGAAATCGTAGGAATACAGATTGTAGTGTTCAATTATATGGATAAAGATCTGACAGCTGAGGTTTTGCTACATAATGGAGGACAATTTGACTATGCGGAAGTTTCTAACGAAGTTCACGATGTACCGAGTAAGTGCACGCATGAGATAATAATATAATAATCTATTCGTCAGTTTTATAGTTGAACCATGATAAATTTATATGAGTGAGTTGTCATATTTGTTTTTATGTTTTTTCAGAATTGGAGTTGTATCGTAAGAAGAAGGTGGACGTGAAAGCTAATTCCGGCTCGAGTGTATCATTCATGATTATTCCAAGGGATGTAGGATACATGAATATAAAGGCGGAAGCTCGCAGCGTTTTGGCTGGCGATATTGTCGAACAAAAATTACTCGTCAAAGTAATTACATTTATTTCAATATTATTTTTTACTCGCCCGCGATTACTCACGACGATACATTAATATAAACATCATTAATTATGCTTCAAGGCTGAGGGAGAAACACAATACAAAAACGAAGCAGTATTCCTAGATTTGAGAAATGTGGACAACGCAGGTGCAAACATTACCATCGATATACCTAATAATGCAGTTTTGGATTCCGAAAACATACAAATTTCTGCAGTCGGTAATAATGCTTTATACATTATTTAAATTAAAAATTAAATCAATGTCTCGCCGCTCTCCTTCTCTCTTCAATTTTTTCTAGAATTTTTAATCTGTATCCAAAAACATAAACTTGACAGCGCGACATATACAATATTTATGATTTATGATATATTTATATTGTACAATTTATTTTGTAAAAAATTTCTTTTGAGAAAAAATATGTTTAACTGTATTATTCATTTAGGTGATATCTTGGGCCCCAGTATCCCGAACTTGGCAAACTTATTAAGAATGCCATTTGGTTGCGGCGAGCAGAATATGTTGAATTTCGTACCGAATATCGTCATTTTAAATTATCTCAAGGTATTAAAATAATCTTTTCTGTTATATATGATACATATACACAAATATGTAATTTAAAAAAATTTCTTTTTCACACAGAATACAAACCAATTAACGCAAGCTGTGCAGAGCAAAGCGTTAAAATATCTGGACACTGGCTATCAGCAGGAATTAACTTACAGACATACCGATGGCTCTTTCAGCGCGTTCGGTATGTCGGATCCTAGCGGGAGTACATGGTACGCGCGTGATAAGATTATTGGCATTATGTTTAACAATTTGTATCTATCTATATACGTCGGGAATTTAAATCTTAAGAATTAAGATATAAATCACTTCACACACATACACATAAAATTTACATATAATTTGTTTACCAGGCTTACAGCCTTCGTAGTGAAATCTTTCAAGCAAGCGGCGGAATACATAACAGTCGAAGACAGAATCATAAATGAGGCCTTAGAATGGTTATCGAATAATCAAGCACCAAACGGCTCCTTCCCCGAAGTGGGAAAGGTCAGCCATCGTGATATGCAGGGTGGAGCTGCAAAGGGACTCGCTCTAACAGCGTACACGCTCGTCGCTTTCCTTGAAAACGAGGTGAGTGAGATAATTATATATACAGTATCGCTTTCTCTTTTTAATACTATTGTTGTATCTAAAGTAGAAATTGTATTTTTCGTGATTATTAAAATTAAATTAAATGTCAATGCAGAATTCTGTAGCAAAATATCGTAACACAATCAACAAAGCCGTCGACTACATCGTTCGTAACTTGGAAGGATTAAATGACACGTATGCGTTGAGCTTGTGTGCCTACGCTTTGAATTTGGCGAAGCATCCGTACGAGACGTCCGCGTTTAATTTCCTGGAATCAATGGCTACGACAAAACAGGGTATCAAATGGTGGAGCAAACCTATTCCGAAAGACGACAAAAATCCGCACTACTCTTTACCGCGTTCTGTCGACGTCGAAATGACGTCTTACGCTTTGCTCTCATATCTCAGACGTAATCTGGTCGCTGATGCGATTCCCGTCATGAAATGGCTTGTCAAACAAAGAAACACAGAAGGTGGCTTTGCCTCGACACAAGTAAGCATAATTATTCAAAGTGCGTGAATGCAAAATGTTATTATCTATAGTATATATAGTATATGTTAGGAGGCTAAACTAAAATTCGTATTTGTGAAATAATCTAGGACACCGTGATTGGACTTCAAGCATTAGCAAAACTTGCTGAGAAGTTGTCAAAAGACGCGGGCTCGGTTCGAATCTCATTTAAATACGGAAAAGACGGCCAAGGCAACATAAACATAAATAGCGACAATTCTATGGTACTCCAGAAACATGTAGTAAGTTGAAACAAATTACGTTTTCTTACTACACAATAAATGAATGGATTATAACACGTTTGCGTTTTTTTACAGTTACCCGCGAAAACGCGGTTCGTCAATATAACAGCATCCGGTAAAGGTTTCGTCCTGGTGCAAGTCTCCTATCAATATAATTTGAACGTAACTGGAGCATGGCCATTATTTACGTTGGATCCTCAAGTGGATAAAAACTCAAATCCCAATTATTTACAACTCTCTATATGCTCGGGGTATGTCTGACTTGATGTCTCACAAATTTATCAATTTTATTACTGTGAAAAAAAGATATCAGCATTTTTTTAGTACTCATAATATTCTAATTGTTATGTTTATGCAAAGAAAAAAAATTAATTTTAAATATATTTTTGACTTCCACAAGAAATATAAACATGCAGAAAATAATTAAATATAATTATATTTAATTGAAAAATATAAAGGTAGACTAACAAAAATATTTATTTCCCTGTTTCTCTCTTGCATGATTCTATTCGAAAATTATTATCAAATTTTTCATTGTCAGATTTGTTCCAACCAAAGAAGCAAACGAGAGTAATATGGCCGTTATGGAAGTAAGCCTACCTTCCGGCTTCACTGTTGACAGAGATTCTCTACCAAGTCTAGAAGTATCATCGCATGTAAAACGTGTAGAAACTAAACATGGTGACACAATGGTGGTTTTATATTTCGATAAGGTAAAACCTATATCGCAATTTATCAACTAGTTGCCATAAATTATTTCAATAGTTTGCAAAAGAAATGCTAAGAAATATATTATTATGTGTGTATGTAAAATCTGAGAAGAAAATTATTTATTTTTTCACAGATGGTCAAGGAAGAGTATTGTCCTACTGTATCCGCGTTTAGGACGCATAAAGTAGCTAAACAGAAACCAGTTCCCGTTTCTATATACGATTATTATGATTCATGTAAGTATATGATTAATTTGACTGATGTGATTAATTAAAAAAATATTCGAATAATACTCTAATATAAGAATAATATATAAGAAATACAAAAAAGTAGAGATTATAAAAAATATATTTCTATTTTTTCATGCAGCGAGAAGAGCAAGAGTATTTTATGAAGCTAGAAAAACAACTTTATGTGATCTATGCGAAGATGAAGATTGTGAAGATATATGTGTTTCAAAACCTGGGAAACGGAAAGATAATGCTACAGTATCTGCTGCATCTCATATTTATACTTGTGTATATTTACAACTCACGTTCTTCTCGTTTTATTTACTGCTTCATAAGTATTTGTAATTATATTGTTATTGAGAATAATTATTTTACTATACACCTTAAATCTCTAACTAATTAACGTGAAGGAGCTGCATAAGTTGCGACCAAAGTACTTGTTATACAGAATATAAAGTATTATAGTCCATTTTTTATGGAATATCCAAATCAAACTAACGTAAGATTAAGATAATTACTTGATAATATTATGTTTATAATAAAACCTAATAATGTTTCTTGTTATTAGGGAAGAAGTTATTTTCATTTGGATTCCTTCAAATATGCTGTTGCTTATATAAAATGTTTATTCAGATTTTTGACTTTTATACTATGAACAGATATAGCTATTAATTATAGCGAATATAGCTATTAATTACTACTGTAAAAAATAACTATTACTTATATTTTTTTATCATAACATGTATAAAAAAAAGAAGGATAATAGCAGAGGAAATCTTGAAAAGGAGATAGGGATTTGTAGCATACAAATAAAATTAATAAAATGTATTAATTTCATACTTTATCCCAGGTGACTTTCAAGACGGTTTATATTCGACGATTTACAGAAAAATATTGAAAGTGAATTATAATTTAGTGTAATTCGATAATATCTACAATTTTAAATAATATCTATTCTTTTAAAACAAAAATAACATTCTTTTGCTATGCATGCAGAAGATCGTCGTCGCTGTCCGTTTGACACTGCGTGGGATCGGAAGCGTCGAACAAAAGCCTAGCCTCCTCAGTCGTATCGACCTATGATGATAAAAATGCAAAGTATACGCGACAGCTCATAAAAAGATCGTAAAAAGATAAAAGGAAAAAACGTACTCTACAATACTGGACACGATTTGCGCCTCTTCTGAAACTAAGCAGATTTATCCACGAACGAAAGCATGCTCTTTTTTCCGGATTTCGGAAATAGATTAAAGCGGCCAGCACCGCAATCACAGTTAGCACTATGCCAGCTATCGCTCCAGCTGTAAGCAAGAATATTAGTTGTAAAATCATTGCAGCAGGATAGACTGAGACAAGTAAAAAAAAACTGGGTAGAATAAAATTAATTTTGTCTGACAAAAATTTATTCCTACTAGTTTCACCATAAAAAACAAGTACGTCAAACGACCTTCCAAAAATAAAGTAGAAACAATAATTTATTTTATACATCTGTCGCTTTGTTTAGCGTCTTATTTAGATCTCAATTATCCAGAATCTTATCGTTTGTCTCAATCTGTCTTTCCAAATTCGATATCAACGTCGCATTTATAATCTGATACTATCAAAATCTATTACCGTGTTTACCGTGACTAGAAGAGACCAACAGAATTCCGGAGGACGGCACTTTTTCTCGATCCGTGACCCGAGAATTGGCATGTTTCGCGCAGATCATTTCGGTGTGCCATTCAAATTCTGCGCTACACTGCGATTCCTATAAATCACAAAAAAAAAAATAAAAATAAAAATGACGCAGAGAGAGAAAAAGATATTAGACTATATAAGATAATAGAATTAACAATATCCATATGTATTAATTTTATTCGGCTGTACATCTGACAACCATCCACAGATTATCACTTAATCGCTTATGACAGATTATAGACTTTAACAATATTATTTCAATCCATCTCTGTCGCGAATAAATGTATATTTTACACCACGATCAATAATTAAATCGTGAAAGTTGTATGCAAGGCGAATGAACAAAAGCAGGATACTAAAATATTTTTTAAAGATAATTGTAAAGAATTAATATATATGTTTCATATTTTATGTATACACATAATATTGTGTAACATTTTTAACATTCTAATATTTAATATTCTAAATTGAATAAAATAACTTCACATTTTGAACATTTCTCTTTTCATTCATTTTAAATTTCTAAATTTCTAAAAATCAATTCAAGTTGATATTATGAAATCATATATAGTTAATCTCTCTCTCATTTTGACGTCAGTTATAGTAAGTAACAAGTAAAATAGAGAGCTAAATCTAGGGTATTATTAAAAATTTTAGATAGATGATAACCATTATCAGTCTTCAAGAAATATAAAAAATTCTTAGTGATTTTTACGTCAAAAGATAGAGAAAAGTAATAAGGCTTCAGTATCTGAAACCTAAATATTTTATAAAGAGAGAACTTTTCCTCTCTTTTTTTTTTTATATATCGCATAATATATGTATATAGATTTCGATAAGAGAGTTATTAAAAATATGTTGAGATACTTTTCCTCTTTCATCATCAGTAATTTTACCAAGCTTGCATATTAATATCATCAAGATACAATCGAATATTTTACCTTCTTGTCTACAGATAAATGCTAATCAAATATAAGTGTATGTCCAATCAAATTTATTTAAAACAGAAAAGTATAAAATATGACAAGCGATATGAAATATTTAATAAGAAGATCCTTGTTATACAAAGATAATTTTATAATATTCATTTAAATTTTGACATATGACTCACATACTTTTATTGTCATATATACATGAGAATAAAATTATGTGAGTCATATGTCAATATTTAATAAATAAATAAATATTATAAAATTATCTTTGTACAAGAATTTTTTTATTAAATATTTTATATCGCTTGTAACATTTTATGCTTTTCTGTTGTTATATACTTATATAGTGCAATATCTTGTATGGAAAAAAAAGAGAGAAAAGAAAAAGAGGAATCCTTCCTCTATTTCTGAATGATAAGCAGAGTGTTGATGTTAAACACAAATGGAAAAGCAACACGAGTGAATGAGCGAGATATTTCAAAGAGTGAGTAAGGCAGACAGAAAGGAAAAGAGAGTGGAAAGAAGGAAGGGGTGGAGGGGAGAAAATCAAAGGAGGGGATACACTCGCTCATTGTCATTCAGCCAGTGAGCAGTCAGTCGTGAGTCTTCAGTCTGTGTCGGATAGCGCAGTCGTTCGGTTGGTTTGACAGTTCCATAAATTACGTTCATCGTTAATTACGTTCCTTTTACATTTAAAACGAATTACGTCTGAAGAAGGGAATAAAGTGCAATTAAAATAAAGTTTCTATTAATGTAGTTAGAACCGTTGTATGAAAAATCACGTATTGTGATATTCGAAATGTCTGTATGTTATGGTATCGTTATTAATAATTAATCATCGCTTTTGATAAAAGAAAAAGCAAGGTAAATAACGTGAGACCCGCAAATGATTGTCCAGTAACGCATCATCTACCATATTGTAAATCGGTAAGTAAACAGCGCATAGACGTCATTTCCACGAACCGGTTCAGGCACCGCCTCGGTGATCGTATCGTGCACAGGATCGGATTTAGTTTTTAAAAAATCGCATTCAAGAAAATAAACAGTGCTTGTTAATCAAATGCCCGTTATTTATGTCTGTAATATATTTCTATAGATCTATTAATCAATAGATCTGTGCTCCAAAAGAAGGTCATTGTGTTTTCTGAACTTGCTTCGTCCTATCATTTATTTTTTTTACTTTATCCCTTAAATTTCTCGATTTGAATTACATATATGTGACAAGAGAACCTACAGACAAAATTATTAGGCGCCCTTAAATTTTCTGTATTTCTTATTTTATTAATAGTATATAAATACTAAAAAGATGAAAAAATTATCGATAGGACTTTAAAGCTGAAACTTCAAGCTTTAAAATGTTTTTTTAATTTTTCGCCGAGTATCGACAATATATCTGAAAAGCACAGATTTAGTTTCGAAATTATGTATCTCGGCCAAAAAAAAATTTAGGAAAGTTTGAAAAAAAACATTTTGTAGGCAAAATGTTGTAGTTTATGGAAATTGACTTAAATTTTTCGAGAGAAATTTTTTTACGGAGCTGCAGAGTGTCAAAAATACAATAAAATTTTAAGAAATAAAACAATGTTCTTTTTTAAAGCACAGAACAAGGAAAATACAAAAATTTTTTAATGTACTGATAATGCATTAATGTTGTTATCGGTAATTTAAAAAATTTTTGTATTTTCCTTGTCCTGTGCTTTAAAAAAGAACATTATTTCGTTTCTTAAAATTTTATTGTATTTTTGACACTCTCTGCAACTCGGTAGAAAAATTTCTCTCGAAAAATTTAAGTCAAGTTCCATAAACTACAACATTTTGCCTACAAAATGCTTTTTTTTAAACTTTTCTACAATTTTTTTGGCCGAGATACATAATTTTGAAACTAAATCTGTATTTTTCAGACATATTAATACTGGGCGAAAAATTATCAGAAACAAAAAATTAAAAAAACATTTTAAAGTAATGAAATTTCAGCTTTAAAGTGCTATCGATAGTTTTTTAATCTTTTTAGTATTTATACACTATTTGCAAAATAAGAAATACGGAAAATTTAAGGGTGCCTAATAATTTTGTCAATGACTATATATGTTTCTCACACACGCTTAATTCCCTCCATCCAATCTGTATAAAAAAAAAATAATAAAAATATTTTGCATTCCGTTTAATACAGAGATATGTCGCAGATTTTATCGGCCAAATTATTCAGAAATAAATAAATAATAAAATATAATAAAAATAATTTTTTAAAGCACAGAACAAAAAAAATACAAAAATTTTTTAATGTACTGATAACGCATTAAAGCTGCTATCGGTATTTTAAAAAGTTTCTGTATTTGTCAATGGCTGTATTTTCCCTGCTTTATCTCGTGCAGGAATTCTAAAAGGTAAAGAAAATAATTGAAATTATCGTTTACGTGCTACCATGATAAAACAAGTTTATCTATACATATATACATATATATATATATATATATATATATATATATATATGTATATAAAATCGAAACAAACACATTAAAAATTTTGAAACTCGTCCCCCGTAAATGTGTCCAAGTAAATCGGGCCCTGTTCGTGTGACGTAAACAGCCCGTTCACTGAAGATCGCCAAGGACGATCCAAGCATCGTAAACTCGTGTTATTAATCGTCGTGTTTATGTTGTAGAGCAGCACGGACCAGGATGTACGATGTTTTCTTTTTATTTTATTTTTTTTTTTTTTTGTTTTACTATCGCGATATTCATTGATAATGAATCGACAAAATTCCGCATTTCTAAAGCCCATGATTTAGCAGCGTTATTTACGTCGATTATTGACGCGTTCCGGGAAAAGCCCGATTTTATGGCGGGACATTTATATGACAACCAGTTTCAAGCAATGCTATTTACATAATGCGTGCATAATTTAGATTCACCTGATATACACGATCGAACGATGAAAGTGAAAAAGAGAGGGGCAGTCGCAAAATTGAGATATAATTGCACTGCGTATGAACTTTGGATCAACATGTCTATCGATCTCTTCCATATCAATATTAATAAGAGTTAATTAAAATGAAGGACATATATATTTACAAGTAATTTCGAATCACAAAAAGAAATTATAAGAGAAACCTACTTGTAAAAAAATTTTACGTACACGTTTAGAAATAGGTTCGTGTTGAAATAGTTACATATAACGCAGAGGATGCGCATAAAAAGGAAGTTGGGAAACAGCAGCATGTAAAGATCATATGTTATCATTAATATGATATTATTTTTTGTTGCGCAGAAATTACGTATGCTACGAAAACACAATAAAATCTACAAGTTTGCGGCAATATGTATATATCCGATTGATTTATTTAGCATGGAAATAATTTACTACTTTTTTTTATTAAATTTGAGATAAAATCACTCTGATTTAATTATTTTAAAGAAATTGAGAAACTGCTTTTTATGTAAATTAAAGTCGTGAACATTTTTATTTTTTATTAATAAATATTTGTGATAAGAATGAAGAATTTTTTGTCTCGTACTTTCACGTACGTATGTATAAATAAAATAAAAATTAGGCTAATAAAGTCTATTTTCAATTTTAATAGTCGTGACTTTTTTCGCATACCTTTGCTTGTTACGCTATTAACTTTCTTGATTGTTGGAAATACAAGTATTTCACAGAATTGAGCAAGTTAAATTAACTGCAAAAATGAAGTCAGGATGAGTGACTTTTGTAAAAATACAATCTTGGGAAAAGAAATCATTGAAATTTCATGGATAATATCTTTGAGCATATGATTGGTTTGTTAAATGCATGCAGTTTAACAGGTGTTAATATCTCATCGCTTATCGTGTTATCAGTGATTTATCAGCGAATTAGATTTTTTTCAATTACGATACGACGTATTTTCGGACACACACAAGTATGTATTCACATAACGATACTACCTTATAATTACGATTTATAATATAGTATAGATAACGATAGAGAGATATTACGTTATATTTATAATATAGTATAAAGTAAATATGATAATATTATATAAAAACCTACGTTTAAAAAAATTCCGTAGAATAGTTTTTAAATGAGTTATAGAAATCCAACACTGATAACGTATCATTTTCGATATGATAGTCAGACAGTAAGCATAGTACAATATATTTATGTATATATTCATATATTATATATACATTCATATATATATCAAAATTATCTATTTAACACCAAAACGATCAAATTCATTCATTTACATTTAAATAAATGAATAAAGATATTGTTTTTAATTGCGTAAATCACAAATCCAGTTTACACGAAAAACCATTTATTTTTTAATCCTTCAAAAACTACTTACAAACATTTCGACAATGTAATAAAAAAAAACTTACTGAAGTTCAAAAAAATCTTTTATCAAAATCAAGATTGACAGTTTAGAAATATTGTTATGCTACTGTACTTTTTCCGAGCTTCAAATAAAAATTAATTATCGTGATAGCTTTTCATGTACATTTTAAAACAGCTATTTGATGATTATAATTCTGCGAATTTAGCGTGAATGTTTGCATAAGGTTAGCCTGCGGTTAGCGTTACAATAATCATACAAATCAATATTTTACAGGTCATATTATACTATACAGCGCCGTGTTCTTTTTTCAACATCAAAGAGAGACCGATTATTTTATTTTAGGAATACAATTAAAGCTATCGGCAAATATATGACCATTACGAATTGAAAATAAATTATTTATTACAGTAATTCTAAAAAAATATGTTCATAATGCTGATTTTTTTTTCACCATAAACGCGAGACAGATTATTTTACTACGAATTGAAAATAAGTTACATCTATTGCGGTAGTTTCAATTAGTAGGGATTCGTATCAGAGTTCTTCCCTTAATCTTCCAAAAAAAGAGTTTTAATTTAAATAAAATTTCACAATTTTTCAACAGAAAAAAAATATTTAAAAAAACATTATTTCTTGATAAACTAAAAATATTGAATTCATTAATGAGATTACGATAAAAATTATTTTAAATGTGTAATTCTATTTTCAATTTTCCGCAATAAATTTCTTACATCAATTTAATAATTATTGTATTAAATTTGGAAATTTATTATGTAATTATCGAATAAAAATAAAATATAAAATACAAAGTATCATATATGTATATCAAAGTATTATAAAGTAATACGCATAAAGAATACCAAGGTTTCTTTTTTGAACGATAACATGCAGAATGCAAAAAGCATATATGTATACGTCATTAAAAAAGTAAATTGAGATGCTCGATTATGATACCGAGAATCGTGAGTCTAGCTTTTTGTCATAATATTTTCCGCTTGTAATTATGTCTCGTAATTAATTAAGGAATGAAATTCCAAGAATTGTACGGATAGATTTATTATGTTGTCAATTTGTGTTTTATTACCAAATATTTTTAAAAATTCTTATTAATCATTTAATTAAATTATTATATAAAGAGTGTAACGCGCGCGTTGTACGCATATTTTGGCTCTTTTAACGGATTCTTTTGATTTTTATGGTTTCTAATAAGATTACAAGATATTAAAATATTATTACAAGCTGTCCCAAAACTATCGTACAATATTTTAATTTCGGAGATTAGTTAAAGCCATAAATTGTAATATAAAATGTTGAGTTTGCTTATAATAGCTTATAATTATAAAAAACGATCAAAATTACTCTTATTACTAAAAAGCTTTTTCTCTTATAATCAGAGATATAAAGAGATATAAAGTATATATTTATTTATGTCTGTAAAAATTCATATTTAATTATGAATAATTTATGTTATAAACGATATTGTGTGTGATATAAGAGTATGTAGTATGCAATAAATTTATCTCGAAAAGAAAGGAAATGTTACATTTATCTAAACCACGATACTTCCGATTTTTGCGATATTGCTCTTAATATTCGTGACTTATTGTAAGAAATACGTGAGAAATAAAAATGCATTAAAGACAATATGTTAATGTAATAAAAATGTATTTTTTCTTGCTTGTTTAAACAGGTGTCACAGACTAAGAAAGAAAATTACGATACATCTCGAAAAATGATCACTCGTCGTGAGACATACTTCGTGATTTTAATTATCACTGTAAGTAGTCTCTGCGACTTTCAGTGCCCAACAAATAAGGCATGCGACTGCGCACGGAATTGGGAGGACGCTTTTGAAATAAACTGTTTAGTGGGGAACGACTCCTCTTTCCTTGTAAATATTCTGCCACATCAATATATAGAGGTACGTTTTTATCTAATTTTATATTCATTTAAAGATCCATATATATTTATTATACTTTAAAAATTAAACGATTTATACTCAAGAAGATAGAATTTTAAAGGAATAATAAATTCAGATATTGATTTTCAATCAACTATAATATAAGGCAGAATCTCTGAATTTTCTATTATATCACAATTCTCTTTCGATAAATTTAATGAAATAATTTTCTTCAAAAACAAATTCATATTTTCTTAGATAATTAAAAAATTATTAGCCTTTGGGATATTTTAAATCAGTTACAAGATATTGACTTGTAACTTGAAAATTCAATCTGCACATATAAATTTTCTTTAAGTTTTCTCTCTCTCTCTCTCCTTCTTTTTCTCCTACATCTTTCACTATTATATAATTTTATCAATAAAAGATAAATTAAGTTTATATATGTAACATATTTTTTTTCCACGCAGATCGAATGTATCAACTCACCGGAGTGGACAGATTTTAATTTGGATGTTTCCTCGACAAAAAATCAAATCAAATCAATATTCTTTCGCATGTGCGATTTACGAAACAACAGGACTTTGCATGAAATTACGCAAACGCTAGGAGTTACTGACGTTGAGAAATTGAGTTTCCAATCATACAAGAACTTGAGTTTCGCTCTGAAAAGGCAACATTTGGCCGGCTTCGAGAATCTGAAGTCTTTAACTTTATCGAGCAACAATGTGTCTTATATAGAGAGGGATCTGTTCGCCGATCTGACCAATTTGACGGGGCTCAATTTGCGCGATAACAATTTACGCTCAATCAGCGGAATTTTCAATCATACCCCAAAATTGCAGTGGATCGAATTAGCTGATAATAATTTGCAATCGATAGAATTGGGCACATTTGAGAATCTGAAAAATCTAACATTGCTCAATGTGTGGAAAAATTATTTAACGGAGCTACAATCGGGAATTTTCGACAACCTCGTCACTCTCAAAACTCTCGATCTTAATAGGAATAACATGACCAGCTTGCCGGAAGATATATTTGCGAAGTTGAAAAATCTTGAGATTCTCAATTTATCTCGGAACAATTTTACACATTTACCGAAGAATCTGCTACGAAATAACACGAAACTACATACCTTCACTCTGTTTGAAAATAAAAGAAATATGACAACCTTGCCAGATGGTTTTTTCGCTAATTTAATAGAACTGAAGGTGCTAAACCTGAGAAAGAATGGATTTATCATATTATCGGAAGATCTTTTCTGGGGCTCATCTTCGCTGACTAATATTACTTTAAGCCGAAATTATATAAAATCCTTGCCCGTGCAAATATTCCGAGACTTGAAAGAATTGAAAGAATTGATATTGACTTTTAATGATCTTGAGGAATTACCTGATAACATTTTCTTAAATACCAATCGATTAATAAAATTGGATTTATCAAAAAATCGCATCACTTTCATTTCCAAGTACGTTATCACTGTTATTATGCCAACTATAATTGTTTTTCATGTTTTTATCAATGCCCAATTTTTTTTAATGTTACAGCCATGTATTCGATGGATTATATGCATTGGAAGAATTAAATATGGAAGAAAATCAGCTGATGACCATTTCCGATCAAAGTTTCACCTCTTTACAACATTTGAAAATTGCTAAATTTTCGAAAAATCGTCTTACGTTAAAATCTACTTTCCTCAAATATCACGATGCATTCGGAACCAAGTCACCTTTTTATAGTTGCATCGAATTAAAAGAATTATATTTAGCCAATAACAGTATTTCGGAAATATTCAGTGATTGGAAATTGAGTAATTTGCAACTTCGAAAATTGGATCTCAGATATAATAATATATCTTTTATAACTGTAAGTATAATCTGGGAGAACACATATACATGTACATACAAAAACACACATTATTCTGAAAACAATAAAAATGCGATTGGCAGAGTTAATAAAATAATTTAACAATAGTACACGTATTATAGATCTTTCATTTTTTTTTTCTTTTTAATTGCAGAGCGAAGATTTGCAATTTTTAGCGACCGGTATCAAAGTGTATTTAACTTACAACAAAATAGAGCACATCTTCTTGCACAGTGCCGAACGACTCGCAGAATTTCAGCAGAATGATCATGATGCTATAATATTTGTGGACAACAATCCGTTAAGTTGCGATTGCGAGCTGTATGACTTTTTACGATATATCGAAGGTAGAATGCATCCCAACGTGCAAAATTATTTTCACATAATACCTGGAAATTTAGCCTGTCAAAGTCCAGAGGAACTGAAGGACAGGCTCGTTACGGAATTAAAATCTGACTCGTTAATGTGCGCGGTGAATGACACAAATATTAAGTGCCCCGCAATATGCGATTGTTACGTGAAACCAGAAGGCAACATATTTATGTTCAACTGCTCTCACAGAAATTTGACTAGCGTTCCGAGCGATCTGGAAAATCCTGGTGATTTCTGGCAACTCGAATTTAATTTCGCCAATAATCGGTTCACACGAATGCCGGATTTGAAAAATTTAAACCACGAATCAGTGAGAAAACTTATTTTATCTCACAACAATATCTCTGAGATCTCTTTAGACGAACTGCCCAGAACATTAGAGGTGCGTAAATCTTTACACATCATTTTATTAAAAAAAAAAAAAAAAAATCATCTAAAAAAGAAATAGTATCGGGAAATTCAAAAACATATAGTATTCACGAAAATACGTAAAAAAGTTGTCTTGTTAATATGAAAATTTACAGAAATTAATCTGACATCCGGATTACTGTATAATATAAAGCAATAAAAAATATATTACGCCTTGCGATTAAGATTTAAGATTAAAATCTCTGTTTCAGGTCTTGGAGTTAGATAATAACAACATGTCAATATTAAATCCTGATTTGATGGAGTTCTTGAAAAACTCTACGAAAATTAACTTGACGTTACACGAAAATCCATGGATATGCGATTGCAGCACCAACGACTTCCTAAATTTCATTCAAACGAAACTCATGACCGTACCCAATCTACTTAAAGTGAAGTGTCCCGGGAAGAACAAGGCCGTATCAGAGATGACCACGATCGAATTTTGTCCGTTTGACAAGACAGCGGTTATCAGCCTGAGCGTAGCGATCGCTCTGATGGGATTGCTTATTGGCACCTTGGGACTATTCTATTACAAATATCAACAACAGATCAAAGTGTGGCTATTCGCGCATCAATGGTGTTTGTGGTTTGTAACGGAAGAGGAATTGGATAAGGAGAAGCTATACGACGCGTTTGTAAGCTACTCGCACAAGGATCAGGACTTTGTGGTGAATGAACTAGTGTCGAAGTTGGAGAATGGCCCGATACCGTTCAAGCTGTGTCTTCATTATCGAGATTGGTTGGCAGGCGAGTGGATACCGGCGAATATCGCTAGATCTGTGGAAGACTCGAAACGGACGATAGTGGTGTTATCGCCAAACTTCCTCGAGAGCGTCTGGGGAAGGATGGAGTTTCGAGCCGCTCATAGTCAGGCACTGAGCGAAGGTCGAGCGCGAGTGATATTGATCCTGTACGGCGATATCGGTCCCACAGAGGATTTAGATTCAGAATTGAAGGCATACATAAGTATGAATACTTATGTCAAATGGGGAGATCCTTGGTTCTGGGACAAATTGAGATACGCGCTACCGCATCGAACCAAATTACCTAGGAAGAGTAGCACGGTCGGAAGAAAAATCTTTGAGAATCATCAACTGTATATTGGAACAAACGGAGATAAAAACGAACTTATGTATCCGATTGGAATTCCCGAGACTCCTCCAAATACTACACCGCCCGCCGATACGTTTAAAACATTTGTATGCGACAAGAAGCTGGAACAGCTACCTTCAAACAAACTTCCGCAAGAATCGTGTAAGTTAAATGGAACGATAATTCTTACACCAGAACATTTAAACAAACACGATCCTGCGATTGATAATAAGGAGTACATTATTTGACAACATAAGCATAAAAATATAGTAAATAATAATGAACGATCACATTTATAGTTCAGTCTGTGATAGATGCAGTGTTGATGCTCCCAACTTGTTTAAGAATTTCTTTTTTTCGTAAAGAAAACCTGATCTTAATTTAGAATCTTCAGATGAAATGATTGAGAATGCAAACTTGATAGAAAAAGAGAGATAAGAAAAAGACAAGATAAATGTAACAAGCAACTGACTGATGTTAAGATGAATCTATATATATAAATGTCAACATGATATATTATATACATTTTTTTATCAATTCCTGAGAAATTAATTTTCAGAAATAAAAAGCTCACTTAAATAATTCATATATAAAATATTATGTTCTATATATATTTTGAATATATTGTTATATATTATTATATTACTCTACCAGTTTTTAAGTACCTTTTGGGGAATGTATACTTGAATTTAAACTTTACGCGCTACATAAGATTTCAACTTAAGATTGTAAATTGTTATAAATTGGCTTCGACACGATATGTTATAAAAAATTATTATATAATATTTGTATATAATATAATGTTTATTTCTTTTATAGATTTTGTTATCTTAAATATGCTATGTTCTGTTGTGTACAATACATATTATAAGTTTTCAGTATATCGTTTAAAAAGTAGTTCGTATAAAAAAAATACTCATTGACATTATTTAGCATATTATAAAGCATATTGTGGCATTTAGGTATCAAATATATTTACATATAATGCAATAGCATTAGTAGTAAACAGGATTTGTACATATAATTTTCTATATTATAATTTATACATATATAAGATTTTCCATATCTCTATTACTGTATCAATGCTTAATTTTTTCATCAAATTGTTAAATGCTAATGCAGTAATAGTGAAACAACCTATATAATTTAAGTTAAGACAGTACCTGACGAACAAAAGAACAATTAATTAGTAATTAATTGTTCTTTACAAAATACTTCCATGTTATGCATTATGCATAATTTCTATTAATGTTGTGCATTAATAGAAATATTTATGTAATATAAAATGCCCTGCTTTTTCTAAATATCTATTCTTAAATGAATATATATTGATTATATATACATTTGTTCTTATGCAAGATATCAAATTATCAATAATATTCTCCATCATTTTCACCAAATTTTGAAATAATTTAGAGATTTGTTTAATTGTAAGATTAGCATATTACAAAACATGCAAAATTTTTAAGTATAATAAAATTTTATATATAATTTATTATAATTTTTTATTACTTTTTCATTCTTTATATATGATAAAAAAGAAACATCTACTTATAAGTCAAATACTTTAGAAAAAATTCGTTATCTGATAATATGCAGGGTATGTATGCAATGAAATGTGTTTATGATGTATGTATGTATATTGTGTGTGTATATATATATATATATATATATATATATATATATATATATATATATGTGTGTTAATTTGTAAGTTAAAAATCTATCATAAAGATATTAGATTTTAAAGATTGCAAATTTAAGTATGAGAAATAGTATAATGGATGTTCTTATTAGAAAATAATTGAATCTAAGTTGAATCTGAGTTGAAAAAAGTTTTGATACTATTTGTGTACTTATAATCATTAGCATAAAAAATTCCGAAAGTAAGATACGCTTAAAAAAAATTATTTCACGATTAATAAGTAAAATCAATAAAACCTCAATAAATAAAAATGTAATTTTATAAAGCAAATGCTATTAATGAATGTTTAAGTAATCAAACAACTTTTGCTCACTGATTGCCGTGTAAATTGATTTGTTAGAACTGTTTACAAACTTTTTTTTAGAAAGAATTTTAAAACTCTTATTACATTTGAGCATAATTAACTTAGAGATTATGTGGAGAAATAAATGAGAAATAAAAATTTATATTTTGATACATATATTCATCATATAAAAAAAAAATTTCAATCCAAATTTAAAAAATTTTTATATTTTTCTTTAAAGCGTATCTTAGCTATCTTTGATAACGTTATCTCTAAAATATTTCATTTGCTTTTGACCAGCAAATATTGCGTACTGAAAAAAAATTCTAAATAATTTTCACTTACCAGCAGCAGTTTCGGTGCACCAATGCCTATGGAATCGTTACATATAAATCTTACTTCGGATGTATAGGAATCTGTTAGAATATAAAATGTAATTTATATAAACAGTTGAAAAATGAAAATACATTAATGAAAGACAAAATAATCAATAACTTACTGTTGTTACATTTACTGCCATTTGAGTATTTAAGCTTTACATCATCTCGGCTATAATCGAAAATCACACTCTTCAGCGATCCGTAACCATTGCCTTCATGACATACAGCGGAGCCCTTACAATATTTTTCTCCACCGCAAATATTTATACTGTACTCTTTGCCTTGTTTGCCTTTCACCTACAATTTGTAATTTTATTTTTGATAATATTTATAATAATTTCCTAACGTACGATGTCATATTAGTAAATATTAGGTATGTATATACATTATTATATTGTTGCAAAATAAGGCAACATTAAAAATTTAGAAGATTAAATAATTGAATATACATAGTATGTAGATAAAGCCTTTATATTAATGAAAAAAGGAATTTAATTAAATAATATACTGTTAATTATACATTATATAAATAATATACTATATATATTAAAAATGTTTTAAAATTTCTCTTTATAGAACATATACTAGACTCACATGATGTATCTGTTCTTTTTTATATAACAAAGAAAGATCATATTCATACGAGAGAAAACCGTCCTTTATAATACAAGGTGGCGTCCAGCCGCCTATCACAGCTCCACATGCTATACTGGTATTCCATTCAAAAACATAAGTACAATTAACATAAGTCTTATATACCGGAAGTCCCTAAAAATACAAAAACTTTAGCAAAGTATCACTTAAAAAAGGCTTTTATAAATATATTTCTCTGAACTTTCTCTGATTTTAACTTAATAATATCCCTTTATTATACTATCAAGTTTTATTTTTTTTGCAATTAAAAATATCAACATATCAATTATCAAATTGATAAAGAAACTAATAAGACCTTTTAAAAAGCAAAATTTGAAGGAATAGTTAACATAAAGTTTTATTATCCTCTCAAATAGACTTTACGTAATTTGATAATTTAGTTGTAAAAAAATCTTGTAATGATAAAAATTGATTTCACATTAAAAAATAAAGATTAATCAAATCTATACATATTGTTACCTGATTATTATTATCACAAACAAATGTGAAATTTGAAGATATCGATTTAACTGGATTCTCTGGACACTGTGATCCACCAATATAACGCAATATTATTTGTAAATCTTTATTTAATATGGGGCTCTCTTCGGGAAATCCCAAACTCTATTAAATTATTATTTTAGTAATTATTAAAATTAATATATTATAAAAATTTTTAAATTATTTTATATTTTAATTGTGATATTAATAACTACTTAAATATAATATACATATTTGTACTTACAATTTCATTGGTATATTCATTATTTGAAGTTACTGAAACTTTACAAGCAGCACTACCATGTGCACATGTTAGACCTCGAGTAGGGACTAGCGGTCGGCATATATTTATATGAAACTCAGTATCATTGGCTTTTACAATATAATTATTTTTAGATTGTATAAGAGGAGTTAAATTAATTTCATCATCATTATTAGTTGCGCATTTAATCTAAACGAGTAAAAAATTCTCCATTATGTTAAGAAATAAATAAAAATATACAATATGCATAGAAGTACACAAAGACATGCTTACTCTTTTCTCACAAGCTAGATGTGTGTTCCAATGTATAACAGTTTGACAAGGATAATCTTCCATAAGCAACGGCTGATTGAACGATCCTTCTGATCCGCAGAAAAAACCTATAACTGTATAATGGTGCATTCCATTCTCGCATAAATTACCATTGGTATAATTTAAATAAGGGCCACCCTGTTGCCATGTCAAATTTGTGTTAGCTCGGCCCAATGATGTACTGTCTTTTGAATTGCATATTCCTATATGTAAGAATAATTTAGTAAGAAATTTAGATTCCTCATAATTATGATATATGTAATTGATATATGGTAAGAAATATATAGTATAGTACCTGTTCCAGTTCCACATGCATTATCTGTAACTGCTCCGCATACTCTGAATTTATATGTTATACCGTTTGTATTTATGACGGTAAAATCTGTGTTCATCAATGACTGCAAATTATATCTGCAGATACATGATAAGATATACAGTCAAATTATATAAATGTATTATAGATTTACGAGTATTAATCGCGTATAAGATCAAGGAATCGAATTCTTACGTAAAATTTGTAATTGGATTCGTAATAGAGCATTTGCCTGCTGTTTTAACACTGTATTCACGTAGAGACTCAATACTGCACGCTGCAGCAGTATACCATACTAATTGATAATGACAGTCATCTCCTCCTCCAATATATTCTGGAATAGTCTCCTGTGTGATAATAGTATCTCAATATTTTCAAACGCATTCCATTATAACTACATTTTTCTTGTTGTGTGTCTACATGTATATATATTTATATGTACTCTTTAATATTTACCGTGGCTTCCAAAATACATTTAAATATGATGGTTGTTTTAACATGTGTAGTGTTAATATTTTTAGTGCACATTGCACCATCTTGATATTCTATTTGTAAATTTCCATTCTTGAAGAAAGGAGGTTTTACTTCTCCTAAACTCGAAAATCTGAAACGATATAGAGCAGAGGTACAAATTATTACTTTCTGAAAAAAAAATTCACACATTATGCTATTGCATAAAAAAGTTATATGTTGTGTTTAATAAAAGATGATTATACAGGATGTCCAAAAATAATCGTATCACCTCTCTCGTGTGCAGGTAGAGCGAATTAAACCAAGTAGAGAAGACCCTCTATCGTTTTGCGATTTTCGCAATTATTAATAAGAAATTAATTTTAAAAAATCGCACAAGTATAAGCGTGGTGAAAAGAGACACAGCTGTTATTAAGCCTAGTACATAATTAAAAGTTTGATAGTCTCAATGTCGCGTGTTTAACAACCTAACCACATAACGTTTATACTCGCGCAAATTGGTTGATTTTTTATAATTAATTTCTCATTAATTATTTCACCTGTACACGAGGTAATACAATTAATATCAGACACTCTATATATTTGTGTATGCTCATTACCATTTACTTTTAATGAAAAATCTATTTGTAGATTAATCTACCTGTTAAGTTTTTCAGGATCGTCTAGGCAAGCACCTGACTTAATTGGACACATAGAATCATATTGACGTATTATAGATTGACAGACATTTAACACTATTTTAGGCAACTTCATCTCATTCCTCATACGAATGACATAATTATTCGAAGACCTTGTTAAAGGACTTAAATCGTAATGTAAACCATTATTGACAACTGTACAATTTGTTTGGAATCTTGGTCCACAAGCTAACGCTGTCTTCCATACCATAAATAAGTTACATTGTCCATCCCCCTAGAATTATTATCATTATATAATTCATTCTTATATGTCAGAATAATTGAACAATATAACATACTGGAAAGAGAATAATAACATAGAGATAGCTGGTTTCTAATAGTTAATGCTCTTTGTCTCAAATATTCTATTTTCTTTAATATCAACATCTCTCTTAATTATTTTGTTAGCTCAAAATCATTGGGCAAAATTTTTACTTGTGCACTTTTCAGTATGTTACATAGTTTAATGATCATACTCATACTATTATATTTAGAAGAGAAATTCATTACTTACATGTGGAAATAACTCAGGATGTGAATTATTTTCTGCGTCGAAATCGCATTGTATAATAATTTGCACTGTATATTTGATTTTATATAAACAATTATCACCAGTAAAGTTAAATAATATTCTTCCAAGTCTACTATCAACTTCCGGAGGAAATTTTCCTGTATAGTATATAAAAATGAAATCAATTGCTTTTAAACTCGTAATGTAATGCAGCAAATAAGATATAAACTTTTAGCAAAAATTACCTATTCCCTTTTCTGTGTTATTCTTTACTAGACATATTGCATATCCATCTTGATTGTTGCATTTCTTTATCAATGGAGAACATAACTGCATACGTATTGTTTCATTTGGATAATCGTGTTTGATAACAACATCTTCTTTATTTGATGACAATTTTGTTAAATTATATACAAGACTTAAATTATGTTCAGGTACTTCGCAAAAAGAAGTCACAGTTAAAGCCTATAAGGTTACACAATTAATAATTTTTTTTTACTTGACAACAATAATTGAGAATTTTGTTGAAGGGGAAAGAAAGGATATAATGGCTTTTTAAATTAAACAAATATAGATAGCAAAATTTGACAGTTTATAATCAATGATGGACACACACACACATATACATATTTCTAAATGAATTATTGAGGTTGTTTATTTTTATCAAAATGTATAAAAATATATGATAGTGAGAACAAGAATATATTTAAAGGATAAATGATTAAATATACATACTGAAGTGATAACAGCCGATAAGGAATAAAAAAAGAGTAATCCGTCAAATTTTGACATTGTTTACAGAATCAGGTATTTCCCATTACATTCTCGATGTCTGTTACAATGACTGGCAACACGCGACATAAAGTGTAGAATAAAGACGATGAAACTTTCATCGATAATTCCTGGAGACAAGAATTCGAATCACTCGCGATAAGAAGCAACAACAACGTGACAGGGAGGGGACGGTGCCATGTTTTTTATTTTTTTCTTTTCATTTGCTACCTGCAGTTTCTCTATTCAGGAACTCTCTATTCTAAGATTCCCACTATCTCAAATCAGCTGTTTTTCCCCTAAACTGAGCCTCTCCCCTTACGCTGCCCCCTTCCCGAGTTATCGCATCGATCACGTAATTATGTGTGCCAAATAACGTGATAACGTTATTTGGCCAAATATTATATTGGACTTGATTTTATCGATCAAAGTTCTTGCGTTTTTATATCTTTATATTGGGATACTAAGCAGTTTTATTAGGGTCTGTCCAGACAAATTATAGATATGTATATAATGCACCTGTGCACAGAGAGAAATCATTAACCAATCATACGTCTAGTATAAAGCTGTAACGATATATGTAGTATTCTTTATATTACTCACATGATTGGTCAATTTCTTTGCCTTATGTATTTATGCGGCTATGCAAATTTACCTGTGTATAGGTCCTCATTAGTATAAACGTCGAATCAATAATAATTTATATAAACGATAAGAAATAAATATATATTATACACTTAAAAAAAATTTTAGTATATATATATATATATATATATATATATATATATATATATATATATATATATATACTATATATATATATATGTATATACAAAACTTTTCTCTTTGAATATAAAATATATAAAAAATGTAAAGGACTAACATAAAAAATATCACACATTATAATAAGAATGTTGTAAAGTAAAATATAAGTTTAATGGCAACATTGAATATAGTAACAAAAAATAAAAAAAATGTTATTATGGAGTCTATCAAACAGCGATCACGTGGTCAGCTTGCGGGTACATAATATGCGTGTGTAGAAAAACGCGCATGCGTCCCACAATTTGGGATCATTGCACCGAATTCGTTCGCTAGGAAACTTGGGACTTGGGCTTATTTGCGCATGGAAAGTCGTAGGGGTAACTTCGATTATAGATTTAATCCATTTATTTTTGTACGCAAATCGCGTGTCCTCCGCTAAAGATCCGTTAATATTATAATTTCATTATTTATTTCACGTTCGCGGATTAGGTGATGTAAAGAAATTATGGAAGCGTACGAGAATCGAGTGCAAGAAAAATCGCAGGATGGAGGTAAACATTTTTTAATAACTTGCTTGTTTTATAAATTTTCTTCACATAAAACGCGTACAACGTATGAAATTCGTGTTCTTTAACAATTATATGTAATTATAAGAGTATAACAATTATTGCACATCTTTTTACTTTAAACGCTATTGTTTCTGATAAAGGTAGATATTATATATACATATATATATATATATATATATATATATATATATATATATATATATATATATATATATAATGTACATACAGGTACAACATGGTAGTTCAACGCGTTTTCAAACGAACTTTTCAGAGATAAATTAATGTGCTCATTAGTACATACCTTGAGATACAAGTTTCTAATTGATATTTAATTATTAAGAGCATATAAATATATTGATTTCGTACATCTTTTTTATATTTAGTTTAGAAATACCTTTCTATATACATTCCCCTATTCTCTATTAATAATATAGAAGATAACGTTTTGCGCGTCAATAAAAAATATTAATTTGTATTTAATAATAAATTAATTTTTTTATATTTATGATAATTTATCATTTTTAACAATAATTTGACAACGTATTGAAATAAATGTTATTTGTAAATAAAGTAAAAATAATTTTTAATAAAAAAATATTTTTTTAATTTAAATTATTTTATTTAAAGAAATATAAATAAAAAATTATTATTTCATATAAATAAAATATAAATTAAAAATATTAATATTTTATATAAATAAATACAAATAAAATTATTATATTTTTCTTTTTTAGTATTATTTAATAAATATGTGTCATTCTTTTTTTATAATATAGGTATATTTATTTAATAAACATATTATTTTATAATTATAATTTAAAATTTAATTTATAATTTAAATGTTTCTGTTGGAATTAAAAATTTTATCAAGATAAAATAAAAATTATAATTTGCTATTAAATTTTTGAATTAATTTAAAATTATTTATTTTGTATTAAATTTTACATTTTAGAATATGGATTTGTTTGGCAAGACTATCTTGATGCCACAGGCAGTATGGAAGTTCCACAAATTATGTTTCCTCATGTGGAGTTGACATTGCAAAACAGTATTGAGATAGGTATGTCATTGGAGGTACCAGTACAGAAGAATAATGATCAAAAAGAATTGTCATACTGGGTAGCCTCAATTGTTATGGCTTGTGGACCTTTATTACGGTTGCGCTACTTTGGTGGTGATGATAGATCATTAGAATTTTGGTTTAATCTTACAAAAGAAGCTGGTCATGAACTTGGTTGGAGTGTGAAAAACAATAAAAAATTAGAACCACCTGACATTGTACTTGAGAAATCACGAGATTGCATAGACAAGCTGCCTGACTTTTTAACAACAGCACGTACACTTCCACCAGATATGTTAACAGGGGTAAGACATTAAATATATTTTCTTACAATTTTTTATGTTAGAATAATTAATAATTTAATAAAATACTTTTTTTTATCTTTTGTTTACACAGGATGCTCTAAGTATGACAGACAAGATAAAACAGGGTATGAAAATTGAGATAAGCGATGTCTTGCATCCATATAAGTTATGGGTAGCTACGGTAAGAGCACAATTGCAAAAATCTCTGAAAAAAGTATTTATTAAAAAAAAAATCTGTATTATAAAATACAATATAAGAATAATACTTGTATAATATAAACTTTTATAAAATAAGAGAAAATTATTCTTATATAATTATTTATTTGTGTTCCAATGTCTAAAAATATTTGATTTTTTTTACAGATTATTGAAAACGTTGGAGGACGTCTTTTATTGAGATATGACACACCAGGTTCCTTTCGTGAAGATTTTTGGGTATTTTGTACATCTGAGCGTTTACATTCATATGGATTTACATCTAAATCAAATTCCACTTGGTTCTTAGAACCACCTGGCTCAATAGTCGACTTGTACACTTACGAAGAATGGAAAGATTTGTTGGAATCTAAACCAAAAGATTATGAACTACTTGAAGAATTATTTAATAATAATATAGATTATTCAAAACATAATTTTAAAACTGGAATGAAAGTAGAGGCTCTACATCCAGTAGATCGAACAAAGATCTGCCCTGCTACTGTAACAAAAGTATTTGACGATATATATTTTCTTGTAAATATTGATGTGTATATTGAACGTTCGGATAAATCAGATGATACGTTTGTGGCCAATAATTCAGAGAATAATACATGGTTATGTACTGCGGAGCATCCATATATATTTCCAGTTGGCTGGGCACAAAAACACAATATCATGTAAATATCACGTAAATAATATAAATATATCAGTCTTTCGTAATTTATTATGCTATAATTCTATATAATTATAAGCATTATTTATAATTTATAAAATATATTTTTTACAATATCTTTCTGCATAATTCTTTGATCTTAACATATATGATTTTCTCAATCTTGATCTGTTGCAGGATTACTCATCCACAAGGTTGGACTTCAAAGACTGAAGATTTTGATTGGAATGATTATCTGGAAACTGTTCACGCTAATGCAGCACCTGAAAATTTATTCAGCAAACGTGCGAGCGCCGTTGAGGCGGGCTTTGAAGATGGAATGAGATTAGAGGCTGTTGATCCGGAACACGAACATATAATATGCGCCGCCCACATTACTAAAATTATTGACAATCTGTTGTGGGTAAAATTAGATAATTATGATTACTTTCGGCCAGATCATATAGTTGACATGCATTCCTTGCAAATATTTCCTGTAGGATGGTGTGAATCTAATCACTATCCATTAAAACCTCCACACAATTACATTGAGATTTGTAAAAAACTAGAAATGTTTGTAAAGGAGGAGAAGAAAGCCAATTCTTTGGACATACCAATATCCGAACCACGATCTTCACTCTGGTGTCCAAAGATATATTTTAACTACCGATGTTTCACGGGTCCGATGATCTCGAAGGGAAAATTGGCTACACTTCCAAAATCAGTAGGACCTGGACCAGTTGTATTGGTCATGCGAGAAGTTTTATCAATGATAGTCTCTGTTGGATATAGAAGCGCTAGAATTTTGAAAGTTCTGCAATGCGATTCTAAACCAGATCCTGGATATCATTTAGAGGTTTTAAAGGCGAAGCATAAAAATAACACATATCGCGCAAGTGTGGCCATCGTTACGTCAGGAGACATGGTAGCAGATTTTTGCAGAAGTATCTGTAAAAAATTAATGGTATGCCCAAATTTATTTGGTCCGTTGCACATACCAGAAAATGAATGTCCGGATGAATGTTATAAAACATCAAAAACAAAATATAGTAAGTTACAGTATCCTAAAAAAATTATGTATAGAAATGTACTTATACTATAATTATTAATATGTAGAACGCGTTTTTATCGACAACTTAATATTTTTAGCAGCGACGGTTGGAACTGGAAAGAGAGGAAAACCGAAAGGTTACACAAGTATTATGGTGCAAAAGCCGAAACCTTGGGGTAGAAAACGTAGAAAGCGTCGTGGCAGATGGGCTAACAAACATAAGGAGGCTCAGGAGGAATACGATCAAGAGGATGAGATGCCGTTTATGTCGTTAGATCTGGCGAAACATGTCTCGGAAAGTCATATTAACGAGGCCTTTGATGGAAGGCAACCGCTCTCGGAAATAGATATCATGATACAGAAAGGTCTGGAGAAATCCGATAAGTCGGATGATTTTAAGACTGAAATACCTTCCAGCAATGTCTCGGAGGATTCTGGTAGTTCGTTCAATGATAGAAAAATAAAAGATAGAGAATTGCCCAGTCCCCCTAACTTAACTTCTAAACAACATGTAACGAGATTTAATCAGAACTCTGGAGTCACTAGAGGAATTAAGAGAGATTGGGACACGAGCATAGAATCTGATTGCTCCGAGGCAGATGCCGAATACGTGCGAATGCAAAAAACGCAACGACGACCAAAAACTCGGAAGCTCGATTCGAATCCACTATATTGGAGTGTAGACGACGTATTTCGGTATCTTAGAAAGACAAGCGACTGCAAAGATCTTGCATATCGCGTCAAAGAGGAAGTAAGTATTACACTTATTTTAATTCTAGAAATTAAATTTTTTTAAAATTATTATCACAAATTTCTATATATGTATTATACATAGAAATCTGTGATTATATTATAATTTATATATTGATGATAATATTTCTCTGTTATTCATAGGAAATTGATGGTCTTGCATTTTTGCTACTGAATCTTCCCTCTCTTACTCAACATATGAAATTACGGACAAGTTTAGCCATGAAATTATGTCGACATGTTGAGCAAGTTAAAGTTACGTTCCTTCTACGACATCTTCATGAAGTAGAGCCTGATCAATATCAAGTTGTTTAATCGATTAGCAATAAAATTAACAATTATCTTCTGTATAAAAAGATTTTTTTTCAATTATATTGCACACAGTATATATAATATATATATATATATGTGTGTGTATATATATATATATATATATATATATATATATATATATATATATATATATAGTCATGTAATAATCATGAAGATAAATAATTAACAAATTTAAATTGCATTTTAGACTTTTCAATTATACATTGAAGAATATTTTATTTTTATCAGTTTTTATCGCTAGAAAAGAAGCAATCAGTTTTTTTTAATTCCATGAAATTAGCAAGAGGTAAATAAATTACAAATAACAAGATTATCGAAATTTATGTATATAAAATTAATATATAATAAAATTAAAATATATATTTATTTAGATTTATTTATTCTTATACATACATATACAAGATAAGAAAAATGATATTGTGCCAGAACTTATGTAGAAATATGTTTGTAAAGCAAATATATAATATTATATATAAAATTTATATTTTTTAATAACATTAGATATAAAGAAAAGAATTTAAAAATTTACAAAGTGCAAATATTTTCTTTTTTAAAGTTCTAGCGCGATAGTATTTTTCCACATATATATATATATATATATATATATATATATATATATATATATATATATATTTATAGAGAGAGAGAGAGAGAGCAATGATATTGCACCAGAATTTTGAAAAAAAAAATGTTTATGCTTTGTAAATCTTAAATTCTTTCCTTTTTATCTATCACACGATTGTTTAATATCGTGTAAATAAATCTTTTCCCTTTTTTGAAAATTATTTGTTATCTTCGCGATATCAATGTTTTACTTATAAAACAATTTATCTCGCTTTATTTATCTGTTTTCTATTTCTCGAAGAGTCTATAGAAACGGAGTAATTTCGAATATGTACAAGTATATATGATTCACCTGGCGGATTTATCATATCGTTTTCCAAACCACACATGAAACGCGTGCCAATTGACGGTTCGTATTGAAGAGCCGAAATGCTGATTGCTTTGTCTACATTCCTGTCTTCCGGCTTCAGCAAGTTTATTACTAACGTCTCACTCTCGGTAGATTGTCGCGCTGCTATTTTGCGTATTAAATCGTTCAATTCAGCAGCTGATGCTTCAGACGTTAAAGACTTTCTTGATTGAAATAAAAACGCGCACAATAGAATAATTTTATGTTAAAACTTTATATATACTCTTTATATACATATATTTAATAAATATATATAATAAAGAAATATATATATATATATATTTAAACATGTGTATATTATATACATTTTGCGGATCGTCATTAAAATTATTACGTCCAGCTTGTAATTTATTTTCGCTAAACTTATCTTTTTAACGTGTAATTTATTTTCTAGTATAAAATTTTTTCCCCTCTTTGATTTTGCCGCAACCTTCGCTGGTGACGTTTTCGATTTTACGTCTTGTATTTTCTTATCAGTTGCATCACTTTGTTTCGCACTGTCGATAGATTTTAGGGATGTAAATTTTCTCGCCGCGTCGTTACCAGTTACTTTATTGGTTTTAGCTTGTACAATTTTTTTAACGTCTATATATGCGTATATATACTTACTTGTACTCTGTACAGGTATACAGAGACACGTAATTATCAAGTATACATATCAAATATCAAGATCCTAAAGCCGATGCCCTGAATATTTATTTTTGTTAACAATATAAAATTATAAATACAGATATAAATATATATGTAATACAAGTATAGCGTATTACACAAATGTAAATATGAATATGTATTTATATTTGTATTTGTACACTTATATAAGTCGTATGTAGAGATGATATATCTTCAACATCTATACATATATGAATAGAGATGTGTCTAGAAAACAAATTTTAATTATAAAATTGATTAAATTTTTGAAGTTATTTATATCATTAGACAAAACTCATATATGCTTCTTTGAACAAATGTGATTGGTACAGGTTTCAAGAAAAAAAGTACATGTGTACACACATATGTATGTACATATGTAAATGTATGTGTGAATTGTAGCCCGTACACATTTGTGTTTTTATTTTATTTCTCATGTATAATTATTACTGGTTTTGTTTAATTAATTAAAATATTGTGCCAAAGATAGATATTCAAAATTTAAAACAAAGTGATCAAGATAAAATCTATATGGTTGATGACTTTATTCGTAACAATTAGTTTTCCTAGTGCCTATAATCAAATATGTATCCATTCTTATTTTCATGATTCATATATTTTATAGGATGTATTCTCTTGATCAAAAAGTCATTTTATTTTACATCGTGATTCAAATATTACAGTCTACTCCATAAAATATTGTGTATACTTGGAAAATACATTATTTTCTGGTTATAATATCGATTTTTGCCAAAGTTGTACAAGACATCAAGAGAATTATCTGTCTCTTGAACAAGTGAATCTGATGCCAAAAACTAAAATAGTCAATTTGATAAAATAATTACAATCACTCTAATTCGCACATTTTTTCATTTCTTTTATTCTCTTGCAGAGTAGTCATTGACAAGATTTATGACACAGTTTTTGAAAAATAAACAAGTTTGCATTCTGATTTTAAAACAACGATATTATTACCAGGAAATATTAATATAATTCTGTGCTACCAACAGCTCGTTTTCGCTCAAATTTTGTTATCCAAGAGAAGCTTTATTATATATATATATATATATATATATATATATATATATATATATATATATATACATATATTCCTACATTAATTTAATACTTATTAGTATGTTTTAAATATACATAAATATTTTTTATGTTTATATCAGCGAAATTTTTTACGCAGAGAAATTGGTAAAGAACACATCTATATAATATCTACATACGTATAGTACATTATATAGATGCTGATAGAGAAGTTATTTATCACATATGATAAGTATATACATCATGCAATATAAATATGCATCATCCACATTTATTAAAATATTTTATAAACATTAGTAAATCTCTCCTTTCTCCTACACAAAATTATATTAAGAGTATTTATAGTAATTATAGTAAGAGTATCATATAAAAAAGTTAAATCTTAAACATGCATCCGTTTTTAAATAATTGAGAAGAAATATTTCCTACAAGTACGAATTAAGTATTTCTGTTTCAATATATATATTGTAATAAATTTTCATGTATTTTTGTATTTTTAGAGTACATATCATAAATAGTATCGATATGTTTTATACGAAATAAGCAAAAAAATACCAATATATTTTTGGGCGAATACTTAGGCTGTATTTTGTAGATGTAAACATTAATGTTAAATTTTGTTTTAAAAATATCGAATAAGGCAAATAAGAAGAAAAACGATTCTTTTTCTGGCTTGCAGTATTCATAAATTCATATGCGCATATTATGAGTTTATTTTATTTACGTAAATTTAATCCTAAAAAAAAAAGAAGCTGAGGTGACATTAACTTAGAACTGTACAAGAAAGCTGTATAAGAATGTATAAGAAAGGCTTTGTAGAAATTATGCAGAAGTTAGGTCAGTGTTATATGATATATATATCATATAACACTGTGACACATAATGTGAGTTTCAAACATATGAAATACGAATATATTGTGTTCAATGCGAGTTTATTTTCGATTTATACTGACTGGAATTGTATATTCTGAAACAAAGACATTAATGCAATAGGATATATTAGATTCTTTTAGTTAGTTTTTTTTTCTATTAGCCATCTATATATACGCATTGACATTTTGTTAGTATTTATTTATCACTTATAGTATCCTTATGACAAAATAAGTGCATTTGAATCACATGTCATTTTTATAAATTATTATTTTTTTGCAAACCTGAAATATCTCTTGATATGACAATATGTTTAATTTTGTTTATTTGTGAAACATCTGTATTGCGAAAAAAAATATTTTTACACACAATTTTGCAAACCCGAATATATTGTATTTCTAGAAATCAGTTTTTATAAACATGTATATTGAATATTGTGCAAAATATTACACAAATTGAGACTATAGTATAAAGTGTATTATCTTTCTCACATATTTCGCATTATTATACACAGACATATTTGTACAAAATTTCAGTCTTTTATTTATAATATATTATTATATACTATTAGCTAAAGGAAAGCAATATTGATTCATAAAACTATATAGAAAAAAAATTATCAATGATTTATGTAATTTATTAATAATGTGAAAAGTTTAATACAAGACTATATTATGTATAAGTGTATCCTTCTTATCATATATTAAGTACAACAGAATACAATATAATATGGCCGATATTTTGCAAACTTATTAAATCATGATTAATCTGTTCGTGCCATAACATTTACATATTTGTTAAAATTAATTGAAGTAGAATTTTGTCATAAACTTCATATTGTACATATTGTTTTTACACTGAACAAATTTTTTATGATTTAAGCTAAAGTCACTGCCCATAGTGTATTCAATCCGAAAATGTAAGACTTGATCCACTAATGAGTATGTAATTCAATTGACATTGAAAGGAATTTATTCATTTCTTTCTTGGAAAATTTTCCATTTTCCCATATAAATGCTAAAATGTTAACATGTCATCATTAACATTAAAAATTAACATAGCAACTTTTTTTGTATATTTTATATTTAATATATTGTTATAACAGTATATGTGACAGTAAAGTAATTAAATAAAAAATATTTTTATTTTTATAATTAAAATTGCATACACATATACCTCTTATGAGTAGATTATACAGATTGTATGAAAATCTATTAAGTAAAAAGTCATTGCGTATTTTTGCAACAGATGGCATTAGTTCAGTTTTGGCACTACTAGTCATTCACACATATATTTATCATATATCGTTTAACAGCTGACGGTTTAAGCTTCAGTCTAAAAAAAAAATTGAGCGACTTGGTTAAGTTTTGAAGATTTGACAACAAGTTGAAGATGGAAGACCAAACTGTGCATTTTCGCCATATTTTACTGTTTTACTTCAGTAAAGGGAAGAACGCGCGTCAAGCTTGCGAAAAATTGCGTAAAGTTTACGGTGACGATGCTCTACAAGAACGTCAGTGCCAAAACTGGTTCAAGAAATTCCGCGCTGGTGATTTTGATCTCAAAGATGCTCCTCGGTCAGGAAAGCCTACCGAGGTTGATGACGACAAAATAAAGGCATTGATCAAGTCAAATCCATGTTACACGACACGAGAGATTGCAGAAACATTGAAGATCAGTCAAAAAAATGTTCATGTCCACCTAAAGAAGCTGGGATACGTAAGCAAGCTCGATATTTGGATTCTTCATGAACTCAAAGAAGTTCATTTGACGGCGCGTATAAACATCTGCGATATGCTCATGAAACGTGAAGAAAACGATCCTTTTTTTGAAACGAATGATAACTGGTGATGAGAAGTGGATTGTTTACAACAATGTGAAACGCAAACGATCTTGGTCCCGGCGTGATGATTCGCCTCAAACGAGTTCAAAAGCAGAACTTCATCCGAGGAAGGTTATGCTCTCAGTGTGGTGGGATTGAAAAGGTGTGGTGTTTTTTGAGCTCCTACCAAGGAACCGAACAATCACTTCGGATGTATACTGTCGGCAATTGGACAGATTGAACGAATCTGTCATCCAGAAACGTCCGGAGCTCGTCAATCGTAAAGGAGTTGTGTTCCACGACAACGCGAGACCACACACATCTTTGGCGACCCGCCAAAAATTATTGGAATTTGGATGGGATGTGTTACCCCACACAGCATACTCGCCTGACCTTGCGCCGTCAGACTTCCACTTGTTTCGCTCTCTTCAAAACTCCTTGCGTGGAATAACGTTAAATTCAGATGAGGCGGTAAATCAGCACCTTGTTCAGTTTTTCGCCAATAAAGACAGGTCCTTCTACGAACGGGGAATTATGAAGCTCACCGAAAGATGGCAAAAGGTCATCGAACAAAACGGAAAATATATCATTGATTGACCTTTGTTCTTTATATAAAAAAAATGATTTTGAAAAACATACAAAAAATACGCAATGACTTTTTACTCAACCCAACTTTTACTTTGATATTGAAAGTCTGCATATGTAAGAAGATGATAACCAGCCATATTAGCCAAGAGTGAGATAGCATTGCATGGCAATTCAACATTTTGATGATATTTTCCCAATTCATCTATGCTGAAATACATAATATTTAATATTTATACTAAATGCATTAATATAAATTAATATGAACGACAAATTTATGTTATTTCAGATATATAAATTGTTCTTACCTGTTTATATCAAAAATCGATTTTGCGTCCTTATCTTTAAAAATACTTGAACCAATGTGAAAATAACCAACAGAAGGCAACAGTGGCTTTTTCCTTTTTTAAACTTTCATATTCTATGTGTAATAATAATTTTTATTTATATTATTTATTTATAACATAAAAATCAATGATAATATTACATATTACATTTGCAATATATACATAAGTATTTTTATACCTGCATCACATTCCAGTTGAAGTGAATTTAAACGTTTTGACGAGAATGTTGGATCTCCAATCGATCTTTGGCATCTTCTAATGCTAATCGCATAAATTCGGGTATAGGTTTCCACACATTTTCTGTATTCACTGATTGTATCTTCTCAGGCACCAATTCTGGCTTATATGACTTAAATAAGCTACAAATGTTTTGAAACGTATCACATTATTTCCCATTTATTTTATCAAGAGTATAGATATTCTCTCTATACTTACGAAAGTAATGCAACAATATGTTTTGGAGGCTTAGAATATTTTTTTGCAGAGCTAATAATCTTAAGACATCCCTGCGAGAAACATCTTCTGGTCTTGTTAATACATAAATGAGACGTGCTAAATGACGTTCCTAAAATGTACATTTATATTACTTACAAAATAGATTTATGCTAAACAAATATAAGGACATTAAATTATAAACAAATATATGTATTTATATATATGTAAAAAATGCATACCAATTTTTCTCTCTTCAACATCATATAAAAGAAGACATCGTAATATTAATTACTTTTCTATCTACTAATTCATAATCCCATAAACCTAAACATCAACATTTTTTAAAATATACTTTTACATAAATATATGCATAGTTAGAATAAATAACACATGAAATAATATTATTACATTTTTAATGTAAATAGTTTTAGAATAAGAATGAAATCATTTTTAACTTTTGTGTAACAATTTTATAACTATACATACCTAAGACCCTTTGTATCACAATATTACAAACAGTGAGCGGTAGTTGTTCCGACGATACACACCAAGTAATTACAGACTTTGCTATTTCGTCAGACAATTTATGTCTTGGAATTAAACATCTTATTAATGATACTGATTTAACTGCACCTAATATCAAAGTTTAACATTTACTTAATATTTATATATAATACTTAATTAAATCAAGCCTTTTGTATTTATAAAATAACACTATTCATATTCTATAAAATATACTATTATATGTTAATATATATATATTTTATATATGAATTGACAATATACTAACATAAATCTGTATCTATAACAACATTTACAAGTTTATTGAGAACATCATCATCTAATCCTTTTATGGTAGCTTCCTCTTGTAAAATGTTAAGAAACGTATTAAATTCTGGCATTGTTGTACCTTTTGCTGAAAAAAAGAGAAATTAAAAAAATTATATTATTAATTATAAGTTATAAATTTTATATAAAAATATAACTTTTAAAAAATAATTAAAATATATCTAAACGTAAACAAAAATAAGAAAAATACATATAAAATGTGTTCATATTATTAATGCTTACATTTGAGGCTTTTAATAAATTTTAAACATGTCTGTTTCGTTTCACTTTTCACCATCCTGACAAGTTTGTAAATAAAATTCTGTAAAAAAGTACAGTTGAAAAGTTGAATCACTTTTACTTTTTAGTTAAAAAGTGCTTTGAATTCTACATAATAAATTATAAAAAGCACATAATTTGATGCCTGGCCTGGCCTGACCGGTATCAACAGCAACAGTTATGTTTATATATTTTATGCAAGTTAGGTTAGGTTGAGTTTGACACCCACGTCGACAATTGGCCAATTCAAAATAGGCCTCTCCGATTGGTTAATCTTACTGATTACCCTAGGTATCGATCAATGTAAGTGGCAAAGTAAAAGAAAAAGTAAGAGAAAAAAAATTAGAAGGATAGTAATAGTATATGAAAGAAATATAGGCCTTGTTTACACCGACATATTTTGATACTAAATACTACTGGCCAATCATAGCCATTTTATTCTTTAAAAGACTGACCATGATTGGCTAGTATAGTACTTAGTACGCGTATCAAGTGCTTGGTATAAACAAAGCCTAAAGATTTGGAAAAAAGAAACAAGGATCATAAATTAAAGCGAAACTAAAAAAACAGGGAATAACGTAGGAAAGAAAGAGAGAGAAGATATTTCTCTCTTATTCCTTGTTCCTATTTCTTGTTGCCTGGCATTGTGCAAGGGGCTTAAGAGCGTGAATTGAATGGAAGAAGCCAAAAAGAAAGGCATAAATTTTTAAGATGGATGATAAATCTGTGTGTGAAAAATATCTAGATATATATTATATAAAAGAAATAAAGAAGAGAGACAAGATATAGAAAAAACTGAGGGAAAAAGAAAGTATACAGAGCATACAAAAAAAATCTTGGAAGAAATCAAAGAAAATATAAGGAATAAGAGTGTATTGAAAATAAAAAGAGACACTTAAAGTTTGTTAAATTTAAAAATTACATATCTCTTGAGTTTATTATAATTATTCATAAATTTATTATAAAATTCCTTATTAATTAAAAAAATATTTTTTTAATCTTGTCGAAATTTTTCTTAACAATAATTATCTCTATAAAAGCACAGTTTAAAAGATGTTTATAAGAGATCTATAGAATGTTAAAACATGTTTTAATTATAAAATTATACAGTTTATATTTATTCTTATTTCCTATATAATGTAAAATGAGAGAGACTGATCCCTAACAACACACATGTTTAAAAGATGTTTATAAGAGATCCGTACAATGTTAAAACATGTTTCTGAATAAATTGTATAATTTTATTATTATTATCTACAATATACATTTTCTACATTTGTCAAAAGGATATAATCTTGAGCAAATTATGCAACGGGACGCTATTTCTCCTTTAAGCCAATTTTTTCTTTCTACAATAAGAGATAAGAACACCTAGAGCTTGCATTGCGTTTGTGGAGAAAAAAATGTGCTTTGATATAGAAAACCATTCTTCTACCCCGTTAAAGCTTAATATCATGTCGATAATACTATAGTATGCTACCGGATACTTGCGCATTAATTTTGATGCGAACCAAATTTTGTATGTGAGCCTTCACATATCCGGCGACAAAGCAATTAAATCTCTTTTGAAAAGAAATATTCTCTCTTGTTTCCAATCCATTGTATTCTCCTTAAAAAAAAGAAAAATTATATTATAATATCTTCGTAACATAAAACTCATTTAAAAAAAAATCTTGTTTCGAATATTATTTATAAATCCAGAAGAATCGTGAGAATTTTGAATCTATTTGATAAAAAATAGGTTTGTTTTTTATTCCTGTATTTCTGAATTAGTGCAATAAGTTGGAATAGGACAAATATACTTTTTCTCATTCAAACTTACTGCACTAGTTTAGAAGTGCAGGAATAAAAAACAATCTTAATATTACACAACATCAATCACGTAAGATGCTTTTGTTTAGGCCGGGTCTACAATAGGTGTAGTAATCCTTAAGCTGTAAAAAATTAACTAATTACAATTGACTTTAGAGAAGAATAATGAATATAAATGGTTCATTTTTTACGACTTAAGGCTTACTACAGCTATTGTAGACTCGGCCTTATGCAGCAGTCAGCGCAGCTACGTGTATGTACTATATACAGTTCAGAGTCCATATCTTTTTTCCTCCATATTACAGTCGGACCTCTTATCCTATGACATTTTCAGTCCGGAATCTTCCCCTTAAACCTCTGATCCTACGACAAAAATTTGAGAGTGAGAGTATAATTCCCCTTTCGCGGTCGTAGCATGAGAAGATTTTTTGTCATAGGATAAGAGGTTTCGTAGCATAAGAGGGTCGTAGGCTAAGAGGTCCGACTGTAGTAGAAGAAAGACAAACTCTAAACTATAGTCCACACGGCTGCGCTGACTGCTGCATAAATGAAGGCGCCCATAATCATCATTCGTAATTTGAATTATTAATCTATTAACCATGAGACGAAAAAACATATATATGTTTATCTGTTCTTTTTTCATAGCACTTTTGCTGACAATGAGTCATCGAGACAGAAAATAATAACTTCAATATATTTACACTTACCTAATTGAATAACGATTACGAAGTAACACAAAATAGAACAGAAAAATTCGTCCTCGCCGAGTTCAACGTTTAATCTAACTCACTTGAGCATGGTGGAAAAAATATATAAGCTGTATCATCCGGTGCGCAGTCGTCTAAAAAGGAGAGGGGCGCAATCAACCAATCAAGGAGTATTTCAAAGCATAATTCCTAACAGCACACATGTTTTTAAGAAATCCATAGAATGTTAAAACATATTTTTATATCCTGTGGATCTTTTATAAACACATTTTAACAACATGTGTGCCGATAGGGATTCTATATAGCCAACAATGGGAGCTTTCCAGCAAAACACAGTGTAACACAGTGTCCACTAGTGTGAGTGAGACACACTGATATGTTCTCTCTCACACTAGTGGACACTGTGCTACACTGTGTCTTGCTGGAAAGCTCCCACTGATTCTTTGATCTGTGAGATAATGTAAGATTGGTTAAAAATTTAGGCTCCGCCCATGATATGCAGAATGATTCACCTTGCTTATTCTTTCCACCATGGACTTGAGTTCGACTAAAAAAGTAAGTTTGTCTATAGTCGTAATATATATTTACAATAGCTGTCTAACTGTGATTTATTAACTTTTGCAACTTTCTAACGTGCACGTCGTTAGTTCTGAGTAAAACTATAGAAAGTTTTTAGACTTAGAATTTCGAATTGTCATATGTGCAGTCATGCTAATTACTGAAAATTACTAATTGATATTTGTGCCCTTAAGTGGAGCGCCACGATCATTTTTGCCCGGGGTGACAGTTATGTTAAAACCGACACTGGCTATAAGTTTGAACAAAAACGGGGAGCAGGACCATTCTCTTTCAGATTTATTCTATTGTAGACAGCTATTGTTGAACCGGCCTAAAGGAAAAGTGTGAATTTTTACCTATATATGACATTTCAAAATTCTGTCTGTCGTATTTGAAATCTTGAATGCTTGAGAGTGTTTTCTGGCTGCGGAAGAAAAATTCCAAGTGACAAAAGTAGTTTAACATTAACAAAGTTATTTATATTTATACTTCTTTTTAGATTATCTTTATACTTTTTTCTTCCTTTTATAAAGAAATAGAATATTGAGATGAAAGAAAAAGTAAAAAAGAAAACCCAGGGCATATGTCCCTAAAAGATGACTTAAACATGACTTAAAGACTTCTCATTGTTTTTTAGATATCTTTAAGATGTCTTTTAGCCTTTCTGTGCCGTATGGAGAAAGAAAGAAAAGTAGGAAAAATTTTAAAAATAAAAAAGAAAAGAACGAAAGAAACAGGGGGATGGACAATCAGACAATATAAAATATTGTTTTATAATCTTATATTAAGGAAATCAATATACAAATAATTAGATACAGTCGAACCTCTTATCCTACGACAAAAAATCCTTTCATGCTACGACCGCGAAAGGGGAATTATACCCCCACTCTCAAATTTTTGTCGTAGGATCAGGGGGAAGATTCCGGGCCGAAAATGTCGTAGGATAAGAGTATATCCATTTAAACTGTCACAAGCATATAATTAGAGTTATTCCAATAATATTAAATACTTCAAAACAGTAATTTATTATTAATATGCAAATTGAAACACTTGATTAATTTTTAGTTAAATAAATAAAACTGATATAATTACCGCTAGCAACATTTATAAATATATATGTATATGTATATGATTACCGCCAATATATTATAATTACAAAATATTAACCATCGGCCGGACTAATCTCTAATGATAAAACGGTTTAATAAATTATCTTTCGTCGATAAGTAGATACGATAAATATACACACTCACACACACATATGCAAGACGTCACACGCACACGCACAAGAGCACGGTACCGTACGGCGAGTTACGTATCCGAGTCAGTGGTTTCCGCAGTTTTTCGATGATGGTTTAGTGGTGATGACGACATGCTGGATACTGTAACGCACCGCCCGAGATCGGTGAGTCTGTGATTATTAATCGGCGATCACCGGCCCTCAATCTGGTCGATTGGCAAGACGAGATCGACGAAAAGCGATTACAGCCGTAGAGACGAGAGAGAGAGAGAGAAAGAGAAAAAGAGAGACGGGTAGGTGGATACCGACGGCGTTGGGCGATCAATGCTATCTTGCGGGTGTGCCCGCTTTTTGCTGCCCCTGCCTTCCTGTTTTTCGCCGCAACGTTCTGTCGTGTGTTTATCGTCGAGAAAGAGAGAGAGAGAGAGAGAGAACGGAGAATTTCTCTCCGAAACTATGCGTTCTATGTCGTCGTAGGATTCGTCGTGAAAATTGTCCTTTTCAAAAAAAGACGGACGGGCAGACGGGAGGGTCGCGTCCCGCGAGATTTTGCGACGAAGGACGGTGAGTGAGATCATCGAGCGAACGAGTCCCGTCATCGATGCTGCGGTCGGTGAGAGACGACTTTTTCACGCGAAGGTTGACGAATTAGGCAAATTCTTCTCCTATTTTCCCGACGTTTTAGGCCTGTCCTCGTGTAATAATCGTATCGATAATCGACCCGCGTATATATTTGTGTTAGGCATTGTTTGTTGAGTCTGCTTTATTATTGACTTTTCTTTTTTTTAATTTTTGCGACGCGGTGCACGCCCATTTTTTCATGCGTCTCTATTAGCAACCACCTTGTCATAACATCCCGGCAAATTTGAAAATTTCAGATATAATTGGGTCAGCTTCGATTTTGCGGCGATACATAAATGCCTGGGCGCACGCGCGTGTTATATACGTACATTGCGTATAAATGTGCGTGCAATTTTGTATTTACCGTAATAGCAAAAGTGTACGGGGGGGGGGAGGGTGATGCGTAATTAATTAGTAAGTAATCTCGCACTACGTTGTCGCTTTTGTCGAGCGTTACAAGTGTTACGAATATTATAGAATAGAACACGTGGAAAATTTTATCAATTATCCGTTTTAGTAAAATCGAAAAAATTTCATCGCTAAGAAAATAATTTTTAAAACAATATATGTTTCTTCTTTTAATGATGATTTAATTTTTTTTCTTTTTAATAGAACATTTTGTTTTTTTTTTTTTTTTAGCTTTCCAAGTACATTGTGACCATGAAGCTTATTGTGTGCGTTATTTCCACCCTGGTGCTGGGGACATCAGCTATAAGTGAGTATAAATAATTTATATCACTCTTATTAGTTTTTTTTTTAATTATTATTAATACATAATATGAACTTTATAGTATTGTAATAAATTTTGCCATTAAAATTGTAATTTTTAATTTTTAATTATAGTACGTGTCCCGGATTATGTAGAAGGTGAAAGACACTGTTATAAAAATTGTTAGAGATAATTGTGCTTTCTGTTACACAAGAGTAATTTTTATTTACACAAAACATTTCTGTACAAAACAAACTTCCTTACATAAGGCTGCTATGCTTTTGTACACTTACATGTATTTATCTATTTTTTTAAATATACACTTCTCATAATATTTGTACATCTACACAATCATATTTGTGCATAGATTGCTCTGATTGCCAAAACATATGAAAGAAAGAATGATACTGTCTAACAATGTTTTATAAATTTTCTCTGTGAATTTTATTATGATTATATTTTATGCAGGATATAATTTCCCTCTTTATACATATACATACACACATACAATCTGTAAGATTATTTCTATCATCGATTTTTTATTTTTAATAAGTACCTGTATGTGTATATGTATTTTTGTACATATACTTTGAAGAACATTAATTTTTTTTCCCACATAATATCTGTGTGAGCTTTTATTTTCTCTATATTTTATTATCATACATATTAATTAATTTCAATCAATTTATACTGCAATTGCTCCTTACTATAATTAAGCTAAAGTTAAAAATTATTAGGATCATCATAGCAAAGTCATTGTATTAAATATAAGCAATATGAATGTATTTTCTGTGTCTTTTTTAGATTGTCTTTTTTAGATTATATTTGTTATTATACGTGTAATTTATCTTCTTTACTAGTTTACTTTTTTTTTCAATAGCATGATTACTCTAATACATTTTTTTATTATTAGTTCAATCGCCGCCACGGATATCTAAACAGCCACCAACAGATGAACAGTTGTTTCAAGTGGTCCAAGCAAAAATCAACGAGAATGATAAACCATTTTTAATTGAATGTGAAGCAGAAGGAGAACCAGCTCCAACGTATGTATCTGTTTTTTTTTTTTTTTCTTTAAGGCTTATTTGTTACACATAGAGAGTAAAAAAATCTGTTTTTTTTTCTAACTTATTTGTTATATGTATATAGAATTACAAATATTTATTATACATTATATATTATTATATATAATATATAATAAATATTTTTTTATGTATCTCTATGTCAATAGTTTGAGCATACTCTGACATATTCTTTGACGCTATTAGACAATGTCTAAGATGCCATCAAGGAAATAGCTATTATGTAAATACATTCTGACACTTTCGCTAAATTGCTCAAGAACGGAAAATGTACTTTGGAGACATCTTTTACTCGTAAAGTTTCATTGCACTTACAGTAATCAAGCTCATTCATCTCGTGCAGTCGGTACAACTGGCCGCTCTTAATTACAAAGATGATCTCATAACTTTAGGATGTATGAAGTAATCGTCACTAATACATAGATATCTGTCTTATATGAACATAAGAACATATGGACAGAGTTTTTTATATACAGTTTCTTAAATAAATTTATGAAAATTATTCAATTTAAAGAACTTTGATGTTAAACATTTATCATTGTACACTATAAATATTGCTTCGATATTTTGTATGCAGAAGTATATTCATTATTATGTAACATGCATTTTTTCAACTTTTTTATATGCATAATGTATTATACGTGTGTCGTAATTTTCTGTATGAGATTTATATGTATGAATATAATATACATACAGTATTATTACTTATTTAAATATAATTAGATATAAGATTTATAATAACATATATCAAATATATTAACATACAAAATCTAATGTTATATTTAAATATTATATAAATATAAAGATATTATATACATTTTCTATATTATAGATACCGTTGGATTAAAAATGGGAAAAACTTTGAGTGGCCAGCATATGATGATCGTATTTCTCAACAACCTGGTAGAGGTACTTTAGTAATCTCAAGACCAAGAGACGAAGATCTAGGACAATATCAATGCTTCGCAGAGAACGAGTGGGGTATAGCCACGTCAAACTCTGTGTTTGTTCGAAAGGCAGAATTGAATTCTTTCAAAGATGAAAATCCGATAACTGTGAGCGCTAGTGAGGGTTCTCCCTTCAAACTTACCTGCCAACCACCCGACGGCTGGCCTAAGCCGAACGTTTATTGGTTAATTCAGGATATTACCGGTGGTATCAAGTCAATCAATAACTCGAGAATGACTCTGGATCCGGAGGGTAATCTCTGGTTCAGCAATGTCACGAGGGGTGATGCCTCGGATGACTTTTACTATGCCTGTGCTGCCACATCTGTGTTCAGAAACGAATACAAATTAGGCAATAAGGTTTTGCTAAATGTAATTTCTACAGGCGCGTCCGCCGGCCAGAACAAGTATCACCCTGAGAGACAATATGTCAGCAGAAAAAATGAGGTCGCTCTGCGTGGCAAAAAAGTAGAGCTATATTGTATATATGGTGGAACACCCTTGCCGCAGATCGTTTGGAGCAAAAACGGTGAACTTATTAATCCGAGCGACAGGATAACTCAAGGTAACTACGGCAAATCTCTCGTCATAAAGCACGTCACTTTCGAGGATGAGGGAACGTATACTTGCGAGGCATCGAACGGAGTGGGCACTGCTCAGTCGTACTCGATGAACTTGAACGTGTTAGCTGTTCCGTATTTCACGGTCGAGCCAGAATTTGTGAATGCCGCAGAAGATGAGACCGTGGAAATTAGATGCGAGGCTAGTGGAGTGCCCGTTCCCGAGATCAAGTGGATACACAATGGCAAACCAATATCCGAGGCGCGGCCGAACGTCAGGCGGCGGGTTACGTCGAATTCTATCATCATTGAGAAGCTGATAAAGAATGACACGGGTAACTATGGATGTAACGCCACTAACTCGTTGGGATACGTTTACAAAGACGTGTACGTGAATGTGCTGGCGCTTGATCCGGATATCACCCAACCGCCCACGGACATGAGCACGGTTGATGGCAAAACCGTGCGAATCACATGTCGCGTTTTCGGCGCCCCCAAACCGGAGGTCAAGTGGATCAGGAGCGGACAAGAGTTGACTGGCGGTCGTTACAAAACTTTGGACACAGGCGATTTGGAGATTAAAGACATTATATTCTTGGACGCGGGTGTTTATACGTGTCACGCCTCCAATAAATTCGGCGAAGTAAAGGCATCCGCCGAATTGGTCGTAAAAGAACATACTAGAATAACGGATGAGCCAGAGGATTATGAAGTCGCGGCGGGCGCCACTGCCACATTTAGGTAAATGAAAAATCATCTTGAAACTATATAAAATTAGAAACTTTGTTTTTGATCTTTCCTTTTTGTGTTCGTTTAGGTGCAATGCTGTTACTGATCCCAGTCTACCTCTGATCATAGACTGGTTGAGCAATGGTGAACCGATAGATTTCGAAATGGAACCGAGATTTATACGGAGTTCCGATTATTCTCTGATGATCACAAAGACAACCGAATTGGATTCCGGTACTTATACTTGCGTCGCACACACTGATTTGGACGAAGCGAGAGCGCAAGCGACATTGATAGTTCAGGATGTACCTAATGCACCGAGATTAATCGGGATCACGTGCATGTCCACGGAAGCCATCGTTCAATGGATACCCATGGGCGATAACAGAGCACCCATTCTGCGCTATACTATCCAATACAATACCAGCTTTACGCCAGATACTTGGGAAATATCCAAAGATTTCGTTCCTGCCACTGAGCAGAGATATTCAGTGCCTATGTCACCGTGGGCTAATTACACATTCCGTGTTCTTGCTTGGAATAAGATAGGTAAGACTTTGAAAATTAAAAAGCTATATGCATTGCATGATACTTATAATTCAGTGCTTTGAATTAGTCGCTATTTTTTACATGCCATTGTAATGCGACTTTGTAATGTGTTTTTAAAGGAACAAGAATATAAATTTTAATATTTGTATTTACAACAGGTCCATCTCTACCATCACCGCACAGCGACATTTGTACCACTTTACCGGATGTCCCTTATAAAAATCCGGACAATGTTATTGGCAAAGGCACCACACCACAAAATTTAGTTATTTCGTGGACGACTATGCCGCAGGTAGAGCACAATGCTCCCAGATTTATGTACCGAGTGTATTACAAGAGAGATATACCAGGTGAAAGATGGACTATACAAGATTTAAATGATTGGAGGAGAAACAATTTGCTTGTGGAAAATCAACCTACATATCAAAGATACAAGATTAAGGTCGTCGCGATAAACGAGAAAGGAGAGAGTAAAACTTCGGCCGAAGAAGTTATCGGATATTCCGGAGAAGATGGTATAATCTATATGAAAAATTATCTTATTATTAACTAACATTAAGATTGCCAACTATATTTGGCAATCGATAATTGTATACGATATAATATCTTTAAATCACTCCATTTCAGTACCTCTGCAAGCGCCAGGTAATTTTACACTGAATCAGGTAAAGTCGAGCACATCCGCTCAGCTATCGTGGAGCCCAGTACCGGAAGAATCGGTGAGGGGTGAACTAAAGGGATACAAGATTCAGACATGGACAGATAAGGAAGGCGAGAAGGGAATGCGCGAGATTGACATTCGCGGCGGCAACAGAACGCATGTGACGGTCTCAAAGTTTGTCCCGTACAGCAAGAATAATGTGAGGATACTCGCTTACAACGGCAGGTAATGAAAAACATTGGATATATACTACGTATTCGATAATTGTACTGTTTCTTACTACTTTACATCATTATAATAACGTATTTATGGGATATATAGATACACCGGTCCTGCATCCGAGACTTTGTCCTTCGATACACCGGAAGGAGTTCCGGGAACAGTACTCAGTTTAGAAGCATTTCCAATGGGATCCAGCGCTCTGTTTCTCGTGTGGACGCGACCCGCAGAGCCAAATGGCATCTTAACCGGATATAGAATCTATTATCAGGTTGTAAATGGCACAAAATTAGGAACTTTACTCGAGAGGAAACCGCATGTTTTGAATCCAAACGCCACGACTGCCAAATTAGCCGGGTTAGGGCCTGACACAATATACCGCGTTCACATACGTGCCACAACTAGAATCGGCGAAGGCAATGAGTAAGTTCTACAACAACATAAAAATATTAGTAACATTTCTACAAGATAATAAATATTATACTTTAATTTTAATATATATTTGTAGCTATTTTATCGAACAAAAGACACGACCGTCTCAACGACCTGACGTCCCACAATTTACATGGGAAACTATACCAGTGGAAAATGGATATTCAAACGTGAGAGTGATTTGGTTACCAAATTTGAACGGCAATCCAGGTAGTCATTTCTTCGTTAAGTATAAGCTTAAGGGTGAAACGATATCTTTGACGACTGAGCCGGAATATCTGACGAAATATATCACTGTAAGTTTGCATAGTAAACTAATGATAGATAATATTTATTGCATGAAAAATAAAGATTATGCATATTTAACAAAAAAAAAAAAATTTACAGGTTCGTGGTCTTCAAAGCGGTGAAATCTACGTGATGTCGATTGTTGCTGTCGATGGAATCTACGTAACTGAAAGCGAATCTCAAGAAGTAGAGACAAGCAGTGAAGGACCAATTATTCAACCTAAGGAGAATGTCGCGACAGCTGGCTGGTTTATAGGTAATACTTCTTAATAACATTATTGAAACGGACTTTTGCGAGACTGACATATGCTAAAGAGCGCTACGAATTTCGACAGGAATGATGCTGGCGATCGCTATCCTCCTCCTAGTGCTGATAATCGTTTGCGTAATTAAACGAAATAGAGGTGGAAAGTATGCGGTGCATGAGCGAGAATTGGCCGCCGGTCGTGGGGATTACCCTGAAGAGGGCGGATTCCACGAATATTCGCAACCATTGGATACTAAATCGGCTGGCGGACGCGCGTCCCTGGCATCGTCTTCTCATCAGGATGGTAAACATCCTGAATCTGACACAGACTCCATGGCGGAGTATGGCGACGGTGATACAGGTTGGTTATACAATCTTACACAACTTGCACAATAAGGGCTCTCAGGAATATTAGAGTATTAGAAAAGTCTAGTGATATACATATACAATTAAAAGTATATTTATTGTGCACGAATTCGTTTTTCGATTGTATCAAATGTGATGATTGATTAGATTCATTTGCATATGTATTACAACAGTATGATAAAATAGCTTGGGTATGTATTATTGAATTATTGTGATATAGACAATATCAAATTTCTGAATATTTTCATATAAAAGTAGCACGAAATAACGACATCTCACAGTGTGAGCACAGCTGAGATTGTCACGAAATTTTTTTTACATCATGCAAATGCTTTTCCCTTTCATATATTTCATTATTACACAGTTGCAATTGCATAAGCTAATTATATTTATTTTTCAACATTTATATTTTTATCTCTTAGATTTTTATTTTCATCTTATTATATTCAATTTATATTTTTATTATACACTTTATTTATTTGCTTTACACATTTTGCTTGAATCAATACAGAGGGCATGAACGAAGATGGTTCTTTCATTGGTCAATATGGCCGACATCGTAAGCAGGAACCAAATTCGCAAGCATTTGCTACTCTAGTCTAAGGTAAGTTTGACACAAACATGTTTTTTTTAATGCTTATTAAACCACTGCATTTAAGCTTCGAAACAAAAATAAATGTTGGATTTGATACATAATTTAATATTTTACCAAGTTGCATGCTAAGATTTCTAACCACATCCATTAGTGTGTGTCATTTCAAAGCAAAAAATTTTAATATACACACAGATTCATATCTATTCTACATTTTCCGTATAAGAGCAATATAGAATTCGGTACAAAGTTTGGAATCCGTTTGTTTGTTCTAGGTCGCTTCACTGAAGATGGATCCTTCATCGGACAATACGGACCTAAAGGTAGACCAGAGGAAACACCATCAATTCCAACTGGTACTATGGCCACGTACGTGTAACATCCGCAGCTATATTAATCAAAGTCGCATAAAAAAGAAAAAGAAAAAAAAAAACGTTTTCTCGTTACGGTTAAGGATCCGCCCGATCCTTAGCTACTGCAGCAGCTCTGCTATGCACCTTGCGCTGGGCGCAATGTCCAACACTATACTGCCAATTAGACTCTGGGGTTTTGGGTTTCATAATTTTCATAGAAGAAACCATGACTGTCTTTTATCCGTAAATTTCCGATCTGTAATAATCGGATGCTTTATTTGAATTCCTCAAATATTAAAAAACATTCCGAAACTTTTTTCTTTTCTTTCTTTTTTAACTAGCATATTTGAACATGTAGCAAAAATAGATCAATTTTCGCTACAATTATTATTCTCTTTTTTATTTCATTGTCAAGCCCTGATACACATTACAAGAGTATGTTTCTATTTTAATTATAAAACCCAGAAACTGTAGGTGTTTCATAGCGTGCAAGCTATTTATGGAAATAGTATCGTAGAAACTATTCTAGCATTGATCGTAATTTGACAGAGCCAGATTGAGTTGGACACGCCGATTGGTGACAAGGTATACGAATTGTTCCAGACTTGTGAAATACTTTTAAGACTGCATGTAGTATCCAATGTTTTGCAACATGACGCGCGTTGATTTCTGAATTTATCGACATATTTATATCTTTTAACATAGCGTCAAGTGCTGTAATTGCAAGAAAGATTTGAAAATTTGTTCTGCTAAGAGTAAACATTATTGCTTATCTGATACAAGTATTTGTACATCTGTCACTTTTCAAGTAATTTGCTTATCTATATATATTTATGCTAGTAGTTTTGTCACATATTGAAAATTTTTCCTGCTAAATTATAAATTGCTCTTCAAAAGTATTTTGTAATATCCACTTGGATTATGTTCATAAAGAGAGATTTGACAATATATTGAAATAATTTAGAGAAATAAATACGATAAAAAAAAATATAATATTTTCTATCACATATGTACAGAACTGTTAGGCATAAGCGTATAAGCAGAAAATATTTTTCTCTCTTTTAAGACAATTAAATACTTGTATCGATAAACAATAAAATCTATTTTTAACAGAATATCTTTTATTCTAGTAGTATATTATATTCGAGTGACTATATATATAAATATATATTGAAATATATATTGAAATATATTCAAAGTATTAAATCTTAGTGCCTATATTGGAAAATATTTATGATAATGAAATTACTTATTTCTAAGCGTAAAAATAACATTCATGCTTTAAACGGAACGTATTAATCGTAGTCTTCGCGATAAATGCTTTCATTCGAATAAGTAAAGCTTTATTGTGAAATTGGTGCACAGTGTAAGTAGAAAAATATCTATAGAAAGTTTTTACCATTTTATATATTAATAGAGTGAATATATGATTTATGTAAAAAGATCATATTATTTAAAGTTTTTGTAATTAATAAATAAAAATTAAATCTAAATTTAAAGCGGGAGAACGATATATGAACACAATGAATAATACTATACATTTACATGCAATCTTGAAACTGACGGACAATGTAAAAGAAAGTGTCACAATCTGGCTTCGACTGATTTTAACTTTAATCTTCTAATGAACGGTTATTCTAAGATCCTTTAGCCGCGATCAATTTTTACTCTGCCGAAAAAGGGCCAAATCTAAACGAATAAATTATATAATCTACAATTGTCATGCACTTACACTCTTTCATTATTAACAAACTCATACACACACATATATATATATATATATATATATATATATATATATATATATATATATATATACATACATACATATATATATATATATATATATATACATATACATATATATATATACATACATATATATATATACATATACATATATATATACATATATATATACATATATATATACATATATATATACATATACATATATATATACATATATATATATATATTTACATACATATATGCGCAAACAAGTAAGGATACATGCAAAGGATATAGTAAAGGGTAAAGTAATATTGGAGGAGAGATTGTACATGCACTATATAAGTAGATAACAAAAATCGCAAGGCCTCTATAAGTAATTGTTGCTTTTGTATGTGAAACATGCTTCGACACTGAAACCCTTTTATTTTTATGAGAAAGTTTACTTTTTTTTTTCTTTTTTGATATTATTTTTATTATCCAGTAATTATAAGCTAATGCTACACGATTATTTAATATATATATATATATAAAGATATTAAATATATGAATATATATATATACAGAGAGAGAGAGAGAGAGAGAGAGAGAGAGAGAGAGAGAGAGAGAGAGGAAAAAAGAGAAGAAAGAAAGAGAAAGAGAGATATTATATAGATATATATATATATTAATTATATATGAATTATTATTATTATTATTAATATTATTAGTAATTTTTTAAAGGATGCGACGATTACACAGCAGAGCAACTATAATTATTATTACTTAGTGTATGGGATGTTAAAATTTGTTTAAACCTTTAAGTACAATTTGTACAAAAAATTTATTTAGATAAACGTTAAGTTAACGCAGTCAATGCGATGTACAGGTTGTCTGCAAAAGTGTCGCGAGCAAATATGTCAGGTACAAAGATAAAGCGAAACAAAGATAGGTACAAAGAGTGTATAATATTTATGATACGTATAATAACGCAAAGAATCACGAATTATAGTACTTTTAAATGATATATCATCACCTGATATCAGACAGGACTAGCCCGTGTCTTTCTTCAATGACGAGAATTCTTATAAAAGATATCCTTTTACATACCGAATGCAAAAGTATCTTTCTCTCTAATATGATAAAAAAATATATTTATTACGGTCTTTTTTGCCGAACATCCTGTACAAGTGACTTGGACGTCACACGATGATTAAGACTTTTTCTTTCTACTTACACAATATCGGCTGATATCGCAATAATATACGAGCGTTTTCGTATTATTATACGTCCATTATAATATCCAGTATTCATTTATTGATATTAGAAACAAAAAAAAATCTTAATTAAATAGAGAGCGTGAATCTTGTAGATGGTTGTGTGACGATGCTATAGACTGCGTACTGCGATAAACAGCGTCATATTCAATCGTTTATTCGCGAAGGAATCACTTGTGAGTTCACACATGATCCTGGTTTATAGCTTTATAAGTATATAAGCGAAAGGTTGCGATATTAACAGTACGAGACAATCTAATATCGTCGATATAATTGTGAAGGTGCAACTGTGCAATCTTTAAACTTACTGTTACTCGAAATCGCAATTATACAATAGATAGACACATAAGATTTTCTCGACTCAATATCTTGATATATGATCGCGCTAGCAATAACCATGACGAAATTAATGTTGAAATTATAGACGTATCTTGGTAATCTCGATGTCCAAGTCACAAGACATATATATACACAAAAAAAACACACACACACACACACCACGGAAGCGCATTTTTTTAGAGTATTTTTCTATTGTGCTAGCCTTTCGATTTTTATCTCGGGATGTAATGAGACACATTCGTTCAGCACATTATAAACTATCAGTTTAGACTCGTTAATCTATAATGTTATAACATATATATATTTATATATATATATATGTATAAAAACTTCCAAATACTTTCGCACCAGCAGCTCTTCGTACGTTGTAATATTTGTATTTCTCTTCTTTATTTTTTTTATAGTTTTGTACTTTGTATAAAAAAAAAAAAAAAAACATTGTGTTTCTTTACGCGCGATTTCGTATCTACGGCGTGCGATGTGTGCGTCGATTTTAACGTATCTCGTGTCTCCTTCGAGACGGAAGACGAGAGAATATCTACCACATACTACTACTCTGCTTGATATTAAGTTGCGTCGACAAAGAGAGAAAAATTGTTCGTGATTTACTACTCAAGAGTGTTCATTGTACAACGAGCCCGCACACGTTATTCCCGAAAGTATTTATAGCGTCTTGACTCTTTTTTTTTTTACGGCGACTCTCTCTCTTTTGAAATCTCAATTATTTCTTAATGCACAAAGTGTTCATTCTCGATTAAGTTAATTGATCGCGATATTATATTATATCATATTATATTATATTATATTATATCATATCGAGATTGTATCGTATCCTATTATTAAATGATAGACGCGAGAGGATAATATCATGGTCGTTGATAATACACTCGCGCTAACGTACTTCCGAATCTCTTTCGATATTTTTAAGTTACTTAAAGACATTATAAGATTATCATAGACGTAGAGCGTTTGCCATAAAAAAAAAGAGTCAATGATACAGGGATGACGAATTTCAATGACATATATATAATGTAACGTGTGCCCGCTTATCGTCGTGCGAGTCTTTCATTGTATATTACCTTGATATTTACTAAATAGTGTGCCGATGTGTTTTTTTCGCCGTTTTATTACACATGCAGCTATAGAAAGAGAGAGAGAGAGAGAGAGAGCGAGAGCGAGCGAGCGAGCGAGCGAGCGCATTCCTTCACATCGGCTGTCACAATTTTAGACATAATTTTTCTACGAGATTTAAAAGACCGCAGAGTTCTAGAGATACGCGCACACAGGGCGCTCCATCCAGCTTTGATAACGCTTCGAATTTAACTCGACTCGATTGTATTGCGAAGAGAAAATCGCTTATGTAGAAAAAGTTTTGCGCATTGATATAAAAAGGCACAAAAAAAAAAAATTGGCCTAACTTTCATCGTGCAAGCATCTTTCGTCCATAACGCATGAGTGAGCTGTCGAATATCGCGCGATTGGATGGACCACCCTGTAGAGAGATCTTCTCGTCTCTCTTCGTGAAAGCAGCGAGATACCGAAATCGGAGATCACTATATTGTATATGCGAATATAATTGTATCTTTTAAGTTTACTTTCATTCACAATACGCGCATCGATGCGCATCTCGACATTTGCCCGCATAACTTTCATGTCAATGAAATTAAAAAAAAAAAAAGAAAAGAATAAACGAAGAGGAAATCTACAAAGAGAAGCATTATAGCTCGGATCCATCCATCGATTTTTACATTCAATAAATCCAATAGAGATAGCGATTCCCTTCACTCGTCATTTTTGTCCAATAATGAAGTATTTAATATAATTTAATTTAATATAACCTTTAGTTTCTTATATGTATATTAATTTTTAGAATATTTTATAGATATAGTTTCGAATTCTTTTCTCACGTATTTATTTTTTATGTATATAAATATATCTTTTATTTTATTTTTATTAAAATGATTATACGTATCGGTTTGCCTAAAATTATTCTCGAACAATTACATTTATGTTCTCTTCAAATATAGAAGTTCATCCTGGATAAATCCGCTAACTGCGAAATCGAACAAGATGTGACCGATAATGTGATTATGCCAGACGGGTTTTTTTGCGTCTGTGTTCTCTCGATCTTCTGCGAGCTACTCTGGATCCTTTCTTTCTCTCCCTCGTCGCGGTTTGCGCCACAGACGAATAAAAGATCGAGGGAGAATAAAGGGAGATACGATCGGGGCCGTCCGCAGAAATATAACTGCGATTCGCATGTGCATCGAACGGCAATTCTTCGATCATTCGAATCTCCGGTATAAAATAAAGAATATTTAAATTTTGAGAATCCACAGTTATTATACACTCAAAAAAATATTTTGCCAATGTAGATAGATTTCTAGATGTCTTAATTAAAATTTATCGCTACTTTTTGTATCTGTTAGAAATATTCTTTGTCATGTATAGAATTTGTAACAGCAATATTCCAGCAATACCTCTATAAAATTTAGATCCCAATGCCAAATATTAATTACAAAATATAATTGTCCTTGACATAGGCCTTAAAGATAGGCATCACAGAAAAATTTTCTGTCTAAATTTACACTAATAGTACGGATATAAATTCTGTCTCTGTCATTTAAATTAAGCAAGCAAAATATATGCAGTATCACGGTATTTGCTAATAATTTATCTGTTTCAGTTAATTTTTTACACCTAGAAAATTTTTATTTAAGTTGCAAGATAATTTTTTTTGAGTGTACATTCGAAGAGACTGAAAATCACACCTTAATCTAGAAAGACAAAAATATTCTATTTGTATAGAAATGCTGTATATAATTTTCAATTGTCTTCCCGTTTTAAAATTAGTTCGCTCGATTTTAGATTACACACAAATTTGGAGAAAATTATTGTAGGATTTATCTTTATCGAAAAGGTGCCGAGATTTTCGTTATGAGATAAAATTGCGATTAAGGAAAGAGAATCTACTCTGTGAGACAAGTAGGAAAATTGTTTGCGTGTCCTATCGGAAATATCTCAAGTGTCCCTAACGATAAAACGTACAATCGATAACGCAACCTGTACGCGTTATATACATGGTCCACGGGAAAGCGAGACGAGTTGTAAGAGAGCGTCCGCGAGGCAGGCAAAAAAAAAAAAAAAAAAAAAAAAGGCTGCCGGTTTATTCCTGATCGAATGTTTTTGTACGACCGCCGCGCAATCCTAATTGAATTCGCTGCCGGCAGGCGAAGTTGCACCGAGAGCCGTATATACGTGGAGAATCACCGCACGAATTTCTTATTCGATAAAATTTAACTCTGTATTATTTTTCGCAGAGAGAATAAGCGAGGTAAAAATATGTGGAGTCCTAAACTCCTAGCGACCTCCTGATTTGAAATAAGTATCGCGCGATTAACGTAGGAATCAGCGTCAGATTTTTCTCATTTCTATACAGCTCATTTTGTAACAATTATAAAAATAGTTTACAGAGATAAAATTGATCAAAGGAATCTACGATGTACTTTGTGTAGGAGACATTCCTTTGCTTTTCCTTTCGTAGAACGTCTTGCAATATCCATCGTTGGACATTTCTCAGCGTGCGTTTAAGAATTTGTGACCATTCACAACATATTCACGGCCGTATTGTGCGTACCGGAAGAAGGATAAAATAGGAAGAAGATGGAGACCTTTCAGCTGCGTAAGATAACAATGGACCACTGTTGGTAGCCCGTTTTGCGACACCAATACAACGGTTACTATTGGTTATTCATTCACTCTTAAAGAGGATCTATCGGCGTAATTCGGTAGATTGGTCTAGAAATAGAATTTAATTCGGCTATTTTAGATTATCGATGAATGCAGACTTTATTTTCAATGCTGGTGTGCAACTCTTGCGCTTCGTTATAAATCTTTCGTATAATATTATACATATATGGGAACCATGCGAATAAGTTCTTGGTATATCAATGATATCGATGTGCTAACATATGATCTTGATGCATCTACAACACAAAAAAAAAATAAGTAAAGCTGAAAGGAAAAAATCCTTAAAGTAAAATTGTTATTTTTTATATTAAAGACATTCTCTCTCTTCCCCCACCGTTTAGTTTCTTTTAGTTGCGCATTCAATGTTTCCTCGATGAAATAATATTATTTTAATATCTAATAATGTGCGAGTCGAGTGTAGAATACATATGTGAGATGTGGTAAATTTACGCGACACGGAAGTAAAATTCAATTGTCGGCGAGATAAAGGACGGGAAAGAGGAAAGAGAACACAAAAGAGAAAGAGAATGGACGAGACGGCGCGGAAAACCGACAATTAAAAGACTGGTTCTCTCCGGCAAGATTTCTTTTTACTTTTTTTTACTAATTTGAATTTTGAGACTTACATACTTTTGCAACTCTGACAAAGTTGAGCTTCCAGTTGAAACATAATTTAAAAGTGAATTTTGCAATTATGTGCGCATCCAAAATTAAAAGAAATTTACATTTTTGAGATTTATTTAGTATGAGAAATTTTTATTTTTGCGCGTCATATCATTATTCTTACATTTAATTTAATATAAGTCTAAATTCTGAATTAATCCATTATAAAAGTTAACTCTCATATATATTAATTATTAACAAGAAAATTAACTAAAGCTTCCATAAAATTAGATTAAGAATTAAATAAATTTACTTAATTTTACTACTGAAATTTTTCGAAAATTTATCTTTCCAAGATGGTAGGAAGAATGAAATAGTGCGTACAATAGCGTGTGCGAAACCGAAGCGATGCGCGACGCTCTTGCCTGCGAAGGCATTGTGCACGCAGCCTTATTCCGAGTTCGCTCTCCCCGACGTTGCCCCCGAGTCCCGAGTCCGTCTGCGAGATCTCTATCTCGCTCTTCACGGAGGGGTCTCTCGGCCTCCCTCTCATTGAGAGTCAGTCAGTCAGTCAGTCAGTCTGCCGAAGCGACGCAGTTCACACGTATCGCATCGTACGCGAAGCGTGCACGCACGCACGCACGCACGCATTCGAGGGATCATCTCTGAGCGAATCATCTCTTCCTTCCCTCTGCTGCCTTATCGATCGAGAGGGTGGACAACCGCGCATTGAAATCACCTCACATCACGGGGAGGGGGGGTAGGGGTAGGAGAGAGGATCCTCTCCTCCGCACCGCAAGTGATGTCCGCGGTGACGGCGTGAAATCCCAGATTTCACACGCGTCGAACGGACGGCACGCGAGCTCTCCGCTTTCGCAGGAGATAAGCGGCCGGGGAAACGTTGCCCTCTCTGCGTTAGCTATCTACCTGTGCACTGTTTTTTTTTCTCTTATTCCTTTTTTTTTTTAACGACTGCCACGGGGAAAGGACGGTCCTTCTTCTTCCTCCTTCTCTCCACACCGGTATCGTGCGTGTAACACCTGGCGGTGGCACCGAGGCGGCACTCGTCGCAGACGATTATTATGCGATCGGCTGCGGCCGTCCTGGCCGCGGCGACGGCGCTCGTTCTGCTCCTGGACGACGCGCTCGCCCGGCACAAACATCGCTCCGGGAACGGCGCGCAAAGGCAGTCCGATATATCCCTCTGGATTGACCAGCAGCAGACGAAGATGTTCAGCGGTACATTTTATTTGAGCGATTTCCTTCTTGCATTTCTCCTCTCCTTTTGCGATGATCTTTCTCGTCAAGTGACGCGTCGCGATATATCTGAAATATATATATACCTTCAATGAAATTTAATAGTGCAATGTATACCATCGAAATACTACTATAGAATAACTTTCTTTCCTTACCTTTCGGTGCTTTTTTTTATATAACAAAATAGTAAACATGTCATAATGCATATACATACATACTTGCATTTTTTATGATCAATCTAGGACTGGCGATGGAAATATACGCGATCGCAGAGGGTAGAGTCATCAGTCATCTCTTGGATCCAGAATTCGAGAGTAAATTGCCGATAATTCCGAGCGAGGTGTCGCACGTGAATTTCACGTGGAAGGCCGGAGCTAAAAAGTATTATTACAATTTTTTTCGCTTGAAATCGTTCGACGAGAGTATCCTGAAAACTCCATCCATCACGATTGAGACAAAAGGACGGGTGCCCAAGAGACCGAAAGGTAACAGAAATTTAAAATAAGTACATCTTTCAATATAATTTAACATTGTAACTAATGCGAAAATTGTTTATATCGTATGAATAAGCAACGAATATAAGTAATTTTCGTAAGAATTTATGCCCGCGTGATTTTATTTATTAATTAACATTTTAAGAAATTATATATGTATATTTTTTTCTATACTATATGTGTATCATCAGAATATCTTGAGAAATAATTTGATTGAAATCTTGCAAATGAAATATTGCAAAAATTCAGCCTCGGTTAAGTTAGAGACTTAAACGAGAGAATTATCTGCAATTTTTCATTCCAAAGGCAATAAGTCTTGAAATAGAATGATTTAAAGTTTGAATAATCATAAATTGCGTCAAGCATTTGTCTACGAAATGCTCATACGATAATTTTTCACGTCAATCAATGGTAAAGCACAAAGCATATTTTATGTGTTTAATAGCATTTTCATGTTTGTCAGTTGAAGTGTATTTAGATTCATAATAATAAATAAAAATTAAAGAGGCAGAGGACAACCGATGTTGGTGAAATGTATTTGATTTGAGTTGGATATCCAACTCTAATCTAATACACATTTAGCTCTTATCGCGCAGTGAGATAATTTTCAGTTAATAATATTTATATTAAGGAATATATATATTATTGATGTTTTACAATTTTCTAAAATTACGGCAATGAACTATGTTCGCGCTTTTAAAAGAAATTATAGATATTTCATCAAGTTTAATCTCTCTTGTGGTGTAGCGCAAGAAGTACCGCGTCGGCAGTCCTTATATTTACACAGCCAAAGGTGAAGATGTCTCGGCGCGCAGCGCGTGAAATCTTACCCAATATTTGACAGAATAAAAATATTTTACTTGTTTGCACGGAGATATATTTTGCATTCTCGTTTTAAATTCATGGAATTCTGACTTGTACGAGTTATTTTTGATATAATTTCGAAATACTATAAATAGTTTAAATAGATTAGATAAATTATCAATCCATTCTTATTTTGCATTATATTATTTCTTTCGGAATAATTTGGCCGATAAAACCTGCGACATATCTCTGTATTAAACGGAATGCAAAATATTTTTATTATTTTTTTTTTATACAGATTGGATGGAGGGAATCAAGCATGTGTGAGAAACATATACAGCCATTGACAAAATTATTAGGCACCCTTTAATTTTCCGTATTTCTTATTTTGTTAATAGTATATAAATACTAAAAGGATTAAAAAACTATCATTTAGCATTTTAGAGCATTTTAAAGCTGAAATTTCAAGCTTTAAAATTTTTTTTTTTTTTTATTTTTCGCCCAGTATCGGCAACATGTCTGAAAAATACAGATTTAGCTTCAAAATTATGTATCTCGGCCAAAAAAAATTGCAGGTAAGTTTAAAAAAAAAGCATTTTGTAGGCAAAATGTTGTAGTTTATGGAACTTGACTTAAATTTTTCGAGTTTTTTTACAAAAATTTTTTAATGTACTGATAAGGCATTAAAGTTGTTATCGGTAATTAAAAAAATTTTTGTATTTTCCTTGTTCTGTGCTTTAAAAAAGAACATTGTTTCGTTTCTTAAAATTTTATTTTTGACACTCTGTAACTTGGTAAAAAAACTTCTCTCGAAAAATTTAAGTCAAGTTCCATAAACTATAACAATTTGCCTACAAAATGCTTTTTTTTTAACTTTCCTACAATTTTTTTTGGCCAAGATACATAAATTTGAACTAAATCTGTATTTTTCAGGCGTCGATACTGGGCGAAAAATGAAAAAAAAAAAAACATTTTAAAGCTTGAAATTTCAGCTTTAAAGTGATATCGATAGTTTTTTAATCTTTTTAGCATTTATATACTAAACAAATTAACAAAATAAGAAATACGGAAAATTTAAGGGTGCCTAATAATTTTGTCAATGGCTGTACATACATACAATAATCTTTATCTTTTTTTCCCTTGCAGAGTTTAGTGTTTTGCTACCTTGCGCCGGCAAGGGTATAGCGCAATTCGGGATCGGTCTAATGATCGAGTCGCGCAACGGGATACCTCTGAACGGGACGCCGCTACGTTTCCGTTTAAGAAAAGAATGCAGCGTGCGCGGTGAGTGCGTCAGTCGCGCCCACGATCACCAACTCTTCGCTCGCACATACAGTTCTGTATCAGCAGTAATTCATCAGCCTAATTTGTTGCCGCATGCTCTTTTTTATTGCCTGAAGAGAGGCGGTCGGACGTGTTCGATTATAATGAAGCTACGTGCCGTTTTACACCACGCACGTAAAATTTTCGGTTCTCACATATATTTCCAACTGCCTCTCTTTTATTTTGTTTAATCGACAGCCGTTGCATGTACCTGTAGAGCCGTGTGAGCACGCATTTTGATACCTTGTATGATAACGATTACCTTAGCCCATCTATCTGCCTACCTGTCGACCGGAGCGATGGGTCCGATAATTGTGCGAAGTAGGCGCGTCGAATCTTCGCTCCATGGCGTGTCGGAGAGATTTACGGTTGTTAAGTCGTTAAGAAATCGCTGTTGAAGCTTCGAACATTGTGACGAACGAGGTCCTGGTCTAATGCCAACGCAGGTAAAATGTCGAAAGGAGTAGTGAATCGATTAATTTTTGGCTTATATTTTTTTTGAATACTTGGATGTTACGTGTATCTTCTTTTTTATGTGTTTACTCTTGAGCTGTAAAAAAGATTTACGTTACAAAGGAAAAACGGAAAAAGATAAATTTTAAAACATTTTTTTTAACAAATTATTTCTTAGATTCCTTAGATATATTTCACAAATTCACCATACCGTACACACTGATTTGGACCCATTGCAAATTAGATATTTGAATCGCTTTTGCAAAGCTTATCTTTTGTATAACGGAAGGCATGAGCCACTCGTTCTAGATTTTATCATAACGCTATCTTAGAACATGGAACATTCTCTGTTTGTAATTACTTTGTTAATTCAATTTTCATATTATAAACCTAAATATTGGCAAATATTGCTTTCAGGAGACGCACAACTTTCGCAACTCGAGAAGAATTAATCGTCGTATGACAATGCAAGATTACTCGCTTTAGTTTATATTTCTCACATCCAACCAAATGATTTTTGTGCTTGTATGTCTTTTATATTAGCATTCATTTTTCGTTTTGCTTGACACTTTGTTAGTCGCTTCCTCGAGTCATTGGTCGCCCGCGAATCATGAATTAAGTGCCTAATTGCCTACTTAATGCGAAAGAACGCGCGAGTCTGCTCTGCCTTCTTGGTGTTATCCTCAGCTCTCTCGATCCCTGCATTTTGAATGCCAATCATCAAGTTAAATATATACATTATATTAAACATTATATTTTACATAAACATATTGATAATATTAAGATTTTCGCGAGGGATTTATTTGCAGCATGTGCATGCGACCAAAATGACCGGTCGAGTTTATCATCACGGATCTTGAACATTTAAGAAAAAAATCAACAAATATAACAATCCACATTATACGTTATTATTTTGATCTATTTGAATTCAGACGGAATATGATGTTTGCATAATCGTTTTGTGATAATACATCGCGATAATTCGGAGCACAGCATGTCAAATGTGCAAACGCGAATAATTATCTTTCACGTTGACCGAAGCTGTTGAGATTGTGTTTGTGTGTTTAAAGTGAGATTTAATTAAAAAAGAATTACAGTTTGCGCGTGCCACGAAAATGAGATAAAATACACGCTTGATTTTAATCTTTTCATGCAATATCCTCAAACAAGTTAAGAAATTAAGAAATATAGATTTAAGTCACTTTTTATATTTTTTTAATCAATATCATTATTTTTTCTCTTTTTTTGCGAATTTATTATATATTCTATATTATACTAAACGATAAAAATATTCTCCTTAAAACATTCTCTTTTTTTTCATTAAGAATATTCATTTAAGACCCAAGCAATAAGATAAGATGATATAGATTTGAATTATTCCTTTTGTCAAGTCATTAAATAAAAATATAATCTCAATTTTCGTGGCTTATCACACGGTTTTCAAAAAAAAAATCCGATTAAATCCGCATGTGTCATTGTATGCAACAATCTTATTTTATCGGATTAAATCGTTCTTGATATCTTACTAGAATAGTCTTTGTTTTTAATGAAATTTAGATTTGAATTGTTGAATACGTGTGTATGTGTGGGTGTGGTGTGTGTACCGCAGTATACAATATATGTATATTTTTTTTAACTTTGATATTATTTCTTACAGAGCCTAATCCTGGTCCTTGCCCGGACGGTTATCTAGGGCCACCTCATTGTAATAAAGCGCTTTGTTATCCAAAATGTATGAATGGTGGTAACTGCACGGCACCGGGTGTGTGCTCGTGCCCGCCAGGATATCAAGGACCCTATTGTGAAGGAGGTATAACAAATCGTATAAACTAACATATAATATATCACACTTACATATACAAGTAGATAGATTCTTTTATCATCTCAATACATGTCTGACTAATTTCATTAGATCCATAAAGGTTTACTTGAAGACTAGATTTTACATATCCGTTTCGTCTATTTCAAATTATGCATCTTCTTTATAATATCTTATGTTAAAGGTATATAAAACTCGGAAACCTAAAAGATTCTCCTGAAATTATTTAAAAAAAAAAAAAAATCAACTTTTCATGTCCATGAAAAGATTGAAAAATGTTCTAATAAACTTAAGATATCATGAAATTAACTCGTCACATTTGCTATAGAAAATTTAAGTTAGTAATTTATTATATCCTTACTTTAATTATAAATTACAATATCTACATAACGATATTCTTTAACGAGGAATGCACCTTAGAGTCATATCACCTTGGAGATGGATATGGCCGTTTTACAGCCAAATTTGATCACATTTGTTAGAGCTTGATAGAAAGGCGCTTGTTCAGCGCCATGATCTATCCCCGTATCATGATGGTCCTGTTCCTCGTCGCGAAATTTCTTGATAGTCTCAAGTATTTCTTCGTCTACGTTCCCGTCTTTATTCTCCATCAACGTGCGTAACTGATCGTTGTAGTGTTCGACGATCACGGTCTCTACCGCCACGGTGCACGCCATGGCCGCTTTCTCGCCCATGAGAGCGGTACCGGCGCCCAGGGCGAAGCCGGCGATATTCCAAAGCGGTGTAAGAACGGTGGGTCTGACCCGGTATTTGCGGATCAGCTCCTCGAACTTGGCGCGATGTCGCTTCTCTTGATCCCACATGTGTTGAATCGTCGGTCCCACCGTCGTCTTGCCTATAAACATTCGCGTATGAAACTCTGTGCTCTCAATTCACATCATCATATACTACATCTCTCTTGTGTTTGAGATAATTATACCTAATACGGCCATTTGTCCGGCGTATATTCTATCCGCTCCCAGTTCACCAGCATGGTCGACCCTTATTATCGAGTCCAGTATCTTGCCAGATGCGCTCGTGGCTGCTGATGTGCTGGCCATTCGTAATCCCACTCCTCTGATGTGTAACATTTTTCTGTAAAATAAAGATCAAGTATAATGAGTATTTCGATGATTATAAAATTGATAATAAATAAAATTTCAGGTATTTGTAGGGAGAAATGCTTAAATGGAGGAAAATGTGTGCAAAAGGATGTCTGTGAATGTACAAAAGGTTACTTTGGTTTACGCTGCGAATTCTGTGAGTACAAGTGTACACTTGAAGAATTTTTGTTATCGCTATTATGTAAGATCTAATGATTGAAGAAAAAACTTTGTTTGTATTTCTCTGCCCTTTCAGCCAAGTGTGTCATCCCTTGTTTGAACGGAGGCAAATGCAAAGGCAATAATATTTGTAGATGTCTAAAGGGTTTTAAAGGTAATCATTGTGAAATTGGCAGACGCTCGCCGCAACGATCAACATGTACTAGAGCATGTAGAAATGGCACCTGTCAACCAGACAACACATGTCTCTGCGATCCCGGTTGGTTTGGAAAGTTATGTAACAAGAACAAACCATGGGCTTAGGAACTGATAAAATACTTTGTTATTTTTTTATATCAACTTAATACTTTCAAATTAATGTCTCAATTTTAAATCTGCAGACTTATGACAAATTATGTTCATATTATAATTTATCCTTAATTATAATATGTATGAATCAATGGTCTGTATCGCTAGAGAAAGAATCTCTTGATATTAAAATAATTCAAAGAGAGGTACAAATATGTACGCAAAAGAGTAACATCGCGAGATTTAGATTCCAAGAAATTTCAATTGATCATTAGTGTGTTTCTAATTTACTTTGTCTCAGATGTGATATGTAAAGCTGCTTTATGCCATTTTATATAACATTATTATTATATTTTTTTAGTTATGTATCTTTGCGTGTATTGTAGATGTGTAATAATTGTAAAAACAAAATAGGAACAAAATGTATTTTTTAATCACGTCAGAAAGTATGATTATATAAAATAGTTCAGCATCGTAGTAGTGTCTGTGATGGACTTTTCTTTTTTTTTTAACTATGCTATTTTTCTCTGTGTACGTTTTAAAATATATATGTAGATGAAAATAAATGTAGCTTTCTTATTATAAATTCTTGAAAAAAAAAAAAAAAAATCAAAATTAAATATATGAAAAAGTGATAACTTTTACACTTGTGCATACGAATCATACTGAAACATGGCACAGATCTCATTTCACAATCTTTTATTGATTGCATACCAATTAAACTGATTGTGAAATGTAAGGTCAATTTTTTATCTCTCATTACTCACGCAAACTCTACTTTTCCTTTATACACAACAAGGATACAAGATAAAAAGAAGAAAATGAATGAAATAAATTAAAAAAAATGGTGGAAAGAAATACTTATTGAAATCGACAAGTTTGTATTGACATTCGATACGACAATAACAATAGGGCGATAAGAATGACGATGGCGTTGATCGGAGACGCGTGAATAAATGTATGGCATATGTCGCACCTTGGATGAAAGTTACAGATGGGAAGCGAGAAGCGAGAAGCGAGGAGCCGCCGGCCGCCGCCGCTCCGTTTTCAGCTCTTCAGCCTTTCAGCCAAAGCGGAAAGGTTATGTTGTCGGACATTAGGAAGAGTCGTGCGTCACGTGTCCCGCTGACCAATGGCGGCGGCGGTACGCCGTCCGCCATGACGCGTGCCCCAGCGGTTCCCGCCAATCGTACTACTTCAGTCTTGTATATATGTATATGGCGTTGGCGTTCTCCCGGATCGCTGCTGCCGTTTATCGGATCCTGAAGGAGGAAACGGTGAGTCCTGGCGCGGTGGCCCTGCAAATTCGGCGGCCGAGAATCGGGCGGTCGGCGTCGAGCGTCCTGGGCGTCCGCGGCGTCCGCGAAATCCGGGCAATTTCGCATCGTCTGCTCGGGCGGGCCTGCATCGCGCAGGCTCGCCCAAGATGGCCGAGTACCGCGGGCGCCGTTCCGTTCGGTGTTTGTGGTGGTGGTGGTGATGGAGGCCCGCTCGGTACCGATCGATACGCCCGCCGCCGCCGAATACCGGCCATGGCGGCTAACGTTGTCGCGCGTTGTCATCACGCGTCCTGAGGTAGACGTAGACGCGTCCGCGGGTGTGTGCTGCTGGACCGGCCACGGTGATGATAAGCGCGAGCGCGGGGCGTGGTGCGAGAGCGTAGCCGAGGCACGCTGCCTCCCCGCGAGAGACGCGAGACACGAGAGCTCTCTCCCTGACGTTGAGAGAGAGAGCCCTCCCTGATCTCCATCCATCCATCCACTCTCCGCGGGACACACCAAGGTGCGTACGCAACTCGCGATTTTCACTGGGCCTGCTCCATCGCGTTACCGCGTTACCGAGCAGCCGTCGTGAGCAGCTCCGCGGCTACCCGGAGGTGGTGGTCTCTTTTGCGTGTGCCCTGCGCATTTTCATTGCCCCCCCAAAGTATCGGCCCGAATAAACGCGCATATCCCCGCGTCTCCCTCTCCGCCTCGCTCTCTCGCGTTCCCATTGCGTTCTTCTCTCTCTCTCTTTTTCTTTCTCTCTTTCTCTCGCCGCCCCTTGCCTTATACGCGCGCGTTCTTTATCGCGCGTTGTCTTGTTGTCGCCTGTCCGTCTGTCAACTTTGCGTGCGAAATGTCACGAGGAGGTGGAGGAGGTGGAGGAGGAGGAGAGACGCGGCAGCCGCCACACTGCCGTTGCGACCGCCGCCACCGCCAGTCGTCGTTGCTGCGATTCGAACCGATATCAGCGATGTTTTGCATAGCATCAGCCGTGCTGACGGTATTCGCGAGAGCCGTACGGGTGGATACGCGCTACCCAGAAGTCACGCCGTCGGGAGGATGCGTTCGGGGAAATATCTTCCGCGCGAGAGGTGTCCCATCGTTCGCGGCAAACACGAGCAGACGTTTCCTCATCAGTTGTGCGAAATGTATATATACATATATATATATATATATATATATATATATATATATATATATATATATATATATACATATATATATATATATATATATGTGTGTGTATATACTTAGATTTACATGTCCGAAAAAAAAGTGATTTCTTCCTAACCGAAAGGTAGTACCGTTCGGTTTTCTCCGAAATGCGAAACACGTGCTTTTATTTTGCTCGCCGACGCTCTAAAGACGAGGTTTTTTTCGCAACACACATCTCTTTCACGGAATAATACTTGTGAATAACATCTGTGTCTGTGATAGCCTTAACGAATACAATTTTATATTCGTAAATGCATTTAGCATTGTAGTAGTTTAACTTTAGTTGTTTATGTAGAAATTTTTGACAAAGTACTATTTTTTGTTACACATCAGGTTAAGGTGATGTAAAGGAAATTGAAACTGCCAAATCGAGACGACGCGACGACTTCCTCTATATCACGAGTGATTTCAATATACAAGATACCAAAACGGGTGACGAGGAGAAGAAGATGGTATCTCTGCCTAACGCAGAGACTGGCACGATGGACAGAATTTCGGACGACGATGATGATGAGCCTAGTAGCGGATCGGAAACTTACGAGGAAGGAGATCTCCTTTCGGCTGCTATGGGAGATGACGTCACGGCCCAGCTCGCTGCAGCAGGTTGGCAAAAAAACATTAATGGTGATTTCTCATTTTTTTTGCTTTTTCAGTTTTTTATTTCAATCAGTGATTATTTCATTCCTAATCACTTTTATTTACGTATCAAGCACGATTAGCAGAATGTCCTCGAGGCATTGTTTAGCATTATGGGTAACATCCTGTATCAAGATCGGTGAACTTCAAGTAAGAAGGGTTGAAGCTTTTATGTATTTTGTACAATTAAACATAGCTTCTATACAAGAAAAAAACAATGCCTTTATATATTATAAATATCGAACTTATTTCACATTTCTATAAAAAATCTTTTTATATTAATTGTTTTTATATCATATCAAACTTATCAGCTATTAAATAAACATAATATTGTTTCTATAAATTTATGCACATAAAACTTATATTTAATATTTTTTTCCAAAGTGAAATTCTTTCTAGTAAAAATATATATTGTTTGCAATTATGTGCTTGTAAAGTATGTATATTGTCCCGGTGCTATGTTTTTTAATTCTACGCTAATATTTATAATTAATATATAATTTATTTGTGTTTATCAATTTTTTTTAAACCTTTTTATAATATTTGTGTGCTATATCTTTATTTGCTTTATATGTATTATAACTAATATTGATTATATTCATCACTGATTGAGACAAACTTGCAGTCTTATCATGGAAGCTTGAAAGTTTTCAAAATATCTTCATTTCTTCATCGTAAAATTAAGCAGATTGATTGATTGTACAATAGAAAAATCAGTTTTAATATCATATTTTTCTCATACTGTAAAAGCAATTATAAAAACGAATTCAAGTTTAACTCAAAAAATAAGACAACCTAGACAAATTGTGTTCATCATGTTGTGTTTTCATCTCAAGTTTCAACTGTGAATGCAATTCTATATCTTTTTCTATCTTGTCTATAGACTCAGTGTGACAATATCTTATAAAATTCTTTTACGCATCTACAAAATTTCACTTTTCTTCCAATTATTTTTATGTTGCAATTATTTCAAATGTCACAATTTTTTGTACAATTTTTCAAGCATGTTTTAATTAATTATCATTCATACCACCATTGTTTGATTGTTAGAGGTACATTTATACTTTTAATATGTCAATGTTATTTATTGAAATAAACTTTTTTATTTTATATAAATTTATTCTTTTTTCTTTTATTAATAATGCAAAATTATTTTTGAAAAACTTTTTTCTTTATTATTATATTGACATATTAAGAGATATAGAGCTGTAACAATTGAAATGTTTTCTCCCACATTAAAAAATCTTTAGGACCAGTTGGCGTCGCCGCGGCTGCTGCTATTGTATCAGCCAAAAAACGGAAACGACCTCACAGTTTCGAAACTAATCCTAGCATCAGAAAAAGACAGCAAAATAGGCTTTTAAGAAAACTTAGAGTAAGTATAATATTGATATCATTTTGTACCATTTATATATATATATATATATATATACACATATATCACAGGCTCTATATATCCATTTTTTTTATAGAAAGCTTAGGATTTTTATAAAAATTCGATATTTTTCATAAAAAAGTTAATATTTATACTTTATATAATATATAATAAAATAATGTCAAAATGTATACAAATCATAAATTAATATATTGTATACATGTATATACTGTTATAGAGTAATATATTTATTTTACGTATTATTGCAGCAAACCATTGACGAATTTGCAACGCGAGTTGGACAACAAGCAGTAGTGTTGGTGGCTACACCGGGCAAACCAAATAGTAGTTACAAAGTATTTGGAGCAAAACCATTAGAAGATGTAGTAAAAAATCTAAGGAACGTTATCATGGAGGAACTTGAAAATGCACTTGCACAACAAGCACCGCCACCCTTGCAAGAGGATCCGACACTGTATGAATTACCACCGTTGATAATCGATGGTATACCAACTCCGGTAGAGAAAATGACGCAGGCACAACTCAGAGCCTTTATCCCATTGATGTTAAAGTATTCCACTGGTAGAGGCAAACCAGGTTGGGGAAGAGATAGTACACGACCACCATGGTGGCCGAAGGAATTACCTTGGGCTAATGTCCGGATGGACGCGCGATCAGAGGACGAAAAGCAGAAGGTATGTCGAAAAATCGATGAGAATAGTTTTGATTCTCTTTGTATAATATTCACTGCTTTAATTCAATTTTAATCTGAAATATAGCTAGATTTATTTCATTATTTATTATTAAACGAAAATAAATGTCAATAATTATCTCTTTGGAAAAGAATTTAAATTTCATTCAAGAAACTATTTCTTAATAATTATTTTTTTTTTTTTTATGCGTGTAATAAAGAATTTAATAAAGTTAAAGTAGATTATATAGAATTACATAATCTATACAAGAAATCGAGACATATTGCTTTGATTAATTTCAGATCTCGTGGACTCACGCACTACGGCAGATTGTAATAAATTGTTATAAATTCCACGGAAGGGAAGATCTTTTGCCGGCGTTTAGTGAAGAAGATGATAAATCTAATGTTCTGATACAACAAGCGACGCCTCATTCTTCATCACATCCGTCGCATTCGTCGAGTCAAGGGCAAAGTGGAGGACAGTCGCAACAGCAACAGACGGTGGGAGTTGTTCGCCTCAACAGCACGGATTCATCTAAGGGAAACTCTTCGCCAGCACAAATCATTGCCGCGTCTCCCACAGCTCTTGCCACTGCCACTCAGGTGGGAGTGGATGGAGTGAATAACGAAATAAAAATAGAATTTAAAATAGATTTGCACAAAATATTAAAGATTGCTGATTATTGAGTTATAATTTTGCAATACAGCATTTTTATTTTGACATTTAAAAAAATATTTTATCAATATTTTTCTTATCTCTAATCTTTTGCAAAATTTGATCTTTATTTATGTTGTTTCTACATAATCTATGATATAATCTTAGATATATTTATATCTTATAGAGAAAGAATGAATCGATATAATTTTGAATTTATGCTTTATGAAAAAACGATTCGTCTTGATTTCTATTGACATTTTGTGTTTGGTTTCCCTTATTTGAGTTGCAACTATTTTTTCTGTCATTTTTTTTATTAAATCTTACAATTAAAGAGGATATGCTAAAATAGTTACAACTTATTGCAAAATATTTAATAGAATTTAATATATATTTTCAAATTATAATTGAACTATAATGAAAATTAATGTATATAACAATGTTCTTCAATTCAAAGTTACATTCCAAAATTTTGTTTCAAAAAGCAGAGTAAAATAATTTTGAAAACACGAAATAACTGTAGCAAAGTCACCTCGTATTAAAATTTGAAATAATATTTAGCAAAGTAAATTTCTTTATAAGATGCTACTTTTTACATGTTTCTTCTTTGTTCAATTTTGATAACTGTTTTTCGTTATTTTGACTTCCACTAAATTGATAGTTCATGAAATTTTGGAATGCAACTCTGATATAATATCGAATTTAATTATCTAATCTATAATTGTTCAACAGATGACAGCCCAATATCCAACAACTGTATTGCAGACAATAACAAATCCTGATGGTACTGTTTCAATTATACAAGTGGATCCTAGTACACCGATCATTACTTTGCCGGATGGTACAACAGCTCAAGTTCAAGGAGTTGCTACTGTAAGTATTCTTCAAGAACTTTGATATTTATGTCAAATTTCATATAGTATGTCTTACGAATTTTATAATACACTAGTTTCTAGGGAACTTTTAAGAAGATATCTACAGTTTTAGGAAGTGTAAAAAAACTTTGATAGATTGTTTGTTGTTTCTTTTGATTTACTTTGAGTAAAAAATAATAAATAATAAATATGTAATTAAAATATTTTAATCACATATAATTCTATTTTCAATACTCATTTAATTACAACAATTTGAAATTTGACTGCTGTCAGAACAAAAAAAACCTTAATATTAAATGACTTAAGAAACTAAAACAAAATAATATCCCTTATTATAATAACATGTTCTTCGTATATATAAGTATCAATAAATATGAACTAAATTTAAATGGAAGTGCGAAATCTTTCCCAGCATTTGAAAATTTCCAGTGGAGATTGGAAATCTATAATATGCATAACATAGATTTCCAGTCCCAGCTGGACCTAACTGGGAATTATTGAACGCAGGTACTATATAGATAATCATTAAACATGATACTTATAAGGAATTTTTCAATTTTATATATATATATATAGATTACCTTTATTTCTAGAAGAAAATAAAATTAACGCAACAGACAATATGAAATATAATTGGATTATTTCAGACATATAGATATAATATTTTATTTCATAAAATATATTCATACAATAATTTTCAACATTCTACTTCTTTTTTTTTTTTTTTTTTTTTTTTTTTTTGCGAAATCTAATGATTAAGGACAAAAAAAAATTCGCACTTGATGTGTTATATAATTTGAAAGAACAAATAAATAATATAAAATAAATAAGAAATTAAATCTTTTTTTGCACTATTAATCACATTTAATATACAAATATGATTATGTCTTGTTTACAATTGCATTTAGATTCATACAAGTCAAGGAGAAGTGCAAGCATTAGCAGAAGTAGCCGGTAGTACGGATGGTGCTAGTGTGGCCGTTGATCTGAATACCGTTACAGAAGCGACATTAGGTCAAGATGGTCAAATCATCCTCACTGGAGAAGATGGACACGGTAAAACAGTTTTTTATAGGCTCTGCACCGTCGCCGGCCAGGAGATGATCGAGCAGTAATTGGTTTTTTTTTTTTTTTTTTTTTTTTTTTTTTTTTTTTTTATTATTATTATTATATTTTTTTTTTATTTTATTTTATTTTATTACTTTGCATGCTGTTTGCTATGCTCCAATCGGGAATTATGTCTATATGTGTTGTACTACTTTGTATTACGGAGTAGGATGATGTGGAATAGAGTTTATGTATTTGCCTCGTATTGTATATACCATAGCAATTTTATATAAATGGAGCTATGCACAGCTTTATTTAAAATCTGTTCTTTAAGAATCCAAAAAGCGTGTTTATATGTGACAAAATAATTTATAAAAGTATTAATTAAAGAAAGCTCTACTACTTTGACAGATAATTTAGGTCATATTATTTATTTGACATGTCTGGGCGCTACTTCATTTTGAATTTTCTCAATTTTAAGAGATAAAAAAATAGCATTTATTTATATACATATAGATATAAATAGATATATTAATCTTCTCTTATACATATACTACATATAATGCATGTAACACACATTTGTACATAAAAGAAATTATTACAGTAGCTATACATGTCAAAGCACTTTCTTACAGAAAGTTTAATATTGACTCAAGTAATAAAAAGAAAGTATGATGTATAGATAATCATATAAAAAAAACATATCTCTCGCTATTGGATTCTTAAAATTTTCAACTTCATAAACGGTTAAAAATGAAAGATTAAAAATTTTACGATGACGAAAATGTTCTACGACGATTATACTTATCATTATTACTGAAGATTGGTTTACCAACTTCAATTAAATGGAGAGAAATAAACTTGCTGTACATAGAGTATTTTTTGTTGATGTTTCATTATTTTTTATACATCTTAGCAGCCCCTGTGTTTAAGTTGCTTGTAATAAATAAATAATGTGTCAACTGTGCTGGCATTTGTGCGCTTTCGATATTTCTCATACCTAAAATTTTAGGTTTTATTTGCAAACAGCTTAAACACTCATGCTGCCCCTTATAAATGTCTTAGTTTTCTTAGATAGAGCGTTAACTCTATGTTTCTATATTACGATATAAGTTAAAAGGATGTGTCACATAGAGAATTATCAAATTATCAGCATTAAATCAAGTGTTAAATCTGTTTTTCTCTTTTAGCACACACCACGTTACGTAAATGATATTATTTTTATATCTTTATTTTTATATTATTTTTATATCTTTAAATTGTTTGATATATATGCAATATGTATATGATTTTGCTTCTATTGTCTTTTCGACCCTTAATTGACACACAACAGACATTTTTGTTTTATCTCTCTTATCGTCTAGTCCTGTAAAACCTGTGTCATCTATATTTTTGATTCATCTCGATAACGATAAAAGTAATTTTTTAATATTCATTTCTTTTCGCAAATAAAATAATCACGATATGACATTAATTAAACATAAGAGAAACAGGTGTCAATTAAGGGTTAAAATAATACGATACAATGTTCGATTGTATGATGAACTAGTAGTTTAATTGTTACTATAGATGCTAAATTTGTCCTGAATATAAAGAATTCGTAGTGCGAACAACACGATTTATAATCACGCACAGATTCAATCGTTGGTTCGATTTTAGCGCTTTGCAAACAGCTTCTTGACATTGTCGCATTGTGAGTATAATTGAGATATTTGTTTATCATTTTCTCTTTATATATTCTCTTTTTCAGTTTGTACAATATAAATCACTGCGCACTCCAGAGCAGGAATAGTACGCGGGACATTAACTGCGTGTTTGTTTCAGGATATCCCGTCTCAGTCTCCGGAGTGATTACTGTGCCAGTGTCCGCCAGTATGTATCAGACTATGGTGGCTAATATTCAGAGCGACGGAACGATGCAAGTGGTAACGCCGATGGTGCAGGTGCCCAAGGTAGAGCCAGGAAACGGTGACACCACCATTGAGGCCGTCGCTATACAGGGTCACCCTATGACCATGATAAACGCCGCTGGAGAGCATCAGGTCCTTCAAGTGATATCATTGAAGGACGCCAATGTTCTGACGAAGGCTATGCAGGCCGAAGTTGTTAAGGATGAGGATAGTCAACAACAACAAACTGTATCTAGCCCGGAATAGACGCGTGTTTTAAGTGTATAATCTAGTTAATCCGAAATCGCTCCATATCACCCGCGCGTATCGCGGTTGATACAACGGGGAAAAAAAGATTAAAGTGTGAGAGAATTAGTAATGGATTGATGTTGTGTTCTTTTTTTCTCTTTGAGTCACTGTACTTGTGTAGTGTGTCTTGCTCTGACTGCGTACAGCGATTATATCCGAAAGTGAGAATGGACGAATGCATAATATTGATTGAATTAAGATTAGTCTAGAGTATTTGTACTCGAGATTCATCGTAAATGCTTGAGGGTCACTTGCAATTCAATTTCTCAAATCTAGTATTAAGTTTCATAGAAGTCTATCGCATCGCACTGAGCGAATGTGTCTCTGTTTTCGCGAGTAATTTACGACATTACTTTGTATTGTTTTTTTCCACAGAAAAATGGAAAGTCATCGATACAATTGTGCTTTCCGGTATTGCGCAAGCACGTATTTTCGTCTAGTCTTAGAACCAGGTTGATACGTGAAATACACACCAAAGACATCTATTTTTAATTAATTCAATAATTAATATTATGGCAAGCGTGAAAATTCCATCGCTTCCATAATATTGCAGTGAGAAAAAATTTATTTTTTTCTTTTCACTTCAATTTTCACTTTAGCACAAAGTAATTCAAAATTTCACAGACACAAAGCTTCTCTAATTTATGAATATTTGTTATGCCTACAAGTAAACGAGAAAACTCACGCAATTCGATTCCAAAATATTCCATCATCTATGAATATCAAGTCAACGTTTGTGGATGAACGAAAAAATTTGGACATTGAACGAGTCGCGTGGCCGATCCGTTTTAAACAGTTAAAGATATCAAGTTTAAATTCGAAATGTATTTCCAAACTATTACATGTGTTTAATTTATACGATCATTAGAAAATTCCAATCATTTTCCTTTTCTATCGCAGAGTTATGTAACAGTATACAGAGTTTTATTTGTCTCGATCGCTTGGAGTACATCCGTTGCTCTTTTATAAATGATGTGAAAAAATTTCGCATCGCATTAAAAGCAACGAGGATGTCAAATGGTCAAGATGAATGAAAAAAAAAATCCTGTATATGTAATATATTCATAAAGAATCGATAGTAGAGATAATGAAAAAAAAAAAAGTTAAGCATTTCTGACGGGTACAAATAGGATGTAAGATGTATGTTTTTCCAAAAAAAGAACAAAAAAAAAACCAGAATTTAATGGATTTGAAATTTCAACGCACCAACGCGAGAAGCGTGTGTCCATAGTCTTATTTTACAAGAATCCTATATATTGCACCACTTACTATTACTATTACTCGCTTTGATTAGCATAATCGATAAGGGGAATCGTAAATTGTATGATTTTTATTAATGCGATAAAAGAAAAAGGTAGTAAATTATATTTCTATGAACAATTATTTTAACGTTAATCTCTCAAAAATTATTAAAACTACGATCATGTACTAATTTTTTAAAACAGAATACGCGATTGTAAAAACCAGGATTCATATACATATATATTACCCTTCGATCCATTTGAAGGTAATCAAAAGTAATGGATTCTATTTTACATCAACTAGTCGGACTGTGTCACATATGGTATTTAAATCATCAATCCATTTTTATATAATGTATCTAAAGTGATGAAAGGTGTATTTTTTGCGTGCAATCTTGTTTCAATGTTGCGATGACAAAAGAATTATACTCGTCCCTTTTTCTAATCATTTTGTTTTTTCTCTTCAATTATGACATATTTTAAATATATATTTTTATTTATTTTGACTATTCTGCTTTTTCCGTTGTATATACTATACATTATATAAATATATTGTATATGCAACGGCAGTTTTATTCTTTAGTTTTATTTAATACTAATATTGTGTAAGTTGAGTTGAGAAATTATATAATAACATTTATATTAAAGATCGTAACATTGAAACAATAAACTGCCCTCGAAATCGTGTGTAATAATACCAAAGAGATTTTTATAACATTATAGCAAGAAATAGAGTTGAGATTAGAGATAAATACTATTAAAAACGTATCATAATGACTAGATACTAATTGTTGCGTTGTTTTTTTAAGATTCAAGGCCACTACATTAATGATGTAATATATCAGTATCCATGTATGTAAGATAAACATGTTATATTTTCCCTCTGTTGTTTGTAACAAAGCACACACGGAGCATAAATTAAGTTAAATGTCATTCAAGAAACAAAAAAAAATGTGTATTACGACTTTAGATAATTATAGACATATGTGTACATGACTTTGCTGCTGTATATCTCAATCTCCATGTCGTATAATTTGTAAATACGTTATTGTATCGTCATTTCACTTCAAATAATCCAAAAGCCATCTTAAAATTGGTAATTTTAATTTGAACAATTTCTTGAAGCAATTTGGAATAGACTTTTCCTTACTAAAAATGTAAAATCATTATTTGTTGCAAAGGTTAAATTTTTTTGATATATCTTTGTAACTAAGTTTTAAATTAAAATTCTGGCGCAAGTTCTGTGTACATTATTATAAATTATATTTGATTTTTCATGAACGATAGACATTAATTATGACAATCGTGTTTTTTATTCAACAATGCTGCTGATAATGCAGATACATGGAAAGTTGCTGATAATTTATTCTTTATCATATGCATCTGAAGCAGCAACTAAGAGAATATAAATACTAATATTTAGTATAACTTTTAACCTGTTACATATGATATACTGATTCACAAGCTAATTCTGGCTTGTTGTAGCCTAGCTCCTCTGGTGTGCTAATGCCTAGCTCGTCCAAGGTGGGTCTGATCTCTTGAAGAATATAAGGATAAACTTTGTCGGCATGTGGTCCAGCTTTATCTTTCACAGTTTCCAAGAATCTTACGGCCAGTGCAAAGTCATTTAATCTTCTGCAAGCTCTCAATGCTGCACATATAATTACTGGTTCTGGCACATTGTCCATACCTGAATAAAATATATAATTGTCAGTACAAATTTATTTTACAATCCATGTTTATTAACAAAAGGCTAAGATTGTATAAAAAAATATCATCATGCTTATATTTTATGATATGGATAATTAAAAATGATTTGTTATTAATATTTTAATGTTTATTCTTCCTCCTAATTTTATCTTTTCCATTTTTGTTTCAAATCAGGTATTTCAATAATCATAAGTAAATTTTATAACAGATTTGATCGATCAATTTAGAATGAATTTATTTTTCAATGGAAATGAAAATATTTATAACAAAATAATAAGATTTTAGAGAAAATATACGAGTCATATTATTCAAGTGAATTTTAACTGCATTTTAATTTAAAACTGAATGAAAAAGTGCAGTGTTCTTCTAAGCTGACGATAAAAAGGCTTTTGAATCGACCAAAAAAAATTGTTAAAAGAACATCGCTGATTTAACTATAATTTCACTAAAAGTATAATGCAATGTAATTAAAAAGAAATTGACATCTTTTCATTCACTTCTAATATTTTCGTCCAGACGAAAGCAAACAGGCATCAAGTCCTAATTAGCTCGAGATGTCATCTGCGATTTCATTGACGAAAGGAACAAATTTAATCAAAGACACAAGCTCACCGGCCAGATCATTCATCGCCTTCCGAATCTCCCAGTGATCGATGTCATTGCGGCTGAAGAAGTTGACGTATCGCTGGTCGAACTCCTCGTCGGTCTCCTTGGGACCGTGGGACGCCCTGGTGCTCTGTACGCCGACAAGGCTGGTGGCTGTCACTCGGGGCACCATCGCCGAGGCCACGCGTGATGCTACGACGCGCAACATTCTTTCGCTCGAGAATTTCCTTTTCGTCCGAAAAAAGTGTCTTCCTCTTCGATACCGTCTCTCTGTTGCGTAAACCGATCAGGACGGAAGTTAACCACAATCATCTAATCTCGAGCGAGTCACGTTCGCGACACGAGATGGCGCAACTTCCGGCGCGTACTTTTAAATTAAATTTCAGTCATTTCAGACACACTTTGTTCGAAAAATAGTAACACAGATATTTCAGAGAAATCTTATTTTTCAAAATTTTAGATAGTGTTAAAATATATTTATTTATTTAGTTACAATCTCAGGGCTCGTACTCCCTATTTTTTTTATTATAGAGGAAAAGAGGAATTTTTTTTATGAAAAAAGGGGAAATTGATTTAATTGATGAAAAAGTCACGTATATATAATTTATATATAAATCAAAAAACTTTAAAATAATACAATTGATGTATTATTTTAGAAATAGTAAAAAAAAAATTGGTTAAACAATTATATACAATATAATATAATACAATTTAATTAAGACTTAAGATCAGGATCCATATTTATATTTTATACATATATTATAAATATACAAATTACGCTCTCTATGATGTTATAAGTAAATTTCTAAAGTTTTTAATCACGAAAGAAGATAGATCTATAGGTATAGACATATATATATATATATATATATATATATATATATATATATATATATATAGATCGAGATAGATTGATGGTGTAACCTGAAGAGTAGAGAGAAAGAGCAGGAAAAATCAGAAAAAAATTCAGTCTCTTACCAATAATTATACATGAATGAGAAAAAATACTTTTTGGTTCTTCCCCTCTCTCTGTCTCTCTCTTTTTCTATGTCTCATTTTCTCTCCTTTTTCATCCTGGCCAGCAAAATGAATGTAGGACTTCCACTCGATCTATATGTACTATGTCTATGTGTGTGCGCAAAATTAAACTTTAAGCAAAATAAAATGAAATTGCATATTATTTTAATATTTCAACAGTGTATTAAATACAATAACATTGTAAGAAAAATCAGTAGCTTTACTACCATCATAAATATATATAATTTTTATAATGTATGTAAATACTTTTTGGAAAACATTAATATCGCATGTTTAATACTTTTTATACCAAATTTTTTTAAAATGACAGAGACTTCCTATAAGTATATATATATATACCCAGGTAGCACATGTTCGTTTTATAAACATTTTCTAAACGTATCCAATATTTTTTAACCGTCAAGCACCAATAAGAAACGTTTCAACAGAAACATTTTTAAAATCATGGTTTAAGAAACGTATTTTTTACATTTCTATAAATAGAACAAAAATTAATTTTTTTATTCAAAATTATATATATACAAATTATTAAGACTGTACTTATTAAGACAATCCCCAGATAGCACAGACAATTAAAAGATGACGAAAAGATGTCTTTTTTAAGTTATCTTACTGACAGGGCTAAAAGATGTCTAAAAGAATATCTTTCTACCTACAAAAAAAGTCATTTTTTAAAATATGTGTCTTCTAAAAGTCATAATTAATTTTAGTCGACAAAAAGATGTCTTTTTGATCATCTTTTCGACAAGACAAAAAAAAGAAGACAAGACAAGAAAAATAAACGAAAAGCAAAAAATTAAAAATTATATATTTATAATAATATTTATAAAATGACTAATTAAGTAATTTAAAAGATGATAACTCATATTATATTACTCAATACATATATGATAAACATAAATTAATTTTTTTATAATTATTTTTATAATTTATTTTTTTTTATCTTTGGCATATATTATATTGTATTAGCGTTAGGTAGAGGCACGTTTTAAAAGTAATTATTTTTTATTATTTATTTTTTAATTATTTTTAGACCTTAAGCCTTTTGTTTACTTCAGTCTCAATAGGTTGAGATTTTCTTTTTTGTACTTTTTCTCTCATTTCTCAACTTTGATTCTTTGTTCTTTTTCTTTATTTCTGAGATTTTCTAGACTCGATATAAATTCTTGAAAAATTATTTTGCTGGTCATAGATTTAGCTGAATCTTTCAATATTGTTTCCATCGATTCAGATTCTTAAGACAAATATGTGCTGATCATATTAATTATTATAGAGGAAATAGAGGGAAAAAGGGGAGAGCAATAAAAAAAGAGAAAAAAGAGGAGATAGGAGAAAGAGTACGAGCCCTGAAATTTGGTCTTTCTTTAGCATAATATAAGTATTAAAATAAATTTATAAGCTATTCTTTTTTTACCATAATAATATAGGAAATCTAGAATATTATATTGAAAAAAATTGATTAATGTTCTTTATATATTTATATACAGAAGCACCGACGAATACAAAATAGTACGTAAATATATATAAATATAGACTCAAGTATATATAAATATATAAGGAACTTTAATCAAATTTTTTCAAATATAATATTTCCTATATTATTATGTTAAAGAAAGAATAGCTTATAAATCTATTTTAATATTATCTAAAAAATTCTGAAAAATATTCTAGATTTTCTATATTATTATGCTAAATTTAATAAATATGTAAATAATTTAATATTAAAAAGATAGAATTTAGTGACTGAAAAAATCTCATTGTGTGCTACTGTAAACAAGTAAATCTCATCCAATTATTGTTTCATTATCAAAAATATATAGATCTTTTATGCATAAGCAATATTTAATTTTAAACTTGTTAGTGAGTTTTATGAGAAGTGAAAACCAATGTTTTTTAGTTTGAAACATTAATCTGCTGTGAACTCGTCGTTAATTAACATTCCTTTGGTCAATAAAATTGACAATGACATCTTGAGTTGAGATTTGATACTTGTTTGGTCTTGTGATGAAAACACGAGAAGCGACTGAAAAGGCGTCAATTTTTTTTAATTATCCTGCATTATACTTTTCAAGTGAAACGAGTAGTATAGTGAAATCAGCGATGCATATTCTTTAAACAGCTTCTTTTTATTTCAAAAAAATTTTATCCAGCGTTGTGAATTTTTTACACTAATAAAATAAAATATTTTTTATTTCATATCTTAATATTAGCTTATTCTTATATATATTTATGATGGTAGTAAAGCTACTAATTCTTCTTACAATGTTATTGTATTTACAAAAATTGGATTATAAATCATACAAGAAGAGTAGTCGCTGTTACAAAAATTCATTACATCAAAAATAATTAGATCCTTACTATGTTTGTAGTAATAGTCATGGTGCAATTTATACGTATATTAGAGGTATATTGACTATCTTTTCCCTTCCGCGAACTTATAAAATACAACTTTATACAACGTGCTTTATAAAAGCCGTCTCGCAGGCCGCTTTAAATACACATCTCGAGTACTCGCATATGTATACAAAAATTGACTTGACGTAAAGAAATACTTCTCGCTTAATATATTGTACATAATTTCGCGCGTGTCACACTTTACGTGGCGACGTGTGTCACATATATGCGTGACTGGTCACTGGTACTATTATATATTTTTATATACACAGGTTTTTATACACAACACATTAGAGGTATGAATCAGAATAGGAATAGGATACTCCATTAAATTAAGTACCAACGTTGTTATATTCTCACTTATTTAATTAACTTATTTAATAAACTTATTATGTAAGATATAAATAAAAGTATTTTTATACAAGTCAACATAAGATTCGTGCGCGAAATCGTACAAGCACCGTTTCGCACACGTATATCCGCGTGCAAAAAACGCCGACGAATATTATTATAAAAATAAATAATAAATAGGTCTCACACACAAACATTCGGTATATCGCTCGTAGTCACATACATACATTACGTATACATATACATATACATACACACACACGCGCGCGCGCACGCACACGCACACGCACACGCACACACATATATATATATATATATGTATTAGCATCGAAAAAAATAAATAGTAATATCGGAAAGTTCCCTCGCATTTGTCGATGAGATATTTTCTTCGCAATACTTTTTCACAATTACATTTGAAAAACATTGTATATCCTTATAGCACATAATGGCGGTAAATTCTTAATTTTTCTAATTAAAAATACTTGTAACAACACAGATATATACAGCTAATAAGTGCTCTCTCTCAGTTAAGTATGTATATTAAAGTTATGTTAACACATCAGTGCCTTTCATTTACTAAACAGAGATAGAATAGATACTGTCATATATTATCTAGAAAGAACAAATCTCACAATGTCTTTGTTTTTGTCGATAGTATATGACCCTAACCATCCTCTTGTCTCATGGCGCAAATAATTAAGATAAATAAATTTATCTAAAATAGTCTAGTGTTTATTTATTAAAATTGTACGCGTGTATTATTGTCATCCATAATACTATCACATATTTAATACACTGTTGAAATATTAAAATAATATGCAATTTCATTTTATTTTGCTTAAAGTTTAATTTTGCGCACACACATAGACATAATACATATAGATCGAGTGGAAGTCCTACATTCATTTTGCTGGCCAGGATGAAAAAGGAGAGAAAATGAGACATAGAAAAAGGGAGAGACAGAGAGAGGGGAAGAATCAAAAAGTATTTTTTTCTCATTCATGTATAATTATTGTAAGGTAAGAGACTGAATCTTTTTCTGATTTTTCCTGCTCTTTCTCTCTACTCTTCAGGTTACATCATCAATCTATCTCGATCTATATATATATATGTCTATACCTATAGATCTATCTTCTTTCGTGATTAAAAACTTTAGAAATTTACTTAAAACATTATAGAGAGCGTAATTTGTATATTTATAATATATGTATAAAATATAAATATGGATCCTGATGTTAAGTCTTAATTAAATTGTATTATATTATATTGTATATAATTGTAAAGAAAATTTTTGCTTCTTATATTTCTTATAGGAAGTCTCTGTCATTTTAAAAAAATTTGGTATAAAAAGTATTAAACATGCGATATTAATGTTTTCCAAAAAGTACTTACATACATTATAAAAATACAATTGTATGTGCGTTATAATACTTTCGTTTTTAAGATTCGATTAAGACAACCATGCATTATTCATTTAAGAAAGAGGGAGAAAGAAACGGATAAAAGAAGCAGAAGAAAAGAAGGAAGAAGAAATGAAAAATTTAATCTATACTAATCAGCCTTCTGTGTTTTCCCGCTTTGCGTGGTACTTGAGCAGTAGCTGCTGGTCCCCCCGATTCTTGCTATCAATGTTTTGGGTTAGAGTCTGAATCCGGTTCAGAACTGGAGCCGGAAGACTCCCCAACATTAACGTTCGTACTGCAGCGCGAGCTCCTTCGACTACTGGTGCCAGTGTGCCGACATTTTTCACTACGATCCACTCCACCTAGGATAATTTTAACCAAAATATTTTAGCATGATTTGTAAAGCTATTATTAAAATAATAAACAAATTAAGGATTAATATAATAAAGATTTATTATGAGAAAGTAGTAGTATTTGTATGAAAAATTAAAAAAAAAATACACATTACATGTTTTTATGAATCCCCTTTTATAGGCTTGCAATGAGTTATATGTTTTAGCGATACATGATTTTTCTAATTTTTAAAGTAAGATTCTAAAGAAGCTATTGTTGAAAAAGAAATGAGTTCGCGGTTATAAAAGCGAATTGGTTTGAATCCGATCACAATTATGTTAATAAAACAAAAAGCATTTCAAGTTAGTTTAAATCTCAAATAAAATATCAAGCGACATTTTTGAACATTAAAAAATTTTTTAAAATTATTTATACTCACTGCTTAATGGTGTGTGAACCTCGACCTTGATGTTTGCCGTTGCAGTGACCTTAGTGGTAATGTGTGGAGTGGATGGAACCGGTGACGTTCGACTAGACCCGCTCGTGTCCGATCCGCTACAGTTCTGTTAGTCAATGTGACAGGAGAACACGCTCGTTAGTCATGCTTGGAGAGGATGCGCGACAAATTACACTTCATTAGGGAAGATACGCTTCCATGCGGATTGATCGATCGCGAGTTTATTGTCAGAACAACTTTTTGACGCACCTGATTGCCGCACGTGGACGTGGTTTCCACCTTAAGTTCCGGTTGGACAATGATGCAAGACTCCTGCGTACTGTGCCACGAATTAGGTTCCTCTGTAATGGTTGTGAGTGACGGCTCGGCATGTAATCTAGCGTTCTCGATCTTGTGAGACCTCCTTGGTGGCGCGGGAGGCTTGGATCTTCTAACAATAGGCGATGCCGGTGGTGTCGGCGTAGATATACGATCCGGATGATCGTTCGGGATCACTTCCGCTGACGGGCCGATTAGAGACAGCAGAATTGGGAAGAAGAAAATGCCATTTACGAGGCCGACACCAATCACGCATAACAATATGAAAAAGAAATATTTGACTATAAAGTCAAATTCGGAGAAGGCAAGCATCGCCACCGCAAGTAACATGGTGAATGTCCCATGGACGATTGGAGCGTACATATGCTCCAAAGCTAAGCGCATTCTGCGATCTCTGCTTCCCACACTAGTGACGAAACTCTGAAAAAGATTTACGTGATATTAGCAGAAGTACAAGGTGGATAAAAATATTAGCACGTATCAACTAATGTGATTGTTGAAATTACAATCGCAAAATCTAAACGAATTGTTTTATTTCAAATCTTGTGAAAAAAATCAATAAGAATCAGTTAAAGGCGAAATATTAACAGTAGAAAATAAATATTGACAAATAAACTTTGCGCGATACATAGGGCGCAATTGAAGATGGCCCCAAAAAGGAAACGTCTAATTATATAAATTTTTAATAAAATTATATTTGTTTTGTTCGGGCCGCACTAGGTTATTAATTTTGATTTAGGATTGTTGAAGAAATTGTATGATTTTTTTGTTTTGATCATAATCCAATATGACCGAAATAAAGAACCAGAAAGAAAAGCCTAAAATTAAGTTTAGAAAATAATACTAATAAAAAGTTTATTTTAAATTACACTTACCAGGCAAATGTGCACCGTAAAGTGAACAGCTATACCGACGCTGATTATCAGCAGTACGGCGGGTACAGCACTCAGCTTGATGTCAAATAGACCCATGATGCCTAATAATTGCAGAACGACGGCACCTAGAGAAGTACTGACCAGGAGGGTGGCCCACATATTCAACAACAGTATCCCGACAACGATGACGCTCGTGCCTAAAGCGGCCAAAAGAGCGATTCCAAAACAACTCCTTAGATCCATGTATTGTTCCCAGAAGAGAAATGGTATACCGGATGGAAAATTCGGCAGACCGCGCTCCTCGAATCTTTTACACAGTTTCCGAATACTACCGATCAATTCTGTTATCTCCTGCGTATCGGTGAGCTTGTGAAGATAAAATGGTATCTGTGCATAAGTGAGCGGCATGCTTTTGGGAATTTTCAGTTCATGGTCATTAGTATAGATCCACTGACGTGGTTCAGGTCGCAGATTCGCTTGTGAAGCACCATAGGCAAGCGCGTCGTTGGAAGCCCAAGCACTCAAGTAATTGTAAAAGGCGCGCGGATTGATGATACCATCTGAATCGACCAATCGCACTTGTTGGGCGATCAAAGTTTTGTCGATTGGATTGTCCACATAACCGGTCTGCACAAGCAGCTTATACGCCAGAATTGCTTCGTCGCTAGCATTTTTGTACCACCTTTCTTGAGTGATGCAACCATTGCTGTAGTCTTTATCGAACGCTGCTTGTAGATTCTTCAGCCAATCACGAAACAGACCAAGCCAAAACTCGGACAATCCGCCGTTATCATTTTTGATGACGTTTTTGATACGCACAAAGGCGTCATGATAATCGTACAACAACCGTTGATTGTTTGGGTATTCAAAGTCTCGTCCAGTGATTGCGTACATGTTGTAAAAGCCAAAGTGCTTCGCTTGGGCAGCCAAAAATGCATGCTCGTTCGAGTTTTGTGGCACCAGGTCGGTCAAGTCCAAGCCATCGCGTACACGCATCGCTTCCCATACACTGCCAGCCAGCACGATGACCAAAACAATCATGCCGAACACTTTAGTGGCAGGTCGGCTGATGAAGGGTGCATAATGTCGGGCAGCGAGCTGTGTTAGGGAAAAACTCAAACAGTCATCCTGAGAACAGCCGGTCAAAGCGTCCTCCTCAGTGCATTGCTTTTCCAGCTCCACGTCGATATGTCCACCTATCTGCAATAATGAAAAGATATTTAGAGACATAGTTTCATAATTTAAATTTGATTTAAATATATAAATAATAACATTATTATTTTTCCATTGTTTAATTTTATTCGTAAAAGTAAGCTCCTCTTTCATTTTATTGTATTACCAAGTGGTGGTAATCACGCACATGCGTTTGCCAATATAATTTTTTCAATTTTTATTAATTCGTACTTTAAAATATATTTTGCCTCGCAACTTTTCGTTTCAAATAGAATCAGATTCAGTATATATTATAACATATGCATATACATGCACGTCATTTCATACCCAAGATTCGTTCTGCGTATTGTGCGATGTTAGGATCTGAGTACAAGTCTCTCGTCTTTCAGGTGGAATTGCCCTCGTGACCATTTGCTTGATTGTGCCATTATTCTTCGTCGAGTATTTGTTCTTCTTGAGATTGGGCAATGCCGGTAAACAGCAGCACAGAATGTCTTTTCTGCCTGAGCGTCTACGCCGCAGGTCCAGACTGACCATCGCAGGGAAGATCAGCAACATAGCAGCCAGATTGAACAGCAGCAAGATACCGGTTTGCAGACAGAACGTTCTGAGAGCCGGGATCGGGATTATTGCCGCGGCGAAGAAGGCGGAAACATTGCTGAGACCCGTCAGCAGCACCGACAGACCGGTTCGTTTGAGAACGACTCCCGTTTGCTCGCCGCTGGGCACCTCGTTCACCGACAGCTCGGCGTACGTGTGCGTCAGCAGGAACATGTCGTGTACGCCCAGACCGAGTGCGAGAAACGGCACTATCTGCGTCGTAGTGGCGTTAAACGGAATACCCAGAAGCGCGCAGAAGCCCAATCCTGCAGCTACCGTAGCGCAAATCAACATCACGCCAGCTATTCCTACTCCAGACTGCGAACGCACCGGATCCTTCCAACGAAGGAGGGCTATCCCGGAATATAACAACTGTAAAAATAAAATATATGTGAGAAAATTATTTGTGTATGTTAAATATAAATAAAATAGAACGAGTACTTTAAATTTCATATACACAAGCGTAATAATTATATAATAAATCAATTAGTTTCAGTTCTAACCATAAGCGCGCCTCCAATCGCGATCTTCATGACGGACACCTCGCTGTATTTCCCGAGGATGTCATTCAAGGTAGTCGTACTGAAAGCGTTCAGGTTGTATAGCGTCGAGACGTTCATGTTGACCCGTTTCTTCACCTCGTTGCTAAAAGCCCTTTGCCAAGTTTCCAACACCTGGGCCGCCTTTTCTTGTGACCAATCGATATGGTGAACTTTGTAGGTGTTTGCCAGAAAGTCGTACAGTTCCCGTTCGCCCATGAGCTGTACTACAGTCTGTAACGCGGCCGCACGAGTCAAATGACCCGTCTTGTTGTGCCTTGCGCCGCCGATTAGGAGCTCTTCCGGCCAATGCATGTACTTGGCCGCGAATCCGTAGCAGCCTCCTGTCAACTCGACTCCTACGTCAGGTACCTGTTACAGAAAGCATTTATACAGAACGGAGGTAAAATGAGAAAAGCTGAGCGAAATTAAATATTTCGACAAAAGAAGAAATCGAATTCATAATTCGGGGAAAAAACTAAAAATAAAATATCTATTTTCTGATACGTGTTGTAATGAATTTTCTGATCATCGTTTGAGAAACGTGCGTTCAAAAATTATTAATAATTAATATAAAAAATTGTAAGATTTAAATAAAATTTCGATCATTCATGCGTGATTTTAATTTCAAGCGCACGTGATTAAAACACGTTTTTTTTCTATCTGACACCTTCAGAACCCTTCTGCTCAACATTTTGTTTTTCATCTATGAATCTCTCGAGCGTGACTGCGAAGGCAGAATCGTGTCAAGTCACGCCAGGAATTCCACCGGTAAAAAATTATTACAAGGGCAGAGAGGAAGGGGGAGGGGGGCAGGGGACGATTCAAGCGACGTTCTTTCCTATAGGGTAGTCGGGGTGCCGTGGACCCCACAGTGAGAGATTTTATAGAGTCCTATAAAAGGGCATACCAGCCGCGACTTTGGGCGATCTAGCCGCCTCGGGCAGCTTGTCCTTTATATCATGCAAGAACAGATGAACGTCCTGCGCAACGCGACAAAGAATAGAGGTCTCAACAACGGAATTCTTTTGCTGTATCTGGACATCTTGAGCAAAGGTTTTCCTTCGCCAATTGTGTAGAAACACAAATAAATTCTCTTACTTTTCTCGAATCGAATATCAATTCTTTGATCAACTTTTTCTTTTTACAAAAATTTCGTGGACCACAGATTTCAACCACAAAAACCGCAGCCAGAAATCTACAGGCTTTCAATTGATTAGAGCTATTGAAAATCAAAGACTCTTCTCGAGAACTAACTTGAGATAATATATTCTTCAATCGATTTTCCTCTTCGATAGATTTTACCTTCGTGAAATTATATTTCAATTTAGAGTTTGATTATAAAAATATTTAAGATATTGTCAAAAATTGACAACTCGCGATAAATAGAAGATAAAAAAATATTTAAATGATTCTTATTTTACTACTTTATAAAAGCATATCTATATATTAATTGAATGCAATCAGTACAAGTTGATATGATCAGAAACAGTCATTCTAATCGAATTAGATGTCGAGCGTCATTGCATATATATTTGAGTATATATATATATATATATATATATATATATACAGGGTTTTCGAAAAGTCCGGGAACGGTCGAATATCTCGAAAATAAAGCATTTTAGAGAAAAATGTTTGAAATAACAGTTGTTTGGTTCGAAAAGCAGCATAAAATGGTGCCATTGGTTTGACCTTGGATAGTCGGTTGAAGGTTACATAAAGGTCACCTTGAATTTTTTAAATGGAACCACCTATATATTTTTGCATATTCTTGCAGCTTACCTCGAGAGCTTTCCAAAACACTATAATAAAATATTTTTTCATCAAGTATTTTTCGAGTTATGAAGCTTCAAAGTTCCAATATTTTGACATCAAATACGAAATATCTCGTAAAATATTAATTTTTCGATTATCTTATTTTAATACTTTTTAGCACATAATAATAATCATAAAGAAAATACATGGTTGTTTCTTTAAAAAAAATCAAAAAATTATTATTTTACGAGATATTTCGTATTTGATGTCAAAATATTGGACCTTTCAAGTCTCATAACTCGAAAAGTACTTAATCAAAAGAAGTTTTATTATGGTGTTTTAGAAAGCTCTCGAGGTAAACTACAAGAAAAAATAATAAAAAATAGGATTTCCCATTTAAGAAATTGATGGTGACCTTCATGTGACCTTCAAACGACTATCCAAGGTCAAACCAATGGGACCATTTTATGGCGCTTTTCGAACCAAACAACTTTTATTTCAAACATTTTTCTCTAAAATGTTTTATTTTCGAGATATTCGACCGTTTGCGAACTTTTCGAAAACCCTGTATATAGCGCGCGTGCGGAAACATATATACTAAATATAATAAAAACCTCGCGATCATCGCTGCATTGCAATTCGAATCGGCTACCTCACACCTGGCCGTTACGTAATTCCAGAAGAAGAAGAGTGTAGGATGTAGTCGAGTCATCGGCGATATCTTCCGATGTGTTTGAGAGAGACACGTGTGTGCAAACGAATGCGCTTGTATCTTTAATTCCAGCGTCTGTGTGTGTGTGTGTGTGTGTGTGTGTGTGTGTGTGTGTGTGTGTGTGTGTGTGTGTGTGTGTGTGTGTATGTGTGTGTCTTGAGAAAATTTATTTTTATTTAAAATAACCAACCAACAAAAATTGCCCTATTATTTCCATCTTGATCGACAACGTTAAAATCATAAATAAATTCCGCGACAATATTTCCGCTAAATTAGCGAAAGGAAATGCAGTGTCGTTACACATCGATGCCGAGAAGCGACGGCGAGGCACCGTGTTCGAGACACCCCGTGTATACGCGGTGGAATACGCCGATGCCGGTTCTTGACTTAAACACCCGATCAACGTGCCCCGCCTGCAGCTACACTCGAAATATTCCGAAGCGTATGCATGCCGCGCGATGCGTACCGCGTGGTGCCATTAAGTGCAATTACTTTAAGTACGAGAGCGCGCATACATCCGTTATGAAAATAGAAATAGATGTGCGTCCGAGAAAGACAGAGAAAGAGAAAGGGAGGCGAATGGAGAGAGAGAGAGAGGGGGGGGGGGGAGAAGAGAAGAACCGCAGGGAAAAGAAAGGGTGGGGCACGCAACTTTGTACACACACGCGCGCGCGCGCGCATAGCGATTCACGTTGTGCACGTGTCAGAGCACGCCGGCCGGTGCGTATGTTAATGACACCGAAATGACGGCCGCGTAATGCGACGCGCGTGTGTATGTGTACGTGTATGGGACCTGCCGGGCCGGGCGTGGTGCTCTCGCGACCACCGGCGTAGCGCAATAATGACGCACGTCACTCGATTTTATTATTTTAATGAACGGGGAGCCGTCGTGTGCCCCCGCCCCCCCCCCTCCCTGCGCCGCTCCTGCGCCGAGGCCCACGCGACTCGCATATTCATCGGCCGTTTCGCGTGAGGAATTGTCTTTTCATTTAAACCGAGCCTCTCCCTCCCCTTATCTTACTGTCTCGCGTTTGACGAACGTCCGGAAATCACCGCCGATCATCATGAATGGCATTCGTTAAATTGAGATTTTTTTTTTTTTGTTTTTTTTTTTTTTTTCTTATTATTAAAGATGAGAAATTTCTATTCTTTTTTCCGAGAAAATTACAGGCGATTGGATTTCATTATTATTTTTTCGATGAATATTCCCGTTGGAAATTAAAAACAGAAAATACAAACGATCTAGAATCTAGAATTATGTATACTCGCATTATAATCGTGAGAACTTGGTAGGAAAAATTTTGACGAGCAAACGAAGCGAATACATAATATCGCCAAAAAGAGTTTCGATCGTAGAGAGACGTGCGATTAAATATTCATCGTAGACGATGTCCGCGCAATGGCTGGTTGGACATCAAAGCGACCATCAATTCGCGGCCGTTGTGTCCGCTTCAGAATATCAAACATTCACTCGTTATTCCCAACGCGAATTGCACGCACGAATGTGCCGTCGGTTGACAGTCTTTATATTATCTTGTTATAGCGTTCTTTTTTTGGTCAACATCCTGCATATGAACGTCCGTTTGTCCGAATTGCAGCTCACAATTTTCGCTAAAAGCATGGATTTTTTGCGCCCCAAATCTGGTCCCATTAGCAAACTGTGTGTATATTTTTACGATCGGTACATTCCTCGTATATACTTTTCGCGCTACGACATCGTAAATTCTCCCCGAGACATTTTTTGTATATTTTTAGAGATCGTTCAACGGATCATTGAGCGATTCTAACGATTGAGCGAATATATACGTCGATGGATCTTACCTGTTGAGATTTTTTGTTAGGCGCGGTTTCCGGACATTCTGGATCCGCCGGATTCAAGCAAGGTTTGCTCTGATAACCGTTCGTTATTCCGGCTCTCTTCATGTAGTCCTCGAGCGTTTTAAAGGGGAACCCGAATTGCAACTTCTTCATCTCGTCCAGCATTCTTGAGGGATTAAGGTTCGTCCATTGGACGGGTTTGTTGTTGTCGCTGCTTAACCGAAAGAGAGATCTAAATGATTTCGTCAGACATTAGCCATATATGTATGTTGAGATTAAGATTTATGTGTCTAACGTAATTAGGTAAATACCGAGACATTGACATCATTGATGTTGAGATAGAAATTTGAAAAATAAATCAGATTTGACCCTCTAAAAATATATCACTTTTTTCTCATTTATCATAAAAATAAATAATCGAAAAGTTAATTGGAAATATATACTTACGGTATATGAACAGGAAATTCAGGACCCAAGAGTTTACTACCTTCCCAGAAACAATCAAGAGGTGTCATGATGGCGCAAGGTATAATACTGTCAAAAATCTGCAAAAGATTAAAAGAATATCAATGTGTTTTCTTTCTCTCTCTCTCTCGTAGATAAATATACTTTAATATCATTATTAATTGGATAATGCACTTATATTTGAACAACACATTTTAATATAATCATTAATTAATTGAATCTTTAATTATTATCTCATAGTATAAATATATAAATATACAGGGTGTCCGGGAATAATCGCCCGACCTTTCATGGGTAGATAGAGTAAGTCAAACCGAATAGAAAAGTCCTCTACCATTTTGCGATTTGCGCAATAATTATTAAACTAAAATATTAATTAAAAACGCTCAGCGAACAATATTATATATACAATACAAAGTATCCGGTAATAAAAATATTAATATTCGCATATAGCGCTCAGTATACGCTGAACGTTTTTAATTAATATTTTAATAATTATTGCGAAAATCGCAAAATGGTAGAGGACTTTTATGTTCAGCTTGACTTGCTCTATCAGCCCTAGAGAGATGGGGCGATTATTATTTACCGGACACTTTGTATTGTATATATAATATCGTTCGCTGAGCGTTTTTAATTAATAGTTTAATAATTATTGCGCAAATCGCAAAATGGTAGAGGACTTTTCTATTCGGTTTGACTTACTCTATCTGGCCATGAAAGGTCGGGCGATTATTCCCGGACACCCTGTATATATATATATATATATTTAAATATCTTTTTTAGAATTAGTTTTTATTAGATCTTGAGTTAGAATTTCTTTGAATTTCTTGCATTTCAAGCTGATGGAATTGATCGAGAGGAGAGAAGTTCACTTTCTCCGTTCCGAGAAGTTGGCGATCGTTTTCGCCTGGAATGACTCGAACCGCACCTGACACGATACCGCAGCGGGACGCCGGCGCCATTATTCAACGCTAATTGCTCGTTCCCTTGTCCTGTGCCCTTCGCAACCTTGCCCCACGCGTATGCAACCGATATGGCGCTTGCATGTCCATGCGTAGCTGGATACGCATAAGCGGATTTATATCGAGAGAGCGAGATGGAGAGAAATATACAGTATACAAATTTTTTCACCGTGCAAATTCTACATTTTGATTTGATTACCGAGCTTTAAATTTAATGTAAATAACAGTTGCACTCATAAAAATTTTTATTTTTATTTATATTTGAATAAAAACAGATTTAATGTAAATTTTTTAAATTCTTATTCTTTCTTTCAGTTTCAAGTTTTATTTAAATAAAAATGATATCAAAAATTAATATTACCTATATATTATTGCTATTGTTATTAACAATAATAACACTTTCTAATTGTCAATTATAATTGATTCTAATTAGAACAGAGACCATAGACAGGGTGTATACTCAAATTCTGTTAAAAAATTCTAGGATCTTCCAGGTATTTTTGTTCAAAATTTCAGGTAAAATTACAATATTTTTAGATGCAATTTAAAAATAAATTTATTTATTTTAGCGTATCATTTTTCGACATAAACATAAAAATATATATTTTAAGCAGATTTTAAACTTAAAATATTTTAAATTTTTATAAAAAATTTTTAAAATAAGTACTTCTTTGACATTTTTTAAAATTCCCTGAATCCTAACGAAATTCCATGAGAATTCCATGATTTTTTTCACGGTATAATAAAATTCCCTGAGAATACCAGGTTTTCCAGGTTTTTCCCGGGAGTATACACCCTGATAGAAAAAAGATAGAAAATTAGTATCGTACATAAAACATGATTAATGTTAGGGATACACGCGGGATAAATTTGCGGCTCAATTCAATTGGTATTGCTTTGAGAAAAAAAAAAAAAAAAAAAAAACACTCCGAAAGGTAAATCGAATTGTCGGATGAATTGATGCGAAGAGCCCGTTCTTGATGAATGCAAATTACGAGTTTGGCAAGATTGCTTCTCAAGCGTCATTCAGGAAACGCGAGCACGCCGAGCTGTTTAAATAGCGCTTAGATACAAGGTATAATCTAAGATGATCCTATCCCGTGCCGTCAGATGTAAGGCGCGCGAGGGTTACGAAAGAACGTGGACCGCCCTATTCGAGTTTCCAGGAACCCAAAGGTGGGCCCTCGTAATGGCCTAGTACCCAGAAAAACCGTGCGACGACCGTTAATGTCGGAGTCGAATATTAGTAGGATCAGATTTTGTTTACGGGAGACAAATCATTCTCTCGCGTCCGATTTTTTTTTTTTTTTGTTAAAATAAATTTCTAAGTGTGCTTCTTTAAATCTTAGATTGATTATATTGTGATATAAAAATTTCGCAAGATATCCTGGAATTAAATTTCTACTTTTCTAAATAATTAGAAATAAAAAGTAAAGTAAAATTATATATGTATCGCGTGGTTTGTCATGTCGAAAGAAAGATTTCTTTTTCTTTCTCTCGGTCGTTAACGAGAGTTTCAGCGGTACATAAGAAAGCAGTCCCTCACGCGGAACGTGTTTATCTGTATACTGTCCCGGAAGTAAGACATTGCTGATTCGTGATGAAATCTCCAGATTCAAGTTTTTCTTCTTGAAATGCCTTCACCGCGATTCTCGTTTTACTCGTTAGTTGCGTGTGAAGCAATGTGAAAGCACGTGCACATATCTTATATTTCGACGGTGAAGGCCATCGAATGTGACAGAGCTGTCACAAATTTTAAACAATCTTTTAATCGGTATTTTTCTTTCAGAAAAATCAGACGTTATAAGATCGCGTTAATTCTTAATGTATTAATTAAACACTTTTGATATAAACTCTATTAAGAGATAATTTCCATTACAATTAACCCTTTGAGTCACAAATTTTTCTAATTGTCAGTATTTTATAAAATTTGGTATATAAGGGTTTTTGGGGTCGCTGATTACGAATCCGTTGTCAGATTTTCAAAATTCAAGATAGCGGATCCGATATGGCAGAAATTTTACTTTCGTCATATTGGATCCCTATATTAAATTTTGGAAATTAAATTTTTTTTCCTTTAGATTCAGATTCTGCAATCTAAAAAAACCTTCAGAGAAAAAATTTAAAAAAGAATACAACTGTTACTTTCAATTTAGAACAGAAAATATTGTTTTTTATATATTTTTTTATCAAAAAAAGGAGGCTTTAACAAAAACAACACGGTGGAAAATTCTAAAAAAAATTCTAAAAAAAATTCTGAAAAATACTTTAAAGTGTACTAAGATTATAAAAAAATTGCCGTATTTATTGTCATAATAGATTAGTAGAAAATGCATTTTTTAAAAAAGTACTAATTTTGACTGTTTGTTTATATATGGTATTTTTGCAATTAACAATTAATGACTGTTCATATTTTTTTTACACTTATTGATGTTCTAGAGAACTCTGTAGAAACAAAAAATACGGTATTTGTTGATAAAAAAGTAGTTAAAACAATAAAAAACTAGGTGGGTCTCTGGGTGACCCGCTGTGACTCAAAGGGTTAACAAAAGGTTCAGGCTAACAATTACATAATTATAATACGAGATGATGATTTTTTTACCGCGCTTGAAGATTTCAATGTCGCTAGTTCTCACAACAACAGCTATATTGATACTTTATTAACAGACACACGTCACGTACGTGTCACGTGCGCGCGCTGATATACTCGTACCTTCGCTAGGGGTCTAATGGGATCCCGAGAGACGGTGCGTAAACACGCGTTCGCGCGCGCCATTCATGCTATACATGCGCGTGTCTGCGGTCGAGTATACGTCGTATATATACGCTTGTTTGAATTATTACCTGGTCGATGTAGTGCAGGTCGAAGTTAGGTAGGCTCGGCGCGTAACACAAGTCCTTTAGCCTCCACGTGCTGCAAATGACACATACATTCGCGTGATCTTGGTTTTGCATCAATTTCAAGTAGCAATAAATTACAAAGCAAACATTTTAAACACTATCAACGTACATTTGTGAAACAATCTATACGTCAAAAATAAATGTTAAATAACTAAATGAATATTAGTAAGTATAATTGAGAAATCATATACCGATGCTCAAAGCGTGCGATGAACCGCAAAGAGCGATATTTGGATAGAGTGGAACATACATTAGGAAGCTGACAATCTTATATGTATATGAAAACGTGTGTGAACATGTGAAATCAAATTTTTGTTCATACAAATAAAAAAAAATATATATATATGCGGAAAAGAGAACTCACATATCAAACAGATGCACCGTAACTTGTGTCGCAGCCTTCAGGACGGCTAAATGTTCCTTGAGCGCAGCCAGATGTAGGATATTCACTCCGGAATGCTTCGGTGTCTGGATGATGAGTTGGTGCGTCGAGGGGGCAGCCTCGCCGAGCGCTTCCGAAGCGTAGGTCAGCTCCCTTTCTAGCCTTCCACCTTCTGCAAGCAAAGCGAGCGATTAATTAAAGGATTTCAATTTTCCAATCGCATCATAAAATTAATCGATATTACACACATCGGCAAGAGGATGTAGCTTATATTGAGCGACGGTTCAATTAATTATTCAATTAATTTCCTCCGTATTATAACATTATGTATTTTCTTCTATCATCTTTCGTTTCAGTTATTCGATTAATAGCTGTTATTTGACAAATGCTTTTTTTTTTCTTGGAACTAACAGAGTCGTCCTTGAAGTGGATTCTTCCTGAGAACAAGATGAGCGATATATGTGTTCAAAATTCAGTTTTTACGAGTAGGGTTTTTTTTTAAGATTTTTATGAAGATTAAAAGGAGAGAAAAGTATCGCAAAATTCACGTGTCCCTTCAGTCGAACGACTTTTTAAGCCTTCCAGCGGACGATGTTTGCGGCCAGCGCAGTTCTCCGAAGAGAAACATCGGAGACGGTGTCGTAACGTACACGTATCCTCGTGCGTCTTTGTACCGGCGCAAAAATTCTTGGCAGCCTACTAATAAAACATTCCCAGAAACGGTCGTGAAAATAGCGGTCCAAAGTACGGAGGGAGGAGACGATTCGCGCAATCTGGCTGCCATAGATCATCCTTGCTACCCCATGCTCATTGGTTTCCCTACATATACATGATTACAGGTACCCTTCTGTACATTCGAAATACCAGCGTAGCAGTATAAATACGAAAAACAAGTAATTGCACGTGAAACTATAATCCATTCCGACGTCTAGTGTGAGAAAAGGAAAGAAAGGACCCCGCACAAAACCTAGGTAAAATGGCTTTCGGTGGATTCAGCTCTAACTTTGCTATTTTGTAGTTCAAGTGGAGCTGATGAAAAGTTATCATTATCGTGTCGATTCTATGAACCAATTTTTTTGTAGAGATAATGATATCAAAATCGACAATAGTGTTCTGCGCTAGATGCAACTGAAGGATCCGCTCTTCGAATTAATTCGGGAACAAGACTATTATAATTGCTCAGAATCTAAGATAACTATTTTACGTGTGTGTCGGAATTGTTTAAACAATGTGCTCAAGTGAGGCCAATCCAACCAACGAAGGTAAGATTGTGATAAATAATGTACACACACACATGTAGCCAGTATATTATGGTTTCTTGGGTATGCACGGTACGAATAAAATATTCGATATCCCTCAACAAAACTCATTAATACTATCAATGATGCTGGAAATAGGCCTCGGCGAGATAATCCTTTGCATATTGTAGAATTATAATAAAGTAAAAACTTATGTTTTCATAAAAATTGTCAAAATCTTATGTTTATTCACTTGATTTTATCTGACCTCATCATCCTTGGTTGCATTACTTCATCATCACTTGAACTACAAAGTAGCAAAGTTAGAGCTAAATCCACTGAAAGCAATAGATTTACCGCGGTTTTGCGCGGGGTCCTTTATACGATACTTTGCCTCTGACGACCCTCCGAAGAGAAAACTTCCGGAATAACAGGAAGGGAGACATCGTGCACAGCTTTAACTTTAGAAAAAAAAAATACATCGGAGCGTTCTCGTGATTTGACAGTATCACAGCTGCTCTTCTTTCGAAATAAAAATAAAAAGTGTCGAAAGAAATTCGAGTGGTTTTAAAAAAAGGTGGACGTCTCGCGAGAGAGACGTTATATTTTTCCTCGAAATTACGATGAGTATCATCCAGCACGGATCTCTCCTCTCGTCATCCTTTCTTTTCTTTTTTCTTTCTTTTCCCTTACTTTTTATAAACGATTTGAAGAAGCCGGAGACATAAGAAGCCGCGGAGAGTCGTCGTTTTTACGGGGGAACGACGACGCGCGCGCTGCGCGATTTAAAGGAGTTATACACCGTATATATATATGAGTAGTAGTAATGGACGAGGGGCACACGAGGATGATGGCCGTTGCGCGCGCGAGCGCGCGGGGTACCCTGGTATCCCACCTAGTCAGATTTCACCGTCAAAAATGCCGACGGCGTATTTGCTCGTTCCGCCACGACGCGGTCGCCGTGGACCACCCGTATTGCTCGCCGCGCAAAAGTGGTTCTCAAACAGCGATCTCGCGGAAATCATTTTGCGGACGACGCCAAGTTCCTTATGAGACGACGAAACATTCCTAGCCCTTATTCCGTCCTGATGAATCATTTTTGTCTGTGATTTTTCTAACACAACGTCTCAATGTCTCGAAAACGAATGATCATAAAATAATATATTTAAGTAAATTATTTTTCAAATTTTATTATTTTAGTCTTTATTTACAATGTTCAAAGAGGGCATTTTTTTCAGATTTTTTGAAACATTTTTACATATTAATAAACTTATCGAAAATACGAAGGTGCCAAAAATAAAAATACGGAGTAAGGGCTAGTTGTACTTTTTTCGACTTCCTAAAATGCGATTAAAAATCAATTGATTCGAAACCGCGATCGGGAAAGTGTATATACGTAGAAAAAATTCAAAATACAAAAAAAAAAAGGGAAGATGAATTGTTTTTTAACAATGTGACAGAAGCATACGATTTCGCTGTTTTTAATTGATAAAGAAAATTAATTGTAAATTTATTGTTTGATTTGTTAAAGAGAAAAAAGACGACGCGATTTTGCAAGATACGTATGCAACAGTATACTGTTCGAATTACGTTTTCAAAGTTATTTTTGTTATCTGTTATTTAAGAAATATATATATAACATAGATTACATTAAAGATCTTATACCATAATTGATTCGATGAAAATTTAAAGGAAAGGATAAATAAAAATTATCTAAAAAATCTAAATACGAAATTATATCAAATTAATATAATAATAGCTAATAATTAAATAATATATATTATATAAAGCAATATTTGATGTTTTGCAAAATAATGGCAGTAGTCACGAAAATATTGAAGAAAAGTAAGTATCGATTATGCGAAATTTAGAGATTTTTCATCCTGTTACATCCGGCGAAAGAGTTCTTAAATACTCTTCATTCTCCATGAAGAAGGTAATAAGGGTACTGGAAAGAAAACGGATCTCCGGCTTAATTTCTTTCAGGTTTTCAATTATTTACGGTCTGAATTCTGCAACATGTCCGTGAATAATTGCATTTTTCCAACTATAATAATGATAATTTTTTAGTTATGGTATACAACAAATCGAGGTGTACAATCGGGAAAATTTATTTTTTGTTAAAATCATGTTTAGCGGAATTTATTTTTTTTAGATCGTGATTTTCTTGTCACACGGTTTTAAATGAAAATTGTTAAATAATAAATCGATGTGAAACGTTTTCGTGCGGCCCATTTCTTATATCTATCAAATTCTAGTATAGCTAACAGTAATAGTTTCAAGTTTCTCTCAAAGAGAATCACACCCCTCTCTAAAAGCTAAACTAGAGAAATTCTATGGAAATCGACAATAATAATTTCGATTAGAAATTACTTCAAAACTGCATAATTTCATTATCAATTTTATTCGTTCAGTAATATGAGAATTACAAAGTGCAAAGCGCTAATGATATAGTTTTTACTGTTTAACGTATGACAAACATTCCGATCATTTTAATCGATTCTGTCACTCGCGTGACAACTTTCGTGACGTAACTGACAGCGAGCTCGTGAGTTTGTGAGTCGGCCTGTAGAATGCGGCCGAGCATCAAGCGTAATAAAGACACTACTCCGTGCTCTACGAAGCAAGAAACGTGGCTTAACGGTGGAAAGCCGGGGGAAGAAAGAGGAGGAGAGAGAGACAGAGAGAGAGAGAGATAGTAAAAAAGGGCCGCATCGACGGAGACGCTTAGAGGCGGGGGGGAGGGGGACTAGCACGCAGCGAGAAAGAGAGAGAGAACGAGAGGAGGGGACGGAAGGAAAGAGGGAAGGAGATGGAAAGAGAACACCGGGCTTGATTTATCGACGAGACGTCTCTGTAATTATTTCTCCGTCCCTGTCTCGTTCACAGGAAAGAAGGGAAGGGGAGGGGGGGGAGGGAAGAGCGGCAAACTGCGTTCTTCCCATCCCGTCTATCTGCACCCTTCCGGCTACTGTGATTGCGGCCTCTCTCCGCGGCATCGGTCCCGCTCGCTCCGGGGCAGTCTTGAATGGCCGCGTCGTCTTTCAGCTCTGTCGGCGCGCCTCTCATTCACCATTCCTCTCCTATTGTTTCCGCAAACTCCCCATATCCCGAAGGACGGGAAGGATGGGTGGGGGAAGGAACATCTTATACGCGCGACACGTCCCGATTTCCCGCGCAACGATCCCTCCCTTTACATTCTCTCTTTCGCTTCGCGGCACAAAAGTCCTGGGGGGGGTTCTCTCGTTCTCTTTAGAGGAGTTCTCTCTCTCTCTCTCTCTCTCTCTTTCAGGGTCAGACTGGGGGTCAGTCATCGACGTTAATGCGATATCGTGAAGCCTAACGATCGCATCTTCCAATTGCTGTACGGGAAAGAACTCTATTAGGTCGGGAATAACGTTTCCCAGCTCGACTATTGGGATTGTGAGATCGAGATGTACGAGATCGAAGGTTTCGAAAGTCCTCTCCAGGAAAAGCATAACGAGAGCGCTGTCTCCTCTATGCCTCTCGAAGAGAGGGGAGGCAGGTGCGTGCAAATTTCCCCCCTTGTTTATACATGTATATATATAGTTCGAGAGCTTTTCTTTTTTTCATCTCTCTCGGTTCTCTTGTCTTGTATATTCAAGCGTTAATTAATTTAAATCGATATCGCCAGAATTGATATAATCATTAGTTCAATCAAATCAATCTGCCCCCCTTTATTTCAATAATAATTAAAAACATATCGAAAACTGAAATTTCTGACAACGAGATTTATTAACTTTATTCATTAATATGTATATTTAATTTTTGACTTATTTAATTTGTTTTTTTTTTTTTTATATACACGTTCCATATATTATTAAAATATATAATTGTAATTGAATATTTTATATTTTACAGAAATTTCTTCATTTTTAATTCCCTTTCCAATCGCAACAATAATTATAAAATTTTCATGAGAGAATTTTAAAAGTTATATGTTTACTAATTATTGCAATCGCTTTTATTTTTCGAAGAATCAAAAAAGTAGAAGTCGCTAAAACAAAAACAATTCCAATATGCAGTTTGAAAAATAAGAATTTTTAATGTAAGAGACGAGGATAAATATTAAATATAATATAAATATAAATATAAATGATTTTGAAATACTCTTTCTCTGCACTGATACTATCTCAATTATTTATTCTAGATCGATCGATGGTTCCTCACATCAAAGTCGGATCTATTCATCTCCGGTCGGCGCATAAGTGCGGACAGCTTTATGGCGTGTGAAAACGTAAGAACCACGTGGCCGCAGCCTCGTTAGGGGTTCTTGTTCCCGCGACACGCCTTGGCTGGTTGTCGCCGCGTTTCGAGTCCTTCGGAGGAAATGCTTAGAAATTCCTTTCATACGTGAGAAGAGCGTGGCCGCCCGCTTTCCTTTTCGTAAGATTAATGAACGGTTCCTCCAGACGTACAATTTCTCGTTTCCTGTATAACGAAATTCCATCGAATATCGGTCGACGAAAACACAAATTCCCAAATGTATAAACCGCGTTAATTAAGATAATTATCAGATAAGGATATTTATCTTGTTTGATTTTATTCGATTTTTCGCGTATCTCTAATTTTAGGAAACTATATAAAATAGTTGCATTAATTATTCTTCCTTCGAACAATTATGACTGATTTAGATGAAATGTAGATATTATATAATAGTTTATCTCTCCTTTCAAGAATATATGCTGCTTGATTATTGTACAAATATTAATATATATTTTTTCCATAATATATTGTGAAATATTTATATGATTGGAAATAAAATATTAAACAATCGAGGTTACTGTACTCAAACTCTTATACTAGCTGTAATCGTCGAATGCAGAAAATTACAAGCGAGTTACTTGCTTCAGAAGAAAAAAGAAGAAAAAAACATTTTATAGCTACACGTTCAACATATAATATGAAACGGGAATAGCACTTGTTGCATTCCTGTAACTGCGCAAGCAGAATTCAAATGTCAGTGAATTTTATACGTACATATATATATAGGATGAACCACGTTATTTAAACATTCTGATTATTTATAATTGTTTCCAAAGTCTTTAGCTTTTGAAAAATTCATACGCGCGTAATCATATTATTCCTTATATATGAGAAATTTTGATGTTGCATAATCCGCGGTTTTGGCGCAAAAATATACATAAAAAAAATATATAAAATTATTAGGGTAAACTAGGATATGATGGCCATAGGCTGTAATTTTTTCAATAATCGCTACATAATGCGCTTTTTTAGTCATCATTAAAGATAATCGATATTTACAGCAGTTTATGTGCATATATTATTCGAAATAACGATATTGTAAATTTTACATCATATTTTTACTTTTGACTACCTGCAAAGTTTTTCACGTGTCCACTAAAAACTGTTATAACGTCGAATAAATGACAGTTAAGCTATCGTAATCGACGTTAGACATATTATAAAGATATGTAAATTGTTATATGACTTATAATTTTTATTTTCGTTTTAACTATTTTTTTATAAATGTTATCGCCATCTTTCCGTCACTATGGTCATCTTTTCTTTAAAAGTTGGCTAAGATGGCCAATGTTTATGTCGTACTATTTTGATAATATAAAATTTCTATTAAATATTTTCCTTTTAATTTCGATAATATTACGCAATTGAAGCTTCAGTGAAGATAATCTGCCAAACACTATTAAAAAAATAAAAGTGTGTTTCTTGCATTTAAAAAAACTATGGCCATCTTACCCGAGTTTACCCTATATACACAAATGTAACATAATTAGACAATTTACAACAAAGCAAATTAGATTAAAAAAAATTTCCTCAATTATTTCCCCCTAACAGCATCTTCTACCGCGAATAATCAACAGATCGGTTCTCCCCGTGTCTTTCCTATCTGAAACTTTCATAGTCGCGGATCTCTACCGCGGTCAGATGAGAGTCACTGGGAATGGATGGGGCTCGGTTCCGGTGAATGGTCGCGGTGGGTGGCCCGGTGGGCTCTCTCTGTACGCCAGGCCAACCCAGCCAGCCAGCCAACCAGCGGTGGGGCCTGCGTGCCTGAGCCAAGTCTCTCGGATCTTCTCTCCGGAGAGTCGAGCCGAGAGCCGAGTCGAGCTGGAGTCGAGCGGCAGAGTCAGCTTCGTCGCGGGGCCCGGTGTTCGCCCCCTTTGCCGACCGACCCCTTCCGCGCCAGCCGCTCACAATCGTCGTCGCTCGCTTCTCCGCCGCTCTCTCTCTCTCTCTCTCTCTCTCTCGACACTCCGTCAGGAATAGTCGGTTAAAGGGGCCACAGGAGAGTTCCTATACCGAGTAGCTGGTCCACCCTCTCCCGGTATACGCTTCCTTTCTCCGTCCTGCACGACTCCTCTCTCTGCTATCCGTCATCAGCGCGCATCAATCCCACACAGTACCGACCATTCATCCGCGAACGTTTCGCGGAAAATTCGATTCATCTTTCAGCCAAAGAGATTTGTTTCATTTCAAAAATATTATTTAAGCCAGATCGTATTCTGGAGTTTACAAAACATAGAGGTAGCTTAAATGAAATACGAAATACAAAATTTATATACTTTTCTGAGGGTGCAAAGCCTAGAAATAAGTGCATCTTTGTTATGACTTTAAAGCTACAAACTTGGTGAAGAGGGAAAAACAAAGTTACATTAAATGCGTAAAAGATTAATGTACTTTCACAACGTAATTTTGTTGAAACATAAAATTGAAGGAAACACAGAAAATGTTATCAATAATAAATATAAAATTTGACATTCTATAAAAAAAAAAAAAAAAAAAAAAAAATAGTAAAAAATCATGAATGAGTTATTTGTCAATATCAAGATTACTCCATTTTTTAAACAAAATATTACACGTATATGTGTACATATTTCCACATTCATTTCTTGATAGCTACCTGCTGAAACGGACTCGACTTGTGGCACGATGCTGTTAAAAATCGTTTAAAACAGAAAAAAAGAAATTACGAAATTTTAAATTTCCAAAGACGCTTTTCTCGAGAAACAAAGTATCGCATATTATTTTGATTTATTGTTTCATATACGATCTCTTCTGCTGATTTATCTCGTTAATAACGGGGTTGTATATGCAAGATCGAGTTGAATGGATCATAATAAATACCGGTCGTTGATAACCGCCTTTTCTGCGTATCAAACTTTAATTTCTCTCTCACATATACAGTGCATCGTATACAGATTATCTTTTAAAAATTTAATTTTTTTATTTATTCAATACATCAATGAATCTGTCGATTTTACGTTAACACATGTGTTTACAATTATGATTAAAGAAATTTGCAAATATAACATTATGTATTTAAATAAGTATTGGTCTAAAACAAAATAAATCTACTCTGATCGTTTCGGAAATATTATAATCTTGTATTCCTTAACGGTTGGTAAACAACACCCGCTGCATTCAAGGACTATTTACGTTGTGCCCTTATAATAGGCGATAGCGAATCTTAATCCCATTGAAACCTGAGAGGATTATACGTCCGAAAAATACCAAAGGCTTAAAAAATATTACTAGATTTTGTCAAATGTCTAATTAAGGAGATAGAAATTTAATAAGATAATGTACAGTCGGACCTCTTATCCTACGACATTTTCGGTCCGGAATCTTCCCCTTAAACCTCTGATCCTACGACAAAAATTTGAGAGTGGGGGTATAATTCCCCTTTCGCGGTCGTAGCATGAGAGGATTTTTTGTCGTAGGATAAGAGGTCCGACTGTACTTATGTTCGATCAATTTACTTAACAGATATATGCCTCTCATTCTTATCTACTTCATCTACAAGAGATCAATGGAATACATTATAAACAAAGATAAGAGTTCTATATCGAGGAATAAAATTAGATAAAGCTACTAAGAAAGACAGACGGGTATTATTAAAATTACAAATTATATATATGTATATAAAATCTCGATTTATATTATTAATTAATTAATTAATCGCGCCACAGAAAATGATAATTTATCGGAGATGAGGAACTAGAAAAGTGGCCTCATCAACTTGACGTACTTGGAAAGACCTGTACAGGGCCAAGGAAGCCGCCTTGTCGCGTTAGTGCGACAAGGACGGTCGGAGGACGAAAGCACGACCGTGCACGAGAGGGCCGGCCCGAGTGCTTACATCTTCATTAGGCCTCCATACCTTCCAGTGGACGAGAGAGAGGTGAGAGAGGCAGACGATCTCCGGGGGAGATCGAGAGAAAGAAAGGAGAAGCCGAGAGGAAGAAAAAGAGCACGCGGGAGGAGAAGGGAGCGAGAAAGGCCGGCGAGAGTGAGCTGGAAGAGACCGTCGTCCAAAGACCCACCAGGAATCTGTTGTTGTTGCACCGACGGACGGACGGACGAACGGACGGACGGACGGACGGCCGACCGGCCGTATAAACAGAGGATCTCATCTTCTGTTTACTCGCTGTACATTGTTGCACGCGCGTGGACCGCTATACACGCGCGTGCGTGCGTGCGCGCGCGCGCGCGACGATATCGCACGCATTACAGACATCGAAACTTGGCAATGGTATAATATACACAAACTGTTTACCTTTTGCCGCGCTTTTCCCGACACAATTAGGGCGATAATTAGTAAGCTTCCGACTTTGTAATGTATTACGCGTAATGGAAATTACCGCCGAAAACCAATTATATATCAGAGAAGGATAGAGTGAACTGGGGATATGATGACCATAGGCTGTAATTTTTTCAATAATCGCTACATGTGCGCTTTTTTAGTTATTATCAAAGATAATCGATAATGTGAATTTTATATCATATTTTTACTTTTGACCATCTTCATGCAAAGTTTTTTATTTGGCCACTAAACTGTTATAACGTCAAATAAATGACAGTTAAGCTATCGTAATCGACGTTAGACATATTATAAAGATATGTAAATTGTTATATGACCTATAATTTTTATTTTCGTTTTCACTATTTTTTTTATAAATACTATGGTCATCTTTTCCTTAAAAGTTAACTAAGATGGCCAATGCTTATGTCGTACTATTTTGATAATATAAAATTTCTATGAAATATTTTCCTTTTAATTTCGATAATATTACGTAATTTAAGCTTCAGCGAAGATAATATGCCAAGCACTATTAAAAAATAACAAAAATAAAAGTGTGTTTGTTGCATTTTAAAAAACTATGGCCCTCTACCCTAATTTTAATTTTGACCTCATATCTTGTACTGTTAGTTTAATTTTTTTTAAATGTCAGACAGCGGGGAAAGATGGAAGATCTCGCGATATGGGACACCCTGTATGCATTCGGAGTGCGTCGATATGTGAATAATTCTGTTCGGCGCTGCGTGTCGAGTCACTCGCTGTATAATTTCTTCACATCGGCTCTAATTCTGGATTAAGTCATATATTAAAGCGCCCGAGAGGAAGACCGGTTGACGAGTGTCTCCTAGTTCTCTCATTTCGACCTTGCATCCTGCAGTTAGTGGCAGTGAATGCAAATTATTCCCTAATGAATGTGTTATGAGAGATGTCTGTAATGAATGTGTTATGAAGAAATTGTAATTTATAGGCTGCAATCTTTTCGTGTTGCTACAAGAAGTTCTCTGTACGATAAGACCGAGTTTACAAATAAGATAGATGTATACTGTGTAAAAGAAAATTAATTACCTAATGGACGATAATATCAAGAATAGGGATTATAATTACAGAACATTTACTTGTTACTCTGATTATTCTTATCGCTTTGCATTTCTCTTTTTCTTTCTTAAATTCTAAATATAATGCTTTTAAGTATTTACATTTATTCGCACTTGGATTTATTTAGAAAAAAATGACTCGATCCACATGAATGATTCTTTAAAAATATGCAATTTTCATTGCATCCGTGACATTTTTAAATAAAAAAAAAATATATAAAGTAAATAATAATTTGCAAAATACGAAAACAAAATATGGCATTTATTAAATTCGGATCTTTAAAGGACATATAATACTTTAAAGCGCGATATTGTATGAATAATTTAAAATACTAACAAAGATTAATATAAATAATTAATTTTTATCTCATAAGAGAAATTAAATTTTAATTCTTTCAAAAAAGAAAAATGAGTAAATGAATTTTTCGCTTGTTAATTTGGGAACGTTATAAATATTTCGGAAGTAACAAGAAATTTTTTTTGTATTATTTTGAAAAAGCGAATTTTTCTTGAAACATCCTGTATATACATATTGTTGCTCTCTTATCTGAGATGGAGGTAAAATAAGCTATTCTCGTCTTTTTCCATCGCACTGTTCTCCAGTCTCCCCTCTGTGAATGCTAAACGCTTCCCGCCACACGCAGTTGTCCGAATGAAGAAAAAGAAGAAAACGGATGTATTAGCGCGTGTGCCATTCACGTTTCTGTTTAACCTTCCGGCAATCGCGTTTGTGTATTGTTATTCTAGAATTCACCGGATTTCGCGATTCAATCAAAACGAGACTATTCTTCTTCGAACAAAATGTAAATGGCAATTTCATGTTTATTAATAATCAAGGTAAACGATTTTTATTATATTTTTACATCTCGAAATACTTATATTGATTATTTTGCGTCTATTAATTTCATTCAATATTTTATTGAATATCTTTTTTTAATACGATACAATAAAAATACTACATTTAGTAGAAAACGATATACGCGACTTTTTTTTTTTATTTTCAGAATATTTTTCCTTCTTTTATTGCTCTGTTATAATTTCTTTTATTTTGCTATGGCTTTCCTACATCGATCGCTAGAGAGACGGTATTTTATTTTCCGCTTGGAAACTCGAACTACGCCGTTTCTCTCACATCGAGAACAGCACAAAGAATTCGGAACGAAAGGAAGTGCTCGTATAGGTATAGGTACGAGTGAGCAGGTGATTGAAAGCCGATACTTCGCGCTTTGCAGACCGGATGTTGCAGTTGCATTCACCGATCTCTCGTTGCTGGGCTTCCTTGAATGTCACAGACGTACGTCTCGTGTTTAATGTCAAAATGTATCAATGAGTGCTCCTATGAAATCATCTCGAGAAAAAATTGTAAACTTTTCTGACTGATTTAATATTATATAATAATTGACGATTACATATTACACTAATTTAGAAAGTACTAAAATGTCGAAAATATCCACTCTTTTGTAATATTATTAGAATCCAGCGAAAGAGTTTAAGGATGTTTCCCGCTCAAAGGTCAACCGTATTCCTGAGGAGAGTAAGTTTCGTCCGTCACGTGTGGATTATTTACCGATTATTTATCGATGAAGAAAAGTGATGGTGTAAGAATTATGCGACGTTAAATGGATACAGCACCTCTTCAGCAAAAGCAGGGCCCGGTGCTACGACACGGCGACGTATGCGCGCGAGCGCGCGCCTTTATCCGATACCGGATATCCGTGAGGTGACTTGCGTCGTCGTATTCGGTCGGAACATGCGGGCGCAGTCTTTTCATTGTCAGAAGGGCTGGATCGAGCCGTCATGAGCCGCTCGTCCGGAATGGACGACGACGAATTAGGTCCTTTCGTACAATCGAGGGATGATTTAAATCGCTACCGTACAACGGAAGAAAATAATCAGAATGTGATTGATCTTTTGGCCGCTGATATTCTCCCACAATTGCAAATACTATAGTATTATTTTCTTGACGCCAATTTTATGTATTATTATTAAAATGTTTCATTGTTTCATTGTTAAAAAAAAATTATATCTCTATATTTGAAATAATTGATTTATGACGCGATTTTAAATAACTAAAGTATAAAATACAGTCATTGACAAAATTATTAGGCACCCTTCAATTTTCCGTATTTCTTATTTCGTAAATACTAAAAAGATTAAAAAATTTTTAAAAACTATCGTTAGCACTTTAAAGCTGAAATTTCAAGCTTTAAAATGATTTTTTAATTTATCGTTTGCAATAATTTATCGACATGTTTCAAAATTATGTATCTCGGCTAAAAAAAATTGTAGGAAATTTAAAAAAAAGGATTTTATAGGCAAAATATTGTAGTTTATGGAACTTGACTTAAATTTTTTTATCGAGTTACAGAGTGTCAAAATTTTTTAATGTACTGATAACGCATTAAAGTTGCTATCGGTAATTAAAAAAATTTTGTATTTTCCTTGTTCTGTACTTAAAAAAAAAAAAACATTGTTGTGTTTCTTAAAATTTTATTGTATTTTTGACACTCTGCAGCTCGATAAAAAAATTTCTCTCGAAAAATTTAAGTCTAGTTCCATAAACTACAACATTTTGCCTACAAAATCCTTTTTTTTAAATTTCCTACAATTTTTTTTGACCGAGATACATAATTTTGAAACTAAATCTGTATTTTTCAGACATGTTGTCGATACTAGGCGAAAAATTATCGCAAACGAAAAATGAAAAAAACATTTTATAGCTTGAAATTTCAGCTTTGAAGTGCTATCGATAATTTTTTAATCTTTTTAGTATTTATACACTAAGAAATACGGAAAATTTAAGGATGCCTAATAAATTTGTCAAAGGCTGTATACTTTTTGTTTTACAAGAATATATTTCCTCATTTAAATACTTTTTCCAGGAAAATGCTGTATTTTTTTAAGCTTCTAAAATATTAAATCTCTAAAGATTAAATTTAATTAGAGATTAAATATATAATGTATCAAATTATACAATACATAATTGCTACTTTTAAAAAAGTCATGCAACAGAATGATAATATGATACATACATGTACGTATCATTATTATGCAATATTAAAATAATACAAATTCTTTGAAGGCCGTAACGTCAAGCCACGCAATCGTACAATGGTAGAAAAAAGAGAAGAAAAAGAAAAATATCAAAAGACGAAGATCGAGCCTCGGGCCAAGATCGCAAATCCAACGCGTTCCGCGCCTCCTTTAACGATCCTTATAAATCCTTAACAGCGGCGGGTTTATCGCCGTGATTGCCAACGGCGATTGGGTTGCGACTTTCGTATAGTTGCGGGAACCGATCGGGCGCATACCGATCGTTGAACGGTCGTCGGTCGTGAAAGGTGGAAAGAATGGTGGTTTTACGCGTGAAACGTGCTTCCGAGAAACGAATCGCTGGAAAATTTCAACGTACAAAGCGTTCGTTAAAGTATGGTTGTCCTCGAAAAAATATCCTCTAATTTATTAATTTCCAAACAAATACGTTTGTTGCTAAAAAAAAAATTCATCCATTAAATTCTTAGAATTCTTTCTCGAATTGAGAATTGTCAAAATTTAGCCATTGAAATTAAGAAGGAATTGGGACGGATCAAATCGGTTACGTCAAAAGTTAATAAATTTAATATGTAATACGCCATGTATTCGACATTCATGAATTTCACATTACGCAAAACGCTTTTAGTTTTTTAAAATACTAAATTCATATTTTGTAAGTTAAAAGTTTCGTCCAGAATATTAAAATTTTTATTTTATTCGTAAATTTTTATTTTATTTATTTATTAACTTTCGACATAGCTGTTTGTCCACAGATCTTCTCGAAGAATTTTATACATATTTTGCGATCGATTGATTTTTACGCTGATCTTCCGCTTTCCGTTATTACCGGGAGAATAAATACTGACGAGAAAAGCACTTGTTTCGGGTGTGAAGTTTCAAAGTCAAATGTCGAAATGTTCGCTCGAGGACGTATTAGTCCTCGGACAATACAATCTAGGAGGTCCCAAAGATAATATCTTCCCTCCGATCGAAAATCGGGACACGACTTGGCGTTTTCTTCGTGCCAAGTCGAGCGCAACGAAAGAATCTCTATATACAGTTACCCGTGACATCAACGAGGCATCTTCTCTCTATAGCTCCGACCAACGGAATGTTCCATCAATTTGTGGTGCGAATGTCCGTTTGAACGAGAAATTCATCTCAAGTATAAAGAGCACATCTCAAGTCTTCCAAAATTAATCATCGTATCAAATTTCGTGAAAATCTTTTTGTAAATAATTTTTTTTTTGTTACCATTTTATTTATAATTCGCTGCATTAATATATTAATTATTTATTTTATTAAATAAAATATTTTTTTTCTAAAGTAAATGTGTATGTGTGTATGTCGAGCACTTAAATAATTATTAGACCTATACAAATTAATATCGTATATGTGATATAAAAATAGTATGAAAAAATATATAAAAATAAAATAATAAAATAATTTACGTATATATATAAAATAATTTGTTTTTGTTTTTTGAGAAAATTAATAAATTTTTTAAATAAAATATTAACGTTTTCCTAATCTGCTTCAGTTGTACTATTATACTTTTTCTGTGTCGCACTTGATTCTCCGTAGTTTAATATAACTAATATTAACTCTTACTCCGTATTGTTATTTTTGACACCTTCTAACTGTACAGGGGGTCAGCGTATTTTCGATAAGTTTATTAATATGTAAAAGTGTTTTAAAAAATCTGAAAAAAATGTATATACCTTCTTTGAACATTCTAAATAAAAACTAAAATAATAAATTTGAAAAATAATTTACTTAAATATATTATTTTATGATTATTTGTATGTGATATAAAAATAGTATGAAAAAATATATAAAAATAAAATAATAAAATAATTTACATATATAAAATAGTTTGTTTTTTTTTCAGAAAATTAATAAATTTTTTAAATAAAATATAAGATTTTCCTAATCTGCTTCAGTTGTATTATTATGCTTTATCTGTGTCGCACTTGATTCTCCGTAGTTTAATACTAATATTAACCCTTACTCCGTATTGTTATTTTTAGCACCTTCTAACTGTACAGGTGGGTCAGCGTATTTTCAATTATTAATATGTAAAAGTGTTTTAAAAAATCTGAAAAATATATATATATCTTCTTTGAACATTCTAAATAAAAACTAAAATAATAAATTTGAAAAATAATTTACTTAAATATATTATTTTATGATTATTTGTTTTCGAGAAATTGAGACGTTGTTAGAAAAATCACAGACAAAAATGATCCATCAGTACGGAATAAGGGTTAAAGTGCGAAAATCCAATATATATAGAGTGTTGATCAGACACGTGGATAGACTTCGATAGATTTAACATATTTGTGATCGATAAAATGATCGAACGCTATTGCGTCGTTATATGCAAATGGAATAAAAAATCCCCCGAAACGTTTGACTTTTCCTCACGGCCGCCCTCGTTCACGCCGTCATATATAAGTTAGGAACGGGTGTTCGAATTAACGTTCGGGCCATGGGTAAATATAGAGGGGCCACCCAGCGTGCAACTAATGTAGCGCGTGGTGGGGTAAAGATTCCGCTCGAGTCGTTTCCCTCTTTTTGCCAGCGCAACGCGTATCCTCCTTTTTTCCTCCCCTTCTCCCCTCCACCTCGTGCCTCCCCGCGGACGATTTATTCTCTATCCTTCTTGCTTCTGCTCGCCCGTTTTCCACGCCGCGCGCCGTGAAAATTTACGGTCGCGCTTCTGGCAAATGAAGAGGCAAAATCAAGGCTTACCGCTCGAGAATAATCGATCCATCTGATGCTATTCGACACGATTTTCTCACATTGATTCATTTCCCTCCGTCGCTACATTTTCTTCACGCATTTCAAACAGGTTTCGTACAACGAATAATTCAATTGTGTATCAATTTACTTATTATTTTTTTCTTACGGAGGAATTAATAAAATTATATATATATATTGAAGGAAAATCTTCTTTCATTTTTAAAACTTTTAATAATTTGAAATATTATGTGCAGTTGCAAGACTTATTATTATGAAATAAAATTTTAAAAATATGCATACAAATGCGATAAAAAATATTTCTCCGTCGTATGTTTTTTATCCCGGTGATCTTAATTCCTCTACATATTTCACATCTTTAGATCGACAGAAAATAACGGAAATGTAGAGTTCTTTTTTTTGTATCATTGTTGTCGTTAAAGAACGCAGCAATGCCGTCTTGAGGGATGAAAATAAAGTATGTGTAATATAGTCACTTACCCTGCACCCACAACTGATCGACTTTACTATTGACTTGTGCGGATTTGAGGGCGACGCAAAACGTGGCTAGCGCGAGGACAGCCACAAAGAGCACTTTCCCAGCATGCCTTTGTAGAAAATAACCCAACTGACTCAGCTGATCCTGGAGTCGCGCCCTGATCCACACCGCTGACCTTTGACCTTCCGCCTTCCCCTGAAAAAAAAAAAAAAGATCAGAATTGTGATCTCGTTGCACACGGAATAATTGTCATGTACATTGTGTTTTTTATTACGTAAGAATTATCACGTTCTCGTAAATATCAATTAAATACTTGTCCAATTTAATCGAAGATGTATAAAAAGAAATTCACATTTTTCTCTAATGATATCGATGTGATTTCAGTGAATAATCAGAATTTTAAATCTATATTAAAAAAATAAATAAATAAATAAAGAATAGTCCTATTATACATCTTTCAAGATAAGCTTTATGAAATCTGACTTTGATGCGACCTGTAACCCAGAATAATTCTGACGTTACGCGGAATAGGAACGGATACAGCTGGTTTCTGAGAAAAATCTGTAAATGCACCCGTCACCGACACGAAAGTGAGGTCAAAAATGTCGAGGCTTTTAAATTCATTGCGTGGATTTGTAGAATAATAAGTGGCGAAAATACTAGAGAGAAAATAAAGTGAGAGTAAAATAGAAAGAAATAGGGAGAAAGAGAAAGGAGGAGAGAACGGATTGAGGATGTGGTGGTTAGATTCGAGCTTTTAGAGTGAGATTATCGCTGCTTAAATAAAATTAATAGAAAAAAAAAAAGAAATTTAGAGAGAGAGAGAGAGAGAGAGGGAAAAGGTTATGAAGAGAGAAGTGATCGTACAAGAAGCCGGGGATGAGGAAGGAGGGAGGGAAAGCTACGCTTGCAACATTGCAAGCGGCAACGCTGCCACACTACCTGGTGGCCGCTCTGACAATATGTACCATGGACCACCCGCAACAATACCTATCTTTCGTGGGAGGAGAAAGAAAGATGTCTAATCCAGAAAGAAAAGAAAAGAGAGAAGTCGATTGTGTGTGAGCTTGGCTGCTTCTTCCTCATCTCTGCTTCTTCTCTCGTTCGACAAATAAATAGGCAAACACTCTATTCGATCTGTGATAAATAATTGTAAACAAGACACATAGTATTATACAGCCTTGGTCACAAGTATTAGGCACCCTTAAATTTTCCCTATCTATTATTTTGTTAATAGTATATAAATAGTAAAAAGATTAAAAAACTATCAATAGCACTTTAAAGCTGAAATTTCAAGCTATAAAATGTTTTTTTAATTTTTCGTTTGCGATAATTTTTCACCCGGTATCGACAACATGTCTGAAAAATACAGATTTAATTTCAAAATTATGTATCTCGGCCAAAAAAATTTAGGAAAATTAAAAAAAAAGTATTTTGTAGGCAAAATATTGTAGTTTATGGAACTTGACTTAAATTTTTCGAGAGAAATTTTTTTATCGAGCTGCAGAGTGTCAAAAATACAATAAAATTTTAAGAAACACAACAATGTTTTTTTTTTTTTAAGTACAGAACAAGGAAAATACAAAATTTTTTTAATTACCGATAGCAACTTTAATGCGTTATCAGTACATTAAAAAATTTTGACACTCTGTAACTCGATAAAAAAATTTAAGTTAAGTTCCATAAACTACAACATTTTGCCTACAAAATCCTTTTTTTTAAATTTCCTACAATTTTTTTAGCCGAGATACATAATTTTGAAACATGTCGATAAATTATTGCAAACGATAAATTAAAAAATCATTTTAAAGCTTGAAATTTCAGCTTTAAAGTGCTATCAATAGTTTTTAAAAATTTTTTACTCTTTTTAGTATTTATATATTGTTAACAAAATAAAAAACACGGAAAATTTAAGGGTGCCTAATACTTTTGCAACCATGGCTATATATACATACATACATTTTTTATAGCAAATATATTATTAATCGTATATATATATTACAATTATTTTACTCGAGTTATTACGTAATACATATTTATTTTTCCAAATAAAATTATAATTAAAAAAAATCAAAAAAATCTAATTATGCTTTCCGCTAATCAAAATATAAAAAGTCTTTACGCTCGTTACATCTGTTTAACACCGTCTTTTGCACACCGCGAGGTACAGTTATCTTGAGCGCAATATACGCGCGCGCGTGCGCGTTTACAACGGCTGACAGATGAAAATATGGATTACGCGCAGCCACGTATCTCGGGGCGGTAGCTGCGAGTATCGGATAGCAAGGTTTTCCAGCCAATTAACTCTCTCGTGACGCGGGCCTGCGGCTGCACGGGCCCTGGGGGTAATTCTAGACGCGCGGACAATCCACATCCGCCACATGGTGTGCCGCGAAGGGACCCGCTAACACGCGGCGGGGTCCACCGCGCTACGCGCGCTTCGACGTTGTGTTTCCGCGTGACTTTTGCCCCCTAGGCTTTCCTCGCAAAGATCTATATGACGATTATAAGAGCTACAACTCGTAGTGTGCATTCAAAACCACGCTATTTTAAATATATTATACTCAACACGCAGCACACATTTCGATATTGAATATAATAAGATATGATCCTATCTATTAAAAATATAATATACATTATATATTATATGATATTAATTAATATATAATAAAAATATACAATTTTTATGGGAAATGTATAGTACTTCAAATAAAATGAAAGAAATGTTTTCATGGAAATTATTAAATGAAAAATAATATCGTTACTTTTGAATACATAATTTTAAGAGGTTTAGAGGAAAGTCTGTAAAAAATAGCTTAAAGTTTCTTTGAAAATCATTTAAAAAAAAAAAAAAAAATCTAATCAAGAATATTAGAAATGAAAAGTAATTAAAGACAGTATACTATAAAATTTTAAAGGTTATTTTTTAAACATCCAGAAATTAAGAAAAATAAAAGAAAATACTTGACATTATTCCAATACAATTGCGTCCTTATCATTCTTATCGCAATTAGTATCGAATAATATAGGTAAATTTAGAATTTTATTTCAAGGTTTAATTATATAAAAAACGTTTTTTATATATATAAGAGCAAATATATGACCAACCATAATAACATTGTAGCAAAAAGCAAAATCGACTCTAAAGGTCATCTGCAAATTTAGCAATGAAGGTCGCGCAGTGTGAGACACCCTGTATACTACCGAGAGAGCGCACACCGGTATTTTCACCGACCGTTTCGAGAAAGAAACCGAAAGGACGAAGAAGAAGAAGAAGAAGAAGAAGTAAAAGGAAGTCGAGACGCCACGAGTCGCTCTCGAGACGTCTATATAACGTCCACATGTACACACACATACACGCACACACGTGGCAGCGCACGAGAGAGGGAAACGAGGTAGGAGGAAGAGGGGGACAAAGACGGTTCCCCCCTTTTTCCCGTAAGTGGTCTCTCTCACCGCGGGCCTTATGGGGTTTCTGCCGGCGGTTGGGCAGTATCTACATATTACAAGCTCGCGGCGCGGAGACCACCGTCGTTGACATAAGATCCTGTTATGCTGTCTGCTATCTCTCGGCACAGCTCGTGTCGCGCCATAAAAAACATTAAAAGTACAAGTAACATAAATTCGTTAAGCGCGGCGGCGGTGATCGCCTCGCTTCTCTCGCGACTCGTCTCTCTCGCAAGTGTTCCTCCTCCTCGAGAGAGAGACGAGCCCGATCGACCACTTGAACACTCTCATCCTCCTCGCTTTGTCGGGTCTTTTCGCGCCTCTACTTTCGTTGTGATTCTTTTACACATCGTCCGCCAATTATACTAATATATTGTACTAATAGACGTATGTAATACAGAAATAGATAATAGTAATACCTATTTTCTACAATTCTTTTGATTATTAATATTTTTCTATTTCTTATGAAAATATCAGAGTTTTTAAAATTTCATATTTTAATTGGAAGGGAAAAAAAATCTGATATTACGTCTACTCTGAAAATTAACACATTTTGCGAAATACCGTCGGCTTGAGGAATTTCTTTCAGTCATGTTGTGAATTCCAGGATACTCGGTATGCGCGTGCACGTAACTCACGCGGTACGCTACGCACGCGGCTCGGCCGGATAAACGAAGAGGTTCTTGTGGTAGGTACGGTTCGAAAGTGTCGTAGTAAGAAACTCGATCTGGCCCGACTCTCTAATCGACCGAGGAATTCCACGGCAATGTCTATCCGAAAGGGAAACCCAAAGATTGGACTTGGTAACGAGTTTTCGAGATTCTTGATCATCGCAAATACTCCCTCCTATATTTCAAGCCTCGGTCGCGACTCCTTCCTCTATACGATACGCATCATTTACAGAATCTCCATGTAATTAATAATTTTCGCTCTTCTTCCCACAAACCTATAAAGTTCTTGATAAATTATTAATAAAAGTTTCTAGCAATTAATTGTAAATATATATATATATATATATATATATATATATATATATATATATATATAAAAACCAAAGACACGCGAGGTTTCAGCTGTATATTTTCTTTATCTGAAAATTGATAATAATAATCTTTTCAGATCAACAAAGAGCTGAAAGAACTTTTAACCCTTTTTTGATAAGTTTATTAATATGTAAAAGTGTTTTCAAAAAAATCTAAAAAAATTTATATGTTTTCTTTAAGCATTCTAAATAAAGACCAAAATAATAAATTTGAAAAATAATTTATTTAAATATATTATTTTATGATTATTCGTTTTCGAAAAATCACGGACAAAAATAACCCACCAGTATGGAATAAGTGTTTAAAAAAAAAAAAAAAAACTCAAATTTCCGAAAAGAAAATCTTAAGTAAAGAAAAAGCTGAGAAAAATCCCATCTAAAGAAGCGCTCTTCTCAATTTGGATAAAGTTATAACGCTAAAGAAGCTGTCAATGCCTCGGAATACAGAAGGAAAACTGTGACTCCAAACGAATTGTAACACAAAATTGACAGCATCAAGAACTCTATTTGAAATTCCAGGAATATACATGTACATATATATTATATATATATATATAACGGGAGCTGCAGGTACAGAGGACAAGCGCGAAGGATGGAAGATGAAAGGCGTCCGAACGATACGCCGGGTCGTGTGGGCGTACATCCTTCAGCAAGGATGAAAGGGACAGACCGACTCTTATAGGTGCATCGATGTCCGGCGCACTTCTCCTTTGCGGATCGGCAAAACTGATGAAATTTGATGAAAAGCGTGACGGTCGGTCTCTTTAAGATTTTTCACGCGTTAAAAATGCGTGAAAGCTTCCCGTCGTTTTACAAAAATTGTAAACCCAAACGGGAAAACTTGTAAAAATTGATTACATCTGTATTCGGATCTGAAAGGGACAGGTAATGAAACTTTACGACTCATTTTCTTCGTCTTTCCTCACCTTTTCCTTTCGAGAAAAAATAAATGTTTCAATCGTGACTCGATGACAGAATCGTCTTAAATCATTCTATTGCATAAGACAAAGAATGTATCTATAAATAAAGACATTTAATGGAGACATTTTTAGTTTCTCCTTGTTTATAAATAAATACACGTATGTGTGCGAGATATGTAGGTTTTTACGTGAAAGAAGAAAGACCGCATTCTCCCTGGGGCCGTGCAAGGCGAGGAGATGAACTTCTAGGAAAAATAGATTTAAACTCTGTTCGGAAGAGGGGTTTCATCTTCCTTCTCTGAAGAATGAGATACTTCGCCTGTTCCATGACTCACGCTGTATGCAGATATTGTTAGAAATACGGCTTATTTTCTCAGCGATATACAGGTTCGGTAAATTTGGAATTCCCTTTTCTTTCGAGACGAAAACTGAAGGGAAACTATCATCTGTCATTAATTTTTTATTTTCAAATCAAAGAAAGAAATAGAAAAATTTTGCATTATATATATTTCACTACAAACTCAGATAAATTATTTTCATAAAACATCTCATATTCAGATAAACTATTTCAACTTTCAATTTCTCTTAATCTGACGTTGCCGAATTAACGAAAATAAAAAAATTAACTTTTAATTTACCTAAATCCTCTCAAGAGAAACTGACACATACATTCTTTTTTTTATTTATAGTAAATTTAAAGAAATTACATTATAATTATTTACTTGAACTTTTTCTTGAATTTTCTTTTTAAATTACAACGTGAAACATTCGGTGATTCTGGGACACCTTGTACGTGGGCAAGTTTCCACGGGTCGCCTTCAAGGCGGTACGCGCGCCGCACGTCTCTCCACCCTCTCGTAGGTATTATTAGTGTTGGAAGTTTCTCTCTCATACACGCGTAGTGTCGGCGCCCTTTAATCTCACACACGTACGCTCGCAGCGCAAGCACGCGTGCGTGAATGCCCGGTATTGTGGGCCGCACCGACGATGGTCGCTTTCAAAGTTGCCAGAAATTAAGATACAGATTACGGTATAGCGCGTCTATACGCTATTTCGTGCCGCTGGAATTCAGCGTTTATCTTCGATCGTGATCTTTATGGGCTATCGTCTTTCGGATTTGTCAGTAGTGGTAGAACATGCGGCGATATATGTATTTAAGATTCTTCCCGGAAATATTGCTAGAGCCATCGAATCACCAAATCCTATTAAGTCATTACTGACAGTAAGCCCTGACAATGTGTATATGTCTCTTTCACACGAATTCCATTTTACAAATAAAAAAAAATGTGTACGTTTTAGTTTTCAATAATTGTGAATTTTCCAAAATAAATGTTTGTGTTAAATAAATTTTTCAATCGATTAAGCTATGTTAAATAATTTTTCTATTTTCATAAAAAATTCCAAAAATATTGTATATATAATTAAAATAATTCTTTAATAATAATTTCTCGTAAACGTAAACGCACCTCTAGAGAATCTCGCAGTTTGCTTTTTAAGAAGACAAAATCAATTACTTCGTTGAAAATTAATTAAAAGGTAATTTAATTAGGTAAATATTTTTCATACGAGTACTAATAACTCGCACCCCCCCCCCCCCCCACCGCAACAACACGTCCTTTCTGTGTACGCACGCATACGTAGATATCTGCGAACGCGAGATAGTGCAGCAGGTCGAGGCCAGTACATACACGTGGCTGAATCTCTGGTGAACATAAACAAATTGGAGTAAATGAACTCTGGCGTGCGCGCGCGCGCGCGCGAGTATGTGTGACGTGATGATGATAACGGATCCGCGTATTCTGTAAACATTTTGGGGGGAGGGGGCGCGCAAACATGCATCACATGCATCACATGCGACGCAAGGCCAAGGTTGATCCGGCGCGATCGAGTTGCACATTCTCAATGAGAATAAATCAATTTCGATCAGAGCGTTTATGGATCGTTTGATTAAAAGCAAAATTGCACCGAATCTTCCTAATATACGAATCAAAAATCAACATTCGCTATGCAAAACAATTTACATTACAAAAAATTAAAAAAGATTAAACGTTTTAAATATCAATCACACGCACACTAAATTCATAAATGTATAATTTTTCCACAGCAGAAAAATTTTTAAAAATCATTTTTATGTCTGATACATGGGACAGAAAATATTTTATGGGCAGTAATATAGAGTAAGTCAAACCGAATAGAAAAGTCCTTTATCATTTTGCGATTTGCGCAATAATTATTAAACTATTAATTAAAAACGCTCAGCGAACGATATTATATATACAATACAAAGTGTCCGGTAAATAATAATCGCCCCATCTCTCTAGGGCTGATAGAGCAAGTCAAACTGAACGTAAAAGTCCTTTGCCATTTTGCGATTTTCGCAATAATTATTAACATATTAATTAAAAATATTAATATGCGCATATAGCGCTCAGCATACGCTGAACGTTTTTAATTAATATTTTAATAATTATTGCGAAAATCGCAAAATGGTAGAGGACTTTTATGTTCAGCTTGACTTGCTCTATCAGCTCTAGAGAGGTGGGGTGATTATTACCGGACACTTTGTATTGTATATGTAATATCGTTCGCTGAGCGTTTTTAATTAATAGTTTAATAATTATTGCGTAAATCGCAAAATGATAAAGGACTTTTCTATTCGGTTTGACCTGCTCCATCTGCCCATGAAAGGTCGGGCAATTATTACCCGACACCCTGTACACGTGTAGTAAAAGTAATAAAAGATAAAAAAAATTAATTTAACAAAGTAGAAACAATCAAATAATTTTGATAAATTCTCTCTCTCTTTCTCTCTCATCAAATTTCCTTTCTCCACATTAAATTATTCAATGTTTGCATAGAAAAATTGTCTTATCAAACAAATTGCTCTAAATTAAGTCGACTCACAGAAGATTAAAGCATATACAATAAAGATATAAAAATAGGGTGATATCATTATTTTCAAAGAAACATATGCCGTACTTTCATACACATACACACATGTATTCTTCGATATTCCCCGACGAAACTAATTCATCACGTTCCATTATCATCCCGCACATAAATCCTCCCGAGAGAGTCAGTCTCCCTTCTTTGTAGAGGGAGAAAAAAAAAGAAAGAGAAGGAAACAGACCCCGTATGCATACGTCTCCATATGCACGCACTCACGCCACACACACGCACGCTCGCCTTGTGGAGGCCGGGGCCACTGACTCACTGACTCATTCGGCATAAACGCGAAGCACGAAGAGGTTGATTCTCTTCTTCAACCGAGAGCCGCCTCGTCGAGAAGAAAAGTGGAGCATCGACCTCGAATTTTGGTCTCTTTGTGCCGCTCATCCCGACTGTCATCGCTTCTCTGCTTCATCGGTGATCGCGCTCTCGATTGTGCAATCGCAAGGAATCTCCGAAAATCCTTTCGCTCTATCGCGAGTCATATGATAATTCGTGAGACAATCCAATCAGCGTAAAGAGAGTCCGAGTTTTTCAACAAAAATGAATCGTCGGACAATTTTTGTGTATAATATAAAAATTTCAGTTTAAAAATTATACTTAATTACTTTCTATTCAAATAAAATATTATTTAATTGATATATTTTCATTCAATTAAGAAACGTTAACTTTTGAATATCAATAATTGTTCATTAAATTTTTTGCATCTCTTAATGTGAAAAAAAAAAAAAAAAAAAAATTACGTGCATAAATATGTCATAAACATTTTTAAAAAATCACTATACATAGAGCGTATATTTTAATAATTTTACAATAAAAATTACTACTTTTATTATTGCTACAAATTACGATTCGATAATGGCAAAGTTGCTTTTAACGAAGACGTAACCGATTTCAACGAAACGACCCGGTACATCCGCGATGTAGAAATCGCTCGTGCGACCACCCAGCACGATTATTGCGAGCAAAAAGTTCGCGAGGCCTGCTACTCCGCTTTGCCTCTTATTATAGGTGCGCGTTTCTCGGACCATCGGCCGGGATACGTCGAACGCAATTGAAAATAGCATCAACACGGATTTAATGTAGCGTAATCAAAATTAAAGATGACGGATATTAAATTAAAACATATATATCTGTGCACAAAAACAAAATTAAATATGCAATAATCTCGCGAAATAAATACACGGGAAATATACATATATGCGAAAGGATTGCATCGAGGGGTTGGTCACTAACAGTTATAATGTATAAAAATTACCCTTTGATACGGATTACCCTTAAATTACACCTCGGATTACTTAAGATTACCTAATAGTATCTCAAATTAAAAATAAATTTTGAAAAAGAAATTTTACTTTAAATTATTTTAACGCTAAAGATTATTTAGATTTAGCAAAAATAACCTTGGATTAGCCAAAATTTTGCTGGGATTGCCGTTGAATTACCTAGCCCTTCTACAAAAATTACCTAAGTGACCAACCCCTCGGAGTGCATATATTCTCTTCTCGTACTTTGAAATATCAATATTGCCTTTAATTGTCTTTAAACAATATTCTCTTAGCGAAAATGTTGAAGCTTATAAATAAAAACGACCAAGTAATGGCAAGGCTAATCGTGCAGAAAAGTCAAAATTACCAAAGTCGATTAATGAAAAAAAGAACATGATAGTATCCGCGATTGTCCTGTATCGAAGCGAGCATTCTTGAAAAATAATATCGTCCGGTTCACGTGCCACGCACATTTTCGTTCGGCTGAGAGTCCCCCGATCTCTCTGCCAGTGATAAATACTACAAGATGTTTTCGGTTGCACAAAAGATGTGCCAAGAATGACACGTCTTAGATTTGTGACTCCTGCGCGGCAGGAAGTCGAGCCTTTGATTTGAAACTTTCAAGAACCGGCTTCTCGGGGCCACCCACGTATGTGAAAATTCAAGACAATTAGTCAGTGCGTAGTTCTAGAGAGACTGGCGTGCTTGTGAATATGCGTATGTGTCGAATTATTAATGCGTAACGCAGTGCGCGAGCTTCCTTCAAACCTCATGCGTCCGTGAGGATATTTCGGAAATCGGTGTGGTTATCATCGTCACAATTAACGATATTACTTTCAGCTCGGCTAATTTCTTATGTTTCAAAAACAAGAGGAGATAGAATTTTCAACACGAGACGGTTTTTAATTACGAATCTTTCTCTCTAATCAATTTTACTATCAAGAACTGCCTATCTTTCAGATAAAAGTTTCTCGAAAATAAAATTCTATGTTGAAAGCTTTTATCCCGCACATTTCCGATTATTATATTTTTTACACGAAATCCTGCATTTTCAATTGTACCACAAATAACGGATCGACCTGTACAAGGCGATAAAATGAAACGATTCAAGATCGAGATGAGCTCGGCTAATTTTTGTATTTCAAAACAAGAGATAGAATTTTCAACACGAGACGGTTTTTAACGAGGGGTTGGTCACTGAGGTAATTTTTGTACAAGGGTTAGGTAATTCAGCGGCAATCCCAGCAAAATTTTGGCTAATCCAAGGTTATTTTTGCTAAATCTAAATAATCTTTAGCGTTCAAATAATTTAAAGTAAAATTTCTTTTTCAAAATTTATTTTTTATTTAAGATACTATTAGGTAATCTTAAATAATCCGAGGTATAATTTAAGGGTAATCCGTATCAAAGGGTAATTTTTGTACATTATAACTGTTAGTGACCAACCCCTCGGTTTTTAATAACGAATCTTTCCCTCTAATCAATTTTACTATTAACAACTGCCTATGTTTCAGATAAAAATTTCTCGAAAATAAAATTGTACGTTGAAAGCTTTTATCCCGCACATTTCCGATTATTATATTTTTTACACGAAATCCTGCATTTTCAATTGTACCACAAATAACGGATCGACCTGTACAAGGCGATAAAATGAAACGATTCAAGATCGAGATGCGATGGGAAGAAGAAGGAGTGGTTTGGGAAAGTATGATTTTGTCGTGGCTGCACACAAGCAGATTGCGGCATCATCGGTAATACCGCTTTTCGAGAGGCCCTTCGCCGACGATAAGGGTCGGGAGCGCTAACCGCCGTTAAAACCCATTTCTCGATCGTCAAAATGCGCCTCGTTAATCAGCGATCGGAGATAACACGACGCCGCCGCGCCGGTAGGAAGTAACGGCGCCGTTATCGGCGAACGGCCAATATAATTTGCATCAAATTCATGCGCTTATCTCTCCTTGGAGAACCGAATCCCGCAATACAAGTGCGTGTGACGCGCTATTATCTACATCTAGTTGTGTTGGGGTAAAAGAATAGACCTCACGGAGCGGAGCGAGTCTCGTTCCACGGACGCGGCGAACCGCTAAATTAGTTAACCGTCTTAATTAGCCGTCCCGGTATCTACACGGAAGAACGTAACATTAACGTAGTATTTCATGCGTAAATAACGTCCAAGATAATTTTACGCGATATATACGCTTTTTCCACGCCACATGTGAGGCGGAACTAAACTTGCTATATTGGTTGCTTTTTTTACGAGAAATAAAAAGATATTGTTTTATATAATGCGATTCGCACGTGCGTGAGTAAAAACGATATCGAACAATTTGATTTAAATGCCTTGTAAAAGGTGTTCGGTTAACAAATATGTATTTAACATCTTTTTTTTTTTTTTTTTTGTCTCCCTTTTTCAAATCTTTTAGATGACGATGAAACTAGACAATCGATCCTTTGATCTGTTTGACGCTTGCTATCTACAGATTATAATACATCATACATTCTTAATCATATTCATGACTAATTAGTATGTTACAAATATCACATGCACAAGAAAGGATAAATAGGCTCGGGTTCATAAACGCATAATCTTGTTTGTAGTTATGTTTATATAATCCCCCTTTTAGATTATGAAAAGAATCTTATGACCACATTTAAATACGATTAAAAAGAATCTCCAAATTTCAAAATTCGAAAACGTCGGAAACTTAAAAATACCTTTCGCTCTAATTATTTTTTTAATATATTATATTATATAATTTTTTCTGATAGATTTTAATATACATATATACTAACATTTTGTAAGAAACTAAAGTAATAAATTTTTAATATTAAATAGTTGATAATTTAATGAAATATGGAAAGGAGAAATTAAAGAAGATAATTTGTTGAAAATTACTTTGTTTTCGCGATGAAATTTTCGTTCCGAAAAAAAATAGAACGATGTCGCGAAGTCGAGGAGGAATTATATAAAGGGAAACGATGCAACGTGAAGGCTCACCTTTAGGAGCTGATCTAACGCTATTGCAGCGTCCGTCCAGCTGGGTCTGACATAGAGATCCGACTCGTGCCGGATCTTGGCGTTTTCCGCCGCCCTGGAGTCTTTCTCATCCTCCGCGCCACCATTCTGCCGCGGGCCCTGCGATCCAGAAGGGCGTTCCGCTAGGATCCCTGTGGATATAGGGCCAGACGCGGAAACCATGGTCTGTCATGCATTCGCCCGCACGCCACGCGCGGTTACGATTTTACGAACCCGTTCACCTTCGCCCCCTTCGTCTCTTTCTATCCGTCGTTTCTCCCTCGTTCTCACCGACCGACCGATCTTCAATTTCTCATCGATCTCTCGTTACGGATCTCGTTGTGCGGCTTGCTAGAGGTTCTCTGACAACCCTCGAGGTAATAAATAACTTCGCGTTGACGTTTTAATATCGGTTCTTTTTTTTTTCTTTTTTTTTTTTTTTTTTAAGGGGGACTCGAACGATCTGGTTCGAAATCGGGGCGCGGTATTCTTTTCGGAGCTGTCTCTCTTTTCTCTCTCTCTCTCGATCTCGTCGCGAACTCGAACGTGGGACCGAAACGACCCGCGGGACGCTCACCCTCGCACTCACTGGCTGGAGAAATCGTAACACCTTTCGGGAGCACTTGTTCACCAACACTGTCCGCGGGTTTGTACAATAACCACGTGACCTCGCTCGAAATTCGCGCACGAGGATAGCGTGTCACGATGCGCATGCGCACGCGTCCTGCCGATATATGTATCGTACTCTGCGCCGACGAGATCGGTTTTTAGGTTACCCGCGATAAACACTCGTCTCTCTCTCTCTCTCTCTCTCTCTCTCTCTCTTTTTCTTGCTCTCACTAACGGAGCCGAGAACGCGCCAGCGAAGAAAACGTATCGCGCGACGCGACGCGATTAATTTTTTTTTCCCGCGTCACGTGTCGTAATCCGCCGGATAGCCGGATGGGGGGGGGGCCCGTTTAGGGCCCGGCTCGTTGTCACACTGTCACACCACCGAACGTTATTGTTGTCGTCGTTGCCGCCGTCGTCGCTGCTCGGACGCGTTCGCAGAGTGCGACGGGCCCCTCTGCGTGGGCCCCTGATACGTCCTGGTGATGCGTACTCGTGCGTAATGGTGCGACGACGGGCGCCGGCGTCCACACGACCGCCACTTAGAGCAGTCTAAGTCGGTACTAAGCGAAACGCGCTGCCACATTTCTTTCGTGGCCTGCCTGCTGCCTGCCCTGCCGCGCCGGCCATAGTTGACGGCCTCCCCACCCCTTCTCCAGAACGGCGCTCGCGCTCGATCGGGCTGCGCAAACATTCAGGCTCGTACGCCATGAGCCCCGGCCCCGTATCTTCGATATCAACATTTATTATCATATATTACCTGCATTCGCGCGTCTCGCGATGCGTTGTATAAAATTTATTTTTATTTTTCAATACGTAAGAGAAAACATTAATACGTATATACTGACATATATTAAGAAAAATATTAGTATATATTCATATTTTTAGAATATACATAATTATATTGATATAATATACCAAGAATGTTATTTTACAAGAATACTATATTAGCATACTTGTATACTATGTACTATAAGTATACTAAAATGGTATATCTATAGCATTCTTCCTCATGAAAATAAAGAGGACGAATTAAGTCTCGATATATATAATTAAGTATGGAAAATTGTTTTTTTTTTTTTTGTTTTTTTTTATATTGATCGATTAGTGGATCCGAATCCATAAACTGAGAAATTTTACATATATTTCGCACAGATCATATTTGATCGATCGATCGATCGAGGCTCGGATGGCGAATGAAGATCCACCCACGGATCGATGCGTTACTGCGCGCGGAGATGACGTTGAGCCGAACGGAGCCGAGATGGACCGAAGTGTCGGAGACTCGGAGACGATTGGCGGAGGCGTTTGGCGTCCGCGTTGCTAGGATACCCAGGGACTAGCGAGGGGAGCCGACTCTAGACCACACACGCGTTCCCATTTTTCCTCGGAGCAAAAACATTACCCACACATTGAGACGCGAGATGTACACATACGCACGCACGCACGCACGCACATGACGTTACACAGCTGCGTTACGCGCGGATCGACACGGCACACAGTGGTGCCTAGATGGACGAAAACTTTCAACTTCTTTTTTTGGAAAATTTTATCTTAAATGTATTTGAATCCATACGCATATTCGTGTAATCGCTGGTTGATAAGAAATTGCGATACAAGATTTCGCGAATAGCAATATTTTGATAAATTGAAGCGATTTTTAATACAATAGATTTTTTTAATAAAAATATTATTCTTTGAATAAATTTTTTTAAATATATCTAGAAATATCTTATGCAGAATAATGTCAAGCATTTAAAAAACAAGAGACCAAGTTAAAATGTGCGAAAAAAAATCTACAAAGCTGCGCGTTAAATCCTCGCTTCGCGTAATTTCTAATTTTATCACAACGGGAAAGGCGAGTACAAACGAAATGATTACAAATAGTTAAAATAACATTTCATTTACAGTTTGACGTCTGGTAATTTACTTACAGTAGCTACAAGAATAGTTAAAAAAAATTGAAGGGACCCACACACACGTGAATCATGCAAGAGGATGGCATAATCGGGAGAATAAAGATAATAAAGAATCGTTATACTTTAAGATTTAGAACTAGAAAAATATTAATTTGAGTCATCGATCAATAAAGAATTTCTTCTCATATCTTATTGGACATCATGCTTGATCCGTAAAATCTTTTAGACATTATTGTGTGTGTGTGTGTGTGCGCGCGCGCGGGGATGATATTTTCATCTCAGTCTCTCCGCATCTTTCGGTGCTCTATTTATGCGCATGTCGTGTATTTGTTTATGTACATACTTATTTAAAGAAGTAAAAATTATCAGAACACCAAAGACATTTTCATATTTGAAATATGTGATACAAAGGCGTGAATGAGCCAAACACGTATAATTTAAATTATAGTAAAATTATTTAATGCAAAGTCAGAAAAAACTACAATAAAATTAAAATGTCGAATCGCAATATAAACGTGAATATAATCGTAGCGGAAGTAACAAAGATGTATAAACAAATTGCGATTCGACATTTTAATTTTATTGTAGTTTTTTCTGACTTTGCATTAAATAATTTTATTATAATTTAAATTATACGTGTTTGGCTTATTCACGCCTTTGTACCACATTTTCCGATCTTTAATTTTTTACGAGCCTTTTTTATTAATTTATTTTCATATTTGTATTCATAATCTATATTCGGCGTTAAATGTGGCCATTCGATTTTTAGTCCAAGTAATATCATACGCGACCTTCACAAGATATAAAAAAATTTTGAATTAAAAGGTTCCTTTAACGATAAGTATAATAATATAAGGTTTTAAAAACACGGATTTTATCGTCTTAAACGCGTTATTGATCGGCATATTTCAGCGAAGAAATTCAGCATTAGTTTATCAATGAATTCGACAAAAACTTATATAATAAATATATAATTTTTTAGAACATAATAAATAGAATATTCTCGTGTTTAACAAAGAATAATTAATTCTTATGTTCGAGTAAAATTTGCTTAAGCAAAATAATTTGAATTAATTATATATATATATATTTTAAAAAATCATGCGATAAATTATACAACATACAAATTAATATAATTCGCGAAAGACGAGAAACTAAAATATAATTCGTTTATCTTAAATTGTTTATAAAGTGAAAAGGAAACTTTTTTTCACGTTCATCGTTGCAACAATTTTTTCTTTGAACTATTTCAGCTTTTGTACATTGCCATTATAACTGCAAATTACTTAGGGTCTTTACTAAATTAAACTGCTTTTCAACGAAATGTTGCATTGTTGTACATTTACGCTCGACATTTTTCCCATCCGGGATATAAAATGTAAATGCGTGGGAGTGAAGGCCGGCCGTTTCCGACGCGTCGCGGAGTGTTGCTCGGCACGATTAACGTATTAAATTATCGTAATATCTGTATAACGACACGACTTCATTAAGCATCACACTGTTTCATTTTTGCGCATACATACGCGAATGTATAATTTAAAAAATAATTACGAAATATTTTAAAATATATCTACCGGTAACTTTGATTGTAATTTCAAAATTGCACTTTTTCAAGAGATTTTGTTTGTACAAATATTTTTCATGTATATATATATATATATATATATATATATATGTATAACATTGCTTGTATAAGTTTCTCTATCCCAAAAGCTTTTTGCGTAAATTACAATAGAAATAATAGACTAAAATATTATAGACTTAGACATTGACTGATCGAGATTATAGAAAAAGAAAAAAGAATTCTTTTATTCGTTTTGTACTCTACATAAATGTTTCTGTAAACGTTTGTCTGTATAAATAAATAAATACATAAATATCTTCTTATTTTGATTAAAAAATTATTTCACGTATGCGAATGTTAATATCCTTTGGTATCGAGAGATCTTATTCAAGCGGCTGTTGTTTTAAATAAAAAGAAAAAAATACTAGATGCTCTCCATTTGCTCGGTAAGAAGGGAGAAAGGAGAAAGATGAAGAAAAAGAACGAAGGAGAAAGAAAGGCGGATCTTTGCGTATTGTGTCCTCTTTGACGAATGCACCCCGCGGTCGCCCCGTCGATCGACGATAAGACGAACGCGCGCGCCGAGGAACCGTTAATAATTTTTACGACACTCTTAACTCGCCACCCGGTATTAAGCGGTCCTCCGTAGGAGACAGGCTTTGATCTTCGCCGACGCCGGTGTATCGACTTAATGAGTGCGGGAGCGAGATAGCGGCTGAATCAGCGCGCGCGCGCGCGCGCACACACACGCACTTCGCCTGTGGAACCGCCTGTGGTTTCTCGTCGATTCACGAACGCATGTCGCGTCGCATAATTTCAGGCGCATCGTCGAAGAGGAACGACGCGCGAGAATAATCTCACGTAGCCGATAGTCGACGATTGTTCGGAGAGGATTCGAGGAAGAGTCGAAACCCCGCTGTTACGATTCCAATTTCCAGAAGAATGCTACGGACGATATACAGGGTTTTCGAAAAGTCCGCAAACGGTCGAATATCTCGAAAACAAAGCATTTTAGAGAAAAATGTTTCACGTAAAAGTTGATTGGTTCGAAAAGCGCCATAAAATGGTCCCATTGGTTTGACCTTGGATAGTCGTTTGAAGGTTACATGAAGGTCACCTGCAATTTCTTAAATGGGACACCCTATATATTTTTGCATATTCTTGTAGCTTACCTCGAGAGCTTTCCAAAACACTATGAATATAATGAAATATTTTTTCATTAAGTATTTTTCGAGTTATGAGGCTTGAAAGGACCAATATTTTGACATCAAATACGAACGTACAATATTAATTTTTTGATTTTTTTTAAAGAAACAACCATGTATTTTATGATTGTTATTTTGTGCTAAAAAGTATTAAAATAAGATAATCGAAAAATTAATATTTTACGAGATATTTCGTATTTGATGTCAAAATACTGCAACTTTGAAGCCGAAAAGTACTTAATCAAAAAATATTTTATTGTAGTGTTTTGAAAAGCTCTCTAGGTAAACTACAAGGAAAAACAATAAAAAATAGGGTGTCCCATTTAAGAAATTGCAGGTGACCTTCATGTAACCTTCAAATGACTATCCAAGGTCAAACTAATGGGACCATTTTATGGCGCTTTTCGGACCAATCAACTTTTACGTGAAACATTTTTCTCTAAAATGCTTTATTTTCAAGATATTTGACCGTTTCCGGACTTTTCGAAAACCCTATATATTTTAAATTTTGTATCGCACGAATAATCTGTACACATTGACGGCTTAACTTAACACTCTCACAATCTCTGTGCATTTCAAGAGTCAAAATGGAATATATATTTACGCGATCACACCAATGCAGTTAATATAAGATTAAACTATACTGTTTAATTTGACCGTATTTTAAATTTCTTATAAACAAAATTACTTTCAATAATTAAAATTACATCGATTACTTTATTTTAATATCAATTTGTATATAATAAACTTTTATTATTCAGAAAACCTCACGAATAATTCAAATGTATAATTTATTAACTGAAATTATTTAACATTAACATATTAACTATACTAACATTTTTAAAACCGTTATCACACACACACAGTAAGTTTTTTTTTTTATTTAGCTTAATATGTATTTTATTGATATTATTGAGATTTAATAAATTTGAAAAAATATTTATGCTTTTTTAGACGTCAATTAAAACTCTATCCAATTTAATCTTTAGAGACTTATTCACATATTATCTCTCTATTGGATAAAAATAAAGAAGCAAGAGGAAGAAAAGATAGAGCGAGAGAGAAAGAGGCATAGAACGAGGTAGAAAGAGAGGGAGAAGGAAAGAGTTGGAGAGGAAGATATCCGACTTACTAATTGCAGCGACGTCGGTGGTCCGAAGGCACACCGCGGGCCATAATGAAAAGCAATATGGTCAGGATACATGGTACGGATCCGCTTGGACTCATCTCGGTGACTATCCCGAATTAAAATCGTAAATTCAGCTCGAAGGATTTGTAGCGGCGCCGCGCTCGCCTTTAAACTGCGACGCGCGTCGTGTGGTCAAAATTCTGGAAAATAATTATAATTGTTTAGAGAGCAAGAAAAGGAAAACAAAACGTATATAAGAAAAATAGAGCAGCTCATTTCTCGATAAGATTGTGCGTATGTATATGTAAATCCAATTTTAAATATAATATAAACTTTAATTTCGATGTATGACAAAGTTAAAAGAGAGAGATACTTTTTGCTGTAGTAAATGCAATCTTTGAGAGATAAAACGCGATAAATATTGTGATAATCCACAAAACCCAATCAGGGTTTTCTACTCAAGTCTTGTAAACAAAATTCTCTACAAATTCCTGGATTCAGATATCTTTGTTCAAAATTCCCGGTAAAGCTAATATTTTACAAATTTTTCAAAATGAAACAAAGACGGATATATATTTATAATTTGCAGCATAAGAGCAAAATTATCAAAGAGAGAATTTAAAAAAAAAATTCTCCGCGTCTCAATTAAATTCCATGAGAATTTCTTGATTTCTCTAGGTACAAAAAATTTCTGAGAATTTCAGGTTTTTCATGTTTTTTTTCAGAGTATATATCTTAATAATAAGATAAATAATAAATAAGAACATTAAGATAACACTGTTATTAATCTTAGAAAAGCGAAGATAGAAGACAAATAAAATCCATAACCACGTTTCACGGATAAAGATGTTCTACGGAAAGATAGATTGAGACTTCAAGAAAGTTCTGCAGGCTACCTAGTTACAATTGGTTCGATTTCGGAGGGTAGTTAAACAGTCGTAAAGACCCATAAGCCACAAACTGGTAGGTTAAAATGGTGGAATTTAGTAAGACGAATTGCCACAGCGGTAGGACTTCGCTATTGTGTCGAGCACACTCCTGTGAGAAATCCAAAAAGTCAGTAAATTTCCCGGACGCGCTGCGAGAGCCCAGGGGGAAGAGAAGGGAATAATACCTGGTCGTCCGTAGGACGTACGACTCGGTCTCTACGTACGCTCTGTTTGCGTAGGACGGGGACCACCCAGGTCGGGCCGACGCCTCTGTCCGCCTGGTGGATCCGACTTGGCGGAATCCTTCGCTTCGCTGAGCGGAGCGGAGGCGACGTATACGTAAGGCAGGGGCGGATCGACCATGAAATTCGGACGGCTTTTGAGAATCATATCGGATTATGACGTCAGAAGCGAAAAATCCTGTCAATTCTTTTCCTGTCCTATGTGTAGAAATAATGTATGTGTGTGGGTGTGTGTTGTCGAGACAAATTAATTCTTACAGCATACCATTGATATACATATCTCGTATTAAATATTGTGGCAAAATATGCCAAGATATTTCTTACATATACTATATTTAATAAAAATGAGATTGCGCATTATTATTTGAGAATACAATCGCGAATTGTTTCCCATTCAAGATGAATTTGTTTCAAGTTAAATAATTTTTTTACGAAAGAAAATTTCAGAGTTTATACAATTAAGCAGAGATGTGCATTATTTGAAATAAATGCATTTAAAATGAAAATGTAAAATGTCTATTTTGTATTTTGCATTTAAAATACATCTTATCAAAAGGCATTTTACATTTTTTTATCTGTTTTCTATTTCAAGGAATTTTTTTTTGCAAATTCAAAAATTAATCGAGATATCGATAATATTAGTCGTAAATATCAATAAATGGATATTTATGTAACATTGCATTGCACTTGTTTATTGTAAAATAAATCCTAGATTAAATATTTAGTAATTTAGTCATTGTGTGTATATAATTCATGCAATCATATATCATGCAATGATACTAGAATACAGATCTAATTTCACGTAAAAAATAAGAACGGACAAAACAAGATCTAATCTAATCTAATAGATAGATAATAAGAATAAGAATTTAATTATAAATAAATATAAGAATATAAATATTTTTAAAAAGTCATTTTTATTTTAAAAAACCATTTTAAAAATGTCTATTTTTCATTTCCTACTTTAAATGGATGTTTAAAAATTATTTTGTATTTTGTATTTTTAAATAAAAATGTTGCAACTATTTTGCATCTTCTATTTCAAATAAAATTGGACACCCATTTTGCACATCTCTGGTATTAAGTACTGTAATATTAGTAGTAAAATATAATATAATGTACTAATTTAACAAAAAAAACTACCTAAAAATAAAATGGGAAATAGAAATAAAATATATTTAATTTTGACAAATATACAATTATTTTCCAAAGATTTTGAAATACATTGTATTACGTACATTTTATGATCTAAATATTTTTCAACTTTTGAGACCCTTGTATTATTGAACGTCCTTTTTTAAATTCACATTGAGTGGTTCCTAGTATTACGATCAGTTCATCCTTCATGGTAACAAAATTTTTACTATGCGTTATTTCAATGCGTTATTTTTCATCCCATTATATATCCTAGTGACAAGGTCGTGATTCCCTATGACGATTCTTAAACGATTCCTGTGATGGATATACGGATACATCTCCATTGTGCAACGAGAAAAGCTTTAGGGAATTAGCGTGTAAAACGTCTAGTCCAGTCGGACACTTATTGTCTATTCAGTTCGACCACCTATCGTGAATATGCGGTCTTCATGTCTCTATTCAGTTCCATATTATAAAGAGAAAATAGAGATTTGCGATCAGTTCATCAATTTTTTCTCTCTATTGCACCTGCATATTTAAATTTAAATATTGTTTCTGTTCTAATTTCATAACTTTTTTTTTATTTCTTGGAATATGAAAATTCCATGTGTCATAATATCATTATTAATATTTTTATATTATTAGGCGATATATTTCAATTGCTATTGTTTATTCAACTATGTTGACATAATTAAATTTAAATATTTTAACGCAATCATATAGACATATCTTTATCAACAAGTAGTAAAAATAATTTTTTACAAACAAAATTTTAATAAAATTTGAAACACGTGCAATATATGGTACTAATTAAAGTTAAGGCATCACTTTTCCCATCAAGAAGCGTATATATTACATCACGAACGAAAAGTATTCAACGAACAAGGGTCGGCATTCTCATGGGACATTTGAGATAATTCCAAGACTAGAAGCGCATTTCTTAAAATCTTTTTCATAATTGTAAATACCGATTTTGGGAGAATTAAAAAAAAAAAATATCTGTTTGATATAAGATATATTTAATAAATTACACACACTCTTGTTATTTCCAATGATATTTTAATCATTGTAACGTATACAATTTTTTAATGCAACCCTTTTTTAATTTTTAATTCACATGGGTACATATTTGGATATTCTCTAGATAAAGAACTTTCGACAATGCACCTAAACACCATAATCGCTAAATAACGCCATATATGGTGGTTAAGCGGGATTCTTGTGCGTGTGCGTGCGTGTATGACGGCGGCGCACGCGTAACTCACGTGGTCCTATGCTTAATATCAAAACAGTGTTAGTGACTGACCACCCACGGCGAAACCGAGGGACCACCTAATGAGACGCGCTATTATAAGGGGCCCGTCTCCACTTCGCACTTTGCTTCAACTGCCGTCCTCCTTTAACCTTTTAACACGGCAGACACCCCTGCCTGCTTCTAACGGAGCTCGTTCGAGGACACTAGAACGTGTCTTTTTTCTCTTTATTGCAAGGAATTCTAATATAGAGAGAAATCGTGGAATATATATCATATTTTGAAATATATTATCGAATTAATATCAAAAATAAATCCCGATCTATTCGTTTAACTAACAATAAGCCGCCTATATATAAAATTTATCAAATTATTTGGAAAATCCTTAAATTAAATGCAAAGAAAAATATGTTCAATTAATTAGAATCATTTTTGTCGAAAGTTGTATTTGTAAAATAGAATCAAAGAAGTTTTTATTAAATTTTTTAAAGATCAAAAAAATTTATAATGTTATGATATAAAATAGATGTCATTTTGTTGAAAACTATAATTGACTTTGAAATAACTTTGAATGAATAAATGACTTTATATCTGTGCAAAGTCAAATATAGGTCACTAAGTTTCTTTTAATTTAAAATAACTTTTGTCTGACAAAAATTTGCAATCCTTTATTATAATAAAAGAGATCATTAATGCTTGAATGCGAGACACTCTATATAATCATATATTCAATCAATTTTTTGAAATAATTAAAATATTGCCAAGTTCTGTTTGTAAAACTTCTTTCTGGCATCATTGTAGGAAAAGAAAGAACTCAACGCTTTGTATTCCCTCGCGAGAGGATGAGATCGAGATAAAGATTTGTAAAATTCTGTCTCTCTCTCTCGAGAGAGAGAGAGAGCGAGATGCTATCGCGAGCTCGCTCGACGGCCAACTCGCGCGCGCAAATCAACGTTTACACGTGCGTCATTAGAAATCAATAAGCACACTCACGACACGCAAGGTTACCGTATGTGTGCGTACAAGCGCACGCACATGCGTGCAAGCGCGTATACACGCGGGACGAGTCTCTCTCTATCTCTCCTCTAAGCCTCGTATTTCGTGATCGTGTGGACCACCCAGCTAGTCCATCGCGGAAGTACGCACGCACGATTTGCACGCGCACGTATATATACGCGTGCGGCACTAACAGGATATACAGGGTGTCTCACAAACGTTGACGTAAGCCTCATTCAATTTTCCACAAAATTCTTTTTTTTTTCTTATAAAAAATTTCTTTTATGAAATTCAATTATGCACTCTCTCACGCGTTTATGGAAATGTGTATGAAAATGTGAGTGCCCCACGAGAATTTTGTAGCATAAGGTAAACTAGGATATGATGGCCATAGGCTGTAATTTTTTCAATAATCGCTTTTTTAGTCATTATCAAAGATAATCGATATTTACGGTAGTTTATGTGCATACATTGTTTGAAATAACGATATTGTGAGTCTTATATCATTTTTTTACTATTGACTACCTGCAAAGTTTTTCATTTATCCACTAAAAACTGTTATAACGTCGAATAAATTACAGTTAAGCTATCGTAATTGACGTTAGACATATTATAAAGATATGTAAATTGTTATATGACCTATAATTTTTATTTTCATTTTCACTATTTTTTATAAACATTATGACCATCTTTCCGTCACTATGGTCATCTTTTCCTTAAAAGTTGGCTAAGGTGGCCAATGCTTATGTCGTACTATTTTGATAATATAAAATTTCTATGAAATATTTTCCTTTTAATTTCGATGATATTACGTAATTGAAGCTTCAGTGAAGATAATCTGCCAAACACTATTAAAAAAATAACAAAAATAAAAGTGTGTTTCTTGCACTTAAAAAAACTATGGCCATCTTATCCGAGTTTACCCTATAATGTGCTATTGTTTACACGCGTTTGTTTTATTGTCTCGAGTAGGATATAACGATGCTTTGTATGTCGTATTATCTTTTGAAATACGATCGTACGAGACTAAAGGCGGTAATTGTTTCTTTGTTGCCTACTTTCTCTCTTTTTTTTTCTCCGTTTTATTATTTTACAAAAAATTAACTTTACTATAATTTTCGACTTTAATAATATCCGCTAAATTTGAGACACCCTATACAAAGTTTAAATACGTCGTTTCCCGAGGAGATTATGACGATTGCGTCTTTCACCTCTTAATTCGCCGATTTTCGTCCTTTACGACCGTCATTAAAAATGTCGTTCTTTTAGCTTCAACTTTTCAGCCCCTGATTACAAGCCTCCCGTTCTCGACCCTTTGCTCTTGACTGTTCGGCGCCCATTATTACATACATTTATCGATAATACCGGATCCAATTACGACGACGATTTTCACATTTGGAGGGTCGCGTCAAGGAGGGACACTCGTTATTTTCCCAGAGATCGAGATGATCAATTCTATCACATGATAATCAAGATTGGTTTTTCCCACTGCTTTCTCGCGCAAGGGGGGCGGGGGGCGAAGTAGACGATCCATATTTTTTGTATTTCCTGCTTTTCTTTTTTTTGTTTCCTCAAGGGACGAAGAAGAGTCCTCTCGATACGGATATCGCCTCCGGTTGAAGGAAAGGGAGGGGGTTGATGGCGGGCCCCGCTTAATGTCGTCTCCGGGGTGGTTACGCGCGTTTGCGTGCACAGCAGCGTCATTATACGTGAAATAACATGTTGCACTCGTTCGTTGCATACACGCTTGTGAGCGAAGTAAATTAATAATTGGAACGTTTTGGATGGACTGTCGGCACGCTCGCGGATGATATTATACAATCTTCGCGTGGAAAACCAATTCGATTGCCGGTTCGTCCGACTTTTCGTACAAAGGGTGCAGCTGCGACGATAACAGGATAAATAAATTAGGCTAAAACTGATATAATTAATTTTGTAATACTTTAGGTCAACTTATTTCTTAAAGGAAAGACAAGAAATGAAAGTTATCTTTTTCCGTGACAACAGAGATGTGCAAAATGGGTATCCAAATTTATTTGAAATAGAAAATGCAACATAGTTGCAACATTTCCATTTAAAAATGCAAAATACAAAATAATTTTTAAACATCAACATTTTTAAAATAGGAAATGAAAAAGACATTTTTAAAATGGTTTTTTAAAATAAAAATGACTTTTTTAAAATATTTATATTCTTATATTTATTTATATTTAAATTTGTATTCTTATTATCTATCTATTAGATTAGATTAGACCTTGTACTATGCGTTCTTATTTTTTATGTAAAATTAGATCTGTATTCTAATATCATTGCATGATATACGATTGCATGAATTATACACATAAATATTGATTTATGTAACATTGCATTGCACTTGTTCTATTATAAAATAAATCCTAGATTAAATATTTAGTAATTTAGTCATTTACATTTGTTATGTCAAAATTATGTAAAATAAAATGTTATGTAAAATTTAATCATTTACATATTATTATATACATTTGTTGATATTTAGAACTAATATTATCGATATCTTGATTAATTTTTAAATTTACAAAAAAATTTATTTAAAATAGAAAATGAACAATGAAAACTATTGAAATGTAAAATGGCTTTTGAAAACATGTATTTTAAATGCAAGATACAAAATAGGCATTTTACATTTCCATTTTAAATGCATTTATTTCAAATAATGCACATCTCTGCGTGACAATTATTTCAATAATCAAGAGGGAATCGAAGTTTCACTGCTTTATCAGAGAGATTTTATTTTTTTTTCTAAATTTTATTATTCTTAGGGGAATAACAATGTCAATTTTAGCCTGTGTAAAAATTGTAAATTGTTCTATAAATAATATCGTTGACACGTGCGGAAAAAAATCTCGACCACGCTGTCGGGAGATGTCGATTTAGAAAAATAGTTCTCGATAAAAAATACCAATACAAAATATTTAAAAAGCAAATTTATCACTCGTGTTTATCGCGATCGTTGCGCGGGCGAAGTGTCAGGTAGAATTGGGCGACTTTGCAACTTTTTTTACGATTTTCGCCGATTATGTGGGCGCAAGGGAATCGCGTAGAAATGAGCGAATTAGGCAAATCTGCAAAAGTACAAGACAGCGGTTTCTTACGCGAGATAAAGACGAGACTTTTCGGCATTTTACCGTGTAATTATAACTTAGTTAATTATTTATCGATAATAAAACTCCCTAATATAAAGTCGTATACATTTTTTGATTAAAGATTAAGTTACAATAAACACGTATAAATTTCTGACATCTATTGGTATGAGATTTAGCAAGAAATAAAGATCTTAAAATTCTCTCGAAAAGTTACATAAAGTTATATTCGAACACTCGATACAATCGATTAAATCAATAGTATTTGCTACTATAAGACTAACCATACGCTATCTGCATCTACATTGGCTACCGGAACTCTTAGCCGATCATCTACGAACGTTTATCAGTCAGTCGAAAGATCGAGAGGTCGTGACTTCCGGTGCTGAACAGCATCGTACATTCCTTATCCCTTCGGGTAATCGCCATTATATTTGTTGACTCAGCGAGTTTCAGAGTATCTGGTGATCGATCTTGTCAGAATAGCTGATCCGACCGACTCATCGATCTATCCTTTTGGGCCCTGCGCGAATATTAATGGAAACAACGTTTGTCATCTTATGACAAATCAGAAATAGAAGATTAAAAAACGCAGATTGGCAAATACCGTCAATCATTCTACATTCGAATTATATCCCTTCCTAAATCTTCGTTAAAAAAAAAAAAAAAAAAAACAAGCAACCTATATTCTTTTAAAACATAAAATAGGTATACGTGTAATTGTCAAATTTATCACGTTGCAAATTTCTTTGCTACGTAAAAAGGGGATTAAAAATATATGTGTGTTAGACACGATGCGCTTAATACCGAAGATCTAAGAATCGCATAAGGAATTTTAAACTGGGTCGAAGTCAAACGAAATATACGAGCAAAATCACGACAAATATCAGTAAATATCAGTTAAAAATTATTATATTTGAGATTATAGTAGTTTTATAAGTTATTTTATAAAAATTTGTATATATGAAAAATTGTTTTATAAAAAAGAATTAATAATTACAACTTTATGCTTGTTTGCATATATTCGTTTGTGATTGTTTGTATTGTACAATATATTCGTTGGCTTTAGATCTCCAGACCTAAGCTTTACGCACTTATGTACGTCATAAACGAGCACGAACGAGCATTGCGCGTATTGTATCATCGACTTTATATCATCTTGTGTAAATTCTCCTCGCTTTCCGCACACGTTGCTGCCAACTCGTTTGCACACTGACTTACCGTGACAGTTTGAAGTCGCGTGTCTAAATGAGTATGATTTATCAGCGCGACACATGGTCGCCTAAGAGGGATTTTACGGATGAAAACTTTCCAGTTATTCGAGAAAATTGATCGAGCATCACCGCGTACATCCGTTGACGTTATACTCACTTTTCACTAATTCTCCGGTTTAAATGTATTCTGTCAATTATATTATATATTATATTACGCCGTTAAATATAAACAAATTAATATTAAAATTACAGTATTCTCTCAAGAATATTGTAATTTTAATATTAATTTGTTTATATTTAACGACGTAATATAATATATAATATACATACTACGAAAACTTCTTTTAACACATTGAATTATTGCTCACTTTTAAAGATTTCTAAAATCATATTTTATGTAATAGAATTACATCTGTTTAATTGATAATTACGAGAAGCAAATTTGTATCATCAAAATATTGTAAAAAATGAAAACTTTTATTGAATTTAATTCCAACGATATATATATGTTATGATATTATTTTAATTCGTTGATTAATATTAAGTTGATATAAAAGATTCATTATTTTTACTGTATGTGTGTATGTGTTACAAGCTTGAAATAAGAATGTATTTTTATATGATAAGATACCATGATATTTATACATCAGGTATAGTTTAACAAATATATAAAAATATTTTCAGATAGCATAAAATACTAAAAAAAAAAGATAAATTGATATTTTAATATTCATATCAAAAACTAATTTCTAATAACTTTGTATATAAATCCTTTTTTAATTCCATTTAACATACAACAAAGTTGGTACATTGATCTAATAAATAACTGTTTGATAAAAGTTTTCGTAAATAATAACCCCTTCTTACTCTTCCTCTTTAAATAAAATACCTCGTAATACTTTAACAGTTTCAAACGTTGCTTCGTCGTTTTATCAAATTAATCAATAAATAATGAATAATAACAGAAATCAATCTTCGTTGAGTTTTATCCGAAGAATCCTCTCTACTCTGATTGTAATAATTGAAAGGCATAAAGAGACTCGGGATTCTGTGCGAGAGAATCACTATAGTAGATTTCAATTCGGATGATATCTGCGAAATAGAAAGCAAGCGGACAAACCGGTGAACGAGCCAGGGCGATGGACGGACGGACAGACAAACAGACGGACGGACGGACGCGTATGTCGCATTCCGTGTTTATTATTTTGTCGGTGGGTGGTCCAGAGAAGTCCGGAGTGCCGTCTTGGTGGCCGATAGCATCTCTCGTGTGCACGCACTGTTGAACGCAGTCATCTTGCGTAAGGAAGTAGTCGACTTCTCTTTCCCTCTCGCCCTTCTATTCCCTCCTTTTCTTATGCTCTCTCTCTTTCTCTCTCTTTTTCTCTCTCCCCCCCTCTCTCTTTCTTTCTCTTTCTAGCAATATACGACTCTCGTCTCTCCTACCCTTCTCTGTTTTTCTCTTTCTTTTTCTCACGTCTGGACTACACAGTCCTCGCCTTTCTTTCTTTCTTTCTTTCGTGAAAAAAGCGAGAAAAAAAAGAAGAAAGAGAAGGAAAATCGAATATTGCTATGTACAGGACATGGGCAGGATATTCGAGTCTGTTGTATGTTGCTCTGTACTGATAGCTAAAAGAGATCTCTCTGTCTTCTTACAGTACCGGCCAAAAATATATCACCTTTAGGATTTTTGAGCATAAATTTAATTTAATCTACTTACTTATAAAATTAATTTTTTATATTATTTTATGAAAAATATTTTATTTGGTAAGTTGTATTTACTATCAAAACATATATTATGATATTATAAATATCCATGCACTTTGAATAAAATTATACTCAAAAATACTAAAAGTGATATATTTTTGGCCGGTATTGTATATAGAACAATCGATTTTGCGATAAAAATCTGCAATTAAAATTGATGACACAGATCAGATGATACAAAGAAACAATAATTTAAAAAAATAGAATAAATGTAATCTCTTTCGTTTTACAATTATTCCAAATTATTTTTAAAAAATGCTCTTTACAATGATGTTTTTATTAATAAACTTGATAAGAAATGGAATTCTAATAAATTTTGTTCATTTATTATAAAAATATCGAGTTATGTTAAGTATTATATATAGTAAATTATACGTATATGGAGCAATATAATTTTTTTAACAAAATATATAAAAAAACTTATAATCATTATTTTGTTTTAGTCACATATATTAACAATAAAATATCTAAAGATATATATATGACACACTCTCTCTCTCTCTCTTTACATATATGCCTAATTTAATCAATAAACTAGTTTACTAGTTTATTAATAAAAATTATTAGTTTATATAAATGTTAATATCAGTATCTATTACAAATTATAACTAGTAGTTTATTTAAAAAGATATTTTATATATTTTTGTATAAACTATATCTGATAGAAGGTAATACTATCGTGTCCCATTGTAGAAAAACATATTTTAAAAATTTACGTTAAAAAAGTTATTCTTTATCAAGATTAATTTGTGTAGATAGAGCAATACATGGATTTGGGAAATAAAAAAAGAAAAAAATATTTTTATCAAATATTACCCGAAAAATGTATCCCCCAAAAAACATGATATTTATAAACTAGAGAACGCAGTTATATCATTAATATTTTTTATCTAATTCTATCAGATATTTTAAACTTCTCGGACAAGTTTTATACTCGCACATCGAATGTTAGCTATCGAAATAAGACGTAGTAGTTTAAGCCAGAGTGGTTTTGTAAAATTCCTCATCTTTATGAGGCGTTTATACAGTCGTCTCTCCTTTTTTTTCTTTTTAGGATACGACGCTCGAGCCTACCAAATTCGCATCGCACAGAAATGTGTTACGTCATAAATCTATAATGCCGAAACCTTGCAAAACGTCACGGATGAATGTTTTCCTCGATATCATATGTATACGTATTCTTTCGTGTACGTGTATGACTTATTCTTTTTTTTTTTTTTAATTGTAGATATATTATTCATCATATATATTTCAAATATGAATCATTTTTTATCACGATAAATTATAACAAGCTCTGTCCTTATATTAAAATAGTTTAAAATTCAATAATAAAACATTTTTAATTATTATCAATAATTCTGTTAAAAACAAAAGCATAAATATTTTAACGTAAATAAATTAAATTGCTTAATAACAGCTAATTTCGAATTATAAATTATATAATTGGTAACTCGATTAGATTCGACAAAAAATAGCTGAAATTGAACAAGCGTTCTCGACTATTGCCAATTATTTCGTTAAACCTACTTTACTGTTTGACAGGGAAAGGAAGAGTACATAAGTGTCGAGAGTTTGCCGAGCGTGACGCGAGGAATTAACGTATCGTTAACTCTAAATGCCGGGATCCCGAGAACGTCGGGGTCCCGGCGGGCGGGAAACGAGAAAATCGTAGCGAGCTGATCGCGGAAATCTGTTCTGCGAACCGCGTGCTGATATTATATATATATATATATATATATAATACGAGAGAAAAGAGAGAATGGGAGAAAAGAGAGAAGATCGTTGTATTATATATTATATACAGAAAGAGAGAGGCCCACACGCGCGCGCGCGTTCTCGGTTTCGTGCTGCGGGACCCGCACACAACGACACCCGGCGCGCACCCTGAAATAAGGTAGCCCAGGCTCCGGCGACGAAGAGCCGACGTGGGTGGTCCAGGAGAGATTTGCCTTCCGCTAAATATCGCCTTTGCGCCCTCGACGTGGGTGGCCTTCTCGCTGCTGGCAGAGGGGTTATCCCCCCTCCTCCCCCGCCTGCGCTCCTCCCTTTCCTTCTCCCCCCCTCCTCCTCACCCCCTTTCCACTCCGCCGAGAGAAGTCACAAGTTGTCTCCTGTCCTCGTTCCTCGAAGGAGAGCGATGCTCGCTCTCGTGCGGTGGCGACCGAAATTTTCATCTTAACGCGACGCAAACGCGATCTTTTTATTCCGAGAATCGATTCTGTATAGAGGCGACACGACGAGAAACAAAGCGCACTTTGACGACTCACACACGACAAATCTATGCAAAGTATAATATAAAATTGAGAAGTATCACTGACACAGTTAGATCTGGATTGATAAATAAATAGATTTTATTGTTATTTATTTATTTATTTTTTGTTATATCTGTTGCTTGAATAGACGAGTGAGTGGATTAAATTGATCTTTATATACTTTTCGCAAAAGGAAAAAGAGAGCAGAGACACGACGACGTTACACTTATTTATTAATCACGTGGTAGGGAGTAAAGTAGTATATAGCAAGCAGAGAGATAGAATACACGGATCGAGGGAATCTATTGCGAAAGGAACGAGGGAAAGGCGACAAGACGGCGTGTGGTCCGCCGGACGTCGATGAGTAGGACAGGACCAGAACGACGACAGTATCTTATCCGAGAGGCCCCGGCCGACCGATCGATCAATGGCGAGATCGATGCCTTCTCCGACCGATCCGAGTATCGCGGCATGCTTGGCCGCGCAAATATTTTTCACCCCGCAGGCGGTGGCGGCAGCGGTGACGCCGGGTCCATGACGTCGTCCGGCCGGATGCAGCGATAGGCTTTTCAATTATCCACGGTTTAGCGAAAACTTGAGCTTCTCCGATAATTATTATTTCTATTGTCATATTACCTGTTATTACTATCATCATTGTTTCCTAATTTTTCATCGTCTGAAAGTCTAAATTATATCCGGTGAACAAAATTTCATTCAGTTTGAATAAAAGCTAACATTTTTCTAAATGTTTTATAAATATTTTAAATATTTTTATTTTTTTTTTTTTCTTTTTTTTTTTGAGAGATTGTCTCACATAGATATATATAAATAAATACAGGGAAAAATAAATGACTTTAAACCCTTTTTAGATTCTTTTTTTTCTTCGCGTATTTGTATTAATTATGTCTCTTGCGTGAAGTAGAATTTGTTTACTTGTACATACTCGTGTGTAGCTGAATAGAAGAATAAAGAAGATATAGTAAGAGATAAATTATAAAAAATATCTGATGATATGTAGATAAAAAATATCCATATATTAAGATAAAGTTATGCCAATGTTCTGTCCGTTTTAGACCGGCATTCTTTAGAGACTTTAGCAGAGCGTACATTATGAATCCCGATTCGTCCGACTGTTCATTTAACGAGGGTGCTCGATTCTCGAAATCATTATCGCTCGTCAAAACCCGATCTGGCGTTACGACCCTAAAGACAGGTAGCCTGCTTGTGAAACGGCGCATATGGCGCACCCACACCCGTAACCAATCGCTAACACGCTCATATCGGGGACCTCGTTCACCGCGCTCTGCACGCATCCACACAACACGGCTTTACACAAGCATACACACACACACACACACACACACATATGATGCGAAACCCAGCTTAAAACGCTCGTTTGCATTCTCCGAATGAATGAAGATATTGGGCCAGAGAGATTCTTGTCCATATGATTTTGTACTAAAGAGCTATATAATTACCATTAATTAAGGTGGTTTTTCAAATATTTGCACGATTCGGACCATGATTATCAACAATGTTGCTGTTTTCTGATGTTTTCTTTTTTATTAAAGAAAATTGAAAATCTTTTATCTCGCTAGAAGGAAAATATATATATCGAGAAACCAAGTTCCAATAATTATTTAAATAAAAAAAGAAGAAATTATTTTGAGATTGCATAATCTCGCTCTCGATCTTATTTGACAAACATTTCTCGCGCCCGCTCGCTCCTGCGAAATTCGCCGAATCCACGGCACGTGGTAAGCGCCAAAGCATCGCACGAGGACGCACGCTCGGCGGATATCCCAAAGACTACCGGCGCGGCGTGGCAATCCGACCTCGATCTCGATCTCGATCTCGATCTCGATCTCGATTTCGATCTCGATCGCGCAAGCGGAGCGGACGGACGACGGACGGCCTCGTCGTGCGTACTCGTCGCTGGCGACGAAAAATTGCACAACAGCAGGTTTCGTTTCGTCGCGGCATATCATGCGGAGAGAAAGAGAGAGAGACAGGCGGGCAACCTAATGCTAATGCAGCTACCATTAGCAAGTAGTGAATCGAATGTAAAGTCGGACGTAAGGTGGGACCACACAGGTCGTGCTCGCTCGCGGAGGGTTATACGGGGCCAGCAGATGCAGTGCCCCATAAACAGCGGGGCGAGACCACCCAACGCGCTTGTTCCTTCGTTTCGTTCCTTCGTCTGTTTCCTTAATAACCACGATAGCCTGCCTGTTACCGTGCGAGAAGGTGTGTAGGCTCTCTCTCTCTCTCTCTCTCTTTCTCGAGCACGCATATATATGTACAATATAGGTATATGTGTGCGTGAATGATAAATGTGTACGCGCGCGACACGTGTATAGTGGATCAAATCGCGAGAGCGGCTGCTTGCTCTCCTTCTCTCGATCCAGATCGTTTTCGAGCTTTCATAGGATGACGTCTTCTCCGGACGAGAGACTGTGAGAGAGAGAGAGAGAGAGAGAGAGAGAGAGAGAGAGAGATTGGTGTGTAATTTCCGAGTAATTGTCGAGTCGCGCGCTTGCTCCATTGATTCGATCTCCCTCGAACGACGTTTCGTTGGAACGTCATCGTTCGCAGGAAAGCTTGAAATAAATTGCGTGGCGATTGTACGTCTCGAAGATCTTTTATTATAATCACGCATCGCTCTTCGGCTGACAATCGGCTCTATCCTCGTTTTTCTTTGCTTCGCGCGATCGCTCGAAACTTCGATATATTTTTCTTCCCTTTCTCCTTCTCCTCTATACCCCATCCTCAGGGAACAATTTAAATCCTACACGTGTTCCTTTCGTAGTTTGATAGCCATGGGTTTATTACTACGCGACCCTTCTTTTTTTTTACCGAGGCCTCGAGCTTCTGAGAATCTCGCGAAGGGTTGTCCTAGTATGATGACCACCCGCGTTAAACGCCGAATATTTGAGCTATGAGATATTTTTGGTAATCCGAGACTATACAGAAAGGATCTCCCGAGAGATCTCGGTCGTCCTTCATGGCGTTTTTGTTGGTAGCACGAGGAAGTCTTTCCGAACGATTAAGCATAAACCCTACTTGCCGCGTCCGCGTCGTCATCCTACGAATGTACCTCGAACAGACGCGATTGGTTTGACCTAAATCTTTCTTAGATATATATATAATTACAATGATAGCTATAACAATCTATTGCGGAGAAAATTATTGCAATACTAATTCTCTCAAGTAGCATAAATAACGTGTACGATGTTATAATTATGACAAGATCTGAGAAATAAGAAAGAAGAGGAAATTACAGAGTGTCTACTCAAATCTTGTAAAAAAATTCCTTGAAAATTTCCTGATTTTCCAGGTATTTTTCCAGGTAAGTAAAGAGAATATTTTCAAGATTTTTTTTAATGCAACTTTCTCTAGAAAAAATTTTTTTATTGCGTTTTCTAATGTTTTTCATTCATACGAAAGAAAGGTTCTTAAATTTCAAATGCTAGATTTATAAATGTAATAAAAAACTGAATAATTTAAATGAGATAAGCAATTTTTACTTGCATAAAATTTTCATTTCTTTATCATTAAAAATTACAAAGAATATGTACTTCATATTCAATATTATGTTAAAACATTGAATATATAAACAAAACAAATACATATATTTATTTATTTATAATACATTTTAAACGCATAATCCCACAAATTAAACAAATAATTCTGATCATTAAATAAAAAAAATTGTTCCGGACAGACTGAGACGCCAAGTTCACGCTGCGTCTCACTTTGATTACATTAATACAAAAAATTCTATGAGTAAAAATTATTAGAATATTTATTAAATTAGATTCAGACGTCGGTAATACAAAATCTCATTTGCGTCCAGTGTTTCAGGCGATCTGATTTGTTTTAATAATTTATTCTAATAATTTTTAGAATATATTTTTTAGAACGATTGCAACACTCTGAAACACGTGATTATTTGATATCACAAAGTCCGATGCTATCTCAGGTCTGCTTATTTTTTCCTAATCCTTCGTTGATGCATCTTCAAAAGCACTCACAAAATACTCGCGTGACATTTTGCATATTACGTTTATTGATACACGAAATTTATGTCAGACCGCTCTTTCTGCTTTCTGCTTTCGTTGCACGAAATAACAAAATCACTGCGTATAGCGCGTTATACAGCCATTGACAAAATTATTAGGCACCCTTAAATTTTCCGTTTTTCTTATTTTATTAATAGTATATAAATACTAAAAGGATTAAAAAACTAAGTATCGATAGCACTTTAAAGTTGAAATTTCAAGCTTTAAAATGTTTTTTTTTTTAATTTTTTGCCCAATATCGACAACATGTCTGCAAAATACAGATTTAGCTTCAAAATTATGTATCTCGGCCAAAAAAAAATTGTAGGAAAGTTTAAAAAAAAGAATTTTGTAGGCAAAATGTTGTAGTTTATGAAACTTGACTTAAATTTTTTTACCAAGTTGCAGAGAACAAAACAATGTTCTGTTTTAAAGCATAGAACAAGGAAAATACAAAAATTTTTTAATGTACTGATAACGCATTAAAGTTGCTATCGATAATTTAAAAAATTTTTGTATTTTCCTTGCTCTGTGCTTCAAAAAAGAACATTATTTTGTTTCTTAAAATTTTATTGTATTTTTGACACTCTGCAACTCGGTAAAAAAATTTTCTCTCGATAAATTTAAGTCAAGTTTCATAAACTACAACATTGCCTACAAAATACTTTTTTTTAAACTTTCCTACAATTTTTGTTGGCCGAGATACATAATTTTGAAACTAAATCTGTATTTTTCGGACATATTGTTAATACTGGGCGAAAAATGATCGCAAACGAAAAATTAAAAAAACATTTTATAGCTTGAAATTTCAGCTTTAAAGTGCTATCGATAGTTTTAAAAAATTTTTTTAGTATTTACAAAATAAGAAATACGGAAAATTTGAGGCTGTCTAATAATTTTGTCAAAGGCTGTACATACAAAAAATTCAGAATGTTAATAAACTTTTTCGCAGATTAGTAGTTATGTATAATGAAACGAGTATCCATCGAGAAAAATAAATATTTATAAATTTTTTAAATTTTATTTCACGACTGTTACACGGGTTACAACCGTCGAATAAAACCAGAACTCTCAATAATTAATGAGTTTTCACAAAGTGAGATGTCAGTTTCACACACATCACTGATTATTTATTATAATAATATAAAATCAAAATTATCAAAGAGAATTTTCGAAAAAATTCCCCGAATCTCAATAAAATTTTATGACACTTCTCTGATTTTTCCAGATACAAAATAAATTTCGCAGAATTTCTCGGAGGTTTTTCATGATTTTCCAAGGAGTAGACATCCTGAATTCTAAGTAAGAGGCTCCAAATGTAAAAAAAAAAAAAAAAGATAAATACCTTTTACAGCTTCTCACAGTAAATAACAGTGAATGAGATGAGATGGATGGTTCCTATCAATCTGCATCTCAAGTGGAAAGTATCCGTTCGAGTGACAAGGACAGAAGTACTTGACGCAGCTCGCCATCCTTTCCAGAGGACGAACGTCGGACAGCGTTGGATTACATCGTCGTTGCTTCGAACGCTCACTTGCACACTCGTTCATTTTGACAAATCACTCATTGTCAGTCGCAGTAACACATCGGCTAATTACGATCGCGCGAAAAAAAAAAAAAAAACAGACAATCTGAATCGCCGCGGTCAATGCCGCATCTCCTTTCTTTCTTCACACTTATTGACTCGCGAATCGAATTAACGCGATACGATAATCGCCCGACATTTCACACGACATTTCTGACACTCGCGATGCAGAGTCGAGCGGGGATAAATCACGCGAAACACGTCCGATGTCCGTTATGCGATACTTGACATATCCTGTGAAAAATTTGAATCATGTGACAATTTCAAGCCGATGCCAAACCTAACCTGATACATGTGGATTGTAGCACTGCCTAATTTCGCTCGGTTCCTGACACAAGGGATGCCAAGTGCGAAGCAATCTTGCGTACCCCCATGAATTTTGTTGCCCCAAAGTACCGTCATATAATTGCAATTGTTCGTCAGGATTGTAAGTCACATTTATAAATATATAAAAAAGGTAAATTAAAACATCTTATGTTTTGTATCTTTAGCTTTAAAAGAGAACGGAATGCATAAAAAAGGATGGAAAGCTTATTCAAAAAGATTCAAGTATAATTTTTTTATCAACTAAAATGCAACTACGAAGCGTTATCTATTGGTGGATGTCGGTATTAATCGTACAACAGTCGATAAAGAAGGGTTATACATTACTTCGTCGGTAAGTGAGCTATTTTGTACATATTTTGTGTAAATATATATAGTCAATATATAAAAAAATGCTTTTAATCTAAAATATATAGGTAAATATATATATATATATATATATATATAATATGAAAATTTGTTCTTTAACAAAATAAAATTATTAGACTACATAAACGATGAGTAGATGGCAAAGAGAGGAATCGTGTATAAAATAACAAATATATTAATAATTTATATATATGTGTATTATATTTAATAAGCATTATTTTTTTCTTTCTTATTTTTTTATTTATCACTGTTTGTATGTATCCCAACATTGGAAGAATCTTTTGTCGTGATGCAAGAACAATTATGCCTAAATTGATGTTTATCTATCTTTATACATGCAGATAATTATAGCAAATCAATTATAACAAATTAAACAATTATTTAATATTGTGCGTCACTAATAAGCGTTACTTTTTCTATTGTGATATTCTAACAACTACGATACTTTTTTATAAATTAAATAATTTTTGCATGAAATATTGCCGAATCCTTGCCCATATATTGCCAATATTGAAATATGCATAATAATCCAGCCTAATAAATTATTTATGTACGCATTAATGATTTTAACGTAGATGATGTAGACAAAAAGAGACTTATAAAAAGACGGTATTGTTATATTTAATTAAAGTATATATCACGATTATAGAATATTACTTTGTTATTAAATTAAACATTTATAGCAGTGACGCACAGTAAAGTAAAAACATAATTTATCCGTGTGCAAACTTGTTTGCGTTTTAATTAGAAAATTAAAAAAAATATTAATGTAAAAATTGTTATCAATGTAAAAATCTTATCTTTGTAATTATTCTGTTTTGTTACATGGAAATTTCCGTGCTGAAGAATGATAGAACACGAAAGACTGGATCTTTTGCAATCATTATGTAAAAAAAAACCACAATGTGACAAGGATTACGACAAGCAATCAAGTTCAAAGGATAGCCGTGGTCGGCATTAAAGATCACGGTCCGACGCGAAGAAATGATTTCAATCCAATCGACTTCCTTGCGCTGAAGACTTATTCTCCAAGTAACGTCTTCGATATGCCCCGGTAGGGTCATACTTGTCTTCCAAAAGTTTCCAATCGTCCGGTTTGTTATCGATCAGATGATGAGAAATTTTGTCCGCCGCGTTCTTTTGCATCTCGCTGCATCCGGCGCAGTCGTGCTCTAATGCGTCCGGCAAATTTTCTTTAAGGAATTGAATATATTATATAAAATGCAATTTACATTTTATCATTTTATTTCTTTTTTTTTCTTTTAACATTTTCAATAAATGCTTTTTATTTTAATATAAAAAATATTTTTCTAAATGTAAGTACTGTAAGTCTCTATATTAAATAATATTAATATAAAAATTCGCAATGCAAAAAATAAAAAATAATTATATTCTCTTTCTAACACATACAAAGTGTCATATATATACGTTATACAAAAATTATCTACAATAATAAAATTTAGAATAATCTGATTAGAAATATTAAAATAATTTAATCTATATTTTTAATAATTTACAATAAAAAAATTAATATAAAAATATTGAAAACATCTCGGTTATATAACAATTATAGTGTCAAGTTTATAAAAGATTATAGGAAAATGCTCTTCGCGCAAAATACTTACTTTTGAGTTCCGCTGCATCTGGGGTGCAGGGAGTCCGATCGAGCAGACAACCCACGTATCCATTCAACAACCTCTCGCTGTTTATCACCGCGTCCACATCTACATTGTCGTATTTCGTAGTATACTGCGCTTCTTCTGCGAGAATGGTGGAGAACGAAAGGGCACATACGGTGATAAGAGCGACGACTAGATGACCCATCGTGACAAGATTGATGCGTTGCTCTCGATTCACTTCTCATGGAATCTCATTAGTTCCAATGTCTTATAAGGAAGGCTTGGACACGGTTCGTTAGTTGCACGAAATCATCCTTGCCTTAATTTATCGAGAAAAATACGCGCGACGTAGTTGTTTCCTGTGTCGAGTAGCAGACCTTCGTCTTCTCAACGAGAATTTCCACGCTAAATTTTTTTTTATTACCAATTATTAATATGACTAAAGTAGTTTTAATATTATTATAGATTATTGTATGTGGGTAGTAATAAAAAAATTTTATATATTATATATTACAGACTTTATATATGTTATCAAATTATCAATCAGAGAATTATTTTTCAGCTTTTGCATTGCGAATTTGTTATATTTGTTAATTATTATTAATTATCATTAAATTTAATGTAAAGAGACGTAACATATTTCGAGAAAAATATTTCTAATAGAATTAAAATAAATTATGGCAAATGTTAAGAGATGTGTAAACTGTAATAATTATATTAAATATTATTGTATGTATTGATAATATACATGATGCATGTGTGAAAGATTAAGTCGAATGATCGTTGCATTCGTGTCAAGTACAAAAACATACATATGTATAAGTTGAGAAGTCGCATAGCAAGCAAGGAATTGATGTGCCTTTATATACGTGAAAAGAATTCTCGTACTTCAACTCTTTTCAAGTATTCCATAGGCGATGTATTACGTGACCTTGATTTTTAGACAAGCAACTTGCGCAAAAGGATATGACTGTTTCAGTCTCTCGTTATCCATTTCCATCAAAAAGGAATCTCTTTAATTTGTAAATTGAAATTCTTCGCCGATACATTTTGTCCTTGCTATAAACTGCAGTAATCGTAATGCCGCATCGTGCTTCGTCATTATCTAAATGTCGATAGAAATCTTCTTATATAATCGCTATTATATGATCTCGACAATAATAATCATTACATATTTTTGAACTACGCAATCACGGTCTCGTGAACAAAATTTATTTTAATACTTTTTATTTAACTTGTAAAACATTTTAAACCTTTTCTTTTATCCATATTTTGATGAAAATTCTAAATTAACGAGCACGTAATTAATCGGAAATTAAAATTGATGATGAATATTCTCAATGCATGTTACCTATCTCACAATCAGTTAAATTAGTTTAGAAAATTCGCAACTAAAATCGACTTTATTCGATATTTATCTCATTTCAGAGACCAACTTGAAGGTTTTGCATTTCATAATCCGCTGGAAAGTAGTTTATCAGCGAGGATTTTCAATTTCGCAAAAAGAGAGGGAAATGCCCGGCTTGGAGCGGATTAATCGCTGCGGTCGTTTGATCGAGGGAGCACGGAAGAATTTCCTGAAATACTATCTGAAAAAATGCCCGACCCTGTTTCACATTTGCTACGATCCTATCGGCACTCATCGAAAAGCGAGGGTCTTTATCGGATTTCTCTTCGGATTTCTCGCAGCTGTCGTGCTATACGAGGGCATAATCGTCGATCTACAATTTGACGCGTATATCAGCATCTCTCTGGGAGCCATCCTCGTCCTGATATTATCGATAGGATGCGCATCATCGATACAGGTAATCTCTTCATCTTATTTCACCCGATTCTATATCCTTCGTTGGAGATATTTTCTCGTATCGTTTTACTTTGATTTTATCAAGATGCGCTACTCGATCAGGTAATAACAATGAGTCCTTTTTATCATGTGAGAGAGATTTTTCTTTCCAAAAATTTACCCTTACATTACTGTATCCATCATATTTTTATCATTTAGTAGCTTCAATAAAAAACCTATTTTATAAAATCTATTCACTTAATGTGCCTTTTTATTAATAATTATACGATATGATCAGAGATGTGTATTATTTGAAATAAATGCATTTAAAATGGAAATGTAAAATGTCTATTTTGTATTTTGCATTTAAAATACATGTTTTTAAAAGCCATTTTACATTTTTTTATCCATTTTCTATTTCAAAGAAATTTTTTTTGCAAATGCAAAAATTAATTGAGATATCGATATTATTAGTCGTAAATATCAATAAATGGATATTTATGTAACATTGCATTGCACTTATTTATTGTAAAATAAATTCTAGATTAAATATTTAGTAATTTAATCATCGTGTGTATAATTCATGCAATCGTATATCATGCTAGAATACAGATCTAATTTCATGTAAAAAATAAAAACGGATAGTATAAGATCTAATCTAATCTAGATAGATAAAAAGAATAAGAATTTAATTATAAATAAATATAAGAATATAAATATTTTTAAAAAATCATTTTTCTTTAAAAAACCATTTTAAAAATGTCTATTTTTCATTTTCTACTTTAAATGGATGTTTGAAAATTAAAAATAATTTTCAAAATACAAAAGTATTTTGCATTTTTAAATGGAAATGTTGAAACTATTTTGCATTTTCTAGTTCAAATAAATTTGAACACCCATTTTGCACATCTCTGGATATGATAAATAATAAGCAATTTATATATGATTTCCACAAAATGTCTTTCGATATTTCTGCCAAAGATAAATGATAACTTGATAAAAAAAATCTATCAATTGGATTCGCTACGTGAAAACGTTATATGACGTTAATATTTTCGATTAAGCATACGAGGACATACATAAAATGTTTAACAATATAAATTTTGTCGTCCATTATTTTGATGTAATTTGAATGATTTATATCAAAGTCGTTTCTTCAAATAGGTGAGATGTATTTGTCTTTTGACAATCCCGACCTTCCTCGGCCGATCTGGGCGTAATGTTTTGAGAGCGTTCGTCCTAGGATACATAATCGCAGGACCAATATTTAATTTAACGTACAATGCCAAAGAGGTGGTGAGAACTTTTGCTTGTACGACGCAATTGACGTACAATCTTACTCAAACGCGCTTTGATCTCATGTTTAAGCCTTTCCAGCAGGTAAATATATATACACATCCGCCTATTAAAATAGTATAATATAATATAAACGCAATTTAATAAAAAAAAAAAGCGATTGTTTATATGCAAATAATTTTGCGCGAGAAAAACATTACATCTAATGATACGTAGGCGGTGCTCGCCATGCAAGCGGATGCGAGCGAATTGAAAGATACTTTATCTTCGGTAAGAGATTTGATGAGTCCGATAGTCGAGGAAATCGAAGGCGAAGAGGAGATGAAGAGGTTGAAAGAGGAGAACGACTATCTGGATGAACTTCAGGATGATACGAAACGAAGTGACGAGATCGAGGAGAAACATGAGAAAGAGATCGCGAAGGCAAAGTCTGAGGCGGATGTTTACGAGGCGAATTACAAGAAGAAAATCGAAACGCGTTGCGAAGAGCAGCTTAGCCGCGGTGCCGAGCGATGCAGGCAAGGGATCCTTTCTCTTCTTTCATCCAGGATTAATCTAAATAATAATGAAATATTTTTCAATTAAAATATTCAAGAAACCTATGTTTCTTTTAAATGTTAAAGAATTGACAGTTCTACACAGATTCAATAAATGGTATTAATAATACCAATTATGGTACAATATCAATGACGTGTGATTCGTCAAAACCGATTAAAGAAAGAATACGTAGAATAATTTGTTTTATCTCTCGACTGCGTAATTTTTAGACAAATAATTTGAAATTACAAGGAAAGGGAGAGCGTGTATCTATTCGATTCTTCGTAATAATTGTTCGCAGCGAAAATATTATCGTTATTAAGTTCCTTAAATTATGAGCATATAAAATATTGTTTTATTGATTTGAATTAAATATTCTTTTTCAACTTTATATTTCTTTATATTTTTACTTTGTATTAATTTCAATTATGAAAGTTAACATGTAATAAAATTTTAGAGATATGTTCAGTGACGCTTACGACAAGTGTTATGACACGGTGACGGTCTTCGCGGCATGGCTGCTGTGTTGGCCGATGAAACTTACCTTCGTATGCAACCTGGTGCAGGCACTCGGTGGTTCCAACATCTGCGATCCCGAGGGAAAAGTGGACTCCGGCATTGGCGAGGGCTATGTTGCTTTAAAAAGTGAGTACGTGCATTCAGTTAATTTATGATATATTTATTCGCGTGTCGAGAAGAATTTAGCGTTATTAAATAACGCGTTGTAACATTTTTCCCTGTAATATTTTCGTCTTTTTGCGAAGGAGCCAGGGATACATTCAGCAAGAGCCTTAAGGAGGCAAAACTACAGTACAGAGTGAAGAAGATGCCGGTAATTCTTGATCTTCATGACGCCACGGATGCTGCCAAGGCTGTGATGCACGAATTCAATTCACGCCGAAAGGTTTTGGAATCGGTGATGATGATTATCAAGAGGTGAATACGACGAGATGAATCTTCGAGATAAACTTGAACTCTAATTATAATTCTTTTTTAATGTAAAAAGAAAAAAATAGGAAAAAAAAATTTTCCCTAGTTTAATAAAAAAAAAATCTTTTTCATAATTTTTTACAAAAACTTGTACAATACGGATCATCTTGACTTTGATATACTTTGTACATTATAGAGTTCATTCTTGAGTAACATTTAAAATTAACAGGCATTCTCTTATAGTTTTGGAGATAGATACGTTAAAGGTTGGTAATTTTTTAATTACAATAAGAGTATATAAAAATCTTTGAGTATATAAAATATCTTGAAAAAAGAACTATAAAAGAGAGAGAGAGAGAGAGAGAGAAAGCGCCGTTTAATTCCAAGCATATTACTTATGAATAGATTCTTTACAATATTATATCAAGAATAAGATGATTCATCTTGTGTAAAATTTTTTGTAAATATGTCAAGAACAAGGCGATTTATGTTGTGTAAAGTTTTTTGCAAACATTTCTCTCTTGTAAAGACCCTCTTTTTTAACGAAATCGTACAATTGTTTCTTTAGATACAAAATTGTTTCCGGCAATATTCGTTTAATGCAGGGACAAATATATTTCACGTAATCATCCAGATGCCTGTCCTTCATTTTCTTGAGAATCATTATGAACGCTCAAACGTACCACGATAAATATCTCAATGAGATCGAGCACGACAACATATACGTGACTTCGTACTTTCGGAAAATCGACGCGAGACGGAAGGCTCGCGGCAGCTTGACCCTATTACCTTTGAAGAAGATTGAGAGATCCAAATTCGTGGATCCGTACAGTTTGCGGCCGAGCAAGATTGAACGAGTACATCTGACTGGTCAAACGGTGAAGTTGATACTCGAGATGATTAGTGTGACAACGATTATACTGATTGACAGGCTATTCTTCGAAGTGCTCGATTTGGTCAGAAGACACGCTTTTATGGAATATACTCAGGTTCTTAGTTTACAATGTTTGATTTAACCATTCTCGTCGATAGATTTTTCAAATTCAATCTAGAGATTTTTTGAAGCGTATCTATTACAAATCCTATAAGTTTATCGTTTTTCATCAGCAGATTTTTTTGTGAAAAAATTTTAATTAATTTATTTCGATATGTAATATAAAAAAAATCGTATAATTTTTCTTTTTCGATATTATAAATTAATACCTCAACAGTGACAGAAACAGGGGTCTTTAAGCAATTGGATAGCATATGTAAAATGCAGAGATGTGCATTATTTGAAATATTTGAAATAAATGCATTTAAAATGGAAATGTAAAATGTCTATTTTGTATTTTGCATTTAAAATACATGTTTTCAAAAGCCATTTTACATTTTTTTATCCATTTTCTATTTCAAAGAAATTTTTTTTGCAAATTCAAAAATTAATCGAGATATCGATAATATTAGTCGTAAATATCAATAAATGGATATTAATATAACATTGCATTGCACTTGTTTATTGTAAAATAAATCCTAGATTAAATATTTAGTAATTTAGTCATTCTGTGTATATAATTCATGCAATCGTATATCATGTAATGATGCTAGAATACAGATCTATAATTTCACGTAAAAAATAAGAACGGATAGTATAAGATCTAATCTAATCTAATAGATAGATGATAAGAATACAAATTTAAATATAAATAAATATAAGAATTTAAATATTTTAAAAATGTCTATTTTTCATTTCCTATTTTAAATGGATGTTTAACAATTATTTTGTATTTTGCATTTTCTATTTCAAATAAATTTGGATATATCCATTTTGCACATCTCTGGTAAAATGAATAGAAATTAACACTAGGTTTTTCCTAATGCGTTATATAACGTAATTTATCCTTCTTGTTCCGATTGAAATTTCAATTTTAATTTCTTCTAGGCGGGTCATCATGACATGGTTTTGGAGGTCCGCGGAATTGGAGTGATAGCATCTCTGATACGCAGGCTCATTCGTGGATTCAACGTGAAGAGACGAGTGAAGACCGTGGTATCCAATAGCGCATGTTTACCGAGGCCCAACAAAGTACCGGATCGCATGATTCTCAAGATTTATTCGACTTATCTCGGTATTTGGCTGTTGTTATTTACCGCCGCTTACACTCAGCGACTGCGGCGCGTGATCTGCTCGTTCTTCTACAGGAAACGTGAGAAGAGGCGCGTGCTGTACCTCTATAACGAGAGTCTGAGACGCAGACTTGGACACGCTAGGTAAAAATACGGCATCAAGTGTCACGCGAGTTGAGATTCAAAGCAGACTCGACTAGGATAGTCACCGAATTCTCTTCGACTATTTCGAGCAACGAAAAATCGTGCTCCCGGAATAAAAATTCGATGCCGATCAAATAATCCAAAATCTTTTACAACAGACAAATAATTAAAAGTACATCTTTCAATATATATACATAATCAAATCTGTCTTTGATCCCAGGTTTATGCGAGCCAAAATCAGAGCTCTGGTGAGGACTCGTCGGTTGGAGTACGACATGGATCCATGGATCGCTCTGAGGCTGCGTTGGCCAAAGCTCTGCGGTTGGCTGGTGTTATTCGCCCGGGCGCGTCAGAAATGTCTCGTCTGCGGCGAAGCAGAACCGAGGAAAGGTCCGCAATTTCGCAGATGCACGACACCGGGATGTACCTTCGTCCATTGCTCCGAGTGCTGGAAAGATGTTGGCGAGTTGTGCTATGCCTGTGCCGACATTGGAGAAACGACAGACGACGATACGGACGTTCCGATAATGGAATATTAATATAGATAGAATATTAATATAGATAAATTAATATGATCTCACCTATCAAACGCGCTTGATACAGGTTCCAGTTTTTTTTTTTTTTTTATAAATAAACTGTGTGGTCTTGGATAAATATTTCTCTTATTATTAATAAATCTCGAGATATTAAATAGATATTACTTATTTATATACATGGAAGAGATTTCAATTCAAAAAACAAATAATTATCATACGGATAATTAGCTCACCTGAATAAAAAGCTTTTTCCAATAAACGTTCATTCCGTCATGCAGTTTTTTAACGTACTACTTAGAAGTCTAATCTGTTCAACAGTATATATCTAAAACAACCGTATAATGGTTCTTGCTCAAGAATGAAGAGATTTATCGATAATAATAAGTTGATTTATAATTGTTTTTCTCGTGATGAAATCAGCGTTTGTCGGAAAAAGTTTTTTGCTTCAAGCAGAAATCTTCCACTCGATGATAACTGCTTGTTTTTTTACATTAAAGTCTCTTCAAAGTATGTAAAGACACACGATTAAGATTCAAATGTAAAGAACGCGAAGAGGATTTTACGTACAATTGAGTGACATGCGGAATATATATTATGTATGACGCATATGTATTATAGTTGATAATTTATTTGCATGCAGCTAATACGCATGTTACATGCTAATTAGGTCAAGTTGTGGCTAGAAGGACGATCAAGCAATTAACAATAATTACATTGTATAGTAGTGTTGTAATAATTGCGCATATATTACATATATATATATATATATATATATATATATATATATATATATATATATATTTCTCTATTTCTTTCCTCGTTGATTTCGAATTAGAGATGGATTCCGTTTTTCAAGGCTTCCTCTTCATATTTCTTCGTATATTTACCCTCCGGATCGTACTTATTCTTCAGATCGTTCCACATATCTTTTCTATTTTTTACTAGAAAGTCTATCGCCTTTACTGCACGGTCCTTCTGTTGTTGCGAGCACTTGGCACATTCAGTTTCTAGTGCTTCAGTCATGATCTCTACAACGAGAATTAAATGATTCTTATTAATTTAACAATATAATTGATATTAATGTAGTTGATTTGAGCGTCAAAATTAATCTTCGTCGTATCGCATGTTTAAAGAAACAAGAAATAGCTAAAGATATATTAGTTTAAACTATTAAGATTATATTTTTTATTGAATTGAATCTCAATTAAGACTTACGTTATTTAGCAATCAATTAAATTCAATGTTGAGAAAACAGGTATTCCAGATCGATAGATAGATAGAATTTCAAATTTTGTGCAAATAGAATTTTATTGACATATCCCACATATTTTACGTTATTTTACAATGTGAGATGTGTGAGATATGTCAATAAAATGCTTCGTTTCTCTAAGAAATACAAGGCCTTTTATTGCAAAATAAATGGAGCAAAGTAAATGGATTATAACTTGTATTAACTTAATGTTATCAAATTTATTATTTCTATATTTTTCTAAATAAGATAAATTTATAAAGAGTTGTTATTACAATTTACAATGCAATTTAAAGGCATTCTTTTTATGTGTATTCTAATTTTCTCCATGTTATTTGATGAAAGGTATTATATATATATATATATATATATATATATATATATATATATATATATATATATATAATCGTTTACTTTTATAAGTATTTAATTTAAAAATTCAGACTATTTGACTAAATTAATATAATTTGACAGTTTAATTTAATGAAACGGATACTCTTATCTAGGCATGCTGCGTTAATTGCAATTCTTAATAAATCTAAATCTTCTGCGTTATAATTGCAATTATCTGTCACATATAATATTCACGATAATATATATGCATAATACTCACTCTTTAATTCAAGAGCTTCAGCAGGGCATCGGACATTCGGTTTTTCCATCAAGCAGTCTATGTATCGTTTCAATAATCGTTCATTGTGTAAAATCTCATCTACATCTAAATTGTCAAATTTGTTGGTATAACTATCTTCCGGTCGTCCGTAAACACATACGATAGCGCTAATAGCGAACAGATATACCAGTGTAAATTTCATGGCTGCAAAAAATTTAATTAAATGTGTAATAGGACGTTTATTCGACAGAAATTTGCATCGGAATATTTGAAAAAATGTACACATACGTACGCACATTTCAGAAGAAATATACAAAAAAATAATCTTATAAAATATTAATAACTATGGTTGATGTATAGAAAACAAACATGTATTATCAGCTACATATATTTTAGTTTATTACAATGTTTCTGAGCAAATTAAAAGTGAAAACAACTTTTAATTAAAATTAGAGAAAAATTAATTAGCACTTATTGCACATTCTTTAATGTCAAAATGAGATGTGTTCACTTTCCAATAAAAAAAATCGAATTTTATTTGACACGTCTTTAAAAATCAAACGTGACAATTTAATCATAAAACACATGATGCACAATAAATTGAAAGAAATTGCTTAAAAACATATTAAATAAAATTAGATAGATCGTGTAATACTTTTATCCGAATTGGACGTAATTATATAGTAAAAAATCAATTCCAAAATGTAATTCTTCAAATACGAGATCATTTTAGAAGTAGAAATTATAGAGATAAACTTTGCCACAGAATATCGTTGAACTAAAAGTAAAATAATTCTTTTTCTTTTGAGATGTGCATGTGACACTTCACTGTTTTTATAACAAAATTCTATTCTAATACATTTATTATACATATTCAACTATATTTTGCAATAAATGTTCGAAAGTTGAAAAATTAACAGTTGATCCGTTCGTGCACGACTACGTCCAATGTTTAAGATGTTAAGAGAACGCAAATTGTTGTATAATATGCTCACCTAAGACGTATTATTCGCAATCAGATGTAATTGTGTACGGATATATTCCCATCACTCGACTTTATATACGTTGCACAGAAACGAGTGGAAGGATAGAAACGGTACCGATTTATTCCACGAAATCCATCTCCTCATCGGCTCGCGCCTTCACCTTCGCACCTACTGTGGAAAACTATACGTCGTCGGCTTTAATGAGACACGTTGTGGTCTTCTGGTTTTGTTTTTTCTTTTCTCATGCTAAAGGTAGAGGGTTCAACGGCAAAGAATGATTCACTATAAATCCCATTGTGGTTGTTAAATGAAAAAAACGATCCAGTTGACATGTATCTTTCCGTTATTTCCAAAAAATATATTATGTAATTCAAAACTCGACTCAAATGTTAGAAAAGACGGCTTTTCTCGAAATTTATTGTGCGTGTAATCTCTAGTCGCATTCGTGTGAGTAGGAGAAAAGACGATTTTAAAAAGTTATTCTTTATTTTTTTAGTTTCTATACACTTTTCTTTACGGACAATTTTTATTAAAGAATTATATATAATTTATATTTGCATACTGAAACCAATTTTACACGAAGAGTGTAAGTGTATATACATATATCTAAAATAATTTTCTTCTTATTATAAAACTTGATATTATTTTAATAATTTTACGTATAAATTACTATTGCACGATATTATTATAAAGTGAATAGTTTTTTAGCTATATTAAATGAATGATATTCCGACCAGAATTTTATTAATTGCTTATGAAAATTCTCAAATATTTAAAAAATATATTAAAAAAAAATCGTGTCTCAAAATATTTCTTTATTGATTTTTTAGAATAACGACTTTTAAATAAATTTGATTTACTTTGTATATATGTGAACACTGTGATACGAGAAAATATTTGTTTTATTTTTTCTATACTTACAAATTATGATTCTTATCTATTTTTTTTTTCGAATTATTCGCAGACTGAAAAATTATTTATTTTAATTATATTTACACGTAGAAGCGTTAATTTAAAGAAACGTAGGAAAATATGGAAAAATATCAGACAATTTAAAAAAAAGTTGCAAAAAACGTTATACATCAATTTGCAATCTAATAACCATTGATTAATCATGACTCAATAAATTCCCACTATTTTAGAAGTAAACAAAATAATTGTCAAGTAATTATAGCATATAATTATCATTTCACATGAAACTTTGCTCATTCTTATCACGATCAATATTACATTTCTGTTTCTAAGAAATCAATGGAAAATATGAAGGTACAATATGTTATATACAAATTATGTTTTTTAAATGAAAATATCGCACAATTTATTTCGCACATTCGACGAATATCTGTGTTGAAGTACATTATAATCTGTAATGTTGTAGAATTGTTTTGTTGCTTTATATTGAGAAAATAATGCGTATAGTATATAACACGCGTGTTAAGTGTCATATAGGTAAATTATTGTGACTGGAGCTGTACTTTATATCCTTGTCATTCTTTATCCGACTACAATTATTTCTGTAAGAATTAGTTTGGAATTTCGATGTATTGACGCATGCTGTAGAGCTAAAATATATCGGATATTTTTATACACGTATCGCAAAGACAAGATTTTTAATCATTAATCTCAATTATATGAATGTTGTAAAAGGAAGTCATTAATATAATTAACTACACATCACGTACAAATATAATCGGATAAACGGAAGGAGGTATTTGTTTATTATCTATAGAAAATATGAACGTTGTTTGCATCGCCCTTATCATACGTGTGAATGCTTCTCTCGACAAAAGAACTGGATATAAACTTTGTCTATCTACTTAAACCTGAGTAGATCTCTTTACGCATATTATTATGTACAGATATATAGGCTCTTTTTTATATCTACAGTATTAGAACCTATACATTTTATCATGAATATTTAGACTTATATACATATTATAATATTCAATGAAACAAGAAAATACAAATATATATGTGTGTGCGTAGAAGTAGAGGGTAATTATTAATTAATAATTTAGGATAAAAAAGAAATAAAATGCAAATATGATGGGATGATACAGAATAATGGAAAATAGAATAAATATATCAAAGAGGAGTAATAAACTTATACGGAGGTTCCAAAAGTTTACAGTGTTGCATGGCTACCCAGGTAACAAGCACATGTCAATTTGACGTCGAAAACGACTGGTCATTTCTGGTTCAATGACGTCACGTGACCAAATAATGTCTAATTTAAAACGTCTTAATTCTTAAGTCATTATTATAAATCGCTCAAGTATTACTATCTTGTCTTTTCTACTATCTCTGTCTTTTTAACGTCTTGAAATGTCATCAGTCTGTGACATTAGTCCGTCATTTTTACGTCATTACATCACGTCATATTTGGTTCGAACTTGATCATATTTTCATGTCAAAATGTCGTGTGCTTGCTACCTAGGTAGCATCTGCTGCTAAAAAAAGATAGTATTCACCAATGACGCATTAATGCACATCAGTATGGTGACTGGCAAGATACGTATTTCTTTATTATATATATTTTTGTAAGTGCATCACACGTGTCGTCTGTGATTTTGAAATGGCAGGTTTTCATAAACAAAGAATCGAGTTTTACCCGTAAGCTTGTTTAAGCATTTTTATGGGTCTCTCATAAACCCATAGCTTTCTTATTGGTTTTGAAACAAAAGTTGATGCGCTCTTTCTTCGTGAAAACTTGCCATCTTAAAATTGCAGGTGACACATGTGAGATGCATTTACAAAAATGCATGCAAAAAAGAAATCTGTATTCACACCTTGTCATTCAATGTAATGATACATCATAGATATATACTATCTTTACATTAGCAGATTAATTATAAGTGATTTGAATAGTGTTATGCCAGAAACTTTTATGTACATACATATTCGACGAATTTCTCCAAGTATGCAAATTAGTATGTTTATTTGCTTCGTATGATAATATTGATCGATAAATTATTAAATAAATATGCATAAATTATATACATTTTATACTTAAATTATAATTATCGATAATTTACTACCTGCAATAAAATGTATATGCTGATGTTTAAATTTTATTAAGAAGACTACTATTAAATACCATTAATCCATATTATTATACGAAGCGGAAAAATATGACGGATATCTCATTGAATATTTATACAATTTCAATGTCATAAAAGAGTTTGTTTCATGGACGTTATTGACATATATATTTTGTTTGAGTATGCTAACTTTCTGATTCTTAAACTTTAATCATTTTCTATTCAAAATCTATCACTGTTTTGACGTATTAGGATTTTCAACACTTTAGAAATTTTTCAAATAATACTTTAAATTTATAAAAATAAAACTTAATGCGATTTATGTGTGAAGATATTTTCAACTATATATACCCATGGTATATATAGTTTAGAAGAAATGTTTGGATGAGTGACTTTTTATAGACATTTTTTGTGCATATTGTAAAATTTAACATACATCTACATATAATTAAGTAATAACCATTCTTGAAGGAATATTTTCGTACTTTAGTTTCTATACCAAAAGTAGTGGAAAATAATTATGCTTTGAAAGCTTTCTTTTAAATATACTTTTTTTCTTTGCTGTTACAAATTTAGATTTTAGAATTTTAATTTTATTGATAATGATAATGATGACATTTTATATAAATGAAATTGTATAATTCTTTGCTTTACAATATATTATCACTAAGTATCACTCTTTCATATGTACAAATGCCACACAAAGCGACAGATAAGTTATCTAATATCATGCATTCCATATTATCGATGTTGCATATGTTATAGTATTTGTACCACTTTCGTCAATAAGGAATTTTTTTTAGTACAAATAAAAGAATTTTTCTAATCGTCGAATAGATTATATAAAGTTGCAGGTAATTATACAACTAAGCCTTGCATGTAATTTACAAGATACGCATAAAATATGTAATATTTTAATTATATGAATGATGCAAATTAATGGATTATCACTTATGCTTTTTGTGAAATGAAAATGTTTTCTCTTTTTTTATATATCACATCATTAATCGTGATTAATCCAATGCGTATACCAATATTTTAAGTGTGATGTACACTATTTAAATAATAGTATAATAATAGTAATCAAATATGTGACAAATATAAACTATACTGGCTTAAAAAGTTTCGACACATTTTGGTATATTGCTTTATGTATGATTACTTTGTGATTCCAAAACATGGATGTTTCAGTAATCTCGATATTTTTTTTATTGTCAAATATAACAATTTCTTTTTAACATAAATAAAAGAATTTCTTAAATATTTCTGTATGTATTGGATTAGTGAACACAATGCAATTAGTAAGAATACTTTATTTTGCAAGAAATTTGTAAATCTATAAATTGATTAATTTGCATAAATAAAATATATAAATATATAAAATATATAAATATAGACATTATATATAGACATATTGTGTATATTTCTTGCAATACACGAAGTATTGTATATTTTGTATGTAATTATACATATAATATGCAAAGATTTAAAAATTATATAGATTAAAAATTCTTTTATTTGCAATTAAAAAATAATTGTTCATATTTGACATTTACAGCAAATAGAAGAGTGCTCACGAGCATTATCTGTATACGAAAATAATACAATGGAAGAATTAATTGAGCAACATGTTCAATGTATCTACATAGGCAGTGTTAAGAGATTCTCTCAAATAGAATTCATAAAACATTCTGAAAACGATAAGTAAAATATAATACCTTAGAGACCGATTCATTAAAACATTTACTAACGTTTATCGCAATTAACTAAATTGTCTATTAGTCTCTGTATTATAACCAATATTATACTGGTCTGAATAAAAAAGAATTAAAAAAATTAAACAAAGATAAGAATTTATCACCGTACAATCGGCTTTGAACGCATTTTCAAAATTAATCATAGATGCTAAATACATCATAGATTGCGCCTGATTATCTATCTATTCAATCCTATGTCATAAATCGCACATTGCATAGAAGTATCTAAATTGCTGTGTGAAACAAGTACCAACAGCATATATATATTTTCTTTTTCTCTTTGTCCATCTGTCCTACATATTAGTTATCAGACTCAAATACTAGTTATACCTAGGACTTAGCTTGCAAGATTAAAGATGACTTAGAATGATATAATGTCGCAAATTTTTATACGCGTTATCTTTATATTTTATTTAATCAATTAGCTGCAATCAAGCCGTTAGTTACCAAATAATGAAGAATTTTGCTCTGCCATTCTGATTGAGTTAGAACGTTTAATCTTCTATTCCCTTCCAAATATGCCTGCAATAATAGAGAAGTGATATTAGGAGATAACGAATTACGATTACAATATTAAGAAAGAGTATAAGCATTCATCACATACTTACATCTATTACCATTGTTTTTTGCGTCAAATATACAGTCGGCTCTAGGTCAAGTTGAATGCATAAGGATTTTTCTTGCTGTGTTAAAAGATGAGATGCAGCCTCCAATTCTATATTTCGTTCTGGAGTGCAAGCGGTATCGACGTTGTAATTTTTTCTTTCTTGCGTAGAACTGGGGCTGCAAGTCGACTGACTGGAAGTAGGATTGCTATCCGATTCCGCCCACTGACTGGCTGGAATCGTCGTCCGATTGTGACAGGTTTGATTGATTGTGGAATTGTTGGGCAAGTCTTGCTTTATAGTGTATTTTCGGTCGGTGAAAGAGTAACTTTTTTCTTCTTCTCTATAAAAGCACAAAGATATAAGCATAAATAAATAATTAATTCAATAATTTTAGTAATTTAATATAATCTCTAGCGAATTCAATACACATGCATTGATTATTCTGGTATTGTTCTAACATGATGCAGAATTGTTTCCACGTAGCATCAAACTGCACTGTTAGAAAAGTCAATGTAACATTTTTTGTTCTTGTTCAGTTGTTTTTTCGTTTGTACGAATATAAATTCATCACTAGGATAGTTTTCATTTGCTGAATGCAAAAATCTGTACACACTGGGATAATGAGCACAATCCGAATATATGGAATATATGAAAAAATTTGCACTTGGTAAATTCGAATTCGCTATAAGATATTGAGACAAAATATTATTGTTTTTAAGTATATAATTTGAACCAAAGAACAAACAATGAAATAAACAAAAATTTTCAATAAATGTAAGCACAAAATATGAAAATAGTGTATATGTGTAACATGATATAAAAATAATATTTCTAAATTCTACACAAAATGGAACATCTAATTCTATAAATATAAACTTACCTTCTTTTTGAGGTGCTGCGGTGTATTGGAGTGAACGGCCCACTGCTGCCCTAAGTGAAATGCAAACTGATACAATCTGTTCACAAATGCCTGGCAACACGCATCACAAACAATAGAATTAGTTAAAAAGAAGCAAAAGCTAGTATATACAATATATCAAGTTCTAAGCTTTTTTTTTCTTTTTCATTTGTACTGTACATATAAATGTACAAAGAGAACAAGGATAGAATAATTGCAATTATTTTAAATAATTTTCTTTGTAGAAAATTTTTTCATTATATCACAACTTAGAATGCAATAATTTATGTATATAATTGTATATATAATATAAATTTATTATAACATTATGCTTTGCATGCACCATTACACAAATTCTAACTTTAAATTATTCATTTTTAAACAAAAATATGATATTAAGTATTGATTCATATTATATGATAACATGACAAAATATTCATTTTGAAATATTCGTCTTTACATATCGTTGCAGATTTAATAAATACGTATATTTTACATATTATAGAAGAATATTTTGTCGTGTCACATATAATATCATATCAACCTTAGTGCAAAATGTATATAAAATATTTATTAATAACAGAAAAGATAATAAAAATATGATTATATAATTTGTTTTATACATAAATACACACAAATGTATTCAAATTCACATTTATATATAAGAAATGCATAAATAAAAGAGTTAAATATTTACATGTAAAAATTCACACAATACAATTATATTTTATACACAATAGCAAAAATCTATAAATGATATAATATTTAACAATAAGCACGAAAATATGATTGTTTTTCATCTTTTTTGTGAAAATTGTATTTCATAGTAACATATCATACATTAATATGTACTTAATTTTAGCATGCCTTTAGTAAAAAAAAAAATATAACAAGATATTACATAATATTACATAATATTTTTGTGATATTTTGGAGTTTTACTAGCTTTTACCAATATATATATATATATATATATTGCAAGATAAAATTATTCCATTCTGTGTATAAAACAAAAAGTTTGTATAAGTAAAAATTCATACTTACAGATTTCTTTTCTGTCCAATAATCCGTTGTATCATTTTGTCTCTGAGTTTGCGCAAGAACTTGTTCCAGATGAGCGCATTCCTCGTGCCTCGTAATACCGTTCTCACGATATCGATAAAGCTCCGAGAGCCGTAAGCGCAATTCTCTTTCCCTCTCGAGATTTGTTAGGAACTGTTCGTGCTCTTGTGCTGTGTAAAACTGTGCGAATACACGCATTCTGTCCCTAAATTCTCTGCATCGAATAAACGAATTACTTAATACGAATACTTAATATGTTTTGAGCGAGCAAAAAAGAGAGAGAGATTAAATATTTTTTTCAAAGTATTTCTCGAGAGAAATGTAATGGAAAAAGTACATTTATATAAACCGTACTTTTCTTCTTTCGTATGTTTCTTTTTTATTCCTTTGTCTTTTCTGGATGATGAAAAGAAAGCCGACACAAGTTGGTAATCTCTTACGACGCGTTTTCGCCTTGCTCGCTCTCTCAAATTATTGGTGTACATATCAACTTGCGCTAATTTAAGTGCGATGTCAAGATCATCGTCTTCGGCAGGATTCAGGAATAATGAAGAAACGAGAGATTCGGCTTCGTGGTTATAATCCTAGAAGAAGCATCATAATAACGATGATTATCAAATCATGTTTTCAAGCAAAAATTGATCAAATCCTAAGACTGATTATTACCCTCTCAAAATCATCTCGCTGGGGCATGTAACCCAATTGCGTGGCTTCTTCTGGAGTGATATCCAATGGTGGTAATTTGGATGTGAGATCGGGCGATAATGGACCATGATCGGACTTGGTTTGATCCGTAAGATTTGGTACATAGCTCTCTGTAGGTGGCCATGTATGCTTTCCAATATTACCATTGAGGTATCTAGCAATATATTCTTCCTTTGCCTCTGTAACAAAATGTCTATTTTAAAAAATGATTAATTAATGACATTTACAAAAATGTGTATCAAATTCTTCATGTAATATTCAGAAAACATGTCAATTAATTAACCTTCTGGTGTACGTGTTTCGATATGTTTACTAATATCTTCCCAATTTCCAAATCCAAATTGTTCAATAGCATCCAGAAGCCTAAGTTCTTCTCTAGCTGTCCAATTACCACGTCCATTAAATATACTTATAGTACCAGAGTCCTATATCAATACACAAGTAAATTAACGCTGATGTTCCTATAACGCGATGTATAGAAATAAATTTTTTTCATAACTTACCATAAACTGATAGGCATGATTGTTTTTGTGTTGACCAATTTCAGCACCAGCAGAAAAACACTATAAACAATTTATTAAACACAGCTAATATATTTTTTTTTTGTACTCATATATTTCTATTATTTATAAAAATAATTTTTAAATTTTAAAATAGCTTTAAACAAATGTAAAATACAAAATACAAGTAATTTACAGAATTGTAAGTAATTTTAATAAAAATAATTGCCAATTAAGATATCACAGTAAAAACATTCGCAAAATCTATTATTTCCTGCATATTATTAAAAAATTACAATAATCAAATTTCATTGGCGTCACAATTCAAAATATTCGCCAGCATGCGTCCACGTGTATCTCATCGATCAGCTTCATTCGCAGATTCGCGATAGAATAGACTGTATAGGAAACGTGATGACATACACACGTACAAAGATGTACAAAATATGATAAAATAAAAAGTATTATTCATAAAAAAAAAAAAAAAAAAATTCGAAAAGCTATAAATGTGGAAAAAAACCTCCAAAAAAAGAGAAAAAAATGAGAGGAGGCAACGAGCAACGATAATAATAACAGAGGGAGAAAGAGGATATCACGTGACTCAGAAATGAGGGTTCGAATATTCGACCCACCTGCAAGCAAAGGTCAAATTCAGGACATTCGATGCACTTGACACGTAGGCCCGCAATGTCTTCCTGACAGTAGGTGCAGTTGTACTTCGCGTACAAATCTGAAATATAAAGAGAACGAAATGTACGTGATGATAATCGAGAGGAGTGACGTGGCGGCATCGTGCTACGCTGACGTATAAATGGATTACGCACCCGCCATTTTTGTTTCGCGGAAAATTCTTCTAGAACGATCCGAATGACGTCACCGCATGCCAGCGCGTGTCCTGAATTTTACGTATCACGACGTGCCATGTCGCGGGATCAGGAACATCCCGCTCCGTGTGAACAAATACGCGGCGAAATCGCGGAATCGCGTCCCCCACCAGACACCCCCGTCAACCCTGTAGGCGTAATAATTAGACGCGAGAAACGTCAGCCAAACCAGTTGTCTTGTTTACGACTGTTGCGTCGCGCGTCGAGTACGCATGCGCATCGAGCGGCCATTCTTGAAACCTCCCTTCGCCCTTCGCCTTTCCATCCTGCCGTTGTCGAGTGGCGCATATCATACCACGTAGTCGGCGTGTAGTACATCAGTGTTAAGCCCGTATCAGACGCATTAAAAATTGACATTAAAGATTGAAGATTGAAATTTGACCAATCAAGGCAAAGCTATTTAGTTCCTTTTGTTTTGATTAGTTAAATTTTAATCTTCAATCTTTAATCTCAATTTTTAATGCGTAGTCTGATACGGGATTTAACCAACTACTCATTATTAAAAAGCGCTAGAATCACTTTTTAAAATATGTATTGCCTAATAAAACTGCAAAATTACCCAAAAAATATGGTCACTTAAATTGTGATTAATAGCCCAAGTTGGTAACACTAGTGTACATACATTTGTCATTCGATAAGTTCGTCGGACGTATTGATTGGCTGCCGTCGCAAGTAATTTTTAAAATCCTAGAAATTCTCTAGCCAATACCCAATCGATGTATTGGACAAAACTTTTTGTCGCGTCGTGTCGTGTTGGTCAGAAATTCGCGCTATATTCGCCACTTCGATTTGAATTTTTTCACGAAGAACGGTTGCACGATGCATCTTTTGGCAAAATCTTGGAAAGGTATATGGATAATAGATTAAAAAATATTGCAACTTCGATTTTTTTTTAAACATTTTCTATTATAATAATTAGTTTATAATACATGTGAATAATATATATGGTTTCTTAGCAACCGAAAACAATAAAATTGTTAATTTTATTTTCTAGCAACGAGATCGTGATGAACGGCGAACGGAGTCGATTATATCAAGAGTTTCAAAGATGTTGCACTTAAGAAATGTACAAAAGGTAAAAAATAAATTTAGAAATTAAATTATTTGATACGATATCGCATTGAATATTAATTGATTATCACTAAAAGTATGACTGCATCAAAAGTTATAAATGTTTTAAAGCATTTTTAACTATCGCATTGAAACAAATGTAAATCTTAAATTTCATGCGATTATATAAAATATTATACTTATATTTATATAAGTTAATGCAAAATATGTGGATTGCATGTTTATTAAATATATAAATTTCTTTATGTAGCTTTTTTTCAATAAAAGTAACTTTTCTTTAATCAAAATAGGAATAAATTTTTTTAATTATATTTAAAAACAGAAATTTCTTTTTTTTATAAATTTTTTTGTAAACTCACGTTTGAATAAAATATTACTTATAAAAAAAATTGAACAGAATAAAAAATATAACTCATCTTTTGCACCAACTTAGTTGTACAATACCAAAAATATTAAATTTTAAGAAATTGAGGGATTTATATTTAATTTAGATGCGTTTGTGCAAGACTCCATTATTACAAAGATTATTCAGCACAAGTCAACCATTCCTCTTTTACAAAGAAAGCAGCAAAGCATTTCAGAAATTTAAATTGAAGCAAGCAAAAATGCAGGTATATGTAATCTGAAGCACACATTTTAAAAACTTTATTTGTATAATAAAACTACGTCACAAGAAAAATTTTATATTAACACATATTATTTATTTTGACAGTGTGACGACGGCCTTCCTGTCTATTTAAAGTGCGGCATACGCGATAAAATATTGTTTAACATTACGTTAGCCATACTTTTATGTAACACGATCGGATCGATCTATTCAATCAGGGAGCTTTTTAGGAAATTTTAATCTTACATATATTGTAATAATATTTGTTCCCTTTTCTAATCGCATGTCGCGTGAAATAAATATCAAGATTTTAATAGAAGTGGTTTGGAGATTAACTTGTTAAATTATAATATTTCAACCATTTCAATTTATAAAATATTAATGCATAATATAATTATTGAGCATACATATAGTTCTTATATTCATGCATATATGTAAAATTGTTTTTAACGCTAACATTGGAAGAGATTTAATAAGGCACTTGATTGCTTTGTAGGTACCGATATAAAAATTAATTATTAATCTATAAATATTGCACAATAAATTATGTGGTAGATAAATTCTATAATGTTTTAATGTAAATTTATAATTTAACATCCAATGCATATATACATACACACATGCACACTCACACAAAAGCAAGGCATAATATCAAACAGAAAAATGTGACAAATTTTGTATAAGCAATATTCAAATGCAGAAATCAGATAATACAACTCACATACTAATTTGACACTTACAAATTACAAACATTAAATGTGTATAATTGCACTTCAAAATGTAATGAAAATATGTTAAAAGAAAAGAAAGTAATGAAGTTATAAAATAGTTATAAAATATATCTTGATTATTATATGTAGATACGTTTTTTTATAAATTTATATAGTTTTTATGCAAAGTAAAAATTATGCATCTATAATATGAATTTGTATTATGAAATATATAGTACTTTTCCACCAAACTATTTTCGCAATTAATTATATAAATATCTCACACAGGAAAGTAAATTTTATGCTTTCCATATTGGTAATACATACGCATACATTAAAAAATACAACATTTTTTTATATCACAGGGAAACATATTTACACAATATCATAATTGCACAATTTCATTCTACACTTGATGAAGCTACTTACAAAATAATATTTAATTGTTCTATTTAATTGCTTTTCAATATTTTTCTGCAAATTTTCTTTATCTTTCGTAGTATCAGTCTTATTTTTTATATTATTTGAAATTTACATATTTTAGATAATGTAAATAAGATTGATATTATAAGAGGCACAGAAAAACATTTTTAGTATGATTTTTAGTACTTTTAATATATTAAAGTAATTATTTTGTATTAGAAACCATAATATTTTATCTTTGGCCTATTTACAATTATCTGCCCTTCTATTTTATACAGCTCTTAGCTGATTTCTTAGCAGTCTTGTAATTTTTTGTCTCCTTTGTTGCTGTTTGTGTGGTTTTTTTTATCGTCAGTTTTCTTTGATGTTCTGACATATAATCATCTTCTGTTATAATCATCTTCTGGTAAGTCCATATCTTGATTATCATACAAGCCAGTTGCATGTTTATGCAAAGTCTTCTTTCTTTGCTGCATTAAAGCTTTTAGAGCCTCACTAAACTGTGATAACGTTTCTTCAATTGGTTGTTCCATATATTTTGCTGCGATTTCATCAAATTGATCATCCTCCTTTGAAGTTAATTCATTCTTGATATGCTTAAATTGATTTAATATTTCTTTGAAACTTTCTCTAACATCTTTTATCACAACTTGATTCTCATTATTTGTAGAATAATCTGTAATACTATTGTCCATTTTTGTTATGGGTAGATCACTCTCAATATAACTTGCATCAATATGGCTTACATCATTCATTGATGTTATCGAATCAATATTATCATACATAAAATTTTTTTCAAATTCTTTAAATTGATTTATTATATTTTTTATACTTTCTCTTACATTTATTGATTTTGATAGTTTAATATTTTCTTTGCCCTCTTTCTCAGTTTGTTTCACAGTTAGAGGAGGAGAGAGATTTAATTCTGTGTCAGAATCCTGTGTTTCTGTAATCTTCTTTATTGTTACATCTACAATTTTTTCTTTATTTAAATCTTCATTTTTTGCTTCATTTTGTTTCAGATTAACTGATTTTCTTATCTTGATTTTATCTGTCTTCTGTGAAGTGTTTTTTGATTTAATAAATCTCTGTTTATCATCATCTTTTGTATATTCTTTCACCTCAATTTGATCTTGAGCTGTTAATGTCGATTCATCATCTGTTACAATTGAGAAATCTTTTACTTCTTGTTTAAATATTTTCTTCCTTGGCCATTCTGGTACTATAGCTTCTTTTTTCACTAATTTTATTGGAATTGTATCTTTTTGTTCGTCATTAGTTTCTTTTTGTTGTTTGTCTTCTCTTATCTTTTTTTGAATAATTTGTCTAATCGTCTCTTTAGTACCTTGAGTTTCTTGACGCATATTTAAATTGTTTTTATGTTTTCCCTTAGTAATCTTTTCCTCTTCAACTTTCATTTTTATTTTTTCATCATGCGTATTGGGAACACTTTCGAAATCTTCCTCAGAATCCAAATTTTTTTCTTCTATATCTTTTGAATCTTGCGATAACTTATTTGTGTTTTCAATTTCCCACGTAGTAGTATTTTCCATAGATATTGCATTATCAGTTATTAAATTGTTTTTTACCTTTTCTTCAATATTATTAATCGTTTCTTTAATTTCTTTATTATTTGACAAATTTTGTTCACTAGTTTTATCTGGCCTTTTAAATTCTTCCGACTCCACATTATGATCTATTGGTTCCATTGTCTTTACTTGATGTGACATGTTAAATTCTATATTTTCTATATTATCCATTTGTTTTGGAGAATTATCTACAGAAAGCGAAGCTTTTGCTTTATAAGGCTCATATTTGATACTCGATTTTCTTTTCATAATAAATATGCTAGTTTTTGTTTTAATTTTAATAGGTGGTAATAAATCATAATTAAATGCTATATGCGAAAATGCATCGATAGAATCGATAATATTGTGAGTTTTGAGATAAGGACTTATTTTTGAGGAATATTTGCCTTTTCCTTCTATCAAAAGATGAGTATATTGTAGCATTTCAGGATCGTCGATAGTCAAGTTCTCTTGTTTCGAATATCTGTAAAATAGAGTTTTTTTTAATGAAAGATGTCGTAATGAAAATAGAATTAATGTACAAGATAACTTACATCCAAGAAGCATTGGTCTGTGTAAATCTTGATACTCCAGTTTGCGCAGTGTATACATCGATATGCACATGTACTGGCTCGATCGAGTTTCTCTCGAGTCTATGTAATCTAGCAATTGCCATACCTCCAGGATAATTAAAACTAGCTAGATATAGCATAAATGTGGTGAATACAAAATTTAATATAATATGACCCGGAATTGTCAGTGCTAAAAAGCCATTCCATTTTGTTTTTGCTCTGTTTTTCCATCTAATTATCAACAGAGAAACAGTTTTTATATTATATGCAGCTACAAGAATTTATAGTTTAAAGTTTAATCAACAACTATATAGAGTATTAGGATTTTATGAATAGTGATATTTTAGTTTTGATAAACCGAAAAATTAGAAAAAAATAGAAACACAACTAATAAAAATTAACTAAATATAATTAAAATAAAACGGAATATATACTTACATTCTATGACAAGCAACAGCTGCACTAACATTCAGTAGCGGAAATACATATATGATAAATCTCAGCTCCTTATGTGGTAGAAATGACATTAATATGACATATACAATAGCTGGGATGGCAAACGCACGAACTCTAATATCCAAAAATATCCCCATAGGAACAAAAATGAATGAAAGTGCCAGACCTCTTGGTATCGCTGAATAAAAATACCAGAAAAATGGTGATGTCTATTTATCATAAGTTAAGTTTATATACTGAAAATACCTGTTCAATAATTTCTAATACTTTAGCCAACTAAAAATATCTTTTTATGAAAATCTACCACATCTTGAATATTCTTATAATTCATGTTTTGATTTAATAGATTAAAAATAATATTTCTTCTAACATTCAATCATTCAAAATAAGCATTTAAGACACTAAAGATCTTTAAAAAAAAACTTATATCTGAAAAGGATACGCCCCACTCGCTGCTCTTATTAAGAATAGTGTTGAAATAAAATACTTCGGCTTCTGGCCATACTAAGCGTCTCCAGAATATTGAATCTATAGCAACAGTAAGTACGAAGAAAAATATACCAGCTGGAACCGCGATTTTAAACGATCTAAAAATGATTATAAAACATTGTGTAATAAACAAAATAATATTCGAAAGAGTATTATGCATTACATACAAATAAAATAACAAAATAATATTCGAAAGAGTATTATGCATTACATAAAAATAAAATATTTCTTTAATCATGTAAAGTCATAATCAATTATAATCAAAGCTGTAAAATTTAAACTTGTCTCAATAAAATTTAGGGTTGATTATTTTATATATATATATATATATATATATCAAAGTTTACATCAATACTGATTCACAGAAAGTGCTTGGCAATTCCAATTGCTATTGTTTGTAATTTTACAGCTATATTAAGCATCTGTGATATAATATGTAAATACCTTTGTACAGAAAGTTGCTTGCTAAATAAAGGAAATAACAGGAATATTCCCAAGAGTATGGCGAGTTCTGTTCTGAATATTATTATCACTGCAGCTGACGACCAAATAAATATCACATAATTTTGCTTTAGCCATCCAAACAAAGCTAGTAACACTATAATGTTAAATCGTTTACAATTAAAAAAAAAATATATATATATATGTGTATACATTTATATATATACACACACATGCACTCATGTTTGTGTGTGTGTGTATATATATATAATATATGCAACAGAATAAATTGTAGTTTAAAGTAATATATAAACTCTAGTTAACAAAGTTTTATTTCATTACCTAAAGGTAAAGCCATTATGTTAGGCAGTGGACGACTGAGATAGTACATAAAATGATACTGTGATACAGTTATGGCAACAAACCATTTTGTAAAGTCTGGCCCAAAGATTTTCTGTAGAGCATCCCTATATAACTTGAATGTAATTATCACCAACAATCCCAACGTTGCTCTTGCTGGAAGATAATCCCATCATTTTTAAATTATATACAAAAAGATGTAAAAAATTATTATACATTCTAAAATTACATACACATTACTTACCTATATACTGAGCAAAAACTTTATTGAGCTCTAGATAATTAAGACTAGCCACTAGCGGCGAGGCAATAGTAGATACTACAATAGGCCCCAGAAAAGAACGTGGTACCACTCCAGGAAATTCGTGATGATCATACTATCGGAGATAAAAACACAATGTAATAATTAATTTTTGAACACATTCCTGTGTTAAATAAGTAATTAAATAGGTAATTATATAGAACGGTCTGAAAATTATTTATACATTTGATTGTCATCAAGTATTAATAATAATAACATATAAAAAAAAAGTGACTGTTGGAAATAGCCAATTTACATTGTATCATCAAAAAGATTTGGAGCATTAGCTAATCGCGCGTTTAAAAATACACGTGTCCGGTGTCCGATGCTATAAATATAATGGCACGTTTTACGCTGTTCGCGATCAATCAAGCGAGACGGACATAACTCGAGGTCTCGATTTGATAAAGAGAACGTTGTTTAATATTTTATATATAATTACCTCTGACAAATTAAAGCCATGGTAGAGAATATCATGCACAGCCTGTAGGTTGAAACTTTCCTCAACTTTTGTAAATGGACAATATAACAGATGCACCGCTGATATTAGGATAACTAGCTGATCCATAATTGTAGAATTGCGCTTATACTAACTGTGTGTTCTTCTCAACGAATTCCTTGACCTTGTCATGATAATTTATAACGATCTTTCAGAGCCAAGGATCTTTTTTTCAACGTGTTGCTGTATGTACGATCGGGCACTGCGTATAAGCTGTAAGAAACACGCGCTATAGCATGCTCTGTCTTTGTTCAGCTTTCAGCAAGTAAGAAAGATAGAATGATGCTTTTACACGTAACCGTCAAGAACAAACTTAGCCGTATTGTTGCAAAACAGCGCATGTGTCTACAACACGAATCTCTTCTCATTTTCGATCCTTTTCAGGGTCAAAGTACACAAATCTTAATTTCGATATTCATATAATTATAATATATAATTAATATTATTGTTTAATTTTTAAATTAATTTTTTTCTTTACAAACTTTACCGAGATATTTATTTACATAAATACATATAAATAAAAAAAAAGAATAAAACACGTATTTTAATGTGAGACTTTTAAAGAATATTTTATATATAAATTCAATATTTTAAATATAAATTTTATATATTATTCTCAAACTTATTCAAATCCTAAAATAAACTTACAAAATTAGAGATGTCAATATATAAAACTTTAATATATATATATATATATAATCATATACATAACTTTTCAAAATTATATATTTACGTATATAAATTTTTTTATATTTTTTCTCACGCAATTTTATACTCGTATATTTCAAAAAAGCCGTTTTAAAAATAAATACACAATACATATCTGTTATTTTTTTTCTCTTTTTATTTAAACTTTGTAAATTATACTTTTATAGGAAATGATAAATATGAAATGTTGTATAATGATATTTTTTAATTAAATTATACACTTTTATAGGAAATGATAAATATAAAACATTATATATTTTTTAATTAAATGTAAGCAAACATATGCACACATATCCAGAGATAAAATCTAATATACGTCATACAGATATATACACTTATATATACACTTATATATATTAAAAGCTCAAGATTGAGATTCGGCCTGCATTTTCCAAGCCTTTGCGAAAGCTAAGAATTTTAGATTCGGTCTCTGCGATTCGTCTTCCGGGAATACAAAGTCAAAAACTTCCTCCCAGCCGTCATCGCTGCCATCTTCGCCGACGACGCGCCTCCTCTTCTTCACCCTTCGCGGCATCTTCTCCATAATTTTCACGAGACTTTCCGAGGTGCCTTTCTTACTCTCAAAGTCCTTCCATGCTTCCAGAAGTAATACTCGACTCTCAGTATCCGCGCTGGATCTCAGAGCGTCGTTTCCGCGCTCAAAGATACGTCTCGCCAGAACGATGTTGTCGGGATTATCTTCCAGCTGCGGATTCAATAGTTCAAACTTTGCGTACGCTATCCAGACCTTGACGTGCAACGTGCGTTCCAGCAGTCGCTCGAACAGCTGACGGGCGTTCTCCGTCTCGCCCTGGGCGATTTCGAAGTCGATGTACGATTTCCACAGCAACTCCGGCATGTCCAACCGTGGCCGTGCGACAGCGCACTCGTATATCGCTCGAGCTCGCTCGATCTCGCCCAATCGCGTCTCCAGCTCGGCAAATCGCATCCAGGTGGTAGTTTTCCGGGCCAAACTCGAGGAATTTCTCGTACAGCTTCCGACAGCGATCAAATTCCACCAGCTGTATCTCAAGATCGATGTAACTTCCGAAAAGCTTGTCCGACACGCATATTCCCAACGCTAATCCTAATGTTTTCCTCGTCTTAGTCAAATTCTTTTGTCGTATCTCAAAATACGCATAAAGCAGCCAGATGTTCGAAAAGGTAAACCGCTTGTGCGGTATAAGGTCTAGGCAGACTTTGTATACTTGACGGCATCGTTCGACATCCTTGGCTTCCAGTTCCTCGAAAAGAGCATACTTTATCCACAAGTAGATGTATCGTCGCCAAAATTGTTTTTCCTTTGTGGGTGGAACGTTAGCTATCGCTCGCTCGTACGTTTCTCGGATCACGTCAACATTACCTTCAGACTCCACCAATCTCAAGTAGTCGAACCACGCGTCGTAATTGGAGGGATTTTTGATGAATCCGTACGACTCTTCGAAGCGCGCGTACTTTATCCAATGCTTCACGTCAGGGTGAACCATCACGAAGCGCTCGTAGATCGTGTCCGATCAATCTCCTTGTAACGCAGCTCAAATTTGATATGTCTGCCAGGCTTGTTCATCAGATTCCCACTCCATCCATCGCTCAGACTTGGCGAGCACCAGCGATATTTTCCAAAGTCTCCTCCATGTAAGTGTACTTGTACCAGAATTGATTGGCCTGTGGCAGCAGGGTCACCGCTCTGTCCCATAAATTTCTAGCGTGATTGACTTGTCAATTACGCATTTCCATCTCCGTGTACTTGAGCCAGAGTGCAATATTGCGATGATCCACTTCCAGCGCTCACTCGTAGATCGATCTGGCTCGCTGTATCTGTTTTTGCGACTCCTCCCATTGAGCATACTTGATCCAATTGGTAATGATCATGCGATTCTTGCGAATAATATCCTCGAACGCCTTGCGCTTGCGATGCTGATAGTCCGCGAGCTCGTGTGGATCCGATATCTTTTGTTTCGGCGGTGGTGATAGAATCTCCAAGTCACGCTCCTTCGCTTCGCGCAACAACTGCTCCGCAGTGATTTGTATCTCCGCAAGCGCCTTGTTCTTCACCTTTGCTACTTTAGGCATTTTCTGTGATTTTTCCATCTTTTATAAATTAGACTACGTTAGAGTTAGAATCTATGCCAGATCGAATCCTTCAGTCACTCTTGTAACACACAGTGTATTACGCTATATTATTTTCTCTGTAACACAGAAATAAATGATTAGTAAATCTAACTTCATTAACAATTTGTAAATTATTTTTCAAAGGCCTTGTAAACAATAGATTAGCGGAGAGAGATTTCTCTCTTAGCTACATATATTTTATAAGGTTATGGTAGGTAGCTAGATTAAGATTTAGGATTTTGGTCGAGATTTTTTTTTATGAGATGCTAAGTCACGTTTTTATATTTCTACTCACTTTTTTATCTTCACTCTTGCAGATTTCCCTATCACACAAATATGAAAATATTTTATCTTCTTATTCAAATTAATTTGTTTACTTTTTCTGTTCTCAAGTTCAATGCATTACATAAATTACTTTCACTGTAACACAAAAATAATTGATAATTAGTAACTTCAATAATACATTATAGATTATTTGAAATTTTTCAAAGATCATTTAAACAATGGTTTAGCTATGAGTACTTTGTAATAGGTTACGACAGATAAATAAAGTTAGCATTTTTTATTGATATCATATTATATTTTCTTACATGTTAATTTATCCTTTTATAGATCTTGCTCTCTTATCACAATGTAAATATAATACTTTCTTTACTTAAACAAACTTCTCCAATGCTTCCAAGTATAAAATGGCAAAATGGTGTAAAACCACAGATGACCACAGGTTAGAGAATTTTCAGATGAGTTTATTGAGATACAATTGAGACGCGCGTTGCCATTGGCTGTCGCAGGCCTGTCTTCAGATTGGTTGTACAATGAGATTAGTTTATGAATTTTGTGTCCTTGTTTTTAAAAATTATTTAGGACAACAATTTTTGGAAAATTAATTGTAAACATGTAAAAAAATTAATATGTAAAATTACATTAATTAATTAGTTTATTTTTATCTACTTAATCTGTTCTCTGCAAAATCCCGCCAAATCATATAGCCGTAACCGTAAAGGCTATCGCACACAAAGTGCATAAGCTACATGTGCATAGCATAAGATTGTATGGCCCAATGAGCATCGAGTATTAAGTCGCCATATTGATTTACATAATATGTATTATTATTGGTCTGAATCCAATCTGAAGACAGGCCTGCGACAGCCAATGGCAACGCGCGTCTCATTTGTATCTCAATAAACTCATCTGAAAACTCTCTAACCTGTGGTCACTTATGGTTTTACACCATTTTGCTATTTTACACTTGCAAGCATTGGAGAAGTTTATTTAAGTAAAGAAAAAGTAATATATTTACATTGTGATAAGAGAGCAAGATCTATAAAAGGATGATAAAAAGATAAATTAACATGTAAGAAAATATAATATGATATCTCAATAAAAAATGCTAACTTTATTTATCTGTCGTAACCTATTACAAAGTACTCATAGCTAAACCATTGTTTAAATAACCTTTGAAAAATTTCAAATAATCTATAATGTATTATTGAAGTTACTAATTATCAATTATTTTTGTGTTACAGTGAAAGTAATTTATGTAATGCATTGAACTTGAGAACAAAAAAAGTACACAAATTAATTTGAATAAGAAGATAAAATATTTTCATATTTGTGTGATAAGGGAAATCTGCAAGAGTGAAGATAAAAAAGTGAGTAGGAATATAAAAACATGACTTAGCATCTCATAAAAAAAAATCTCGACCAAAATCCTAAACCTTAATCTACCTACCCACCATAACCTAATAAAATATGTGTAGCTAAGAGAGAAATCTCTCTCCGCTAATCTATTGTTTACAAGGGCTTGAAAAATAATTTACAAATTATTAATGAAGTTAGATTTACTAATCATTTATTTCTGTGTTACAGAGAAAATAATATAGCGTAATACACTGTGTGTTACAAGAGTGACTGAAGGATTCGATCTGGCATAGATTCTAACTCTAACGTAGTCTAATTTATAAAAGATGGAAAAATCACAGAAAATGCCTAAAGTAGCAAAGGTGAAGAACAAGGCGCCTGCGGAGATACAAATCACTGCGGAGCAGTTGTTGCGCGAAGCGAAGGAGCGTGACTTGGAGATCCTACCACCACCGCCGAAACAGAAGATATCGGATCCACACGAACTCGCGGATTATCAGCATCGCAAGCGCAAGGCGTTCGAGGATATTATTCGCAAGAATCGCATGATCATTACCAATTGGATCAAGTATGCTCAATGGGAGGAGTCGCAAAAACAGATACAGCGAGCCAGATCGATCTACGAGCGAGCGCTGGAAGTGGATCATCGCAATATTGCGCTCTGGCTCAAGTACACGGAGATGGAAATGCGCAATCGACAAGTCAATCACGCTAGAAATTTATGGGACAGAGCGGTGACCCTGCTGCCACGGGCCAATCAATTCTGGTACAAGTACACTTACATGGAGGAGACTTTGGAAAATATCGCTGGTGCTCGCCAAGTCTTTGAGCGATGGATGGAGTGGGAACCTGATGAACAGGCCTGGCAGACGTATATCAAATTTGAGCTGCGTTACAAAGAGATTGATCGAGCACGGCAGATCTACGAGCGCTTCGTGATGGTTCACCCTGACGTGAAGCATTGGATAAAGTACGCGCGCTTCGAAGAGTCATACGGATTTATCAAGGGTGCACGTGCGGTATATGAGCGAGCCGTAAGCTTTTACGGAGACGAAGGTCTCGACGAGAAGCTATTTCTGGCGTTCGCCAGATTCGAAGAGGGTCAACGAGAACACGATCGTGCCCGTGTAATTTACAAGTACGCGCTCGATCACATACCGAAGAGCAACACCCAGGAGATATACAAGGCCTATACGATCCACGAAAAGAAGTACGGCGATCGCTCAGGCATCGAAGACGTAATAGTCAGCAAGCGAAAATATCAGTATGAACAGGAAATCAAAGAAAATCCCTCCAATTACGACGCGTGGTTCGACTACTTGAGATTGGTGGAGTCTGAAGGTAATGTTGACGTGATTCGGGAAACGTACGAGCGAGCGATAGCTAACGTCCCACCCACAAAGGAAAAACAATTTTGGCGACGATACATCTATTTGTGGATCAAGTATGCTCTTTTCGAGGAACTGGAGGCCAAGGATGTCGAACGATGCCGTCAAGTATACAAAGTCTGCCTCGACCTTATACCGCACAAGCGGTTTACCTTTTCGAAAATTTGGCTGCTTTATGCGTATTTTGAGATACGACAAAAGAATTTGACTAAGGCGAGGAAAACATTAGGATTAGCGTTGGGAATATGCGCGTCGGACAAGCTTTTCCGAAGTTACATCGATCTCGAGATACAGCTGGTGGAATTTGAACGCTGTCGGAAGCTGTACGAGAAATTCCTCGAGTTCGGCCCGGAAAACTGTACCACCTGGATGCGATTTGCCGAGCTGGAGACGCGATTGGGCGAGATCGAGCGAGCTCGAGCGATATACGAGTGCGCTGTCGCACGGCCACGGTTGGACATGCCGGAGTTGCTGTGGAAATCGTACATCGACTTCGAGATCGCCCAGGGCGAGACGGAGAACGCCCGTCAGCTGTTCGAGCGACTACTGGAACGCACGTTGCACGTCAAGGTCTGGATAGCGTACGCAAAGTTTGAACTGTTAAATCCGCAGCTGGAAGATAATCCCGACAACATCGTTCTGGCGAGACGTATCTTTGAGCGCGGAAACGACGCCTTGAGATCCAGTGGGGATACTGAGAGTCGAGTATTACTTCTGGAAGCATGGAAGGACTTTGAGAGCGAGAAGGGCACCTCGGAAAGTCTCGTGAAAATTATGGAGAAGATGCCGCGAAGGGTGAAGAAGAGGAGGCGCGTCGTCGGCGAAGATGGCAGCGATGACGGCTGGGAGGAAGTTTTTGACTTTGTATTCCCGGAAGACGAATCGCAGAGACCGAATCTAAAATTCTTAGCTTCCGCAAAGGCTTGGAAAATGCAGGCCGAATCTCAATCTTGAGATTATAATATATATGTGTATATATAAGTGTATATATCTGTATGACGTATATTAGATTTTATCTCTGGACGTGTGCACGTATGTTTGCTTACATTTAATTAAAAAATATACAATGTTTCATATTTATTATTTCCTATAAAAGTATAATTTACAAAGTTTAAATAAAAAGAGAAAAAAATAACATAACTTGATTTCTCTCACTAACGGAGTAAAATGTGGAAGAAGGGGAAAATAACTAAACCATTGAGCCAATCACATGAACTGACTCGCGTTTCCTGTTAGATTTATGATATTTTTAAGTTGGTAGCAATGTTACTTGGGTTATAATTAATCTGACAAAATAATTCAGACTTTGGACTTTGAGCCACGTTTGAGGGTGTTACGAAGAAAATAAGCTTACCATTGACATTTTATTAAAAATAATTGAATAGTTGCGTATCTTTATTGAGCAAAAATGGCACGTGTACTTGTAGGAGTAAAAAGAGTAATAGACTATGCAGTGAAGGTAAATATATATAAATATGTATATGCTGTGTGTATATGTGTGTGTTTATTTAATTTTTATATATATATATATATTTAATATGTTGTATATTGTATTTAATATGTATATTTAATGTTATATATTTGTTAATTTTTATAATGTAAATTATATATTTAATATTATATATTTAAATATATATATATATATATATATAAATTAAATAATACACACATACATTATATATATATATATATATATATATATATATATATATATATATATATATATATAATGTATATATATATATATATATATATATATATTTTAAGTTCTTTAATAAAATATACACAAGAAAAAAATCTTAATCCTTAAAATTATAACACAATAGATATTTCTTTATGCTAAACTAAGATACGAATGCATCTATAAAATTTGAATAAAAAGATTCATTTTCTTACATTTCTTCAACTGACATTTTTAGATTCGTGTCAAACCAGATAAGTCTGGAGTGATTACGGATGGCGTTAAACACTCGATGAACCCTTTCGATGAGATAGCTATAGAAGAAGCAGTCAGAATGAAAGAAAAGAAAATTGCCCAAGAAGTGATAGCAGTCAGCTGTGGACCAACTCAGTCGCAGGATACAATTAGGACTGCGCTTGCCATGGGTGCAGATCGTGGAATTCATGTAGAAATATCTGGCCCTGAATATCAAACGTTGCAACCCATTCATGTCTCAAAGATATTGGCAAAATTGGCACAAGAAGAGAAAGTAGATTTGGTGATACTTGGTAAACAAGCCATAGATGATGATAACAATCAGACTGCACAAATGACTGCCGGTGTCTTAGATTGGCCAGCTGGAACATTTTGCAGTAAGGTAAAAAACAAGAAAATTTTACTTTATTATGTCAATGTCTTATTCTTTCTTTTTTTATTCAGGTTGAGAACAATAACGGTGAATTGACTATTACACGCGAAGTTGATGGTGGATTGGAGGTAATCAAGATGAAAACTCCTGCAGTCTTGAGCGCCGATCTTCGCTTGAACGAACCGCGTTACGCAACTTTGCCGAATATTATGAAGGCTAAAAAAAAAACCATTAAGAAGGTTACTCCAAAAGATCTTGGAGTAGATATAACGCCGAGAATCGAAATACTTTCGGTAGAAGACCCACCAGTTAGGCAAGCTGGTGCCATATTACCGGACGTCGACACCTTAATAGGCAAATTGAAAGAAAGCGGCCACATTTAACCAATTTTTATAGGGCAATTATAAAAAGTATGTTAAAAAGTTTTTAAACCTTGTTATATTTTAATAACTCCTTTTGTATATAGCATATTTTTGTACATTGTCAGAAATTGTATATTCATATTTCAATAAATTTATAACATGCAAATGTAGAGAAAAAATCAAGTATTTAATTATATAATATTTATATAATATATAATTTATACAATATATATATATATATATATATATATATATATATATATATATATATATATATATATCTAATATATATTACAGATTGTAACATATATTTAATAAAATATCTATATATATATATCCATATAACATGTAGATCTCTCTTTACATTTCTTTTCAATACTTGCCAAGTTATGGCTCTATTTAAACAAAAAGGTAACATCAATAACAATAACTATAACTATACTATTATTCTACGCATCAATTTTTTGCGATGCAATGCTGATATCTTTAAATTAGATTTAATGTCATATTTAATTGACATGTCGTAATTCTAAAATTTTCAAGAAATGTTGATAAAGCTCGCATGGAAATATTTCTCTATTGACAGAAAATCACGAATAATATGCACTACATCTTATCGCCTTCTCTGTACTTCTACTCTAATATGTTGGAGAGAAATATAAATAGTTATATGAATATTAAAATCGGAAAAAGTATGTTACTTTAAAATATTAAACTATTTTTTAATTTATTTAGTGCCTTATCCAAGATTTGGCAAGAAAATATGTCCAATCAAGACTAGTATGTCATACATGTATATATTAGATATTTTGCAGAAATTGGTATATATGATATATACCAATAATAACATTTTGGCTAGTATTTGTATTCTATATAATCATTAAGGGATAAAACTATACTTCAATACCCGTATATTATTCTCTAAGGAAATAAATATTTTTGTATATTTTTTTTAACTGTCGAAAACAATCGACTAGGTCATGCTTTTTGTTTTAATCATATCTTGTATATCATCAAATATATCCTTCCAGAACTTTTTTTTTGATTCGTTGAATACTGTTGTTTCAATGTCACTACCACTGGATACAGCCCTGCATAAAAATTCATTGCATTATATAACAGTCTTTTGCATATATATTATATATATATATGTTTTGTGTAAAACGTCTTCCTCAACAAAAGCTAAACATTAATTACATTAGAATCTCGCGCATAACATTATTACATTAGAACCTTCCAATCAAATCTGCTATTGCTGGTATGAGTGATCGGTGGAAAGGGAGGTGGATGGAGTTGCCAGCCGTCAATATCTTGACGCGCAGTCAAACACGCTAGATAAGGTACCCTTTGAACTAATCTAGTTACTTCAGCTGCCGGAGGTATCCTACCACCAGTCAATTGTCTAGTGCAAGCTGCCAGGGAAGCTGCATGCGCCACTATTAAAATATTACCGACCGTATTCTCTATGATCTTTTTGATTAGCTCATAACTGCGTTCATAATATTGCGCAGCGTTTTCTTTCGGAGGGAGCTCCTTAGCTTTCACGATCGGATCATAATCGAGATCCACATTGAAACCCGCCTTTACCAACTCCTCGGAAGTCATCCAGACAGGTATGCCGTTCGGATACCATGCCAACCACTCTATCAGACCTGGCTCTACTTTGACCGGGATGTCGGACTCGAGTCCCTTTAGAATATGAGCGAGCGTCTGGACGCAACGCAACGACGGCGACGTGAAGGCCACGTCAATCTTAATACTGGACGACTTCATGGCTTCGCCTACCAAACTCGCCTGCATCTCGCCTACGGTGGTCAATGGGCTGTCGTTTTGAAAGTCCTGGATATTCCTGGATGGTACTTCCTTGGGCATATTCAAGTCACGGCGCACATAGGAGCCGTTCGACTCGAAACAATACGGAATCCACGTGCCAAAAGTGAAGTCCACTCTTTCGCCATGTCGACATATAAAGATCTCTCTGGACGGTGTTTGAGGTGCTTCTGATGCTGCCATCTGAAAACATTTGGAAATTATATGTTATAAATTCATCAATGATTATATGACAAGAGGCAAGGTTCTTTTTTCAGAAATAATTACTGGCTCGTCGGCGATGGGAATTCCATCAGGTGTATCGATGGAATCGTTTGGAGACAGAACCGGCGGTGGTCTTCTGACTTTCGGGATCTCCTCCTCTTCCGCGCTCTCGCATTTATTGTCGGTGATCGGCACGGTAGTGTGCAATGTCCACGAATCCGATTCTGCAGTCCTTTTGGTATGATTCAAAGGGAGATGACCCGATATCCCCGTCAACCAAGAGATACCTTCTACCCAGCCGTCCGTGGATGTGCTACATGCTCCCTCTGGAACGTAAATGTAATCTCCTACTCTTAACTCTAATTCATCGTGTTCCCGGGGTACATGGGCGTGCGTAACTTTATGCACATGTAAATTCTGCAATCTCGAATCTCTCGAGTATAATCTAAGTTCCCAGTTGGCCGGCGTGTTAGGCCTTAGTTTCTCGACCATCGAACGAAGGGACTGAAATAAATTGCTGGGGAACTGGTAAGCCAGCGTAAGATGCAAAGACTTCGTTTGCGGTTCGGCAGTGATACCTAGTGCGGTGATTTTATTGACATAGCGAACAGCAATGTTTTTTAATCCTTCCGCATTTACATCCTTGACGAAAAGGCCCATAAAATTAGGCGACACATATGCTTCTAGCTCGATATGTTCATGTATTCCATCTTTATGAACCACATTCTCAAGAGCACTTACTAATTCCTCTGTAAGCTCATCAGGGGCCTGCAAAAATATGTGAAAATGATGAAATATATATTCAAATATATTCATGTAAATTTAAAAATATCAAGTACATAAAATATTTTGTATTTTTTTCAGATAAGTAAAATTAGATTTAAAAATATCAAGTATATAAAATATTTTGTATTTTGTTTTCAGATGAGTAAAATTAGATTTTACATTGAAGAAGGAGACGAGGGTAATATGTGGTATAAAGCTATGAGCACCGTTCCATCCTAGCTCTTTACTTTCTGACCAAAACAACTCGAGTTGTTCAGCTAATGATCCCGTTGGACAAGCATACAAAACATATTGCCGTTGTGTATCAGAATCTAAAGTTGGATCCCTCACATGTGCCAGCAGCCAATCTGACGCTAATTGTACACCACGATATCCAGTTGCAGCTAATGCCCTTTCACTAAAAATGTACAATACCAAGATCAATATTGAATATAATACTTTTAATATAAGTATCAAAATCAGCAATAAATCATTATAATATTTTTCTAAATATTCAGATATAAAAAATCTGTATATATATAGTATTGGAGGGAGGGATAGACAAATTTATTTATCCAAAGCAGAGATTATTTAGAGATAAAGAGATAGAAGTATTTTAAAGAGAAAGCAACTTAAATAAAATTGGAAGCAATACGACTCATTGAAGCATCAAGGACAGTTTGTTTCAGAATTTAAATATCAGAATTTAAGCATAAATTGTGCTCGATCGAGAGAGAATAATGCGAAATAGCGCTACTCAAGGCCCCGTTTGACAGCTGTTTGTTTACAACGAACAAGCCACACGCGTCGACAACACGCCATGTAACAGTCACTTAAACATGATTTTATGTCACACGGCCATACGTACGCCCGGTGTTTCGGGAAACCCAACTGCAGGAGCGTTTGCAACGGTGTCAAATGCTGTTTCGAAATTTTCGTTGGAGTCGGATTTTTCCGCGGCGGCAGCGTCGCCATGACGGTACATAACTGCGTTTACTGACGTTTATTCCCCAGGCTGGCCAATCGCCGCGCGAGCTATCGCAGGGTACAAATCAAAAATTGTAGAGAACCCAGGTAGCAAGCACATGTCATTTTGACGTCGAAAACTGGTCATTTTTGGTTCAGTGTAACGTCACGTGACCAAATTTAAAACGTCTTTTTTGTGACATCTTATGATGTTGCCAAAAAACGTCATAATATCGTGATTCTTAAGTTATTATTATAAATCGCCAAGTATTACTATTTTTTAACTAAAAGCTCATTTGATTTTTTGTAATATCTTAAATTATTAAAACAATTTTGATATTCATAATTCTCTATATCTCAGGGCCCTAACATGAATTTCCTCTATAATTTGATCATGAATCTTTTCCTCTGACGTGAAAAGTTTCATTAACAAATTCAATATTTGTGAATGAATTTTTCATTTTTTATGAATTCATAATCAAATATCATTAAAACGTCACTATCTAAAATGGTCATGAAGTCACGTCTTTTTTACGTCTTGAAATGTCGTCATCGGTCTGGAACATTAGTCCGTCACTTTTACGTCATTACATTACATCATATTTGGTTCAAACTGACCATATTTTGACGTCAAAACGTCGTGTGCTTGCTACCTGGGAACATATTGTAAACAAAATTAGCCGGTTATTATCGCGATCGGATCTCATTACGAAGAGCAAATCATCGAGAAATAAAATAGGTAAAAATAAAATGTATGAAATTGAAATTAATTATATTAATTTTAGTATTAATTTATCTTGAAAAATATATGTATAGAACGCTTGTTTCTACTCAACGTTATCATTGATATCAGAAAGATTAAATAATAGTAATCTATCGTGGAGTACGATATATATATCTTTCCTTTATCTCTCTTTCATTAATCTAAAAAATTTAAGAAATTTAATAACTTTGTTTACTCTTAATTTCGTAATCTAATTTTATATTATAAATAACTTTAAAAACTGAATTAATTAAATTGTTAAATAATTTTAAAATTATAAAAGTAATTAAATTAATTTTAATATCTTATAAAATATTCAACAATATAAATTTACATTTTTTCAGTTAAATATATCAAGTTGGACGCTGTAATTTTTTCAATATTTTATTAGGAAAGCTCATTTTTTTCTACATATAAAAAAAATATCAGGGGAAAGCGTAAAATATAATTCATCAGAAAAAATTTGAGATAAGTTACATTTCGTATATAATCTGTATTTCATTTTTTTCTTCGTTTCTTCTTTCTTCACCCATGTACTCCGCAACAATTTCAACAATAGCACACAATCAACGCGATTATTATTTATGAGTTAGTGTAAAAAAAAAGAGAAAACGCAATGACACGTGGATTTATATAGTTTTGTTTTTTTTTATTTGTTACAATCACAGATTTATATATATAATGTAAATACTAGACCGCTAACACATGTAAACCTCATACGATGAAATGCGATGCAAGGACAGTCATATTTAATTAAGCAGAATTTAGTATACTGTGTGTCTCTTAATAAAATTTCCGAGAGTGAACATTTTAAAATAAAATAAAAACAGTGAAAAAGTCAAGTGCACATATAAATAAGAAATATGCCAATTACTTGTAGCATATACTTGACTGCTCAACCTCTCTCTCTCTCTCTCTATATATATATATATATATTCTACCCCGTTAGATATGGCTGTCCTTATATCATTTTTAGTATCGCTGTTAGTGGTCTAATATATAATATATAGAAGTCTGTGGTTAAGTGTAAAAAAAAAACAAAAAAAAAGAAACGCAGTGACACGTGGATTCAGTGGCACGTGGATTTATATATTTTTGTTTTTCATTCGTTACGACATTCTGTTACAAACACTCTTCACGCTGCAATATTTCGGTACAGAAGTAATAAAAAAGTTATAATCTATATATGTATATATATATACATACATATACCTCTCTATGTATATATAATATTTATATATAAAATATAGGTAAAGTAACATAATATACACGTTATTGCTCGTCTCTCATGGGATTCTTCGCTCTCAATTCGTACATATTTTATACATTGTATCCTGAAAAAAATCGGTGTAATTAAGACACTCACGAGCTGTTCGACGAAATTTTAGACATCGTTGAATTGTGTAATAATTTCATCAATTCGCAAAGTATTCAATAACAAAATTTTTTAACTTATCGCATATTATTATTAAAGCAAAGTAGAGTCAAATACAAATCGAAAAGTATACACATAAAAACCGTGGATGCGAAGTTTCCATAAACAAGCGAGTAGTATGAATAAAACAAAAGGAAAATTTCTCATTATCTCTAATAGTTTCCGTACAGTTTTCATAGAATCCCATAAAGGATTGCTTAAGTACACATGCAAACGGATTCTTTTCAAGCCTATATAATTAATAATTTAATGAGAGAAATGATTTAAATAATAATAATTATTATTATTAATTCTAGATATCTAATAATATAATCTGTAATAATAATATAATTATTTAAATATTCTCCCAAGCTTTATTATTAAAAACTATTTGTATTTCGTTTATAAATAATATTTTACTTTATTTTATTCACACTACCATAGTATAACGCGAGCTAAAAAAATTACGCTGAATTCTACTAACAATAAATAATAATAATTGCTTTTTTTATATTTGACTTGAGTTCTTTCTAATATTGCACATTTTGGCATATATAATACATGTACTTGTTGTCATGACAGATTCTCTCTGTCTTGTAAATTTACAATTTCATCAAGATTGTACCGCAATTGTAATCGTTCATAACGATTGGTACAAAATGTGTACGTTTTGTACAAATGATCTATTACGAGATCATACATCGCAGAAATGCAATCTCAAGTCCTCTTTGCGGTATGTTTATATTCATCAAGTATACTTTTATCTCTCGAATTTGCATTGTGCTACATTTTATGCAGATTTATGAGAACTACAATATTTTATTTCTGCATAACAATTAAGATGTACATTGTTCTTTCGCAAATCAGATATCACTGTCGATTAATTTCGCTAATTTAACAATAACTGTGTATTTTCTTAAAGATCTGATTTCGATCCGAAGATAAATTGAAGTTGTATATCGCGTAAAGATTTTCTGACTATTCTTCGAGATAATAGTACATTTTTTAAATATTTTTAATACATATCGTGATAAAGGATTTATCTAAAATCTACTTACAAGTATTCAAATCATCAATTGTAAATAAAAATGATGATTAATAACAGTGATATGACGTTATATAAAATTCATTTATATTCTTGTAACGTATAGATATATTAAAGTTGAACAATTAAAGCTATGAGCGCAAGAATGAAATAGCCATTCATTTTGTGAAAATCATTAATTTTTATTTTGTGAAAATCATTAATTTTCCGATAAAGATTCAATAAGAAATGATTTTTATAAAAGTCAAATTTTAAATTTGAAAAATTAAAAACAAAAAACATCGCGGTTAAAGAAAAATCTATGAACATTTATTCTACATTACGTTAATATTTAATTGTATTATATAAAAATTTAATCAAAGCAAGGATTAACTTGATTTAGCGCACATAATTTTAATTTTGACAGATTCTCCTTTTCGTATTTATGAAAAAAACATGCAACCTAGTTTTAGGACGATAAAAAATATTGATGTAGTTAGCGCATATCGAATTTTTTGCAAAATCTACAGACAACAGAATTCACATATTGGCACTAATCGTTGGCAGAATATTCGTTGGAGAATTTACAATCCTCTTAACAATATTATTATACAACATTTGTCAAGAACACACATTTCGATGAAATAATCGTTATAATGCGCTATATTAAACGCATAATTTTTTTTTACCACAACTAGATTGCGTACTTATGGTACTTGTAACTCAACGCAAATATTACTATAAAGTGTACCATTTAAACATTGAAATTGCAATCTGTATGATATTTATGTGAAGCTTTGACGCAAATATAATATCAATAAAAAAAATTGATCATAACGTGAATATTTTCTTGAAAAAATATACATTTACATTGTAAGATCTTTTTATTTTTAATGCATTAAATTTTTCTTGCAGATTAATTAGAGTGCAAATTATACTCTAAAGACATTTCTACCAAAAAGTATGCAGAGTATACTCGGAATACTATTTTTTAAAATTTTTAATAGATATCGGCTTTTTTCTTTCAACAATTTCAATTGATGTTGGGAAATATTTATTTTGGATACACTAAATCGTAAAAAAAGAAATTATAACATTAATTTAACATTATATTTTGTTTAAGCATATATTTTGATTCATAATTCACTTGTAATTTTATTAAACGCGTCAAGTACAAACATATAAAATTAATACACACTATCTAGCGTTCACAATATATAAAGAAAATCAATAATTCAAGGATTAATTAAAGAACTACTGCCTTTTTCCTGAGTTGAATTTTTTTCTGATCATTACGAGATAATACAACATAAAAGTGCATAATAAATTTTTTCTATATTTACAATGATGAGTATTTAATATGAATGTGATATCTCAGAGAATATAGGAATAACGCTGATAAGTAACAATAATACAATTATGAAACCAATTTAATTAAAACTTTTTATAATTTTTGTAATAATTTTAATTGAAAAACTTTTAATCAAAAATGTTAAATCAGGGCATTACGCTAATTTTTATATATTGAAAACAAGTATTTTAAAATATAATAAATATTAAGATTTTGATAATATTCTATTATTATAGTACGATTTGCTGTAATAATTTATTTGAATTATATATTTTCGATATCTAAAGCAAACCAATTCTTATGGAATAATTCAAAAAATTCTGAATGGCAAATTAATTAATTATTATATATCGAAAAACAAAAGCGACTGTTTAAAAAGGGATGAGTATTGAATTCGTATGCGATGTCAGTCTCACATAATTGGCAGTGAGTATTCTCGGAATACTATAGCCCGTCTTGGAGCATGAAGAACGGCATTTTTTATTGCGATCATTTAGACATTTAGGAGTACAATTAGGAGTATTATATACGATAGCGATCGCACATAATCTCACAATCAAATATATATATATATATTTTTTTTTATTTCATAGGAAGTTCATTACTCGATCTTTCTATTCTCTTTAAGAACACTGTTTTTATTTAGTCATCAATTTATTTAATTTCGCATTTATTTTCATTTATTTATAATCTGTTACTAGTCGGCAAATGCGTGAATATCGATCTCGTCGATCCTATTCTTATCATTTGTAATTTTTTTCGAAACGAAAGAACGAAAGGGAGCGAAGAATCCCAGGTTGTGGTGAATCGTAGTCGCTCTGAACTCCGTTCGAAAATTCCGCGATTACTCGTCCCGATGTTATACCGGGCATGCAAATACATATCGCGCGAGTCCGGAGATATCTGCGAGTCGCTTACAAACGCGATTTTCGCCTCTAGCACAACGGGAGACTCAGCTACTACTACTTTCATCATCGTCGTCGGAAGTTCCGCTCATCAAAAGGCTCTCCCGTCCGTCATTCTCGATCCTTGCTCAGATCGGATGGCAAGTCGCCGCAGGTGGACAACGTCGTTGTCGTCGTCGTCGTGGGCGACCTGGAGGCCATCCTGGAGGTCACCGGTAAGGACAATCCCGCCGCGCTCATCGCCACGTTCAGCGGTATTGTGATAAACGGTTGGCTCGATTGTGACGAGTTTGCTACCGATGTCACTGTACCTATAAGGAAGTTACAAGGGAAAAGAGCGCGAATGAGATATTCCATCATCGCGGAATTTTGTTGGACGTTATCTTCTTTTTTTTTACGCCTCTTACGACTTTTTCTATACTTTCGACGTGCATTCGCGTGAAAAGAAAAACAGAAAAATTATAAACAAATCAGAGCAATTCGTGATTTAGACCCGTATTCATAGTCCTGCTTCCTTGAGGAATAAGGATTCCTTGTTCCTCAGTCCACGTTTCATAAACCCTCCTTCATCAAACAAGGAACCTTATTGGCTCTCTTATTTCAAGGAAGGTTACGAGCTTCCTTATTAATATTAAATTAAATTAATTATTTATTAATTAATATTTATAAATTATTATAAATTATTGTCATTAATAATAATATATTATTATTAATATTATTAATTATTATTTAATTAATCATTAAATTCAAGAAAGTTTGCATATTTGGAATTAGTAACGAATATCATAAAAGGGTGCTGCTAAAAATCACTAATAAAAATCCCTAAAATATTCCTTCCTTTTAGAAGGAAGACTCGAGGTCCAGCTGTGAAATAAAGAGACCTTTGGATATTCAAGGAATCTTTCATGAAGGTTTTCTCCGCCCTTAAGATAAGGAAAGATTATGAATACGGGTATTATTGTTTCCTATTTGATCTCATATAAATATTAACTCTTTGAGCACGATAAACTTAAATATACAAATATATAAGGTGTCCCGTAATTGGTGAAAAACCTGCTAATGGCAGATTCTTGAGATCATTTAGAGATGATTTTTCTTCAGAAAAAATGTCGAGGTATCAATAATTTGCAAAAAATGATGATGTCCCTCGATATTTTCGCTGAAAGAAAATCGTCTCCAAATGATCTCAAGAATCTACCATTAGCAGGTTTTTCACCAATTAGAGGACACCCTATATATAAATACGTATAAATTTTTAATTTTCATCAATAAATCGCATTTTTTCATATTTCTCATTAATTTCTGTTCTAAAATTTAAAGTTTTCTAAAATTGAAATCAATTTGATGATTTCAGAATTCAATTAATCAGAGAAATTATCATTCAACGTATCAATCGGAACCGGAAGAAAAATAAATATAGAAAAACATCTGAAAAGATTGATAGATATTTTCCTTCTCTTATTCAATTTGCCAGTAAAAAAAGAAAACAAATAAAGAAAATATGTTGCTTATAACCAGTCAGTCGAGAAAAAAAAAAAGAAAAAACTCAGAGTCAAGGTATGAATGTAACATGTCTCTTTGTAACTGATTGCTTCAAGGAATATCATACTTCAATTAATTTTTTATCAAAACCATATTTATTTTCATTAAATAAGTACTCTTTAGAAATTTTGTATGTTTTATTTAAAAAAAAAAAAGCCGTCCTCAAAGAAATAAAATATATAAAATGCAGAGTTATTTTAACGCTCCATCGCCTATAACGCGATCAATTATGCAAAATCATTAGTCATAATCTACGCAATTATTCCTCCGGATGTTACCGGTGAATCAGATGAGTTGGAGAAGCGCGCGAGCGATTTCCAAGCGAATCCGTCGAGCTTGTCGAGTTTGTAAAACCAACTTTTCAAATTGTGCTCGAAATTCTTCGCGTAATGACATTTCGAAATGAGTACGGCGCGATAAATTGCGTAAAAATCTCGTACGTTCTTCGCAGCGGCAAAAAGAGAGAAAAAGGAAGAGAAAGAGAGACAGACAGAGAGAGAGAGAGAGAGAGAGAGAGAGAGAGAGAGAGAGAGAGAGAGGAACCTACCTCCGTCTTGCGATATTTGCACTGGTTGCCCGTTTTGTCCTATGCCGAGCAAGACCCCTGGACTGGGCGAATAAATGACACTCTGAGGCATCTGGTACATAATCCCTGCAGAGAACGAAGGCACATTTCCTAGGAAATCAAAGAGGAATTGAGCGTGTGAGTGACGTCTGACGGCGGCGATCGATTGTGATCGAGGGTGAAATTTTTATCGCGAGGGAATATACAATATCTCGAAAATAAAGCATTTTAAAGAAAAATGTTTCAAATAAAGGTTGTTTGGTTCGAAAAGCGCCATAAAATGATGCCATTGGTTTGACCTTGGATAGTCGTTTGAAGGTTACATGAAGGTCACATTGAATTTCTTAAACGGGACACCCTATATATTTTTGCATATTCTTGTAGCTTACCTCGAGAGCTTTCCAGAACACTGTAGTTAAATATTTTTTCATTAAGTATTTTTCGAGTTATGAGGCTTCAAAGTTGCAGTATTTTGACATCGAGTACGAAATATCTCGTAAAATATTAATTTTTCGATTATCTTATTTTAATACTTTTTAGCACATAATAACAATCATAAAAAAATACATGGTTGTTTCTTAAAAAAAATCGAAAAATTAATATTTTACGAGATATTTCGTACTCGATGTCAAAATACTGCAACTTTGAAGCCTCATAACTCGAAAAATACTTAATGAAAAAATATTTTATTATAGTGTTTTGGAAAGTTCTCGAGATAAGCTACAAGAATATGTGAAAATATATAGGGTGTCCTATTTAAGAAATTCAAGGTGACCTCCATATAACCTTTAAACGACTATCCAAGGTCAAACCAATGACATCATTTTATGATGCTTTTCGAACCAAACAACTTTTATTTGAAACATTTTTCTTTAAAATGCTTTATTTCCGAGATATTCGACCGTTTCCGGACTTTTTGAAAACCCTGTATGTATAAAATTCGCGGTTCGAATACACAGAAAAAAAGTGTCAAATCAAAACTTATATATATTCATGTGAATGCGTTTATTGTTTCATATATACGCATCAATTTATAATCTTCTTGGAATAATTTAAAAATCTTAAATTTCAACAATATTATAATCTTATTTCAATATTACAGCTGTCATTTCAAGGATAAAATAATTATTTTAACTCTAAGAAAATTATAATCTTCGATTTGACCATGTGTTATTTTCTTTTCAACATTTTTTCCTCTCCATTCAAGAAAATTATTCTTAAATAACAAGAATATATTTTTCTTGGTTAAACTATATAAAATGTCTTGATCCAAGTAAATTTTCTTTGTTTAACGCACTATAATCTCATTTCAAGATTTACATTTTGAAACTAAAGATATTGTCAAAATAAGAATATTCTTTTTTTTCCGTGTAGATATATTTTTAATTCTAATACGAGAAAAATAAATCCTTCCCAATTGGTTATATGTATTGAATAGACTTTAATGGATGGGATATGGGAATGTAAGATGTAGGGAGAGAGATATTATGTATATCTCCCTTATTTGTATCGAAATTGCGAAATGCGTCATTCGACATAACGTTATACTCGTTTTTCTCTCCGTTGGTATAGATGTATACGCTATGAGAAAAACTTAGGAATGGCGGTCGAGCGGAGACTTCAATTCAGACCACCCAGGTGCGAATCTGCGCTCTGATTCACCGAATCTCCACGTTTAACATAAATTATAGATATGCATATTTCTCAGAAAAATATACGGTAAGTTTTCAAGGACCAAATTATTGGTACGAAATGTAATATAATTAAAAAATAAAAATGTAATCTCTCCTTCGAAGATCTTCACGCGAGATTATCTTGATACTTTTCAAACTGATCTGAATTGACTTGCGACATATATGATACCATTTTATATAAATATACATATTTTATATAAATTTTTATATAAATTTATTTTACATAAATATACATAATTAAAATTTACATTTAATTATTTTTATACAAATAATATATATTAAAGCCTTCCAAGAGATATTATATTCAATATATCGATACCGATAATAAATACTTGAATCCAAGGGAGAGATGTGCATATTTAAAGATTAACTAACAAACAATGTGTTAGTAGAGCAAACATTTCCTTCTACCTTACATATTCAACTACGGATCTATTAGTCTTCAGAAAGTCATTATAAAATACACATCTCTCTTTATAGTTAGTGCTCGTTAAGTCGGTGTGAAGTGCGTCTGTCAGAAGTGCATCCAAAAACTCTCTCGGAAACAACCGTAGGATGCATGTATGTACATACAACATATACATACACGCAGACCAACACACACACACATACGAAAAGAAAAAACAAATCGTAATGTCTCTCGCGTACGCTTTCTGCATTCGAACGAGCAAACGCTCCTAATTAAAAGTGACTCGCACGGCGAACGTCCATCCATTCGCTCATGATAATGGGACCTCGCGCGCTTTCGTTATATACCGTAGGGATGTATTATACATTTGTTCGCTCTCTCGCGAATATATATATATATATATATATATATATATATATATACATACGGAGGGGCGTAACAACCGGTGAGATTATTATCGAATTGGAGCGGTGATCGCGAGGGGGGAAAAAAAAAAAAGGCCGGCGCGATAGAATGGCATCCACGCGACACATTAGCATCGATATTTATGTGTACACCTGCACCGCCGTGCCGTTTCTCGGCGGCGGCTTTCGACCGGATCCTACTTCCCAGTTAGGCAGCACGGTTGTCGTCTAAGTTTGGTCATCGCCGGCCGTAAGCGACTCCTTACGGGCTCCCTACACGGATAACCCCGTCATCGCTCGCACGCCTTTCGCATTTTAAAATCGCGTCCTCTCCCCTTCCCTTCTCCCTTCCCCCCCTTCCTCCTCCTCCTCCTCTCCTTTATCTCTCTCCCACCTTTTTCTCACGCTTCGTTCCTTCGGTATCCTCTCCCTCGTCAAGTGTCGACCTCCTCGCGGCTCCACCGGCGTGGATGTGTTTACTTGTCTACTGACTTACCTGAACAGCTGTTCATTATCAGCCGCGCGATGAGGTCAAGCGCGACGCAAATGGTATCGGCGACAATTGAACGTGATTAGCATCGAATGTCGCGAGGGAGGACGACCTGTTAACGCGCTAAACTGTTCTTCCTTAAACCCTTAAAGGTCACATCATTTTGACCCGTCGATATTTTGACAATATCCCGTAGGCTTTGAGCGATAAAAAAAATGTTTAACGTTTATTTTTTTAAACAAGCAACTATCAACTTGGCGAAGTGAGAGCCGTACGCGGATGTTGATGCGTAAATTTATTAGAAATTATATTTTTCTCTGAAAATTGAAACGTTCACAGGGCACGTATTTTACTTGATGCATTTCACCAAGAAATAGATTCTCATTTTTGAGAATTCTATAACCCCTCTTTACCTCCCCTAAAGAGACGGGTGGGTGAGAAAAAAATGTCGGGGCTCTTATTCGGCAAGTTGATAGTTGCTTGTTTGTAAATATTAACTTATATTCAAAATATTATTTTTTTAACTTTTGTTGGGTACATGATCATTTTCTACAGCCGTCAAGAAAGATATATAAATTTTTTTTGTACATTTTGTCAAGCACTCTGAGACAGCTGTAAAGACTGTGATAAGACTCGTACATGACAGAACAAAGAAAAAAAAATATGTAACCTACAAGAGTTAATTTACCTCTATTACCTCGCGATATCGATATTGATAGAAGCCGTGGATAATTGTTATTTTTCAAGGACAGGAAAATGCATTGACATATAACATATGCGCGGGTTGAAAATGAGTTCTATGCTAAAATTCTAGTTTTGTCACGTGGAAGGTCTAGTTCTCCATTTGGAACAGCGAAAGGTATATCATGAATATAATCACGGCCATGTGAATAATAACAGAAAATCGACGTAACCGCAGAACTTAATCTAACTAGAACCTCGCAGAAACTCGGTCGGTTAATAATTATGACTGCATAGTGGTGAATAATACGTGTTTACTCCGCGATAATATGACCGATGTTCTTTCGTTTCCTCCTTGAGGAAACCATATATAAATCTCGTCGTTTAAAAAACTCATTAATCAACGCGATCGAATCTAATTTAAAATATGTCATTTTTATATCCAATATATATTTTCTGGTCGAATATTTAAGAGCGTAAATAATAAATTTTCTACCGTTTTAAACAATCGTATATAAAATATTAAAAATCGTATACTGGATATTTATATTGTTTAATCAATCGAATATAGAGCTATTTATTGTCATGAAAAAATTCGTATTTTTATCGAAACAAAAAAATATATTTTTATCCAAACATGCGGGGGATATATAATATTATTAAAAAATATATCAGTCTCAAAATGTGCATCAGAAATGATGGGTATATATTTATTTCGACAACTTTTACTTTTTTTTATCGAGTTTTTAATTTCCTGAATCTTGAATATTTTCTTATCGAAACTCTGGACATATTTGATATTTAGCTCTATTCACAAAATAATTTAGCATCAGAGCAAAGATAAAAAAAATTGTCGCTCCCCTCAATCCATCACAAGAGTATGTGTATCGTAATACTCTTAGCATACTCTAGCTATATACAACCCTTAGGTTTTTTTTTTAAATATATAGAGTATTTTCTATATAGTTTCTATTTATTTTTACGAGAGAGAGATTTAAAGGAAAGGATGAAGAGTAGGCTTTCTAATCCAAGCACGGAGCTTTCGGGCTTATCCTGCGCATTCCGCTACAGTGGCCGCGCATAATGAGACTCACCCGAATGGTTATTCTTGAGAGGATCCTTAGAGTCACCGTCGCTGGTGTCGCCGTCGCTCTCGTTGGCGCAAATGTCAGATCTGGGCGACCCGCCATCCTCCTGAAATCAAGAAGAGCGTCGTAAGTCTTGGGTTATATCGAAAATACCTGCGAATTTTCGGCGAGATAGAGGAGGGATGACGGGGGATGGGGCGGGGGGGGGCCGCGAGGGAGAGAGGAAGAGCAGGACGGATAACGGGTGGAGGGGGGGGGGGACGACAGCGACGTCACTTTTTTCTCGCGTTTTTTCGTGACGAATCAGTAACGGACAACGGTCGCAATGAACGAAGGAAAGAACGTATACCATGCAACAAGGAGGAGAGCGTACCTATCAAACGTACATACCTACCTACCTACCTACCAACCTACCTACCTACCTACCTACCTACCTAGCGGACAGAGAGAGATGCGCGAGAGCTCTTGTCCGCGCTCCTTATATGGCCACATCTCTCTCGCAGACTCCACTCGCGCGAGTGCGCGCGATGCACTCGCGGAGGAGAGGAGATTCTCTCGCGAATTCGACCCTCTCTCGGCGGAAACTTTCTTCCCTCGCTTTGAATTTTTCTTTTTTTTTTTTTTTTTTTTTTTTTACGATATATTTTCATCTACCTGTATTTCGTCTGCTTCAATAATCATGATGATCATGATTAATTTTAGAAATTAATTTTGCTACATGTGATGTAAATATGAGGGAACTCTCTAAAGAGTTCTAAACCTAACCTAAAGAGTTATATACAAGGCGTCCGGTAATAATCGCCCTACCTCTTTAGGACTGATGAAGCAAGTCAAACTGAACATTAAAGTCCTCTACCATTTTGCGATTTTCGCAATAATTATTAAAATATTAATTAAAAACGTTCAGCGTATACTGAGCTTGACTTGCTCCATCTGCCCATGAAAGGTCGGGCGATTATTATCGGACACCCTGTATACTGTTATATACCTGCATTTTGCAAATATTATATAATCAAACTTTAATTCCTTTTGTTAAAGAAGCTGAAAAAAGATAGCATTTTCTGACTCCTCTTTCTTGCAAAAAATTATATAAACATCTTTTTTTAATTAGTAACGTAAAGGCTCTATAATATTATAATAATAAGCATAAAATATTTAGCAATAACATGTGAATATACAGAGGTAACTTATTACAAGATTAAGTATTGTAGTAACATCGCATCTATTTATAAAATTAAAATTATTGAATTGAAAGTTATAATCTGGTGTCACAACAATTCTGGCGAACGTTTCGATCAGATTTTTCTGATCATCTTCAGCGCATAAATGAAATTAATAAATTGAATAAACTATGTTAAAATAATTTACAATATACATCTCATAGTGTCATGTTAGAAAAATGTACGCTAATGAATCCTTATGGTTTGTTGACAATCTTTTTTTTTTTAATTACTTTTATTTCTAACAAAATTTTCAGCGACGACACGTATAGATACTTATATCGAGGGAAAGATGGAGAAAAAAAAAAGAGAGAGAGAGAGAGTTTGGAGAGACTATAAAAGAGTTTCCTCAATGAAATTCTATTGTCGAGTGGTTTTTTAAACGGGGGCACACATTTCCCATCTCGCAATTGATGCTAATTACCGTTTGATTCGGCAAAACTGTCGACGATACAAATGCGTGCGAATCGCGCGCGGGACGTCGAATTATCTACAAGAGAGAGAGAGAGAGAGAGAGAGAGAGGGGTCTGGAGAACGCGAGCGCGTGGTACCAATTGGAAAGCTCGAAAAGCCGGCACACGTTCGCTTCCGACTGTCACTGGTTCACGTATATACCGACTTTCCTACCCCTCCGCTGTTTCACCGCGAGCCGGTGTGTGTATACAGGTATACGTGTATAGAGAAGGCGCGACAAAAAGCAACATTCCTGACTCTTAAGTCGGACTCTATATAAGTGTCTGCCATCGCGAACATTGCCTGTATATGGCGACAACCGGGCTTTGACAAAGGTGACCGTATATGGAACTCCGCTTCCATCTTCCGTGCGTGCGTGCGTGCGTGCGTGCGGTACGTCTCTCTCCATCTTTCTCGCACGTGAAGGTATCTCGAGAGGTTTCCCTCACTCTCTGTCTCTCTCATTTTTGCCCCTCTCTCGCGCGAGGAGCGATACACCTGGATGCGTGCCTTCTTCGTCTGCAACCCCGGCGCTCCACGGAGCGTTCTTATTCCGTTAAATCATAAATCGTGCCTCGACCCCGAGGTAGCGAAAGCTCCACGCGTGTTTCCGGCACTGGGGTCACGTGAGTGTTCGTTAAACTCACCGGTTCACGCATCTACTGATAAACGAACAGGGAAGACGTATCCCTCTCCCCCCCCCCCCTCCCCATTAAGGATGAATAAATTAACGCGATCGAAAATCCATATAAATTTTCACTCGGAAAATTATCGCAATAAACATTAATCGATCTCTAACGATTTGCGAATTGAGGTTTGTCATCGAAATATACCTCTTTTTTTTTTTTTTGTTTTTTTTTTTTAGAGAATAATTCAGACCGCATATAGGCGTTTGATGTATTTGGTGAAGGTTGAAAAAGAATAAAAGAAAAATTTCCTGTAAAGTGCGTGTCGTTTACATACGCTTGCGTTTCTTACCCTTCGATTTCTACTTCCGGTTTTTCCTGGTTCACGCTTTCTTTAACGAACGCGTCAGATGCTCGACCGCTTAACTTTATTCTTGAAAATCGTAGAAGCATATAAAGTGAGACATAGAGTTTGCTACGTAAATCTTTCCTTTATTTCTTTTCCAGAGTGTCTACTCTTGTAAATTTCCGCAGGCTTCTCTAATTTTTTTGTTAAAACATCAGTTCAAAAATTTAAGAATTTTTAGATGCCACTTTGAAATGAGAGTTTAATTATTGTGTTTTTTTATTACGTCTTTTATTGATATGATTACAGAAGAAAAAAGGAAAAGTAATTCAAGTTTTGAATATTAGAATTGAAAAAAATTAAATAGTTTTTATCAGCATTTTTCTTCGCTTGTATAATGCTTTCATTCTTTCATTAAGAAGAAGGACAATAAAAACGCAAGTCACATGCAGATGTTCTACCCTATGATTATTGACTTTGCTGATTAGCAAATTGTTTGCAATATAATGATAAAAATATTAAAGAAGCAATTTTTAAAAAAGTTTCAATAAAACTCTTTGAAAATTCCCTTTAATTTCTTAACATAACAGAACAAATTTCCTGAAAGAATATCATATTTCCCAGATTTTTTTTTAGGTAGTAGACACCCTGATGCTTTCACAAGTTTGACAAGACAGAAAAGTGATAAAAGATAACAGAAATAAAAGAAGTGCCATGTCGATTGACATAAAATGAGATCTTGAAGACATTCAACGCATCAACATTTTATATATTTTGAGATACATAATATTCGTAATCTGTATTATAATAATAATTATTATTAACGCTATGTGCTAGTAAAAAAAAAAGAATATAATAAGAGCTATTTGCGTGTTCACCGCGTATGTGTGTGTAACGAATTAAATAGTAACACATCTGGCACTTTATTTCGATCGATATTATCGAAGTTACGAAACCACGAAAATTAGGCGCCAAGATCGATGCTTAATCTCCATTCGCGCACATCGTATCGTTATTATTACTATTATTATTATTATTACAGCTAATCGGTAAAGAGTACATTAAGAGAATAGCCGCGAATACTTGTGTTGAAAGGCCATCGATTATATTCCCGCTCCTGATTGGAACGCAAAACCTACCTTGCGTTTCTTCCTCCCGTATCTGTTTCGTGTTCTTCAAACTTCGAACGACGTTGCAATTATTGCCGAGATTGTGTGCCACGTGATAATGATACTCGATATAACTTACACGCTGGCGCGTTCTAACGCGCCATTAGAAATAAAGGAATCCCTAACGCGCATCGCGGAATGTTTTTGGACCTCTAAATATATCCCCGAAACAGATTGTCAAAAATAGGCATATATATCCGTCCGTGCCTGAGAAACGCGAAATAAGACTCCGACATCTTCGTAGACCGAAATCCCTTATTGTAGAAGACACGACGAACTCGCGCGTCGAGAAAAAAATTCATTTAATGAAAAACAATACGAAATACTCGAAAATAAAAAATTCCTCGACCTGATTAAACGCACTTTTTTTTTTTCAAAAAATTATCAATAATTAATCAAAAACGATGTCTTGTATAAAAAAAAAATTTACGTGTCGCGTCAAACATTTGACAAATATTTTATCTCCCGTAAAAATTACTATTTATTTCAAGATCAAAGCGTATATTATAGTTCGAATCGATAAAGATTTTTTGTTCTTTCGAAAATTATATCTAAATTAGCACGATTTGTATAAAAACAAAAAAGTAAGATCTTTGTAAAATACCTACCTGGCTCGCGAGAATAAAATGTGACATTTGAGCACAATGACAGAGAATCAAGTGACAAGGTTCGAACGACTACAGGGACTATATTGTCGAAGACGAGAAAGTATGTATATATATATATATATATATAATATATATATATATGTGCGTGTCTCTCTCTCTCTCTCTGTGTATGTGAATCTGTTCGTGCTATGTATACAGACGTAAAAATATATATAAATATTATCACAGTATTTTACAGAGTCGTTATATGCTCTATATGTACACAAATACTATAACAATAAGATATAAGACTAATCATTGTAAAAGCCGCATTATTCGCAGATATCGTTAAAATTCATATAATTAATATTATTATTATTATTATTTGTACTCTCTGCATGTCGACGTGCGCGGGAATAGATTACATTACTCTTTCTCTTTTTTTTTTTTTTTTTTTTTTTCTATACATCTAGTTAATCATCTCGAGGCCTGAGAGGCCCCGCTCCCTCGGGACTCTCCATTCCCGCTTTTATTTTTCTCTTATCTCTTAAAAATCTTCTCTCTGATTCTTGTTCCACAAATACACAAAATAATATAGAAATCAACAAACAATACATACACACATACGCATGCACAATGCCGATGGTGTCGCTGCATGAAGGAAACGGAGCGGAAGGAGGGGGGGGGGAGGAAAGAGAGGTGCGGATTAAATAAAAAAGGTAGTCTAAATACTAACTACTTATTCTACGAGAGAAAACAATCTCCAAATAAAAACTACGCATGCCAGTAGTAGTACACAACACATTATACAGACAAAAAAAAGAAACAATGGACGAGACACAACGATATGCTAATTAAAAAAAAAGAAAATGCGCAACAATACTAATTAATACATACAATACTAAGCGTGCATCGCCGGATTCGCCCGGACTCTCGCCCACGCCACCGATCCGATAGATGGAACATGATCATCGCAGGACGATTTCTCGAAAGAAAGAAAGAGAGAGAGAGAGAGAGAGAGAGAAAGAGAGAGCAAAGATCTTTGCTTCTTCGTGAGATAGAGAACCTTCCAAGAGCCCGATCGATCTTCCCTCATCGAGACGCAAAATAAAGTACACGGAAAAGGATACCGACGCGTTACGACTTACAATAATAATGTGTGCGCAATACACGCTGCTTTTCCCTAATAAATAAGAAAATACTAATGTCAATAAATATAATTTAAATTAAATAGAAGAAAAAAAACGCGGAAAAAAAGAGCTGTTGGACGAATGATTGCTAACAGAGTGTATTCGGTACTCTGTTATTACTCATCGAGTATATAATTCATCACACACGATATATACATATATATTTATGCTAATCTACTAATAATTAATTAATTAATATTAATATCTTTCCTCGCAATCTCGAATATATTTCTATTTATATTCACGACGTAATTCCCGCTGATATATATATATATATATATATATATATATATATATATATATATATATCTTCTTTTTAGTTCTTTATCTAGTGTCGCCGAGCTTTGAAGAGAGCTTTGCCTACAGCACAATAAGAATTTAACCGAAATAAAATCGCGCCGGATCAACCGATGATTCGGCCACGATTGACTCTTGAAAGCGCTAATGATGAACTCACGTTCCTTCATTATGTCTAATCTCGAAGAAATCACTTGTCTTTTCACATCTCGACGCGCGTTTCCACCCTTCCGCGATTTGTCGCACGCAAAGTCGTTTGAGACGCGCGATACTTTATCGAGATTCACCAATATACACGGATATAAAAAATGAAAAATATATATACATATATGTATATATTTAAGTAAAAATGTCGAGAGATTGGACTAGATTTTTGCACGCGTGGAATCGGCCATTGATACATGTGCGACCGAAATTGAAAAATACTTGATTTGTAAAAGAAATGATTTTCCCTCTCTTTCGCGTATATAATTTGATAAATACCATGTAACTCTACCATCCCTAGTGATGGGCATTTTCAATTGTATTTCATGTAAATTTTCATTCAATCAATTATGCTCTGTTTCGAATCATTTCGTGAATATTATCCTAAGTTATATAATCTTGAAAGTCTTGAAAGTTTCGATCGATCTTGAAAATCTCAAGTGATTCACTATCTCAATCTCTTATGCATTGAAGATATAAAATAAAATTTAATGTCAATGTTATTTATTTATAATATTCCTATACTTTTTACTTTCTCTCTCTCTCTCTCTCTCTCTCTCTCTCTCTCTCTCTCTCTCTCTCTCTCTCTCTCTAAAGTTCATTAAAAAAACATTCAAGCCTACTCAAGATCTTCAAGACCAAAAATTTTCAAATGCAATCAAAATTGTCAAGATATTCAAATTAAATTCGAATTGTTCACGATATATAAATAATATTTGAATTAATTCGAAACGTCTTAATTTTAATTTCGGTAACCACTAGTATATTCGTTAATAATGTAGCGTCTAAAAAAAAATTGCGTCAATGATATACGGCGTCTGAAGAGAAATTATTTCAATATTTAAAGATCATACGTCTTGCGTTGGCACGTGCTAAAACAATTGTGCGCCATTTCTCGAAAGAGAGAAAAAAGAAAGAGGATAAATATTAAAAATGATTAAAAATTAACATCTAAATACGAAAAAAAAATTGCAATACTCAAACATATTATAATCTATAAAAATATCAAATATATTTAATATATAAATATAATTTAGACGATACTCAATCGAATTTACTTTAAGCTGCAGTCCTTTTCGTCACTAAAAGAAATTCGCGAATTAAATCGGACTTTAATTCGACTAATCAAGTACGCATCGTCGCGCGATATTTCACAGAATATTATTAATCGTTGTTTTTTTTGTACACAACATAAATTGCACAAATTTTCTTACGCCGCTGGCTCGTGAATAACGGTCATCATTCTCGTCTAAGCGAATTCGATTGGATTGCATTAATACACACAAAAGTTAGCGTACGAAAATTTACACTGGTCTAAGTAATTAAAAAAGTAAATTAATTACTACTAAAAACTTTACTATTATTATTATTGTTAAATAATAATAATAATTTATACTATTATAATTATTTTAATGTTTTAATTACTTATATTTACATTGTAAATATGTACGATAACTTTTAATTGCGCACCAGTACGTAGTAGTGCATCCAACCGAGCGTTGTGATAAACTTGATCCGATCTGTCAAACTTATTAGACCTGTCAAACCTACCAGAGTATCGGCGCGAGATAAGCGTCTCTCCCCAATGTACTCGGATTCGCGGCGAATCGACGAACGAATAAATCGAGTCTCGAGACACTCGTCGAGAAGGCCGTCTAATACGAGGCGAAATGCGGCGACAACAACGGGGGACGGGGTGCGTAAGGTCGACGAGGACGAGACGCGAGCGCGTACTACCGTTGGGGGTGCGAGTGCGACATGTGGGGATGATAGGCGGCGTGATGGGGCGGCAGGGGCGAGGGGCAGGACTGCTGGTAGGGTCCTCCGGCGAGCATCGGGCCCGGGCTCGAGCACGGCACTAGGTGCGAGCTCGGCGAGCCGGCCGCCGCCGCGGCGGCCGCTGCGTGTGCGTGCGCAATGAGGTGCGCGTGCTGCGCGTGCGAGGGTGGCGCGTGCTGCGAGCCCGGTGGTGGCGGCGGCGGCGGGGGCGGCGGATGGGGCCCCGTATTCGGGCCGCCCGCTGGCCCGCCACCAGGATAGCCGGCGTGCAGCGAGCCACCGTGCGGCGAGCCGTACACCAATTGCCTTACTTTCTGCTCGTCGTCGGCAATGTTGTACGTCAGCTCGGTCTCCTCGAAGCCGGTGGCCGACATCCTCTGGTCGCCCGACGAGCCGGACGGCGGCGGGTCCGGGCTGTTGAGGCACGTCTGGATCAGCGCCTTGCCGGCCTCGCTCGTGATCATCGGCTGCAGCTTGCGCGTCGCGAATGTGTACACGTGACCGGTCTCGCTCGCCACCAGCAGCATCACCTGCGTGCCGGTCAGCGTCGACAGCTCGTATGCCTGCAAGTTAAGATATCACAGATCGATTTATCACCACAAGCAAACTAAAACAGTCAATTTTTATTAGCATCGCAAATGTCTTAACATATATATTTGCATTCCAAGAATAAAAATACACACACTACAACATCAAATACCTATTATATAATAGTATATATAAGTGAATAACGTGACTAATTATTTGCAGTATATTAATATTTTAGAATTTTAATATAAAGTAATTTATATTTTTTTTAAATTAAGTGTATCATAATTGAATATATTATTTTTGGTTAATTCCATGGAAAACAGATTTATTTACATTATATCGTCGAGATTGATATTTTATGGCTGATAACAACGACCCTTGGAATTTATAAAATTTTATTAATAATTATTTCGTATAATATATTTTTTTTCTTCGCGATAAAATAATATGGGGGGACTTGTTTAAATAAAATCTCAATGTCTCTATTTTATTTTTTTTTTTCGCATGATATTAATTGCAAAAGAAACATCAGTATATGAAAAACTATTGGATAAAAATTTTTCTGTTTGTATTTTACAAAGACAAATTAAAGCGCTTTATGTTGATGTTCAAAATGCTAATTAATATCAGAGTAAAAATGGCTTTCAATTTAAACAAAACGATATACGTACAACGGAAACTTGACCAATAAGATAATATCGCACGATCAGATAAACCTTTCAGTATAATCGTCATGTAATATATGTATACCTCTCATAAAACATATACATATACATGCAATATAATTTGTAATTCAGCATTCGTAAATGTTCAGAAGAATAAAATCGACCGGTTTTTTAATTATATAAATGTATATTATATAATTATATTATATATTATATAAATATATGTATCTAGGAGAACAAGAAAATTATATTATCGATATCTAATAAACTTTATCTCATCTTGTTATATAAATATTTTTTTTAAATAGTTATTTATCAAAATATTAAGTAAATATATGTGGAAAATATTTAGTAGTCAATATATATATTCATTATCTACATTCTACTTCAACATTGTACTTGTTGCAAAGTGAAAAGAAAAGGAAAAAATCCTGTTGTCATATCAAGGACACATATAATTTGTTCAGCGTTATGTTTTTTAAATAATGTATTAAATTATGATACACTTAATTAAAAAAAATATATAAATTACTTTATATTAAAATTCTAAAATATTAATATACTGCAAATTAGTCACGTTATTCACTTACATAATATTGTATATATAGGTATATGATGTAGTGTGCGTATTTTTATTCTTTGGAATGAAAATAAATATGTTAAGACGTTTGTAATGCTAATAAAAATTTACTGTTTTAGTTTGCTTGTGATAAATCAATTAATTACCTTCGAGTTGAATATATAATTGAACAACGGAACATCGTCTTATATAACATATATATAACTCCATATATAATCCATATGTACATAATGGTTCTTTATGATTTAATTATAAATCGATGTTATAAAGATATACGCAAAGATCTTGCACTGATCAAGCTATCACGCATACTATCTTTTATTGAGAATTAAAATTAGAAAATACATTTGTAACATGTACGATAATAATCGCTCGCATAATTAAAGTAAAAAATTTGCGAAACAATTGTTTATATTTTTTATTATAAAGCCTAAAGTCCGCCTATAAAATAATATAAAGTTAATTGGAAAATATATAAAGCGATACAAATCGGCATTGACGATATTAAATTACAATCAATCTTTTTGAAACTGTAATCAATTTCACGAACGACTTTAATAATTCGAAGAATATGCATCATCGCAATGTAATGCCTTATCTCAAAAACACATGTAGCCTATCTGTATTTATGCTAATATACTTTTCAAATGTTATATTCTTTTTAAATCTTACGCAAAATATGTAAAATTCATCGATATCTGTCCATCAAGGAGATGAGTCATTTGGTGAATTTTATTAAAGTAATTTGGATTGTGCCTCGCGAGAACGGTTAAAAACATAAAAAAATATAAATTCGACATGGATTCGTAATTAAAGTCTAAAAATTAAAGATTAAATAATACATAGCCAGATAATGTTTCGTATTTCGTAGAAATATATATACTTTGTTATTTATGTTCTTTGTGGACACAGTCTCAATGTCTTTAATCAAACATGAGATCATGAAGAGTGAATTTAATCGCTTCCGGAGCAACGCGAATCGCTTTAATTCAAAATCTTTCTCTCTCCTTTTTGCCCTCAAGCGATATAACTTTCATTCTGTTATTCCGAGTTTTATATTTTGCCGTTTTCTAAATTATAAACGCGTTATGTAAGAAAATTATATTTTTTATGTAATCTTGATTGATAAATTTTATATTTTACAAAAAGTAATTGAAAAAAAATCAAAAACTACAATTTTTCAAGTGATTATTAATACAATTTACGACCGCATTGTTACATATTTCATTTAAATACATCATGACTATTTACAAATAATAACGTTAAAATATACTGTACAAATTATGAACATAAAAAATAATGTAAAATTATTCAATTACTAGGTGCCTTTATTACATAATATTAAGTTGTTATTTTATTCTTCACGGACGAAAGAAAAAGATATTTGTTTAGTAAAAAAGAAATATAAACCCAAAAGCATATAGAGTAATAGACTGCAGACACATGAGAAAGAGAACGTATGTTTGGAACAGTCACTTTTTTTGTAAATAGTCAATTTTATTCAAAATTGATCTAATTGATTTGAAAAAATACATGTGACAGAAATATATATTAATATAAATTTTTTTAAATGATACATTTTTATCTGGTTTTCTTTTAAAATATTTTAAGATATATTTTAAAAGAATTAGATAAAAATATATATGGTAATCTTTGTGTAATAGTATGTAATAAAAGAAAAAAAGAGAGAGGGAAAAAGAAAGAGTTATTGTAAAAAAATTAATAAGAAAAGTGTACGATAAAAATAACTAAAAAAGTAAAATAGGATAAAAAAAATTTGAAGAAAATCTTTTCAAGCGTAAATCAGCAAAATAATATGGCAGAGTACAGAGAATGAGAGATCGATATCTTATCAGATCGCAATAAGAAATATATGAGAAGGAGAGAAAAAGAGAGAGCTCTAATAATTAATGAAAAATGAACACGATTGTTAGACATCAAATAATTTCTAAACCATCATAAATCTCCTAAATTTTTGTTCGTGAAATTTTCTAAAAAATATGTCGACACAAAAATTATTCTTTTAAAATATAATCTCATAATTTTTCATTATATTTTACAACCAGTCGACCTATAATTTCGTTTAGATTTCAATACTACCTAGATAGCGTGAAAATTATTTCTGTATTTATTTTTGGTTGTGGAAAAATATATGATGGGTGACTTAACGTTTACATTTATCTTTATTATCATTTATCTTACGGATCCGTAAATTAAATCCGCGTCACATAATTATTCGGCTTTTATCACACCGACGGAATTCGCGCGCGTACTCTGATTTTAATCCATTTCACGCGCGTCGGATTCAAAGGAGTTATACAATAACATTGCGCCGACTGAAATCTCCGGATTAGGAAACTGAGAAACTCTCGTCTCTTTTAAATTGCAGTCCAATCTTCGTGTCCCCGATAGAAAAACACAAAGCTAATCAGAGTGAACGCCAACTGCTACCTCGACGAGCGAACAAGCGACCCTAGTTCGCGCGAGGCGAACAGACGCGCTGTCACTGATGACGTGCGCGCCGAAGGTCGCGGTGTACCATAAATCGGAGAACCATGTGAGAAACGTTGATATACTCTCTTGTTGTCAATTTTTATATTATTTTCATGGAGCTTCAAACATACGCTTTCTCTCTTTCTCTCTCTTTCATTCTCGTAACCAAGTTACGCGACGCGACGCGACAATTTCAGTGACATCGTCGTCGTCGGCGAGTGATTTTTTTTTGTATACGCATTGTTAAGTCGAATAATAAAATTTATTTTGTATTGCGTAAAAAATAAGGGCAAATATATAACAATAGGCGAGCAAAGATTTTTTGTTTTAGTTTTAGAGAAGAAAAAATGTGTAGATATAATTATTCAAAATATAAATTTTAATATAAATAAATGGAAGTTTTCAATACTAACTAAAATAACATTCGTGATAAATAATATCCGTAAAAAATACAGTTGAAAAAATGACAATTGTTCTTACGAGTTGTCAAGATTTAAATAATCGAGAAAATTAACGTTAAGTCTCGTTATTACGTTAAATACAATTTGAAAGAAGAGCGGGAAGAGAAAGAGAGAAAGAGCAGCTTTTATATATATATATATATATATATATAGACACATACAGAGCGGTGTGTAAAATTTGTCATACAAAGTACGTACCTTCTTCATGATGCCGGTCTTCCTCTTGGAGAACGTGGTGTACCGCCTGAGCTTATTGTCGATGTACTCCATTTTAATTTTAACCCGACCCTTGGTCTTCTTGCCGTTCGAGGGGGGTGACTTCTTGGGCTGACCGAGGCTCGTGAAGGATTCGTCGAGATTGTCGGGTACGCAGTCAGCGGGCATGCCGGGCATGCTCTGGGAGAGCGCCTGCTGCCTCGCCGCGGCGTTATTACCGTCGTCGCCGTAGCAGACGTCGGACGTGGTGCGCTTGATACCCCGCTGGACGGGGCCACCGGGGACGCCGGGCGTCGCGGCGCCCGCGGTACCCATCATGGTGGCGCCACCGCGGCCCATCTGAGAGGCCGCCGCGGCGAGCTGGGAGGTGGACGGCCGGCCGTAAATCTCCGCACCAGTATCGCTGCCGATCATCCCCATGTAGCCGAGGCTCGTGTACCGACCGTCTCTTCCGCCGCTAGGGTTGTCCATCGCAGGGTCGGCGCGCACATTTAATCCCTTCCCCACGACGGGATGGACGGCGGCGCGTCCTCGGCTGCACGGAATCGCGTGCGGAACTCGGCGCAGTGTCTCCCACGTGATCGTTCATCTAGAGGAACACGGGACAACAACGCGCACCGCACGAGCGCTCCCCGCGAACTGAATGCGCGCGCGGAGCGCGGAGCCGGAGTATCGTAACTTGACCTACGTGCCTACGGCGGAGATGCCTCCGCGTGCCGCGTGTCGCCGCGAGACTCCCCACCATCGCGCTTACAACGCCGCGAGAAACTAGTCCGCGGTAACGCCACGGCCGTTCCTGGACGGGGATCCGCGCCGAAATCCACGTCGAAAAATCCGGCGTACCTCCGATCGTCCGAATCGCCCGTCAAATTCACCGCACGTGCGTCCTGTAATCGCGATATTCGCTCGCCAACACGAGCGCGGAGTGTTACACCGCGCGACGAGAGGGCGTCCCCGGCTGCCATATTTAGAAGTAGACGTTACCATATTAGGGAAACTTTGCCAAATATGGTGAACAGAGGTGGTCCTTCCTTTTCGAATAATCGCACGGCGCGCCGCATCGAAACACCAATCCAACTGACAGTAGCGCTTCCTGCACGCCTTTCCAACCCCCTCTGACCGAATCCCCCTGTTCCCTGTTCCCTGTTCTCTGCTGTATTCTTCTTCGTGTACGCTTACCACTTGCCTACGATATATTCGCGCGTACGTGACCGCGCAAATCGCGGCGCGACGACGCCGACCGGATAGCCGGATAGCCATGTTACGGATATGTAAACTCCGGCTCCCCATCTTTTTTTCCCGTCGCCGTTATACGTGCGAACCGCCGAGGAGAGACTCGTGGCCACCCTCCGGCAGGCGACGTCATTCACGGAACTCTAATGAGACGTTAACGGCGTTAGACGTTACCTCGTTGTCGTACGAAACGTTCCATGCATTCCATACTCTCGGTAATTTACTGCCTCGAGAATGTCTTATAATCTTTTCTGTACAACTTTTTTATCGCGTTCAATTATCCGGTACATTGAAATTTTCAAGTCACAAGATGTGTAAGTACAGTTGTCGAGAAATGATTGATATGCTTTATGTGTAAAAATATATATACATATATATATATATACTTTCTGTTTGGTAGAACTTGTTTCAGAAAATGAGTAAATGACTCTCTCTCTTGGAAAACTATAAATTTAATCCACATTATATTCATTAGATATATATTTCTCATACCTGTATCAGTTCAAAATGATATATATTAATACATGCAATATTTTCTTAAATTATCTAATTATATACATCTTATACATGTATTAATTACATAATAAAAATATGTACATATTTTACGATATAAATATTTGATACAGCTATGCTTTTTTTACGAACGTTTCGACCAATTTTTTGCCCTCTTCCGTGCAAATAATTTAAAATAATAATTTAAAAACGCTACTAATAATCAAGAAATCGAAATAAATACGTTCTCTCCTTTATTAATACATTTATAAACTTTATTAATATATTTATATTGTACCATACGTTACATTTTTCCTATCTTATATTTTACTAGACGTTAAATTAAATTTAATTTAAATCACTTTTCTCTAAACAAACTTATGGAACTAAGGTTGGTCTCCGGACGATATTGCACGAGCATGAGACATAAAAGCGTCGTGAACGTCACGAGCAAACGCTATTTGTGCGCGTACAGTCATCAAGAATTGCGGATAAGACAGTGCTGGTCCCTCCTGCGTATTCACTGTGTCGGTACGATTTGTTATAACAGACATTGGTAGATATCGAAGTGAGCTATTATTCTGGGACAAACATTCCACGGAGGTTTTCAGATGCAGTTCTATTTGATCGCAGATGGAGTAAAACTCTTCCATATGCTTGTTGAATCGATGATCAGGCTGATCTATACCTTTCATAGATCCTACATCGACCAAACTATTTTGATGCAACGTATGTGCTGCAGTTTTCAGAGCTATAGCTAGAGATTCTCTCAAAGGTCCAACCAGAGATTTCACTTTAGATATGTTATCCAGCTTATCTTGGGCTTGCTGTTGCTGCTGCTGCGCCTGCTGTTGCTGCTGCTGTTGGACTTGTTGTTGCTGAGTTTGTTGGGCCTGCTGTTGATTCTGAGACATTTGAGGATTCACCGGTTGTCCCATTTGTCCTACTCCCATTGCCCCTGGTTGTTGGATCGGTGGGATATTCATCTTCCTCCTATTAGAATATAATCATATAATCTCTTTCTTAAGAAAAAATCCTAAAGAGATTATTAAAAGAATTTTAGAAAATTCAACTTTTAATATATAATAATCTACTGTAGTTTCATATCAGACATATATACAGTCCACTTCTTTTAGTACTCAGATTATTTCTCTTAATACAATTTATAGAATTATAATAATAGAATTTATAGAAACATAATTTATTTATTAATTTGACAAAACATTATTTTTTCTCTGTCTTACCGATTTTTGTAAACTGTGTTTATTAAAAAACTAGGTAAAAATGTCAATGTCTGTTTATATAAGAATGTTGTTATAGGTTAGGAGAGCTTTCGAAATTACAGAATTTGCGCATGGGCGGAAATGACAGATTAGCGCATGCGCGTGACATAACCGTTTCGAAAGCAACGCCAATAAAAATACTTGCCAAAGCAAACTTCCTCAAAAGTCGGTGTAATTTCCGTTCCCAAGGAAAGAGAGAGAGAGAGAGAGAGAGAGAGAGAGAGAGAGAGAGAAAAAATTATCGTAAACATATAATTTACGGAAAATGCAATTTATTCAATTAAATTAATTGATCATTTCAGCCAAATAATACATATATACAATTATCGTTATAATGGCCGCTCGCGTTTATTGAATTCATCTACAGTGGATGCGCTTTCCATTTAGCGATACAAACGTCATTTTATCTTTTTTCAATATCCAATGATAACAAAAATTGTGTCGCTAAATGGAAAACATCCTGGAGCAAACCTTCCCTATATACTACCCTATAGAAAATCGGGCCCGAAATTGTATATGTATACATGTAATTATATGTAAACACGTATATCTCCATGGATTTGCGTGTGTGTGTATTGCGTGTCTTTTTGTATTATATCATCTAAACTAAAAACATTTTCCGTCAGATATCTAGCAATAAAAGCGATATGCAAATTCCAGGAATTGTCGCAGTTTTATTTATAAATTTGAACAGTGAAATTGTGAAAATGGACGTGGATTAGTTATTTTTCGTTAAATTGGTAAAATAATAAATATAAAGTCGATATTTTCGACCAGGATATAACAGCGCGAACCAATGAACGAATACCTGACAAGGATAGCGATCCAGCCGGCGGTGCGCGCATCCTTCTCTACGTGCCGAGCGATTGCCCCACTCTCGCTCGAATAAATGGCGCGTCCAGTGCGAATGGTCCTTTACCTTGGGCGTCAGCCAATCGGGACGCTCGGAGCGCTCGGCCGAGTGGCTGGCGAGTCGCGAGTCGAATTACGCATGGCGTCCGACGCCATCTAACGACTGGCATTCCTGCTCGCTCCCGCTGGCGCTGGTAAAACCAGGGGCCATCGTGTCGAAGAAAGCGCGGAACTCTCCCTCGTCTCTCGCTCCCGCTCTTTCGTTGGTTTGTTGGGTTCTCGCGGAGTTTGCGTGTCGCGGGTGCACCTCGTACCGAAGGATCTCCTGCCGCGGGTAGCGATCGAGACATGGCGCGAGAGCGCCGCGCGAAATGATAGACGCGCCACGACCGGGCTAAACTGCGCGTTCAAGTGTGCCGGCCAAGCGTAATAGTCGTGCGTGGTACAGTCGTGCGTACGGGCCATCTAACCCGTGTGTGCGTTGCGTTGGCACACGCGAGAGAGAGGAGAGAGAGCGAGCGGCTGTGGCGGCGGCGGCGGCAGCGGCGGCGGTGGCGGCGGCGGCGGCGGTGGTCAACCTCCCGGACAGGACCCCACTGACGGACTCCTACGCGAACAGCTGCCACCCTCTCGCACCTCGCGCTGCGGATACCCAGGTACGTGATCGCCCGACGTGTTCCGCACACCGCCAGCCGCGCTTCCCCGTCCAAGCGAAAATTCTCTCGCCCGTGTTTATGTTTACTACTTTAATTACCCCCCTCCCCTCCCCTCGCCTACCCCCTCGCCTCTTTCCTCCTACCCCTAACTCTTTCTCCTTCCCCTCCCCTTCCCGCCTCTCTCCTCTCCTCTCGTGTCCACTTGTGTCCCGTATATCCCGCCTTTCTCGCGCATTTCTTCGCCGCTTTTTTTTTTTTTCCTTCGTCACGCACTCGATTTCTCGCGCGTTTCGTCTTTCACCCCCCGCGTTCGCGTTCCCTGCCCTCCCCCCCTCCCCGCTCGCGATTATTAGCGGTAATGAACGTGTCGCTCTTCTTTATCGCGGGATCACGTCTATAATAATTGTTGGACGCTTTAGTCCACTATGTAGGAATATACGGGGAGAGTATAATGTATGTCCCCACGATGATAATTGTGTTATATAAACTTTGTATTATCATACGATTTTTTTTTCCTTTTATTTTTCCATTTGCTTCGATATATTCATAAATAGATACAACATTCTTTCAATATATTCAGCTTAATAAGCGTTATAAACCTGCCAAGCTGTAATTGTATGGATAATGTTGCGTTATGCACAATTTGAAAAAATTTGGTCTGTTTATATGTCAATTATAATAAAAATTATATTGTGTTGTTTAAAATTATATCTTTGTAATTGATGGTACGTTACTGAGATACAATTTGACATATATAAGATAAATTAATTATAAAATGATTAGTTTATTTACTGTTTACATCTATGCGTTATCAAGTGTATAATGATAAAGTGGCCGTTGTTTCATTTCATGTAAATAAATAAAAATAATTTGTCTTTGATTGTTGAAAGGATTTAAAATTTACAATGCTTTTAATAGGTACATTGCCAGCTTTTATCAGCCACTCCATGCTTCCCATGAATGCCATGGCACAGAAAGTGGTACCAGGATCAGAGTCCGGATCGATGAAACCCTTGACGGGAACCGGACTGAGCTATGTCACCCTACAACCACCCAGTCAACCGCTTAGTCTGGTGCAGGATCATAGACCATCGGTGTATCAGACACCACCTTACATCGGTAGCAATGTGGAGGAACCAGAGACTGAAAAATTGATCCCAAACGGCGTGGAGATTACAAAGACGGAAACTGAGCAAGATGTGCCTCCTGTTGCAAAACAAAATGAATCTAATAGAAACAACAATTTAAGTCCTGAAAATCCTGCTCAAGAACAACCATGCGAAATACAACCGGAACAAGTTCTGACAACCTTAATGGATTTTCCATTGAATACTCGTAAGTAATATATTATACTTGCAGATGCGAGTAAATAAAATTTATTTCATTTGAAATATAGAAAGATATTATTTATAACTACATTTTACAACTAAGTCATGTTATTTATTTTATAACTATACATGTTGATATATTTGTGTACTTGCTTTGCAATATTACAAGATAAAATTTGATATAATAAATTATATGAGACAGCATAACATAAATAATAAGTAAATTTAAAGCGTAAAGGCAAAATGTAAATGTAAACTTATATAGTGCATGAAAAACGACAAAGTATAAAACTCATATTTACGCGCAACATTATTTTTACAGCGCTAAGCACGACAGCACAAAATAAAGTTGAAGAAAAGAAGGCTCCTGTAAATAATGGATCAAAAGAATCAGATGGCAAAGCCGTTAATACACCTGTACATATAAAACAATCTCCGCACAAACCAGAAGATGTACAAGTAACAAAGATTGAAGTTCCAAAGGCCAAACCTACAAATCAGAGTTCGAAAGTACCAAACGATAATGCTGCTACAGCATTAACTAGTACATATAAACCTGACGCAAAAGTCACTACCTCTCCAAAGACGACTAAACGAAAATCTAGAGAATTGAAAGATTTGAAAGTAGCGCCTGCTGCACTCGCTGATGGAGCCAGTAAACCCAAAAGGAACAGGATTCAAACGCAACCCTATCAAAGCCCACTACCAGAGATTGCTTTATTGGTCAAAAGCCTCAACAAGACCCCAAGTTCTAAAGCTGCTGATGATAAACTTATTGTATTTTATAAGTAAGCATTCTCCTGTGAAAATCTTCCATTTAATGTCTTTGTATTTGTTTTTTTTTTTTTTTTTTTTTTTTTTTTTTTAAGCATAAATTGAGTGATTAAATATTTATTGTTAGGAACGAATTTTTGGCTGTGAGGAATGCCGAAGGAAGCTTTTATGTCTGTCAAGCGATGCAAAATATCTATAAATCAAGCAGACGTATTCGCATACGTTGGCTGTCTCAAGATAAAACCAACGGTGAATTTTATTCACCAGATTTCTACGATACTATAGGTATGTCAAATATTATTTAAATCTCTGTAGTATATTATCATCTGTTTACAAAATATAATGTATTTTTCTGTGTATATTTATCTATTTTAATTTTATCATTTAATTTTCAGACTTTGATTGCATATTGACAAATCTAAATCTAAACAAGGTCGACAAACATAAATTCTGGTTAACACGAATAGAGCTGCTACGTACGGAGAATATCTTGAAACGAGCTATCGATGTTGAGGCTGGAGTGTCTGAGAAACCTCGAGTTACAGAAGAACATCCCGATGGATGTAAGTAGTCTTGACATTTGAAAATAATAATTAAATACTTTTAATAATTTTATTATTTTGTCTACGTACATAATTTGTGACACTCTGCCTTAAACGGATAATATATAAATCACATTTTTCTTACTTTTTCTAGTGGATTTGTCCCTCTATAAAGATGAGTCGCAGTTGAAGAGAAGAAAAGGCTTGCATAACGAAAAGCCGAATCGTAAAAAATCTAAACGAGCCGCAAGTTCCACGGACGATGACGCCGACGAGGAAGAATCGGATCGGAATCGGAAAACATCCAAGGCAAGCCGCGCAAAGAAACGATCGGTCAATAAGGCATTGGCGATTGCCAAATCCGTCGCGAAAGGCACTAGCAGAGCGGAGAGAGCGCTCAACAGAAGCACAAAATCTGGCAATAGTTTAGGCAACGACGTTGTTACTACCGCTGCTGTTACAATTACCGCTACCATCACCACAACTGTTACTGCTGCTCCAGCGGTTGCTACTACTACTACAACTACCGCTGCTAATGTTACTACTACTCCTAGTACAACCACTGTCAGTCCCGCTGTCAACGTTTCCGCCGTGGCAGATGCCAAAAATAATGCAGATTCGAAGAAACTGGACCTGAAGAAAAACGGCAAACAAAGTAACAATAGCATCAAGGGAGTTCCAAGAACAAAACTCGGAGGTAAATAATTTTATATATGTACATATTCAAATGTATTATCTGTCTGCGTTACTTCTCTAAGTATAGTTTATTGCGGAAACGAAATTTTACCGAAATTCTAGCTGTTTATAACATTATAAAACATTGTAAGACACTTTTTAAAATAATCTAGACTCTTGACGCGATAATATACATCACGTATGGTTATTAAACTGACTGAATAGAAACATCTCACTTATGTACAATCAATTTAAAGGTTCTGCTCAAGCTATACAACAAGCCAATAAAATGGCAGGGCGTCCGAAGCGCGTGGCCGCTACCACCGGCGTTCTCTCGAGCGAGGAGGCGCCTTCTCCAAGAAAGAAACCGCGCGGTCGAGCATAAAATTAACTTAACGTTGCTTTTTTATGCTATACTTACAGCCGAGTCTGTATCGTAGGCAATATGTACGTGTGGTACACCTCTTGAAATTGCAATCAATTTGTTATGTAATATATACATGTATATGGATTTCAAGATTCTTAAATGTATCATGTGTTGCGATAATATTATAGTTCAATGATACGGGATCAACGACTTGTATCTCTGATTCGTCAAGTCGCATTTGAAAAAAAAAAAAAAAAAAGAAACAAAGTTAAAAGTTAAAGATAAGGAAAAAAAAAGACTCGGAGATTTATGCGAGTGATATTGTGATATCATACAAAATTTGTACATATCGTCTACGTCTCAGACTCCTTCAGGAGAAGAAAGTTACGGAATGTGTGGGAACGGTACCTTGAGTTGAGTAATAACTAATCTACAGGGTGTCACATACTAATGCACTCTTGCAATAGTCTATTTTTGATGTTGTGAGTGAACCGTACGTGATTCAGTTAATTTTAATGTACACTTTCCATTGGATATGATATATACATTATGTACAAATATACATGTGTGGGAGGGATGGGAATTATATGTATTCTGTAAAACAGATAAAAGAGAGAGAAAATAAGATACAGAGAAATGAAAAATAGTATCGACAAAGAAAACGAGAACAATCCCGAGTGTTACCGATCTTCCGAGCTAATCTTCGACCGATCGGTAAAGGATCTCGAAGTACAATATATTAATGTACATTATGCTGAATCCCTGCTGTTGAAAAAAAAATAGCACGTAACAATGGTCCAGCGCCTATATAAAGACAGGCAGAGTAAAGTGCCCTGAATTGTCTCCTTGTCGAGTCAAGGATTTGCGAAAAAGATTCGCGAGCGGAAAGTAGCACGTTGCTTATAGTTTCTTGAATTTGCACTTGCGGCCCATTATTGTAAAATCGCAGGGTTCATATTAAACAAAGAGAGAGAGAGAGAGAGAGAAAGAACGAGCGAGAGAGTGGTGCCACATTATTACGATTTAGCCACATAGATGTAATTCTAGAAGAAGTGAATGAAACAGAGCACTTATTTAGAAACACTAAGTCTTAAATCCAATTGTATAAACTTCAATTTATTTTAATGTATGTGTTAATTTGAATTTTTTTTTCTTTATCGTCATTTTATATAAAATGACAAAGTGTATATTTAATATGCATTAAGTGATTATGATTTATATATTACGTGCAAAATTTATTAATATTTTACATATATATATACATATTTTAATTGTGTAATACATTTTATCGCGTCGACGTACATTTGTTGCGAAGAGCGCAAATATATGTCAGTTACTTTAGTCGTTTCTTTACGAAGAGGAGCCACATTTAGAATGTGCAGCGTTTGTTTGTGTAATGTGTAACGTGACATATATATATATATATATATATATATATATATATATATATATATATATATATATAAATATATATATTTAAATATATATATATAAATATATATATATAAATATATATATAAATATATATATATATATATATATATATATATATAAATATATATATTTAAATATATATATATAAATATATATATATAAATATATATATAAATATATATATATAAATATATATATAAATATATATAAATATATATATTTAAATATATATATTTAAATATATATATTTAAATATATATAAATATAAATATATATATATATAAATATATATATATATATATATATATATATATTTAATTATTTATATATATATTTAAATATATATTTATATATATATATATTTATATATATATATATTTATATATATATATATTTATATATATATATATTTATATATATATATATTTATATATATATATTTATATATATATATTTGTTTCCCCCTCTTTTTTACGCTATGACAGTATACAGTAGTATATGAGAATCTTATAAAACAGATAGATTATTTATAACGTTATAGGGGGTATCGATAAGTTCGAGTGCGAGCGAATGGGTACTCGTACGTTGTCGATTACATTAACAGATTTTTTTTTTTTTTTTCTTTTTTTTTTTTTTTTTTTTTTTTTTCTTTTTTTCTTTCTTTCCTTTTTGTCTAAGATTTCGATATCAGGATATGTGTAAACGTATTTTATACATCGGCCATTAAGAATATTAACGTTCCCATGCTTGATTTCGCCCAGACACGTGTACATAAAGCGATTAGATAATCAAAATTGTGCATACAAATGTGGCCAGGAAAAGAGGGAATCTCTTCTCTTGCGGCATTTTGAGAGTAAAATTACACGGGCGATCACGTTGCAATTTGCTTTAGCACGTAATTTACACCCGCTTTCCGTTCATCGAGTAATAATGCCATCCTCGATATATTCGCTTCTTATTTTTCGACGGTCAAGGGCGCTGTACATTTGATGAATGGTCAAGTACAAATACTCGACTTCAAATGTACCGTTTAAAAAAAAAAAAAAAAAAAAAACGAGCCAAAAAAACCAGGCATATCGACTTCCGTTCGAAAAAAAAAAAAAAAAAAAAAAAATAGGGTACGATATGATTATCATAATTAAACGATTAAGGTGGATTTAATTCTCGAGATGGGAAACACACGCGAGTAAGATATCAACCCTGTCATATTGGTCCATTGCACATTGTATTTGAAAAATATACGCATACTGTATAAATTTAGTGGAGGATTTCAATATAACAATATGCAGAGAACTGTTTGCTAATTATTATTATTATTACTCGATTACGCTTTAAGGAAGTGCTTGTGCGTTTTTGTTGTCCTTTTTTCTTCTTTTTTTTTTTTTTTTTTTTCCCTGAAACGAACGCGATCGTCAACAACAACGTGCAATCGGTAAACGCAATTACGTGTAATTGTCAGCGTATAAAGCATGTACGATAAACTCGTCTCATTAATTTACGCAGCTTCTCTGTCGAGGAAAAAAAATCACATGTTTATATATATAAAATATACCCCCGACTTTATTAGAATATAATACGATTAAGATATGTTAATGAAATATAATTCAAGTACGAAACGTTGCGCGAGAAATGATTTTTCCCAATTACAGAAAATTCATTTGCCGGATTCCTCCTCGTTCCTACGTGGATTCCACGAGGAATAATAACTCTTAACACACAGATATAAGACTCTATCTTATCGATCGGATCGGATAATGTTTGTTGTTGCATCAGAAATTGAGAAAAGTAAAGTAAAGTAAATTCTGTAAATCGATTAGAAGAGCAGTTTTGACTCGCGTAACGATTAAGTGTCTTAACATTAGCTCTTATTAGATATTACATATTACATATAAGCGCTTCGGATGCTGATTTGCTAAAGTAATCAAATAAACTAACTGTACGATGTATATATATCCGTTGACATATATCGATTATGGTATATGTATTATAATGTAGGACTAAGTGATCATTTTTCTCTCTCGCACCGCCTTTATTATTATTATTATTTGTTTTTTTTTTCTGCCGATTCTCTATCTGTAGCGGCAATTTTCGAGTACAACGTGTACATATACATACCTTGTTCGGACTTATGAGAGTGGATCGGCGATAGCTTGCACGTTTCTTCGTAAGTGGACGATTCTTTTTCTTTCGCTCTCGATCGCGCTAATAAAATTATATTATATAAAATTCTTATAGATAAGTAAGCACGCGCGCGTAATTCTCATCCTCGTTTCTTTCTCTAGCTTTAGCTTGTATCGCGCGATTGTCTTGCGACTTATCCGCGATAAAAATGCGGAATCGTTGTATTATGAGCTCTATCATGCGCGGGAACAATCTCCGATTATTCTGATCCTTTAAATCATCCGTTGATTTCGAGACAATCAGAATCTTGGGGTGTTTTTTCAAATTTATTTGATAAATTTTTTACAAAATTGTGCAATTAAAAAAAAAATAAATAAATATGCGAGCGATAAGGCATGCATGATAGAGTTAATAATAACTTTCGAGACGTTGAAGAAAGAAAGAGGTAAAAATGTGAAAAAAACGATATAATTAATTATATGATCAATCGATTAATTCATCATAGTTTTGCGCTTGCATATCCAGTTTTGTCAAATTGGTGCAATTTTTGCGCGTCTTGTGCTATTATTTAAGCGGTAAGAATTTTCAAGTATGTTTGTAAAGAAAGAAACGTCCTCTCCCTTTCCCACCCCCCTCCCCGGAGAGGAGTTTCTTCGTCTCTGATTTCGACGAAAGTTGATTTATCTCTTCGTAGGATAACCGTAAGAATAAGAGATAAACATTTTACGACCGATCCGATTTCTCGGACATTCTAGAGGGTGAGATATGTATTACTCTTCACGCAGTTCACGCTCTCTCGATGGTAAGTCGAAAACTTAAGATACACAAAAGTGGTTTTTTGTACAAAGGTCATTTGGTTATATATGTATAATAAAGTGACGTCCAGAAATATTACGAGCAACAATTCTTTCCAAGCTAGAATTCTCGACGACTCGTCCCTCGTTTCTATTTCTTTTCTCCATTTCAATCGTTCAATGATAATATATTCGAAAAAAATCAAATTTAATACTCATTTTTCTCATATGAGTATCAGGGGGTCTACTCCTTGAAAAAACCTGGGAAAAAGCCGGGAATATTTCGGGATTTTTTTATCTGCAAAAATCAGGGAATTCTCGTAGAGTTTTATTGGGAAGAATTTTTTCTTTAAAATTAAAATTCTGTTCTTAATCATTTTGTTTTTCATCTTGTACATAGTCAGTCGTATGTATGTGTGTGTGTGTGTGTGAAACTGGCATCTCACTTCGTGGAAACTCATTAATTGAGAGTTTTAGTTTTATTTTTAGTAATTCTAGAATTCTTGATACATAGATTAAACAAATATTGCTGGTCATTAAAAGAATAGGCCAAGAAAAAATTGGAACCCACAGCACAGAAAGATTGCATACACATTGCAACAATCTTTCACCGCAATATTGCAAATTCACTGTGAAATGTTGCTGCACCGTTGCTGTGGAATTGCAACAATTAAAATGTCCGCCTTTAGGAAGATTGCAACAAAATATAGCAATATTGCAATGTTATGAATTTTCAATAATGCATTGTTACTGCAATCGTCGACTAATGTTAGGTATAAGAATTTCTGTTTCTAATAGATAAATATCAGAAGCATAAAAAAGTTGAACTTAAATGTTTATAATAATTTTTTTATCTAAGAAATATAAATTTACATAAAATTATATATATTTGTAATTTATTATATGTAAATTTATAATATAATATTTCTTAAATAAATATTATTACAAACATTTATTTTAAGTTCAACTTTTTCATATTTTGCATGTTATACGTTTTACCTCAAAAAAATATAATTAGAAAATTTTGATTTTTCCGAAATATTTATGTTATGTTGCGACAACTGTGCTGATATTTTGTGGATTTATATCTCTGCAATTTGTTTGTAATGTTTTATTGCAATTTGCAATATTGCAACATTGCTGCGATGTAATTGCAATGATCTGTGCTGCATGGGAACAAACTGAAATGCCAGGTTCACGCTGCATCTCACTTTGTCCTTTGACAATTTTTTGAGCATCCTTGCCAAATTTTAAGCACTTGAGAATGCTGCAATAGTTCTACAAAAAGTTTTATATATGCGTAAAAATTATTAGAATATTATATTAGATAATTATATAATTAAGATCACCCGAGACACTGAATGTAAATGAGATTCATGTTATACTGGCGTTTCGATATCTAATTTGTTTAATAAATATTCTATAAATTTTTACACATCTAGAACTTAGTTCATTAAACAATTAGATTATTAGGAGACACCAAACATACAAATACTGATTGTGAGATGAGACGCTGGTTATATTTCAAATGGTCTATCGGCCTTAAATGAGATTTTGTGTTATCTTTTTTTTTGTATCGTTCCAAAAAAAAAGATAACACAAAATTAGAACCAGCGTCTCATCTCACAATCAGTATGTACTTATATGTTTGATGTCTCCTAATTTAATTTGTTTAATGAATATATTGTAATAATTTTTACGCATAGAACCTTCTCTCTGGAAATTAAAAATGATTATAGATTGACATGAAATATTAAAATCGATAGAATTATTGAAATAAGATCAATTTCTCATCTCGATATTTATACGTTTGGCATTTCGATCTCTCCCTCTCTCTCTCTCTCTCTCTCTCTCTCTCTCTCTCTCTCTCTCTCTCTCTCTCTCTCTCTCTCTCTCTCTCTCTCTTTCTTTATTTTATAATTTGTTTAATAAATATTCTAATAATTTTGATGTATAGAATTCTCTCTCTCTCTCTCGAGAAATTAAAAGTAATTGTAGAATAACGAAGAATAACACATCAATCGATAGAATTATCGAAATATGATCAGCGTTTAATTTGATAATTTAATTTGTTTAATTAATATTTTAATAATTTTTACGCATATATATATATATATATATATAGAATGTTTTATAACTAATATGAAACCTTTTAAGTGCTTAAAGTCTGGCAAGCAATGCTTAAAAATCGTCGGCAGATAAAGTGAGACAACGTGAACTTGCCATCTCAGTTTGTTCCGTATAAATAAGTAAATATATATATATATAATATATATATATAATTTTTTTTTTTTGTTTATATACCTACTTAATGTCTTAATATAATATTAAATATAAAGTACATATTCTTTGTAATTTTAAAGATAAAGAAATGAAAATTTTATATAAATGAAAAATTATTTTATGAAACCCAAGTAGAACAGAAAATCACGATAGTGTCAAAGTAATGTCAAATGACGTCAAAATGATGTCAAAATGACGAGAATATGACTACAAAAACTCACTTTTCGATCATTTTTTAAAATAATTTTAATGGATTTTGACATTATTGTGACTTTCCTTTCTACCTGAGAACTTAGTCAGTTTTTGTAGTACATTTATAAATCTAACATTGAAACTTAAGAGGCTCCGTGTTTTTCCTTTGTATGAATGAAAAACATTAGAAAATGCATGCAATAAAAAAATTAATTTTAGAGAAAATTGTATTAAAAAAATTTTGAAAATATTCTTTTTACTTGAAATTTTGAACAAAAATATTTGAAAAATCGGAATTTTTTCACAAGATTTGAGTAGACATACCCTGATTTTGTCGCATCAATTTGTAATCGAAAAATGAATAAATTTAAAAAATGTTAATGATTTCTAGGATATTATTACGCAAACACTATGTATTCGATAGATAAATACGAGTGATATAATGTATAAAAACATGTTTTAATAAATATCAATAGAAAAAAAGTTACAGAAAATATCTACACAAATTACAAATATATATATCAATATATAAAATTACATGATTCGCAACATAATAATATTATCGAGGACGCTTACACGTTTGTCTCTCTCTTTCTCTCTCAATGTATCTAATCTTAAAATTAGTTGCATTTAATATTAATTACGCTAGTACGCGTGCTAAAGGTAATCGTAATACTTCTCTCATTGTTGATTGAGAGATATTGTCGACGTTCATAATTTGCGTTACACAATGGTGAGTAATCGCCGTTTCAACAACTCTAACAACGATCCAAGTTCTCGCAACGAGATTTACAATAGCAAAACGAATCTTACTAATACAGTCCAATACGGGACGAACATGATGACTCACATGTGTGATGAATTAAAAGAGGTTTGTAAACAGAAGACCAAAGTTATAGATTACAAGGCACTAGAGTAAGAATTTCATGGTCGCACTCTCTTTCTAGATATCCATTATACTATGCAGATAACAAAAGAGCTTTTTGTCATAATTTGGGACTAGCGAGATATACATAGGGCGTGCTCCGAGACATTCTTAAGTGTCAAATTTTTCTAAGAGTTCAAATAAATATTCTTGATCGCAATTTTTTTCAATTTTTAACGCTCTATCGTTTAACACTTTTAACAAGCCTTGAATTGAAATCCTATTAAGGTTTAATCGCACGCAAAATTAATCGTAGAGTATTATCTTTTCTTCTTCTAAAACTTAATTTACTAAAAAATTTTCCTTTATTTCCTAAAAATGTATTTCTATTAAAAAAAAAGAGTATCTTAAAAATGGCCGAACAATCTGTCTGCGCGAAAGTATGAGGACGCTCTGTATGTACGAGAATGACATTTCTTTACCGAAAAAATTCCGTTCGTTCACTCGAGAATCTACATGTATTATACAAGCACCATTAAACTTGCGTTCGAAACTATGTTCGGCAAAGAGAATATCAATCTCTGATTACAGGAACATTCGTACGAGACCATTTTTCGAATTGCTTTGCTTTTTTTTTTTTTATATAATCGTTACGACTCTAGGCTGTTTGTCATAACGTCTTGTATACTGAAGGAAGAATTCTCTTTGGGATATTTTTTATGTACAACGATGGGTAGCAGCCGTAGTTTACCATAAATTCGAGTGAAAGGAACGCCTGCATTTTTTCGAGCAAAAATATAATTTTCACTCTTACAACACATGCGCAATAATCCACGTGTTTCTAAATCTTGAAATGCATTCGTTTCGTAGTGCGATAAATTGTAAGCCTGAGATTTTTATAGTAACTATATCTTTGCTCAAGGAAAAAACTCGCGCAAGTAGTTCGTGTAGTTTACACGTGTCTTCCGTAATAATTTAAAACAAACTGCAATATCATTTGATATTTACTCAACATGGAAAAGTATAAAAATCTCATCTCTCATCTATACGATGCTTATAAATTTACGTAACAAAGGCAACATCGAAAAGCATCGCAAATACGCCAGATTTTTCGATACCCGGGGGAGAAAACTCAGTCGTTTATATTAGAATAAAAATCTGATGACGCATCATCATTATCCGCATATTAACACTAGAGATACATAATTGAACGACGCGATATATATACAAATTACACAGTTCGCCTTATAGAAGAATACAAATTGGAGTCAATGAATAATTTATATACCAAGGTCGCATACGATTTCTTAAGATAATCCGTAATATAAGAGCTCCAAGATAAAATGTCTCACAATGCTGTTTGAAAAGTATTTCCTCAATATCGAAAATAAATGCAAATAAAAAATCTTCTAAAATATACGCGAGCATATTGTAACCCACAACAGTAGCAAGCACACGATATTTTGACGTCAAAATATGGTCAATTCGAATCAAATATGACGTGATGTAATGACGAAAAAATGACCGACTAATGTCACAGACCGATGACGACATTACAAGACGTTAAAAAGACGTGACTTCATGACCATTTTAAACCTATTAGTGATGTTTTAATGACATTTCAATTCACGCTAGAGGAAAAGATTCATGATCAAATGTCATGATAAAGTCCCAGGTTATAGATGAAATTCATGTTAGGGCCCTGAGATATAGAGAATTGTGAATATCAAAATTATACACAAAATTGTTTTAATAATTTAAGATATTACAAAAAATTAAATGAGCTTTTAGTTAAAAAATGTCACAAAAAAGATGGTTTAAAATAGACATTATTTGGTCACGTGGCGTCACTGAACCAGAAATGACCAGTTTTCGACGTCAAAATAACATGCTTGCTACCTGGTAAGCTTTTTCCAAAAATTTAACATATAAAAAAAGACTTTCCGTGACCGTCAATTAAACCAGAGCCTCGGCGTGATAGTGATGATAGTGGTGATGTATGTGTTCGTGAACGTGCCTACGGCTGGACGTGGCCGCCACCGCACTCTGCGAGAATTCGCGCTCTAGCCAACGCACAACCTGTGCCATCGCTCGGGCCTGGTCCTGTTCTCGCGTTGCGTGCTTCAGCTGATGCTTCTTGGACCTACCGCACTGTTGCGAAGGAGCAAACTGCGCGTCGTTGCGCTGCAAATTGTTGTGATTATTGGTAATTGTCTGATGATTGGCAGTTTGGTTGTTGTTGGGCACGAGGTTAACGATGTTGCGGTGGGTCGTGTGTTGCGGGGAATCGTTGTAGACCGCTGTCGTCGGCACGATGACGTTACGATTCAGCATCTGCGAGTACGTCGTCTGCGGGGAGGAATGTACCGTGTTGTTCCTCGGTGTCGTGTGCCGTGCTTTCCTCATCAGATTTGCCGTCCGCGATTTCGCCGGGGTTTTGGGAAACGACACGGAATTATGAGTTGTTGTGTTTTCCCGAATCGGTTTGTGATAGTTGACAGCAGCTTGACGAGGCTCCACAGATGCTTGATAGTCTTGGTTATTGTGATTCGAGGTTCCTAGATGAGGACTATGAGATGGAATGCGCGGTTGCTCGTTTTGATGTCGCTTCCTGCAGAAAAAAAAATAAATTCTATTTATAATCATCAGTTCTAAACACATTCTATGTCCTAATAATATAAATTTATATAAATGAAAATATTCTTGTAAATAATATGTTCAAAACTATTAAGACTGTCAAAGTTAATTTTTAATAATTTAATAATGAGCTACAACTTGACGAAACTGATGAAGCAATTAACTCACCTTGATGTGTGAAAACTGAGATTATTTTTTTCCATATTAGCCTGAATAATCTCCAACAATTGTTGCCTTTGCAGAGCTCCACTCCGTTTCCTCTGATTCGTCGTAAGAAGAGGCGTTAATGGCGAGAACGCGGGGGAAGTGTCACTATCGTCGCTCACATCACCCTCTGAGCTGTTTGAATAGGGGGATGGTAAATGGGGCACCGGACCGACTCTTCTGCGCAGCTCTTCCTGCTGTACTCGATTCGCACGGGTGTTTTCGTCGTCATCCTCGCTGTGAGTCTCCACTTCCTTTCGTTCAGTCTACAACGAAAACGATAATAAATAAAACAGACATAAACTTGAAACGACATTTCTCGGATCATATATGATATAATAATGCATTTTTATTTTATTTAGAAATACATAGGAAAAGATATCAATTATTGAATATAAATATTTAGATAAATAATTATGCGAAATGTCTCTTATTATATATATACATATACATATAATTTGTTAAGCGTTTGTAATAAAATATTAATTAAATTATGATATAGTTAATTAAAAAAATATAAATTACTTAATATTAAAAATTCTGAAATATAAATATACTGCATATATTATATGTGCAGTATATTAATATTTCAGAATTTTTAATATTAAGTAATTTATATTTTTTTTAATTTACTATAATGCTTTATTTTCGAGATTATCGAACGTTTCCAGACTTTTCGAAAACCCTGTATATAAATAATATATAGCCTGTGAATTTGAGATACAACATTCCTGTCAAACGTTTTTCAACAGATCTCATCTTTTAACCATTCTTTAAGATATCTAATATATAATTTGTTGTTTATATATTATTATAATATTGTATATACATATAATATTGTATATACAAAATTGTAGAGATTTAAACCTCGAAAGGATCGAAAACAAAATTTCTTTGTGCCCGAAGGAAACGTCCATTTATTTCTCTCTTCCTTCTTGTATACGCCGACGACGAGATCGGCATCCCGAGACAGTCGGCGTAATCGATGTATTATACATATGTATCCATGTACGTGGGCATACGAGGAATGTAGGTCTCTCACCTGACAGCGATACCGCGTTGCTCTCCTCCTTCTAGGAACTCTGCTCGCGCAATGTCGGGCGGTGGCACGCGTTGTTGCGGCAGCGGTGACAGTTGCATGGCTGCACGGGACGGCGTGCTTTAAATGGCAACAGGACGACGAGCCGTGCTGGTGACCACCATCGGGTAACGTGGTCGTCGTCGTCGTCGTCGTCTGCGATGTTTGCGTGGCATTCGCAAGACCGGCGCCGGTAGCTGGGTTGCGAGGTGTCTGGCTGCTGCTGCTGCTGGTCCGCTGATCCGGCGACACCGTCAGCTTCACCTTGATCGTCTTGCTACCGCACGGTGGTACTTGTATCGAGGCGCCCAGCGTGTCGTAGATGGTAGTCACCAGGCCGGCTATATCGTCCTTCGTGATCTTCCCGTGGCCGTCGAAGTCATACAGGGTAAAGGAGAACTCCTGCCGCCTCCTGTCACCTTCCGCGACCGACACGTCGCATTCGAATTCCTGCAACGGGAACGGAATCGCGTTCAGATTAAGCTTAAATTAAGCTGGTGTAAAAGAACAAATTACAACAAATTAAATAGAATTTGTAGTTGGTAATATAATTTTGCGGATAATAAAAAGGACAAAAAAATCTTGATAAAAAGGGTGTAGATTTGTTCTTCAAAAAATATCATGTAATAAATATTATCATGCGTTTCGTTGGAATACTTGTATAACAATAATGAATTTTTTTAGTTCCATTGATTATAATTGATAATAACTGTTGGTTTTCATTAATTATCTTAAAAGCACTGATTTTGATATAAAAAATTGTATTAAAATCAACAATTGAATTTATGAGATTTTAAAGTTGAATTTACGTGGCTTGAAATATAAGACAATTATATAGATAAATTAAAGAATATAAAATTAAAAAAATTGCACAAATAATATTGACAATCATACAAAAATGAAGAAGAAACGAATAAAAAATATTCAGATATAAAATACTTATTAAACAAAAATTGTGACCACTTAATATGATAAATTTTTCCAAGAAACGCTTTTATAACGAGATCTTTAAGTAATTACGCGACGTTTCGTTTACTAGAAATTTCCTCCATCTCTCTTTATTCCCTACCGCGATATATAAATTCGCGTTCAGATTAAGCTTAAATTAAGCTGTTGTAGAAAAACAAATTAAATAGAATTTGTAGTTGATAATACAATTTTACGGATCATAAAAAGGACAAAAAAATCTTGATAAAAAGGGTGTAGGTTTATTCTTCAAAAAATATCATGAAATAAATATTAGCAGGTTTTTCGTTTGAATACTTGTATAACAATAATGAAATTTTTTAGTTCCATTGATTATAATTGACAATAACTGTTGGTTTTTATTAATTATCTTAAAAGCACTGATTTTGATGTAAAAAATTGTATTAAAATCAACAATTGAATTTATCACATTTTAAAGTTGAATTTACGTGGCTTGAAATATAAGACAATTATATAGATAAATAAAAGAATATAAAATTAAAAAAATTGCACAAATAATATTGACAATCATATAAAAATGAAAAAGAAACGAATAAAAAATATTCAAATATAAAATACTTATTAAACAAAAATTGTGACAACTTAATATGATAAATTTTTCCAAGAAACGCTTTTATAACGAGATCTTTAAGTAATTACGCGACGTCTCGTTTACTAGAAATTTCCTCCATCTCTCCTTCTTCCCTACCGAGATATATAAATTAAAGTATTTCACCTCGAAACTAAGCTGTTTCGTTGTACCGCAAGTAGGCTGTTCGTCATTACCGGTAGGTCCTGCTGCAGGTACGCTGGAGCCATCAACCGCTACCTGCGGTGGCTCCGCAGGGGAAATTAAAGTCGGCTGCGACTCCGTCGTCGGCGGTGACGAGACGTTGCAGGTCGTCGGGACCCCCGTCAGCAACTCCTCGGAATCGCTACCTTCCGTGTTAGTCCCCACAACTGCGAGTAGACAACAGAAAGGACTCATTATGCAAGGGCACTGTTCCCAGAACTTTATTCAATCTACATAGTCGTATTTTTTTCTTCTTTGTGCAACTAGAATAGAGATTGCGGACTTTTTTTATGTAAATCTTAAGAAAAAGTTTGTACAGCTCTTCGCTTTAATTTCCACATATATTATAGTTCTGAATTATGTGTATACTTTGCTATCAATTAGTCTGACTTTCTTTTTTGATTTCTGAGATCATTACGAAATTTTTTCTACCTTTTAAACTTGAAAAAATATATCTTGAGTGTAATATATGTAAATAGTTCTCAATTACTAGCTTTAGTAACTTTGACGTTGGCATATCGTGTTTAAAAATGTTAATACATTCGATGTTACAGTTGTGTAATTTTACATGACATTTGCAACGCTTTTGCTGAAACGAAAATTACGCACAGAGGAAAATAAACTTTTAACTTATGCCGGAAAACAATGTATTTTATTATTTTACTTTACTGCAAAGTACATGCGTGAGGAGAAGGAATTCCATCCTTCCCTCCGCATTCCTACTTTGAAAAAAAATTCTAATTTAACTCAAACCTACTTTTTAAAGAGTGGAGCCCCTTTCCTGCTCAAGCATATATTTTGTAGTAAAATACAAGTTTGTTTTTCTCCTTTGCACTCAAAAAACTTATGTAATCACATATCGAAAACTGTTTACGAAGTGGCAGAAATAACTGATTGTGAAATCTGTTACGATAATGTAACAGACATTCCGGAGATAAACGATGTACCCAAACAAAAAAAATGTCAACAAGGAGGCACGAATGACGCACGAAAGTACGAAAAACTAAATCGGAAAACGTAATATGTATTTTAAAATATCTCAAAAAAGCCCGCAACACGTGATTCAGGATTTTATTTCCATAATAATAATAAATGTAAAAATCAAAGCAAGGGACGTTATTATTTCGCAAGATTAATTTTTTTTTTTTTAATTAGATGTTCTACAAGACGATGCAACGTGCCAGGAATGCGATCGGGAAGCCGCATTCGTTCGCGCTCTCTCTCTCTCTCGTCGCGCGATTTCTGTTTCGTGCAAACAGAAAGAGAGAGAGAGAGGGGGGCGAATAAAAGGCGGCATTTAACACGAGCTGTGCCGACACATCCGCACCCGTGGCGTGTTTGGTGCAGGGGCGGTATTTTTACCGCTTCTCTGCGCACCGGTCGCACGGTGTTCCGTCGGGGAGGAAACCTTTCGTACAAGCTAGCTAACCGGAAAAGCAGCTGGAACTCTAAATCAATCGAACTTTGATGTTGGGGGCCGCCGACTTTGTTGTTTTGCAAATCTCAAAATTGAAAGTTTGAAATAATATAATTTCTATAACTTTCATTCACAATTTTATCAAGTTTCTACAATTTCTTATTTATTTTTATTCATTTTGTTGAACAGTTTAAATTTTTATTTTCAAATGATAAATATTTAAATTGTTCAACAAAATAAATGAAAATAAATTTAAATAAGAAATTGAAAATTGATAAAATTTTGAATGAAGCAAGTTTCTATAATTTCTTATTTAAATTTAATTTCATTTATTTTATTGAACAATTTAAATATTTATCATTTGAAAATAAAAATTTAAATTGTTGCACAAAATGAATGAAAATAAATTTAAATAAGAAGAAATTATAGAAATTTGATTCATTCACAATTTTATCAAATTTCTATAATTTCTTATTTAAACTTATTTTTATTTATTTTGTTGAACAATTTAAATATTCATCATTTGAAAATAAAAATTTAAATTGTTCAACAAAATAAATGGAAATAAATTGAAATCGAAATTACAGAAACTTGACAAAATTATGAACGAATCAAGTTTCTACAATTTCTTATTTAAATGAATTTTCAGTTATTTTGTTGAACAATTTAAATTTTTATTTTCAAACGATAAATATTTATACGTACGTGCAAGGAAATTGCATAATGCAACGTAAAAAGAATCGTCGGGAAGAGTTTCACGTCAAGTCGCGTTTGAAATTCGCATGTCGGCATGTTACCTTGAACAGCTTTTTTTATATTCCGTATTGTAAGCTTTGGTTTTATCGCCAACCATTGTGTAATGGATCATAAATTCGTCCCACCTAACGGGTACAGAGCACGGATGTACGTACATACGACAGACGTATGTACCTAGTTGTTAAACCCGAACGACAGACGAGCATACGCGCGCGCGTTGAGTACACATGTGTGTGTTAAGTGCAACACAAACTTGCCCTCGAAATTTGATACTTGTACGTTATATAAATTACCAAAGTAGAAAACTAACGAATATCTGCGATGTATCATTTTCGGAAGTTGTAACTCGATGACCTCAAGGCACTGTACGTATTACAAAATACTTGAACATATGTGCGTAATCTTCATCTTTTTTTTAATATTTTATTTTATGACATTTTATATTAAGATTTTTTATCACTTATTAATTTTGTTAGAAGAACATATCACATATATCTTTTATTTACTGTTCAATTCTAAATTTCGTATTCTCTTAATTAGGACAAAACAATCTCCCTATTCTCAACACTTTCCTTTTTATTTCAATACACATGTGTGTAGAATGAAGATGTTGGATTATATAATATTTTTATTGTCTGCACGTTGACCAAGCAGTAAGTGTAAAATAGTGAATGAATAAAATACACAAAAGAAAGTCCTAAAGATACACATGAGAGAAATATGTTAAAAATATATATTATATTATTATATATAAAATAATATATATGGAAAAATATATGCATATCAATGATGTGAAAAAAAGAACCGATTGTAATAATTAATTATTCTAAAAACTTTACATTAAATTATTTTAATAACTATTAATATCATGCAATTGTTACTACAGAATGAGCGATATCGAGATTCGTATACGCCGTTTTGCACAATTCGATTTTCGTAATCCTTCAAAAATCCTCGTATACAGATTTATTGTTATTACTCGGTATAAATAAGCCCTTTGACAATTAAACAAATAGATATTGCTTAAAAGTTTATAAAATATTTAATTTCGCTATATTAAATCTACAACTCACAACTTCATTCAATCGATAATATTTCTAAGATTTGTAAAAGGAAACTATATATGTATATAAAAATTTTTTAAAAATGTAGAAATTAACTTTCGCGTTATTTTCAACATTACGTTGTGCGTGATAAACGTGGAGGCTTGTGGATAGTTAGATATCCCTCGAAAGCCAAAAAATCTAATTATGACCATGACCCTTTGTATAGCATTTTAACATTATCCTGATGACGGTCATTTTTTCACGACAGGATACGATTGATCGTATTAGGTACCACAAACTGAGTGACTGTATTCTTTTTTCGAGACCTATTTTTCTTTTACCTTTCGTTGCCCATCATTTTTTAAGCAATTCACTGATTTATTCAAAGATATCTTCAAATTCTTATTCCTGTTCTAATAATTTTAAGAGAAAGATTCCAAATTTTTATTCGCATAAATCTATAGCGTTTTTCTTTCTAACAAGATGATTTTATCAAATCGATGAGCTATATGTAATAATTATTCTCGCAATTAAATTGCGTCTTGTGATCGTCGCCAACATTGTCTAATCGTTAAAGCATCGTGTTGGAGAAACATTGTACATAAACACGATGCATGTGTTATAACAACAGCTATACGGTTGCACATTTAATTTTTATTTTTAGAAAAATATACCGCGTGTGATTCACAAGTTGATTTTACCGAACGTCGCTTAACTGTGAGCGGGAAAGACATGAAAACTGTAATTTACTGATATTACCTCGTTTCATCTTGTTTCGGATCTGCCGCTGATATTTAAGCGAAACGGTAATCTCTTTCTCTTCCGAGAACTGTCTCGTAAATTTTCCCGTCGACTCGTCAAGGTCGAAAGCTAGACGACAATAAGAGCGAATGATTTTCGAGATCAAAGCTCGAGGCACTACCAGATGTCGGTCAGATGTAAAGCTTTCTAACGTTCAGGTAAAAAGATTTGCATACAAGAAATAGTGAGGATGACTCACAAAGCGAACCGAAGTAATATAATAGAAGCTATATAATTCGAGATTATTTCCTTTCGATAAGACAGAAAACATGTGTACGAGTTTATTCATATATAAAAAATATGCGCATTTTTCATGCACAAAGAATTTTCCAATAAATAAACTGTTGTAATTTAGCTGAAAACTTTTATTTATAAGATGTCTATTTAAATCTCATAGAAAAAAAATTGTTTGAAAATTTCCTGAATAAAAATATCTTTGCTTACAAGTTTATAAAATATTTAATGTACAATTCACAATTTTATTCAATCGATAATATTTGTAAGATTTGTAAAAGGAAACCATATATGTATATAAAAATTTGTTAAAAATGTAGAAATTAACTTTCGCGGTATTTTCAACATTACGTTGTACGGGTATTTTTATTCAAAAGTTTAAATAACGGAATATTGTAAAGATTTTTCATGCAACTTTCTAAATAAAATAAGGTTTTTTATTATGTTTTCTAAAATGTCTTTCACTTATTCGAAAGAAAAACGCAAAGTTAATAAACTTAAATTTCAAACAAAACTGAATAGCTTTTTGTAAAACCGACATTTTTCACTCTCTAATATTTTCATTTTTTTATCGCTAAATATTATAATAGAAAATATTTATATTCAATATTTTATTAAGAGATTGAATATATAAACAGAGACAGGTATACACTTATTTATAACATATTTAAAATATACAATTCAATATTCAAGAGTAAAAAATTTATTTGAGAGAATATAAAAAAAATTCCCTGAATTATAATAAAATTTTTCAATAAAATTTCCGCGAGAATTTTTTGATTTTTTCAGGTACAAAAGAATTTTAGGTTTCCCATGTTTTTCCAAAGAGTAGACATCCTACATTAAAATTAAACATTCTATATCGTAGCATGGGAATTTAAGAAACGAAATAAACATTCCGCGCGTTTCGTCTTCGCGACTCTGATTTGAATAACATCCGGCGTGCATTCTTTTTCTTCGGCGAATCTCGATATCGCGCAATCATATCGCGGCGGAAGAGGCATGCGTTCTCCAAGAGGAAGAAGGAATTATTACCAGAAAAGGGTCTGTAGCCGGCGAGGAATCTTGCTCGCCACCACTTTACCAATCCGGTAGCCATGGGACCTTCATGCGTGCGTGCGTACGTGCGTGCGTCGTGCGTGCGTGCGTGCGTGCGTACGATCGGCGTGTGCGATCCCTCTGTGCTTCTATCACTCGTTCTCTCTCTCTCTCTCTCTCTCTCTCTCTCTCTCTCTTTCTCTCTCTCTCTCTCTCTCCCTCTCTCGTAAATCTGACCCGGTACCGAACGACACTTTGTTTCTCCGTTCAGTTACTAACACGCCATGAATCTGGAAGCACGCGAGATATCCGGTGTGTTCTCTCTCCCCAGGTACCTCCGCTTACGCATCAGCGATGGGTTTCCCGTAAATAAACGACTCCTCCCCGCACCCCCGGTCGATCTGTCACTCCCGGTACAACGATGTAATACACGTATACGTATACGCACAAACATCCGGGGTCGTCCCTTTACGTACGCACCATTGACATTCCGAGCGAGCGCACAGCCAGACGACCGTCGCCGCCGCCGCTATCGTCGTCGTCGTCGTCGTCGTCGTCGATGCACTCGCGCACCGCACACGTGCTCGTAGCGGCGGAGCTCGCTCCGCTTCCGTCGAATTCGAAGGAACGAGCGGATATTTTACGCGATTTCTACGTCACTACACTCGCTCTCGAGGCCGTGTGCTCGCTTTTCGCAAGCGAAACGAAAATCTTGCTCTCGCAGAGACAGAGACAGGGGCAGAGGCGGACGCAGAGGTCCCGCTCCTCTCGCGGCTCGGACACGACTACGGACGCTCGTCCTTGCCTAAAAGCGCGTTCCCCGTAATTCCCTACCCGTCGCACACCACCACCACCACTGCCATCGCCATCGCCACCACCACCATCATTACGTATATACAGTGGTGGCACCACTATCATTGTCGGCGTCGGCACCATCGTTGCAGCAGCCCACCACCATACCATGACGCGGGGCCAGGCCAGGCCAGGCCAGGCAGAGCCCGCGTTCATGTCAGTGCCGAGCCGAGGATACGCGTACCCCGAAGGTAGGGAGGCGCGGCGACTCTTCTCTTCTCTCGCAGCATCCTCCGTCTTCCAGCCGTTCTCTTATTTTCTCCTTCTCCTTTGCATACCCGTTCGCCGACCGAGTGCGCGAGCGCGAGAGCTGTCTTCCTCTCCGAAAAGCGCACCAAGCCCGATTTACACGACCTAGAATTGTAACGGTTTGGTGCTCTTTCGTGTCCGTGTGTAATCCTAGATACATTCTTTTTTTTTAATTTATCTCATATTTTATTTGATTAGGGAAAACTTGCCTGCGATTAAAACTCTCTCCGAGTCACGAGTCGATTATTAATAATCTTTAATAAAATTCAATAATATTTATAATATTGTTATTTATAATCAGAGATGTGATATTATTTGAAATAAATGCATTTAAAATGGAAATGTAAAATGTAAAACGTCTATTTTGTATTTTGCATTTAAAATACATGTTCTTTCACAAGCCATTTTACATTTCCATTTCAATAGTTTTCATTATCCATTTTCTATTTCAAATAAATTTTTTTTGCAAATTCAAAAATTAATCGAGATATCGATAATATTAGTTGTAAATATCAATAAATGGATATTTATATGTAACATTGCCTTGCACTTGTTTATTGTAAAATAAATCCTAGATTAAATATTTAGTAATTTAGTCATTGTATGTATAATTCATGTAATCGTATATCATGCAATAATGCTAGAATACAGATATTTCACGTAAAAAATAAGAACGTATAAGATCTAATCTAATCTAATAGATAGATAATAAGAATAAGAATTTAAATATAAATAAATATAAGAATATAAATATTTTTAAAAAATTATTTTTATTTTAAAAAATCATTTCAAAAATGTCTATTTTCCATTTCCTACTTTAAATGGATGTTTAAAAATTATTTTGTATTTTGCATGTTTAAATGGAAATGTTGCAACTATTTTGCATTTTCTATTTCAAATAAATTTGGACCCTCATTTTGCACGTCTCTGTTTATAATAAAATTTCAATTTGTTGATTAATATTTATTACCCATAATTCGTAGTTCCTTGCAATGTGTATAAAGGAATTTTATTGACTGTCGAGCCGTAATAATTATTATAGGAACAGGAAAATAATTCGATTTCTGAGTATTTTCGAGATGTAAAACGAGCCTAAAATGCCGAGGATTATTTTCGACGCGAGAAGAGACGATGCCTGACACCAGGCAAAATCTCAGAGTGACACATTAACATAAATTTCGCTTCGCTGAGACAAGAATCGCACGTGATTCGGATATTTCTCGCGATATACATATATATGTGTATATAGATACATCGTAAAGATTGATCTTTCCAAAAACAATTGTTCCGCTCGTCGTGATTTATATCGCGAGATACGTCGCTTTTTTTTTTTTTTTTTTTTGCCCGACGTATCGTCAAAATATCGCCGCGGCGGCGATCTTTGACTCGGTCGTTTCCGGAGTAAGTATGCAAAACGACGTCGCGCCGAGCATCAGAAATTACGAACCGCGCGTGTGTTTGGGTTCTGACGCGGTTCCGACGTACCTTTTATGAATGTCTGTGCGAGGGGCTATATCATTTTCGCGGCGATTTTCAAAAGCTATCTCTCGCCTCCGTAAATCAGGAAATTTGAAAGTCTTCTGGTCCGTCTTCTTAACTAAACCAAATAATAGAGAGACGGATCGAAAAACTGTCCGACAGATCATGCTCATAGATATAGATAAAGTCTGATAAAAGAGAAAGAGACATTCTTATTTATCATCGTATTTTTATCATCTCTTTAGATTAATAGAAGGAGAAAGAAAGCGCTATTTCAAAACTTTTCCTCCAATTAACTTAATTATTATTTTATATAGGAATCTGTTATACTGAATGTATATTTTTCAAAATGAAAATTGTATCACAAACATACTTAATATTGTCCACAACTGGATAATAATGACAGATAAAAAAAAATTCATCAGCATCAAAGTTCAGCTGTTCATTATAAATAAACACGCGTTACAATTAATTACCTAAATTTTTCACCACAACACTCGAAGATCCATAAATAAAATCAAGAATTATTTTGTCTTCATCTCGCACGTGTGTAGAATTACGATAGAAACATGAATGGGCGCGAACGTGATCGTTATTACAAAAAAAAAAAAAAAAAAAAAAATCCTAAACTTTCGGCCTACTTTTGTCGCGGAATCGATATCCTTGCCATTGAATGATTTTGATCCGTTTGCACGGATGTTGTTTACACGCACGTCATCGTCTGTGCTTCAATGAAGCACGAGAGCCGGAGAAACGAGAGGGAGGCAAACAAATTGGGATAAAGCGCTCCGATTTCGCATTCCTCTGTCTCTCTCTCTCTCTCTCTCTCTCTCTCTCTTTCTCTTCGTTGAGATATATATTCTTTATTTACGTTGCTTCACCGAGAGGTACTGCTGCGCAGTACTATACTCGGAAAGGCCGTATATCGAATCGGAAATATACTCTTTTTGGAGACTGTACCCGCACGCTATTATCTCCTAGCGGTGTTTCAGAAGAAACATAGGCGTCGCCATCGAAGAAGGGTTCGCCGCTTCGGGATATATACCAGCTTCCCCTCCCCCCACCCACCCCTAAACATCCTACTGCCATGCCGTCCGCTACTGTTGGCATCACACGCTTCAGCGAAATAAAAACAAAAAAAAAAAAAAAAAAAAAGAAAAAAGAGAAACAATTAACTCGGACAAAAACGACCCCGAGGTTCTTTGTGTACAAAAGTTTTGCCCTGACCGCTTGTGCAGAGCGAAATTAAATATCACACATCGCGATGTATTTGCTAACTTGAATATAGTTTCGCGTCAATTTTTTCATATTTAAATATACATACGTGCTATAATATAAATGTCAAAATTACACATGAAACTTTAAATTAAAAATTTTTTCTCTCTGTCAAATATTTGAGCCGCGACGCAGTAATGAAGATTGAAAAAGAAAAGTAACATCGCAAGCGTCTTTTCAACAATCGCTATCGAACAATAAAAACGTATCATTTCGCGAAGGAAAATTAATTCCATCGGGTTGGTTTTTTTTTTTTTAAACACATATACAGGGTGTTCTGTAATTGGTAAAAAACCTGTTAATGGCAGATTCTTCACATCATTTGAAGTCGACTTTTTCTCAGCGAAAATATCGAGGGCGTCATCATTTTTTGCGGGTTTCCAATTTTTATCATTATATCTTTGTAATCAAGCCTTAAATTAAAATTCCATTAGAGTAAACTCTATTTATTAATCGAAGAATGTATAGGTAATTTTTTAACTCCCCAAAGTTTAGTTTGTGAAAGCGCTTCTTTTTCAATCGCTTATAACTCCGAAATGATTGATGCCTCGACATTTTCGCTGAGAAAAAATCGTCGCCAAATGATCTCAAGAATCTACCATTAGCAGGTTTTTCACCAATTACAGGACACCCTGCATATAAAAATAAACAAATGTACAGAATGTATAAACAATGTTACTTTTCCTTTTCAATCTTTATTACGTGGCGGCTCAAATATTTTTGGGAAAAAGAAAAAAAAATTTTTAATTTAAAGTTTCACGTGTAATTTTTTGACATTTATATTAAGGCACGCATGCGTGTATATTTAAATATAGAGAAAATCGGCAGTAAAGGGGCCAGTAATGCATGCGTTACGTCGGTAAATATCGGGGTTAAAATGACAACGGACTAGAAGATTAGGGCGAATATTTCGGCATTTTCCATCTCGAGAGTCCCCGCGCGACCGACGCCACTGTCGGTGCCGAAGCATCCCCCTCGCACTCCCTATACAGAAAGGCCTCTCTCTACCCGCCATGCCAAGCTGTGGCGTGCTGTGCCATGCCGTGCCGTGCCGTGCCGTGCCGGCGTTGCGGTACGGTTTGCCGTGCCATCTTCAGCCGCGTAGCGTGGCTAGTTGTTTCTTTTCTTTATTCCTTTGTCGGAAAGTCGGCGGCAAGTCTCGTTTTTAAGAGGCGGCAGAGAGAAGGTCGGGTTCGAGGGAGAAAGAGAGAGAGAGAGGCGGGGCAGTGGAGAAAGGGAGGCGCGGCGACCTGGACGAGGGGAAGACAGAGGCAAAAGGGAAACGGCGGCCGGCTTAGCGGGGGGTTGCGGGGAGCGGGATCGGAGGGAGCGAGATGACGGTTCCGCGGTGAGAGGCACGGGGGCTTAGGGGAACGGCGCAGGCGGCGGCGGGGGGGGGGGGAGAGCTCTCGCTCTCTGTTCGGCAAGGGGAATAAAACGCGCGGCTCAAAAACGCGAGTACAGACTAGCCTCGAAATAACGCCGACAGCGAGCACTCGCATACACGCTCTTTTTCTTTCTCTTTCTCTCCCTCTCTCTCTCTCTCTCTCTCTCTCTCTCTTTCTCTACCTGCGTTTCCGTGTGTGCGTGAATTCACGCGCGAGAGTCATCTATAAATAATAAACTATTTCCAGATGCGTTTCTTGTGCCCACCGGTAAGAGTTCAATCGTTCCCTTCTCTCTCTCTCTCCCTCTTGTTGAGAGTTTAAGTAATTTTATTAGCGATCGACTGTCACAAACAAGGAATGGAGATCGACCGTAATTCGAATTGTGTCATCCAACTCGGCCATGAATAAATATTATTTTTGCTTATCTACGGATCGGAGACACCGAACTCGACAACATTATGCCATAATTTCATTCGCCTAGTCGTAAATTGAGAAGATAGCAGCTGGACATGAAAGCATCACGTCCGCGACATCGGAGCCGCTAATTAAACGCTCGAGAGAAATAAAGCGTGTCACGCGCACCGAGACGTTGTCATCGTCGTCGGCTAACTGTCAAGCGTCGCGCGCAATTGCGTCGATTAGACGGTAACAACGTCAAAAGGGCGAGGTAAATATTTATCGCGAGGGGAACTATGGGGGTCTCTCTCTCTCTCTCTTTCTCTCTCTCGCGCGCGCGCGCGCGAAGGGGACAGGGCCCACGAGGTACACGGGGGCCCCCGACGCAGGACAGGATACAGAGAAGGCTATAATACGGTTTTGCCGCTAGCGAGCTCGGCGAGAGCGAACGACTCGTCGGTCCAGCGACCAGCGACCGGCCGACCAGCATGCTGTGGATTCTCCGACGTAGTTTGCCGGACGATACTGGCGGGAAAGAGCGAGAGAAAGAAAGAGAGAGAAAGAAAGACCAGTCCAGAGCGGAGGAACGAACGTACGGAGGAGCCTTGGTCGTGTTACGGCGCGGTGGGAAGGGGCAGGGGCGAGCGGTCGGCGCGTTTGATCTCAGCCGCGGGCGCCGACAAAGCGCTCGTCTACTCTCCTACAACGGCGAGCTGTCCCGTGGGTGCGCGAGCGAGAGGCGGCCAACCGTGTGTTGACCGGTATAAGGAAAGAGAGAAAGGCCGAACGAGCGAGAGCAAACACTCCGTGTGGGAGCGAGAGGGATGCAGAGCGGAAAGAAGAAAGAGAGAGAGAGAGAGAGAGAGAGAGTGCGAACGGTGCGACAGAAGAACCATTCGCGGGGGTATAAGAAAGGTGAAGAGATCGGGAAACCTAAAGCGCGGGAGAGAGAAAGAGAGAGTGATCGCCGAGCTGTTATACCCCGACGAAGGGAGAGGATGGGAGAGAGACACCAAGAGATCCGTTCCACGATTCATCGTTGCTGTTGCGTTCGCTCTAGCATGGCGTTCGCGCCACTCCCTCGTAGCGCATATACATCTATACGTATACACATACACACACAGATACGTATATGCCATCGCGGGTTTGCTATTAATAAATAATACTCTGTAGTCCGCATTACAACTAAAATTCCTTCCACCTCGTCGTCTCTCGCGGAGAAGGACGTATTCTCGATTTCGAGCACGACCGCTCGTTGAACTCCGCCTCTCCTTCTGTTCCCGTCCGACACTACGGACACGCGGTCTGTCTGTCACATCGGGGAGACGCATTAATGTTCACGGCCTTCTCTGGCCGCGTGTGTGTATGTGTGCATGCACACGTTTCGTGGGATCGCCGCGGAGGAGAAACGCGTCAATTATTTCACATCGAGAAAAAGTTGCACCGCGGAGAAAAAGAAAGAAAGAAGAGAGAGAGAGAGAGAGAGAGAGGGAGAGAAAGAGAGAGAGAGAAAGATATATGAACTCTCGGCTCTCGGGACCAGATGATTGTCCGTGGCTTGAAACGAGAACTTTCTTCTCTTAATACGAGTGCATTTATAATTAAATATTAATTTACTTTTAATTATATGAACAATAACTGAATATAGTAAATGCAAGTGTTTCATCATCAATTTTTTTTCTCATCTCTAATTATTTAAAGTTTAAAGTAATATAAAGACAGAAAAATTAGCGTGATTCTCAGGAAGAATGCAAATATAATATACCCCAGAGATGTGTATTATTTGAAATAAATGCATTTAAAATGAAAAATGTCTATTTTGTATTTTGCATTTAAAATACATGTTTTTTCAAAAGCCATTTTACATTTCCATTTCAATAGTTTTCGTTATCCATTTTCTATTTCAAATAAATTTTTTTTGCAAATTCAAAAATTAATCGAGATATCGATAATATTATTTGTAAATATCAAAAATCAAATGGATATTTATATAACATTGCACTTGTTCATTGTGAAATAAATCCTAGATTAAATATTTAGTAATTTAGTCATTGTGTGTATAATTCATGCAATCGTATATCATGCAATGATGCTAGAATACAGATCTAATTTCACGTAAAAAATAAAAACAGATAGTATAAGATCTAATCTAATCTAATAGATAGATAATAAACATAAGAATTTAAATATAAATAAATATAAGAATAGAAATATTTTAAAAAAAGTGATTTTTATTTTAAAACACTATTTTAAAAATGTCTATTTTTCATTATATACACATAATTGTGGCATTATAAAATGTTTAATAGTAATTACAAGTACCTAAAGCATCATCGATGTTAGCACGTAAGATCGATCGTTTGCTTCGTTAATTATCCTTCAAGAGTGATGTCGTAACTTTACGCATTTAATTTGCGTATACACGAATACATAATCGAATTACGCAAAATCCCCACCGCGATCGATGAGTCGATGATAGCCACTCGAATAACATGTGACACATAAATGATAAGGGGGCCTTTGAAGTGTCCCCGGTTTCTGCGCCCAATAAACCCGACAGAGGCAACCGCCACGCATTATAAATTACGACGTTCATTAGGAAGGCAATAGTTGTGCACGGTAATAAGAGGCATTTAAGCCTGAGAGAGTCCGTATCAAAGCAGAGAGAGAGAGAGAGAGAGGGAAACATTGAATTAACGAGCGAGTTTCAAAGTCGGCTTCTTCAAACTCGAAAGTAATCGGAATCGGTGATTGAGTGTGCGATAGCGATGGCGAAAAATTTCACAAGAGACATAGTTTCTTTCCGACCGATATCGAGACACATAGTACTTGATGGGCAACCACACTCCTCGCGAGGGAAGTGTTTTCGTTCATTGAAGACCTTGTGTTCGTTTTGCTCTGAACGTGGTACATGGTACCATGGTCGATTGGACGGCTGCCCAGTCGAAGAAGAAAAATAGAATGCGAGACGAAAAATATAGAGAATGGTGAGACGAAAAAGAGGAAGGAAAAGAACATTTTCACATTTGAAAATTATTTCAAGTGGTTATAACAGCAATGTAATATATTAAATAATCATATTTCGATATAAATGTAGAAAATGCCAGGCTGAAGCTCGATTCTAACATTATTTTAGATTCCTTGATACGCTCAAAGAGGTAAATATAGATTTAAATGAAGAAATAAATATATTTTAGAAGAAGTTGATATATTTTTCGAAAAATAATGTGCAATTTATTTTTATAAAAGTTTATAATTTATGTAGTTAAAATTTTTAGTAATCAATTTTAGGAGATTAAATATTTGATCTTTGCATTCGTAAAATCTTTGCCACGTAAAAACTTTTTGTGAATACGGCAGAAATGATACACATATCTAAAAAAAAAAAAAATATCTCTTGCAAAGTCGAATACGAGCACAACTATAGAGGTTTTTTCTCAAAGAGTGCCGTTCATGACCGGTTCTGAAGTTACGATTCGTTCCGATGGTTCCATCTAGCTGTTGAAATTGTTACTTGGCCTTTATCCGATTCTTCAAGTATGCCGACAAACATGCCGACATTAGCCCGGTCAGACTTTTGTGAATCAAGTGTGACATTTGTACCACAAAATTAAAAAAAAAAAAAAAAAAAAAAATTCTGTTATAAAAGATTATAAAACTGCGAAGAAAATCGCGTGATGCTTTGCAAAGATTTATATACTTTACACTTTAACGACAATACATTCTTTCTGAATATCATTTTATACCTTGTTCAAAAAACTAAATAAATTGAAAAATAAACCGTAAGAGAGAAAGAAATTTTTTTTAATTTAATTGAAATAAATATTTTTCCTTTATCAATTGTTTTCATATTCAGAAAGGTAATTTTAAGATTGTATTTTATTCAGTTTTTATTTCAAATTCGTAAACTTTCCCGAGAAAAAAATTCATAATTAAATATAAATATATGTAATTATATGTATAAAATATATCCATATGGTTTTCTTTCTCTCTTGTATAATTTTTGTCCGTATACAAGAAAAAGAATAATTAAAAAATAATTAGAAGACTAATTTTTGCAATTTTTAAAAAAATAAAATTTAGAGAAATGAGAAAAAATACCTATATAATTATACATATATTTTATATACCATATGTGTATCTATCCCTCAGGTAGGCGCATTGGGTCTTTGAAGTTAACCCCAGATTTTTTTACTGTTCTAGGATTTCAAAAAATCAGGTAAAAGTCTGAGTTACTTTTCAAAGCGTCTAGTACATTATCTAAGGGTTTTAAGTCAAATGTTAAAAGGATGAATCAGACTCCGCCCTCCTTTCACGTCGAAGAAATTTCAGGTTAAAATTTCAACTATATGCTTTTAAATCCCCAGTAACTACGAAGGGTTAAATATGAGTATTTTTTTTCACTCTTCTTTAAATTTCACATTCTCTAAAAAAACAATATAAAAATAATTCTTCTAATTATTTTCCAACTATTTTTTATTATTTTTTCTGTGTAAAGAATAAAGAGAGATTAGACAAAAAAAGAAAACATATAGATATTTTATATATAATTATATATATTTATATTTGATTATATATGAACTTTTTTCTGATTAATTTATGATATAGACTTTTTTCGGAGCGTTAATTTCTGATTATTCTTTACAAATTGTGAAGACTGTCTAATTATTATAAAATAATGTTGAAACAAGTATTAAATATGTATTATATCGCTCTTATTAAAATTATCTACAGTACAAAAATATTTATAACTTTGAGTAGCGAAAGTATTTTGTTTAATTTTCATCACGCGTTATGTGTGTAATTAATTTATAATTGAAATAATATTTTACATATATTATATATCGATTCTTCTCTAAATTAATTGATTTAGCGATGTCAAACGGACTTTGCGATTGAAATAAAAATGTATTTATCTACATTTTTGCACAGATTATATATACCGTAGGTTATCGAAAGCTAACTGTAAAATATGTTCTGGAAGAAAAAAAGTGCGACGTAGATTCAGAGTATACGCGACATTCATTGACCTTTCATACGCTAAACACGCGGCGTACACGGCAATATGATAAAGAGTGACGTAAATTACAATAATTCCGCGACGGCCGCCGGTTCGCGCATCCTGTAATAATAATTCGATGCTTAATGATAGTGGCAGCCGAGGTGATTCCCGTAACTTTGATACCTGTTTGGTCAAAATTCCAAACCGGTATCACGATGACGAATCTCAAGAAAATTCTAATCGCGGTTGACGAAGATGCGAAGTCTTTTTTTCCTTTATTAAATCTCGAATGTCTCGTCATATTTGCCGATATATCATTGATTGATCGATCTAAATTATTAGTCAGTTCGTAGTCGATTGTGGTCAATTGGATTCAATTCGATGCCGGATACACGGAACTTTTATATGTGCATGTCAATTTTGCTATATAAGGAAGTGACATTGAGGTGTCTTATCATTCGTAAAGTGCGGTTTTCTTCGTCAATCGCGTTTTTCTATTACTCTTCATTTCCTTCAATATTGCCGTAAGTAATGGCATGATTTGCCATGGGGTTGCGTAATCACTATATGCGAATTTTAAAAAATTGTGAATGAGCTGTATTATGATTAAAAATTTTATCAAACGAGCCGTTTGTCGAAATATAAAATTTATAAAGTCGCTCCACATAATCTTGTAATTGTTCATTTTTGTAAATTTTATTTAATAAATTTATTTAATAAAACTTCATATTTACGATATTCTGAAAGTAAACGCTAGCTCACGTTAGTCCAGCTATACTAAATAATTTTACTTTGCGTCAATTGTATACTGCAACTTTTTATTTCACGTAATTAATTTAATATTGTCAAGTTGTATAATTCATTTCTGAAAATCATCAAAGTTTGCATTATTTTAAGAAATATATAAATTAGAATAATAGACGAAAAAAATATAAATTTCAACCCTTAACAAAAAAACAATTAGAAATGCATATCATGTAAAATTTCATTAATCGTAATTTCTATTACATCGATTTTTTTTCTTAACAATAGAGGATGAAGGTACTATTGATTGCGGTCGTATTACTCGTAGCCGTCGAAGCTCATCAGGGATGGCCATTTTATAATTTTGGTGGACCCGGACAAGGACATAATCCTGGCCGAGGTCCTTGGGCATATCCGCAGCAACAGAGCCAAAACACTATATTTGGTTCTGACGTCGAATGGGTGTGCCAAAATCCAAAAACAAAAGATATGGTAATGTCGCATATATAAACACAAATTTCGTATCTTTCAATTAAATTATAAATCTTTCTTTAAGTACATATACTTTGTATTTTCTTAACGAGATATTTATTTTATACACAATAAATAATTAAAATAAAATTTTAAAATCTTCAAATGTGTTTTAAAAAATTGATTTTTTTATATGTACCTACTAAAAAATTTTCCAAAAAAATGATTATTTATTATATACAAAATTTATTTAATATTTATAACAGATATACAATTATTTATATTATATAAACATAATATATTATAAACATTTTTATTTATATATATTATATACACATTTTTTATTATTTATATTTTTTTGATATTTTAAAAAAAGATTCTTTATTTCAAATTTCAAATGAAAAAATAATTTGAAAAGCAAGATGATATCTATCGAGGCTGTACATACATACACATATTTGCTGGTTCCTAAAACAATATTTAAAATTCACTTTCGAAATAAGTGTTTTAGAAAAGTTTAAAGCTTACTGTGTAAAAGTTAGTTTAAAAAGGGTATTTTTGTAGATGATTATTGCCACCGACAATACACGACAACAGTATCCTAACGGAGGATCACAGCAATGGCAAAATGTTCCATCAGGACATCAAGCGGATCATTACCAGCGAGGAAATCGTTGGACACAACCGATTATTGTCGTTCAAGAACCTACAAATACTAATGATCATCGATTACCACCGTTATTCCCGCAAACATCAGAAACTCCTAATAATAACAATAACAATTACAATGATAATCAACCACAATCAACCACGCCGAGTTATCATGGTGGAGAGGGATTAATAGATATTAGAGTCGCACAATAGAAATATAGAACGATAAATATATAAAGTTTAAGGTTTTCACACGAGATTTAAATTTCTTGAGAGAAAACCGCTTATATATATATATAATTTAGTGTAACAAATACAAATAAAAATGTGCACAAATTTATATATATTGAATCATCTATATTTGGACCCATAATTATTATCACAATTAACATCAATTAAACAAATAATAATAATAATCCATTCGTCCAATCAATAATTATTATTAGTTTATTACCGGACACTGTCATCTGTATTATAAATATCTTATACAATTGAATCAGAGTATATATATATATATATATATATATATATATAATATCACAAAATAATCACTAAAGACAGTTAATAAAAACACATCATCTAATCCTTTTACATAAAATTTATATGGAATGAAATACAATTTACTTATACATATAACCAAATATAAATTATATTATGTAACTATGGAGAAAATAATATCTTTAGAATGCAATATCAGATGTTATCGTGATACATCTTCATCACAGTATGTTTTTTTTCCTTTCAATTTTAATTAGATGATTTACATAAAATGCACTTGAAACTTTCCAAGATTTGAGGATCTCTGTACGCTATCAAGCCTGCACGATTGGAAAAATTCGTCCCGATAGGTAAATAATTAACACTCAGATTGTCTGAATTTGGATTTATGATAAACTCTTTAAATTCGATGATGCCTCCGCCTACGGACAATAGGAGTGCTTGCGGTCCACACGTGTCCCACTTGTAAGTGGAACACTTTGACAAAATATAAGCGGCCGCTTGTCCAAGAGCCACGCTCAGTATCTTGTATCCCGCTCCAGTCGCTTCCATTAATTTGAACCCGTTGTTTGACAGCTTTAATTTCACGTCAGCGTCTTCAAAACGACTGAGTAAAATGATTTTGTCGGCATTGCACGTGTTACTTATGGAAGATTTGCTAATGCCACCTCCCAGAAAGCCCCAGTAACACTTTCCCGTCCATCTGTTCAATTAATACAGTATAATAAACTGGAGAATACATTTATTATTCATAAATAAATACATTAATATATTTGTTGTAATATTAAGACTAAACAGAGAGACTCTGAGAGTAAATATAAAGAGAAAACTTTATATTTTGAATTTATTAAAGTTTATCGTTTCATTCTACTTACTGCGAATCAATATTGGTGTAAAAAGGTTGATTAACTACACCCAAAACTGGTACTCCCGTACTTTTCTTATATGCCCCGATTAATACAGTGACACAACGTAAACCACTTAAATGTAAACCAGTCTGCTCGTCCAGGACCTCCGTTGCACTTATGTAATCTGCTGTTGAATCTACAAAAGTTCCACGAATTGCTCCACAGGCATGTATTATCAAACTATAAAACAAACAGAAATTCTTACAAGCGTTGCGTCTCAGTTTACAGGCCAATTATGATTCTTAGTAACAAGAGAGAGAGAGAGAGAGAGAGAGAGAGAGAGAGAGAGAGAGAGAGAGAGAGAGAGAGAGAGAGAGAGAGAGAGAGAGAGAGAGAGAGAGAGAGAGAGAGAGAGAGAGAGAGAGAGAGAGAGAGAGAGAGAGAGAGAGAGAGAGAGAGAGAGAGAGAGAGAGAGAGAGAGAGAGAGAGAGAGAGAGAGAGAGAGAGAGAGAGAGAGAGAGAGAGAGAGAGAGAGAGAGAGAGAGAGAGAGAGAGAGAGAGAGAGAGAGAGAGAGAGAGAGAGAGAGAGAGAGAGAGAGAGAGAGAGAGAGAGAGAGAGAGAGAGAGAGAGAGAGAGAGAGAGAGAGAGAGAGAGAGAGAGAGAGAGAGAGAGAGAGAGAGAGAGAGAGAGAGAGAGAGAGAGAGAGAGAGAGAGAGAGAGAGAGAGAGAGAGAGAGAGAGAGAGAGAGAGAGAGAGAGAGAGAGAGAGAGAGAGAGAGAGAGAGAGAGAGAGAGAGAGAGAGAGAGAGAGAGAGAGAGAGAGAGAGAGAGAGAGAGAGAGAGAGAGAGAGAGAGAGAGAGAGAGAGAGAGAGAGAGAGAGAGAGAGAGAGAGAGAGAGAGAGAGAGAGAGAGAGAGAGAGAGAGAGAGAGAGAGAGAGAGAGAGAGAGAGAGAGAGAGAGAGAGAGAGAGAGAGAGAGAGAGAGAGAGAGAGAGAGAGAGAGAGAGAGAGAGAGAGAGAGAGAGAGAGAGAGAGAGAGAGAGAGAGAGAGAGAGAGAGAGAGAGAGAGAGAGAGAGAGAGAGAGAGAGAGAGAGAGAGAGAGACTTAGTTTTACCATAATACTGTCCAACTTTTATATATTTTTTTTCAGTCTTGCCCTGAATTAATTTAAATTTACTAAACATCAATTGAATATGTCGTAATCTGAGATAATTATTTCTGTTGTAGCCTATAATACTTACCGATTGGATCTATCCAAATACCAAGATCATCGACATTGATGTCAAAATCAGTGGGGATCTCTAACATGTTTGGCACATCAGAAAGTTGAATGTCTTTATGGACTTCGGTAGCAAGCAGTTCTGCTGCCACAGCGTCGTTGCCCATAACTTTAGTCAGCATTTGTGTTGTGTCTTCGCTGCACGAACAAACTTCAACAATAATAGATTCTCCTAAGGTATTACTGAATACATTAGTTTCTTCGCCTTGTACCAGTTTAGCCAGCTCTGGAAACTATTCACAGTGCAATGAGAGAGTTTGAAGTACAATAAAAGTAAATCGACAACATTCTTTTCATTCAATATTATAAACAGTTCATATTCGCTCTCTCTTTCTCTCTATCTCTCTCTTTCTCTTTTACCTCAATTTCTATGTCGTGTCTAATAGTTTCTTGAATGAGGACATCAGCTAATGTTTTGAAATCCTGAAAGAAACGAGGATTCTTTTCTTCCAAGGATTTTTCTTGTACCAACAACTGAAATAGGGCTTCCTTCTGTCGACAAGTCCTGGCAATGTTTGCTGCCTTCTCCGAAGCTTGCAGGAGAACCTTTAGTAATCTGCTGCCACTCCTCATTTTTCTAACAATAAGATATAGGAAAGATTTAATTAATAAAAATTGATGTGCAAAAAGGAGAAAACTAAGATTAAGTTTACAAATTATTATAATTATTAAAAATACATGTATTGGAAGAAAGAAAGATTAAAAAGATACATTACACTGTGGATGCAAGAATCCTTACAAGCTCTATTGGATGAAAAATTAAAAGTATTGATTTTCTATAAATATACTGTATATAAAACATCTTTGTGTATTAAACAATATCGATAATCACTTCAAAATAGCACTCTTGTATCTCGAAATATTAATAATTTCATTTATAAAGAAACGATCCCGACAACAGGAAAAATATCACGACCGAATATGTATTCAAGTGTTGAATTACACAAACAGAATCGCTGTTTTGTAAATATATTTGGAAATTAAAAAAATTGCAAATGTAAAATCATAAATACTCTTCACATCCAGTCGGGATTAAGCGTTAATAAAAGAAGACGAAAAGAAGATATCTCGAATATTTATGTGACTTACCTAGTGTAATGTATGTAAGCAAACGACGTGTGGACGAAACAGAGAAAGAAAGAAAGAGAGAGAGGGAGATAGAAAAGCAATTTGTACGGCGTATACAATACACACCACACCGCGATTACTTCCTCTCTGACGTATGTCGGGAGATGCACGTACGTATACGTCAATCGAAATGTCACGCACCATGCGCAGTGATACACCGTGATACGATGCGCGCCGCTATTTATTAAAACTCGCGGCTCATTTGAATACTAAATACCAATTTATAATGCAAATTAGCGCTGGCATAAATGTAAATAGCTTTTCATCTTACGTGTACATTCCATTTGAATAAAACACGAAGGACATCGCGAGAATAGCTGATAAAATATTATTTCTCTCTATATTAATGTTGTTTAAAAAATTTTAAATATACAGGGTGTCCGGTAAACCTGGTGAAAAACCTGCTAACGATAGAACCGAACACTCTGTATAATTAAGTCTCTGATTCCCGAATCAAAATTTTGCTTCAAAGTTTTGGATAATAAGATTTCTAAAATGTCGAAGATTGAAAAATCACGAAATAAATAAATACTCAACCTTAGTTTTATCGGAAAATGATCGATTCGGAGAAAAAAAGAGAAAAAGGTTTAGCCTCTTCGCTAAAAATTTTAAAAATGTATAAAATCTTTTCTCTCAAAATTGATAAAAATACTGAAGTTTCCAGCAGAGAGAAGCTTGACGTTTTTCTAGATATGGCCAGAGAAATGTCAAAAGCGATCAGTTTGTTTAGTACGAAAATTTCCCCATGAGTCGCACTTTATTTCCAGTAACCTAGATCTAGTGGTACATATTCGTAATTTATTAATTTCATCTCGGAAAAGTAATATTCTCTTACGAAACTTTTTTTTTTTACATATTCTTTAGAAAGATAAGAGAGGAACTAAAAAGCCAGTTTTGCAAAATGTGGCTCTTAAAAATTTATAATAAATAAAAAATATAAGCTCGTAGCTAACTACACCTGACCTGACCCATGCCTGGTGGTGGCTACAGCTGTTTTCGACCGCGTTCATTAGAACACCTGCTGACTTGTCAAATCAACGCTCGACGTTGATTCGTCGGTTCTAAAAGTAAGAGCCAATCACATTTAATTGCGATACCAAGTGGTTTTTTCTGCTAAACGCGCCCATTTTGATCTGTTCTCCTAAAAACCGCTCTTTTATTTATCCTATTACAAATGAGGAATATCATAACTTTACTGAAATGTTGTTCTATATTTTAACTGTAAATTAAGGTAAATGACGAATCCGTAGTTTCGACGACCGCCCGACAGAGGTCTTTATAGCCTCTCCTGCCGACCCTTGAATATAACACTGATACGTATATAGTACACCTTGCGGGAATGCGCGGTAAGAAATCCGCAATACGCATCCACCGTCCAGCACACGCGCGTGTACGCGCAGCGTGAAGCGCGCGTCGACGCCGAACGCCGAGAGGGGCGCCGCGATAAACGTGGAACGAGGACGGCCATGTGACCGGTGGCCGGCCAATCAGCTGTTTAGCTTTGTCGTGCCGCCAAGCTCATTTCCAGTCCGTGTGCACGCGGAAGCTGCGGGTACCGACTGGCCGCGGGATAGAGCGCGATTATTTCGGGCCGGTTGCGAATTATGGTCGGCCGTTGGTGTTGAAGTAAAACGTCGAGTTGCCATCGTTGACGGCTGGTATCGGTCGCGGGACGCCACGCGAATTGCAAACCGTCGCAAATGCTTTTATATGCGGGGTCGCCATTTTGGTGATACGGCGAGCCGACGTGCCGAGCAAAGTGTAGGCCCTATGATCTTTTTATTTCCCTTTTCTGCACGGCCCATCCGCGGAATCGTCCTCAGCCGATCGACGGCCGAATAACGCCGGACATGACACAGCAAAATAAAACAATGAACTTCTTAATACACGACGCTAACGGTAAGTGGAACCGCGATGCGCGCCAACAACGCACGGTCGACGATATACCGCGCGTTTATCCCCTGTTCGTCTTCGTCTTCCTCTTGGTCTTCGTCGTCCCTCTCGTCGTTCCTTCCACGAAATCGAACGAAATTTGCCCCCCTCGTCGAGACGCCGTCTTGTTCGCTTACTCGCCTACGCCCGCCTGTCTCTCTCTCTTTCTCTCTCTCTCTCTCTCTCTCTCTCTTTCTCTCTGTCTTTTCTCCTCGCATTCCGCGATGCTTCGCAAACGCTACGGCGACCGGCTGCCAATTTTCTACGCATATTTTTCCTCCCTTCGATCGAGCCGATTTTCCCCCTCGTTCCACCTACATTTCTCGACTGTTAACTTCAAGTTCTCTCCTCTACCTTTGACATTACGACTACGCTACAGTGCCGATTGTCTCTCGTCGCCTCGCGTGCAACACGCGCATTCGATAGGAGTAGATTTTATCGTGCCGAGAGATGGGCGATTTTTTACGTTTCGTCGCAATTATCTTTCTCACTCGCCTTTCGCGTGCGTGTTTTCTGATTATCGTAGGCCGTTTGACAAAATAATGACACGCTAATGAGATAGCGCGAGAACCCCTTTTTTTGCTCTATTAAAACTCATGACTCCAAGAATACTGACACAAGTTACATTGTGTTCACTGTGTAATATTACAAAGCTTATCCTCCCTTGTTTTTCTTTCATATTTAAAATAGAAATCTATATTTTGTACAATGTATCATTTACTTGATATACTTTTAAAAGGATATTTTTAATACTAAATAAGGACTGAACACTTTGTATTTAAATGAGCATGTTTCCATCTGCTTGTTTTCCAGGTATAATACTCGCACAATGTTCATTGACAATTTCTAAACTCGTTTACTGACAACTAAATAACATTAAGATTTTTGCATATATGACAAATTTTGTAATTTTATATAAACTTTACAACGGTACATATATGTGTTTTATGAGAAATATTGAAAGAAAGAACCTATAAAACAAATGTATCAGAAACTATAGATTGAAATTGGTTTTTATTTTTGCTATAAAAATGTCTGTTTATATAAATATGCATATTTTGATTTATCAACTGTATAATTAAATGGTTTCATTTATAATTAAAATAGCATACAATTTCTATAAATTAGAGCATACAATATTAAGTTATTACTTATTTTTAATATTTTCTTAATGTATTCTTTATTGCAATATGTTTATTTGTAATACATGATACGTACAACTTCATATCTTATTATGGGCTAAAGATAATTTAAAAAGATTAAGTTTTAATGTTATCAGATTTATTTTGCTTAGGAGAGAGGTTTTTAAATTATTCTGCCTACAGAAAAAAATTCCTGAACAATTATAGATGAGTCAAATTTGTTACAGGACACCCACAAGTGATAAAAGTAGTGCAAAGTACACCTAATAAAACACTAGGTAGTATTGTTAGCACAACAAATGCAGGTGGCCTTAAAGTGTTTAAAACTCCTAATCAAGAAACACAGGTATTTGCCTCAATTTTACAACTCACTTATAATAACTATATTGATTTAATGTACAGAGGTTATACATTGTAATATATTCAAAAGAGAGTGCTCCATTAAGTAATACATAGTGTAAATTTAACAGCATATTTTTTTTTCATTTCTGATAACTCTTAGTGCAGTAAATTATTTGCAATTAGACTTTTACAGCTATTATATGTGTATATGTTGTAATTAGGTTTTGACATCAAATGCACAAGTTCTTAGGACTATCAGTTTGCAGAGTCCGTCTACACCAGGTCAGAGTAAGTACATTTTGCTCAAAAAAAGGTTTTTTTTTTTATTTGATTACATGCAACAAGATTGTACAGAGATTTTCTTACAGGATTAGTAACAATACCTTTGCAAAATACTAAAGTGGCAACATCAAAAGCAGGGGAATCTGTAAAGACTATACAGTTGACCTCTGCACAAATGGTAGAAACAATCTTATATTTCAACAACAAAAAATTGAATTTTACATTAAACAATTTAAATATATAAATGATTTTTCTTTTTTTTAGAGTGACATAAAACAGGCTATTGTAACTCAACAACAACAACAACAACCGCAGCCTCATATTTCACAACAACTTGTTAAAGATGCTACTGGAAAAACTTTTATCAGCCCAATACTGGATCACAGCGGATCTAGGAAGAGGCAGGATGTTGAAAGTGGCGACTTTGTGCCTGAGTAATATAATAATTTTTATTGCGGATACTTTAATTGTATAGAGAACAAGTATAAGTATTGTTTTTCCCCTCCTTTCAATTTCGAGATGTACTCTATCCAATTGCACAGAGTTATGTAATTTATACTGTTTTTATGTATTATAGTAAACGGAGAAAAACGGAAAAAGTTGGTAAAGGATTAAGACATTTTTCGATGAAAGTATGTGAAAAGGTGAAAAAGAAAGGTACTACTTCTTACAATGAAGTTGCGGATGAACTGGTCGGTGAATTCACTAATCCTGCTCATATAAATTCTCTGACAGATCAGGTATTTATCTTGTACAATATTCACATATTGTATAGAAAAATAAAATTGTTTATCAAATATTTGTACATATACATACATTTATTAGATTGTCAATTGAATTTATATTCGACATGTACTTTTTTTCAGCAATATGATCAGAAAAATATCAGAAGACGCGTATACGACGCTTTGAATGTATTAATGGCAATGAATATCATTTCCAAAGAGAAAAAAGAGATTAGGTGGCTTGGCCTGCCAACTAATTCATTGCAAGAATGTGTAGCTTTAGAAAAGGATAAGAAGAAAAAGATTGAGAGAATTAAGGCTAAGACGCAGCAGTTACATCAGCTTATTCTTTCTCACATTTCTTTCAAGAATTTAGTTGAACGCAATCGTTTGCATGAAAATCTTCGCGGACCGCCGAAACCTAATTCTGCCATACAGCTGCCATTCCTCATTGTGAATACCAGTAAAAAGACTGTCATAGACTGCAGCATTTCAAATGACAAGTATGTCACAATATAATCGTGAAACATAGTTATCGATAAATATAGATAAAGTAAAGAGGGGAGAGTTATTAATCTCACTTAATTCTTTTTATAGAACTGAGTACCTGTTTAATTTTAATGATAAGTTTGAAATTCATGACGATATTGAAGTTCTAAAGCAAATGGGTCTAGCTTTTGGTAAAATATATTATTGATTCTAATTTTTATACTATAAGTATTTTTGTCAACACATAATGCATAATTTTATCTTTTGCAAAGTATATTACATAATGCAAAATGTCGTTTTAGGATTAGAAAAAGGGGAATGCACTGAGGAAAATTTACAAAAGGCAAAATTAATGGTTCCGAAATCACTCGAGAAATACGTAGAACGTACGTTGTTTGTCATACATTTTGTATACATATTTAATTCAATTTGTATTTTCGTTCTAAAATTAACGATTACATTGTAGAGTTGGCATCAGGGGATCTAGAAAAGTTTATTCCAGTAAGTATTCCTGGTCCAAGTACGTCGATGGAAGATTTAGACATCAAATTGGAAGGTTCTCGACCACCGTCGTCCTCGCATACTTCATTGTCAGAAGATCCTTTATCACCACCCTCTCAATATTATTCGGAAGAGGAAGATGATGACGAAGAAAGTGACCAGGACGATCAGGCTGATAGTGATATGGAAGTTAACTAGCACCCCGAATAACTCTTCAATGGCTAGACTCAGGGTTTGTACTTATTATATTCATATAAACTTGTATCACGTATGCTATATTTAATTCTAACAATTAAATTTCTTTTAGCAATCATTGTTTCAATACATAATAATAACAAACATGCTCGAAAACATAAATAAGAGATATAATATCAAGATGAAATTGAAAAAATTTTACTTTCAAATCCTAGGATATTCACCACTATCATCAGCAATGTCAACGTTAATATCGCCGCTGTTGCCAACATCGATCGTCTTCACCCCGGTCACCAATTTTTAACACACATCGAACAAGAGGAATTAATTGGTTGCGAGTGGAAAGCAAATCAGTTGAAGTAAATGAGAATGATCAAAGGAAATATATGTTGATTGGGGCCAAGGAGAGAACATAGCAATTAATTGGGCTGAGTAAATTGGCAAATCTATAAGTGGCTCTTTTTTCGTATCAAATAATAAAATAATTCGATGCACGCGCATGGAGTGATCGGGACAGATGCAGAATGACTGAAATAATGGGGTGCTATATTTTAACTGTGCATCATCATGCAAGTTTATATGACTCTAGCGTCTATGTATTATAAAATATAATCTTACAGTATCAATATTATTATGTGTACAAGACATATTGACCAGTACTCATTTTCTTATGGCACGTTTATAATAACATTTGTCTGTGGTACGCAGTAAAATGACGTATAATAGATGCAGGCACACATCTGACTCGAATTAAAAATACAAATAAATTGTAATAATGTTATAATATGAAGTTTGTAGTTTGTGGTTAGTCTTTCGAGAAGAAAGGATATGTATTAACACGCTATGTAAGAGAGTTTGCAGTAGTTTTATACAGCAAACTTAAAAATGAAACATTTTTCATATCTCTATTATACATATATATATAAATATATATATAAAAATATAAATTTGATGGATGCATTCAGCAGAGAAAAATAACTTTACAATTGTATGTTTTTCTACCTTAAATGTTTTTGCTTTTCTTAATATATTAAATAGAATTATATGAGTCTTGTTATAATTATATCAATCTTGTACATATTTCACAATGTATTGATGCCATTTGTAACGGTATGTAAAGTTAATACTATTGACTTTATTAAACATACTGCACTGAATAAAAAAAAATTACCAAATTGTAAATGAGCAGGTATAAATTGATAAAAAGGATATTTTTTAGGGAAAACTTTTTATTTATTGTAGTACATTATAGTAAGTGTATTCTATTACAATGCTATTTAACCTAATACTATGGGTCTGCTGAATGCAACTGATAAAATGAATGATTATAATATTTCACATGGATTTATGAAAAATCAGAAATTTTCTGCTTTAATGATAAGTTAATCCCAATTTTACAAAAGCAATGCATAGGTTATTTCTATAGGAACGCTTCACTCCAAATCATCATCATCGAACAAATCGCCAAAATCTGAAATTAAACAATTATTTCAATAAACTAACCGTATATTCTGTTAACTTGAATTATTATTTATAAAACTAAAATGTTCTCCTTGATCCAATGAATTATATAAAAATTATTATATACTATATATATTCATACATATATATTAAATTAAAATATTTAATGTACCATTAAAATAATTTGCATGGACTAGATTCCTCATAACTGACAATTCAAACAAAACTTGATTGTTTTCAGACTTATGTAACAATACATCTACTTTATTATTTGATAAAGATTTTAAATAGGTGTTCTTGAGATTTTTATTGTCCATCAGGATATTATTATTACAGTCTAAAAAAAAAAAAAAAAAAAATATGTTTAGAAATTATGTAGAATTAATTGGAAATTTATTATGTTAAAGTTGAAAGAAATATGTATGTATGATATATATATATATATTTTATATACCATTGAAAAAATCTGCATGAACAGCTTTCTCACTCGCTGTAAGGTCCACTAATAACCTACTACCACCAACCTGAAATCAAAATCGTATACTTTATATTGCGAGAAATTATTATATATAAAAAAATTGTTTATTATGAGTTTGTAGAGTGTAGTTAAGACTTTTGCTGTGTCATTGTTATTAACCTATTGTTAACATTTTGCCTCTGATCTATTGTTAAAGCAATATGTGCAAATAATTCATATTACCTCGTCCAATTCAACGTAAGGTCCAGCTCCTTCGGGGAACATTTCATCAGCTACGAGCGTCGGCTTCATATTGAAATGTATCAATTTACCTGATGTATACTTAACCTGATATAGGATAACTATCTGCCAGGATGAGAGAACGCCAACTGAAACTTTAGCCAACGTATATATTCGCGCATTTGACATTGACATATAGGCTGCGGTCGAGATGACTCTCTGAATACTTTAAACATCATTCTATCTTTGTTTCCTATATTCGATAATAATAAAGGATAAAATAATGTTCAAAACATTCAGAGCGTCATCTCGACCGCAGCCATAAAGCCCGTATCAGACTTCAGACTACCCATTAAAAATTGAGATTAAAGATTGAAGATTGAAATTTGACCAATCAAGACAAAGCAATGAAGATTGAAGATTAAAAATTAGAATTTGACTAATCAGAATAAAAGGAACTAAAATTGTTTTGTTTTGATTGGTCAAACTTCAATCTTTAATCTGTAATCTCAATTTTTAATCTGTAGTCTGATCTACGGGCTCTAGGATAAATTATGAATACCAGCCCTAAAGTATGGAATGTGCAATGAAATTCAAAGTCGGTATTTATAGTCCGATCTTATATTTAAGATCGTCTTAAGATCCCGTTCAACCAATGAAGTAGCCACATAGCATTATTTTATTGGTTGAATGAGATCTTAAGACAACCTTAAATATGAGATCAGACTATGAATGAACCGGCCCAAAAGTGAGTCCCAGTATGGAAAAAAAGACAGCACGAATTTGCGGCCAATATCTGTCTTTTTCTAGTCAACATCAAAACATATGATAGATAGAAACAGAGGTAATTCGCGGCGGGAGGGTCCCGTTAGCTCACATCCCGATAGCACACAACCATACATATTGGCTGCGTTCAGCAGAAAAGCAAATCAGTGAGCGCTTAATGATTCTTTACCGTGATTGGTTTCTGCACTTGGATCCAACAAAGATCTAAATGCAAGAACCAATCACAATAAAGAATCACTAAGCGCTCACTGATTTGCTTTCTCTGCTGAACGCAGCCATTGACCGATGCCTAGGGTAACCAGCACGGTTAGCCAATCAGAAGGTTCTAATGTTCATTGGCCAATTAGCATTGTGCGCTATCGGATCCCGTCCATTCGCCGCCACTTGCTATCTCGCTTTTTTTTAAGTCAGTTTCACTTGGTTAAAATAGGGATAGCGCAGTCCATACTTTAAGGTGCCTTTTCATGCTGACGCTCAACACCCATTTTTGGCGTCAAAACAGATCACGTGATCAAAATTGACGAATTGGTATTTTTATTTTTGGTCACGTGATGTCTTTTGATGCTGAAAATGAGCGTCGAGCGTCACCATGAAAAGGCACCTTTAGGTCTATGCACACAATCATACATATTACCGATGCTTAGGGTAACCAGCACGGTTAGCCAATCAAAAAGTCCTAATGTTTACTGGCCAATTAGCATTGTGCGCTATCGGATCTTGTTCTCTTTGAATGGCTATCTGTCTCTCTTTACATTTATATCATCTGAATAATCTCGTAACAAAAGAGAATTTATTGAAATGTAGTTTTTAAATTAAAAGTTAATAATAACGATATGTATTCGAAAAAAGCTCTCTAGTATGTATTTGACCAGAAATGTATTGACCATAAAATTTTGTAATTATGGATTATATATGAAATATGAATATCAAAGTGGCTCTCAGTGAAACTTTAGCAGCGTTAAACGGAATACATCCAATTGTACAGAACCACACGAAAGGATGAGAGGAGTAATGTGACCTTTATTTCACATTATTTTAAGTTCAGAAATTTAAGATAATTATGCAAAGATCGGAAAAATTTAATTGATATTTCGCGTACTGTCAAAAATTGAAACTGATAAAATGGACAAAATATCAGGAAAATATTGTCACAGGTAAGAGCATTTATTGATATATGCTAATCGAAAAATGCCAAAAGTTAAAAACTGAACATTTGTGTACATAATTCCAAAAGTTTTATTCATTTTATTGACACACTGTATGTGCACTGTTTTCGCTCTATATCTCTTCGCAAAAACAAGACTGCCAGATCTACGAGACCGGTAGTCACATACGCAAATGTTTAGATATAACTATGTAAATATGTTAAAAATAGCTTTATCGTAAGTATTTTGGCGCCTATGTTTTTGTACAGATCTCGATTTCGAGCAGAATTTCAAGGCCAATTCACTTAGCAAATATCGATGCTGCGAGGTGGCGCTATTTTCGTAATTCCGTATCAGCTGATAACGCATGACACGACGATTGGCCTGGACTGGCTGCTGGCTGTGCGGTTGTTACAGACTTTACTCCGTGTTCACGACCTAGTGTACCCGGGAAGGTTCTTCGAGGGAGAGATTTTTTTAAAAAAAAATTTTTTTTTTGCTCGCACATCTGTCTCCGCGATTATTGTTAAATTATTGTTTAACAAAGAACGAGCAACAAGTACGATTTTAATACAAGTTATCGCGACATTCAACGAATCGGCTTAATCGGAATCACATCAAAATGACTAGCCAGAAGACGGTGCCAAACAGTGTCAAGTTCCTCATTGGTGGCACTTCTGGGTTTGTGTCTTTTCTTATTTTTCTCTTTGTTTATTTTGGACACATCTATCATATTTGCGAACAAAATGGAATTGTATCATTGGCAGTATGTCTTTACAAAATGTTTATTATTCTTTGATAATTATCAGGGTTCAACAATCATTGAGTTTTAAAGGTCATCAAACGATCATAAATCTTTAGATATTGCGAAAATTATTTCTCATTGATTATTTTGACTAATATTATTTTTAATAATTTAAAAAATAAAAGAAACGGAAGTTATGATGATGCAATATGTATATATATCATAATAGCAAACTATAAATAGCTACAACCCTGGATAACTGATGCAGCTTCTCTAGTATATATTTTATGTGAAAAAAGATATTTTATGTAATAACATAATATATATAATTATATAACTTTTAAATATGTATATAAAATACTTCTGGATTAATTTTGATATATCATTCTTATATTATTTTAATAATTTTATTAATAAATTTACTTTGTATATTGTCTAAAACGATACAAAATAGGTTTAATATTATTTCCTAATTGATAAATCATTAAATATGCTTATATATATATATATATATATATATATATATATATATATAGATATATATATATATATATATATAGATAAAATTTATTTACATAATTTTCCATAAAATATGATTTGATCTAAAATATAAAATTTAATTATACATATATATCAGAAATTATTTAAAATTTTCTTTATTTAAAAATTGATAAATTTAAAATTCATGTTATACATTATATATATTTTTCTCACAATAAATGGTTGTTAAAAGTGATAATATATTTAATTTCAGCATGGCAGCAACATGCTTTGTGCAGCCATTGGATTTAATAAAAAATCGCATGCAATTAAGTGGTACAAAAACTTCAACAATAAGTGTTACATCAGCAATCTTACGAAATGAAGGTATTTTGGCATTATATTCGGGTTTATCTGCTGGTTTAATGCGGCAGGCTACATATACTACCACTAGACTTGGTATATATACTTGGCTTATGGAAGTTTCTTCGTAAGTTAACTTTGTATAAATTAGAAATTTTTTTTATAATAATTATAAGTATATAAGAGAATCGCATTGAGAGGTAAATACATTACGAAGATAAATTTGATTTATTTAGGAAAGAAACTCAGCCAAGTTTTATTGTAAAAGCAATACTTGGTATGGTAGCTGGTTGTGTCGGAGCATTTGTAGGTACACCTGCTGAAGTAGCTTTAATTAGAATGACTGCGGATGGAAGACTGCCTATTGGTAAAATTTTCAAACATGATGCAATTATTTAATATTACACATACTGTATATATACACATATAGACACATTGTTATAGAATTGAAATATTTTCAATATTTTTAATGCAGCTGAAAGACGCAATTACAAAAATGTGTTCAATGCATTATTCCGTATAATTAGAGAAGAGGGTCTTTTTACGTTATGGCGTGGTGCCATTCCTACTATGGGTCGTGCCATGGTTGTAAATGCAGCCCAATTGGCCTCATACTCCCAGGCAAAACAAGCATTATTAGATACAGGTATGCATTGGACAATTATTAAATAGATATTATGTACATATGTGTAAAATTTAATGAAAGTTATCATTTACGGTTGTTATAATCTTTCCTTTCTTTTTAAATAGGATATTTTGAGGAAAATATTGTCCTGCATTTTGCAAGCTCAATGATTTCTGGTTTAGTCACCACTGCTGCTTCCATGCCTGTGGATATAGCCAAAACAAGGTAAATTATTGATAATAAATTTAGGATTATATTTTAAATTCAATTGACATTTTTTTTTTATTCAAACTCGCATTTTTTTTTTAGAATTCAAAACATGAAAACAATAAATGGCAAGCCAGAGTTTACAGGAGCGATCGATGTTCTAACCAAAGTTGTAAGAAATGAAGGATTGTTTGCATTATGGAAAGGATTCTTCCCATATTACGCACGTTTGGGACCTCACACAGTCTTGACATTCATTTTCCTGGAACAAATGACTGCTTCTTATAAACAATATCTAACATAGTTGCAATTGTGTGCTTGCAAAAAGTTTTTATTAATGAGTCGTAAAAATGGTGGCATAATTTTTTTTGCATATATTGTGTATATTTTAGAAAAACACTTTTTTTTAATAAATCTATTTTTGTAGTATATCTTTATTATGGGAGATTGCGCACATAATTGTAATATTGTTTGTATTTGTGTATATATACAATAACTCATTTTAATTAAAGAATAGAGAAATAGATTTTCTATAGAATTCAATATAAGCAGCTTGCATCAAATATAGCAGTTTTTTTAAATCTTCCATATAATTTAATATATAAAATAATAAAATATAATAAAATATTTTACGACTATTTTACAGAAATACACACATTCTAAATATGTATGAATGCAGAGCACTTGTCTGTAGTCTTGCATACATATATTTATATTTTAGCAATTTCTCTCTTCATTGTTATTCCCAATGTTATTATTTTATATAAAAAGTCTGTTGTATAGAGATACTTTTTAGGGATTACGTGTAATGAGATGTACATCATGTTATTGTTAATAAGTGTAAAAATTAAAAAATGTGTTAATGTAATATTAATACTTTGAAAGAGGTGTTAAAAATATATTGTATATTACAAAAATAGCAAAAATTTAGTAATAAAGAAAATGGTATTTTTAAATGTAAATTATTTGTTATATCTTAATCTTACGTCAAGCAAGATATAGTAAATTGAAAGTATTTTTATTCATAAATTTTTCAAAAAATATAAATATTTAAAAATAAAATTATTTCCTTTTTCTAATGATATGATTAATATCAATAATAATGATATATGTTATAAGAAGATAAATAATACGTAGGTATAGTTGCATAAATTAAAAAAAAAATTACATATATATATGTGTGTTTTAACAATAAACAGTTGTATTTTCGTTGGTCGAGCAACAGGTGTTTGAAATTGATAGCTGATAATTCAGAGTGTCTCTCGAGTCGCATAAAATGGCGCGAAATCGACAGGTGCTAAATATTGAGTGTTTATATTGACGCATGTACTGACGTGTGCGTGACTTTTTATTAATTTCTCGTCACATTATCGGTGCGAGACAGAAGATGGAAATTGGAAATGATTTTGGAATTAAAAAACATTTTTAACGGTAAACGTAGACACACATATATTTATTATGCCACAACAATTGTACATATATAAATATACAGAGTTATATATGAATCATCGATTGTCATTACGTAAGTTATGAATTGATAGTCAACAGAATAATTGAAATGAATTGTCAATTTCAATCATTGTCATGCAATCGTTTTTTACATTTGAGGTTATACAAACAACACTGTAATTAATCTTACATAAGAGATTATTAACTGACAATGAGAGAAATTTTAAGATCCCTGAGGAAGCTGTAATTAATATTAATTCTTTTTTCATTTTTTAGTGCATGTATGACATAACAATCATATGATCAAATTAGTGTAATTATGTCAAGAAAGAAAAGGGATCATGCTTGGAGTGAAAATGGTTTTGAAGAGTGGGTAAGTATATAAGAGAAGGAATATCAACATTTAATATTATATTTATCCACTTATATAAATTGAATTTTACCAGATTATTTACAAATAAAAATTATCCTTGTTATTTAATTCATATATTTTAACAATAAATACATTTCAGGGTGGTTATATGGCTGCAAAGAAAGCCAAACTTGAAGAGCAGTTTCGTGAGACAGCCAATAAAGAATTTAAAGAGACTTCGAAACTATTTGAAGGAATTGCAATATTTGTAAATGGTTATACAGATCCATCATCTGATGAGCTGAGACGTCTAATGATGATACATGGAGGCCTGTATCATCATTATATGCATCCTAAAATCACGACTCATATTATAGCATCCAATTTACCATATTCTAAGATAGTAATGTACAGAAAGAGTCAAAATCCAATTCCTATATGCAAACCACAGTGGATCATCGACAGCATTGCAGCTGGGAAAGTCTTGAATTTTCAAAATTACTTGCTTTACTCCAATGACACTAATGTACAGTCTCTGTTGGCGTATACATTAAACAGTAAGAAGATTAAAGCGAATACTAGCTCAGCTATGCATGATGAACAAGATATTGAACAGTTTAAAGTTTCAGCAATCGTGGTTGACAATGAAACTGATATAAATAACAAAAATGTATCCAAACACAATACAATTAATGATACATCGAAATGTGATACAATCAGCACTCATCAGCCTTCGAATACAAGAACAAATGCACAAAGCACAAGAGATGCTGAATTTCTGTCAGCATTTTATAGTAACTCGAGATTACATTACATCGCTACCATGGGAACGACTTTTAAAGATTATGTCAACGAGCTGAGGGATAAAAGCGACGGAGTATTTCCCGGACTTGAGCGTTTAATAAAATCAAAAAGAGCAAGAGGCGCTTCAACGTCAGCCGATTGTGACTCAGATCCTGAAGATGAAACAATATGTTTTATAGATAAAGTAGAACGCAAGCGAGAACCTGTTATAATGCACATCGATATGGATTGCTTCTTCGTGTCTGTTGGAATTAGGAATAGACCGGAATTGCGAGATCAACCGGTGGCGGTAACACACGCAAAAGGCAACACATTTTCGACGAATTACGACGGCAAGGAAGAATTTGGATCATTATCGGAAGTTGCTTCCTGTTCCTACGCGGCAAGGAAGACTGGTGTAAAAAACGGCATGTTTCTGGGAGAAGCGCTGAAACTGTGTCCAAATCTGAAAACGATTCAATACGATTTCGAGGATTACAAAAAAGTTTCTTACATACTATATGATACAGTAGCATCTTATACATTAGATATCGAGGCAGTAAGTTGCGACGAAATGTACGCGGATTGCACAAGAATTCTTGAAGCGTCCGGACTGTTACCATTGGAATTTGCCACTATAATCAGGAAAGAGATAAAGCAAAAAACAGATTGTCCAGTGTCTACAGGATTTGGTAATAACAAGCTGCAGGCGAGATTGGCAACGCGAAAAGCTAAACCTGATAATCAATTCTATTTGAATAATGAGAACGCGAAGACATATATACAGACTTTAGATACAAGAGATTTACCAGGTATATTTGCATGATCAATGTTTAATATTAAAAGATGTATCTGTGAAAAAATGCACACTTTCGTATTAACAAAAAATATTTTACATTTTTGTTTGATAAATATTTTGGAGTTTATAGAAATATCTATATTTTTTAACGAGCATAAATTTTGTAATCTATGTGCCTTTTTTTCACTTGATTATATTTTATTTTACAATTAGTAGAATTAATATTAAAAGATATATCTGTAAAAAATGCACTTTCGTATTAAAAAAAATATTTTACATTTTTGTTTGACAAATATTTTGGAGTTTATAGAAATATCTATATTTTTTAACGAGCATAAAAAAGGCACACAGACTACAAAATTTTTTGTAGTCTGTGTGCCTCTTTTTCACTTGATTATATTTTATCTTATAATTACTAGAATTAATTCATCTCGATATTTTAGGAGTTGGCAGAACAACAACACATAAGCTACATAAAATGAATGTGCGTACATGCGAGGATTTGCAGAAGATTTCATTGAGTGTTTTACAGAAAGAATTCGGTAAAAAGATGGGAGAACAGTTGAATAAAATGTGTCGTGGACTGGACGACACAAGACTGAATCTGGAACATGTGAGGAAATCGGTATCAGCTGAGGTGAATTACGGTATAAGATTCCGGAACAACAACGATGCCGTCGATTTTTTAAGCAAATTATCCACAGAGGTGTGTGGTCGATTAACAGCAGTTCATGCAAAGGGCAGATGCATCACGCTAAAACTCATGATTAGAGCCGAGGAAGCACCGATAGAAACCGCGAAATTCATGGGCCACGGTCTCTGCAATTATATAACAAAATCGAAAAATCTTATAGCGGCTGTCGATGATGTCAATATTATCAGAAAGTAAATTTTTAATGTATTATGTTTATGTGTTGTTCTTACATAATTATATTTTATTAAAAATAAGAAAATTAATGTATATTTTGCTATGCAGGGAAGTTATAAGCCTTTGGAATCAGTTGCATTTAACTCCCGAAGATATGAGAGGAATTGGAATACAAATATCCAGATTAGAAATATGCAAACTTAAGCAGAATAAAGGAAAATTGTTTAATTTTTTTAATAAACCTGCAAAATTGCAAACATGTGATCAAATGTTGACTAATGACGATAAGAATCAATGCAACTCGAATTTCAACGAGAGTTCTAAATTGGACAGCGTCTCTAAAGCGTCTTTAACTGCAGAATCATTACTAGGAACAAAAAATACCCTTGCTACAAAAATTAATAATTTGCCACTGACAGAATCTTCTCATGAACGTAAGGCTGAATGTTTAACAATTCCATCTAACGTTGAAATCGCATCTGTGACAATTGAAACAAAAGATAAAAAATTACCTAATTGTAAAGCGCATGAAAATATTACTAAAGCGAAAGATTTATCTGGGAAATCAAGTAAGAAAATGGTACAAAGACAGACATCTCAAGAGAATTTCTTCAGACATACAAAACCGAGTAGCGGGAAATCGTCGAAATACGAGATACCGCGAATACAAGACATTGATATGTCCGTGTTAGTTGAATTACCGGAAGATATAAGAAACGAGATATTTGATGAATACAAAAAAAATAAGAAACAACAGTCTCAGATCACCGCTGATCCGATAAGTAAAGTTTCGGATGACGAAAAAAGTCCAAATATACAGGATTGTTCGCAAGTTGATCCGGACGTTTTATCGGCTTTAATGGAAAACGACTTGCACCCCGATGTGCAAAGCGATGTACAGATCTATTGTAATATGAAGAGAGAAGCGAATAGAGTAAATTTAGAAGTAAATGAAAACAGAAGTAACGAACAATTGCAAGGAGCAAGTTCATCCTCGAAGATCAATGGTAGCGACGAGAATGCGAAACCTATTGTAAATAATACTCGTATAAACGAAGCTGCATGCGTATCGCAAGAAGATAAAATATTACATGCGAGGGGCCAATTATGCGAAAAGGACAATATCAATAAAGCAGACACATCGTGTCGCGGTAATTGTATTGAGATTTCACACAATGATGCTACGATGGATAAAGCCGATACCTTTATTTTACAGAATTTAAGTATTTTACATAACAATGAGAACATAGATAAACATCAGGAAATGTTGATTAATCTCGTAAATCATCTCTTCGCTCTTCCATTACAACAGGTACCATATAATTATTCGTTAAAACAAATTATTAAGTAGGAACTGAGTGTTCGCGTATTCTATCCCTTTTTTTTTTTTTTTTTTTTTTTTTTGAGATCTGACGTACATAATAGTTACAATTCCAATCGATATTAAATGGTAATGTTGTACAAAATGATTAGCAAGTAATATTTTAAATTATTGCCATAATGACATGTATCAGAATCCTGTCTCTCTCTCTTTCCTATATTTACCAGGGTTTATATCTTACAAAAAATTTCTCGGCGAATTTCTCTTTTCGAAATATGACGTTTTCTTCATCTGTGAATATTTGGCTTATGTATACATTAAATATTTAAATCCCTCAATCTGTATGTAAAATCAGTAGATGTGTGCAATATATTTAATATGTAAATATTTTGTGAATTATGACCATCATGCCGAACATTAAATGGTAATTATGACATTGTCACATTAACAAATAAAACCATGGAAAATCCATGTTTAGACATGATAAACAAATGTCAATGTTGGTAATATTTCATGAGAATTATTAGCTTATCACAGTACATTGCGCAGTGCCATTTTATTTCGAGATATATAATTCCAGTTTTAGATTCTCTTATCATACAAGTAGAAATAACCACACTTTGAAAACTTAGACCTAGTTTATAAACAAACGTGTGGTATAAATCGTTAACGCACTTGTTTTCATATATGTATTATCATTGAAATAAATAGCTAAGAAGTGTTCGATTTTTCTTACACTATATTAAATAGTTAAATAAAGAAGGAAAAAAAAGATTTTTTAATGGATGTCTATATAGCAGAAGTTGAAAATTTTCTATTAAACTACCAGTAATGTTTATGTACTCGAGATTCTGTCCGTCTTTACTATAACGAACTCTCTTTTTCGGTAAATATTATTTAGAATTTTCAATGAAGAATGCGTTTGCTTCTAATGCCTTGTAATAATTTCATTAATTAATATGTACATATGAATTATTTTTAAGAAAAAACTGTATAGAAATATAAAATGATACTTTTTTTTGGCCTTACAACATTGAACGAAATACTTTCATAGGTAAAAATGCAGATACAAACGTGGGTCACTAAGTCTAAAGTCGTGAATGAGGTGGACTTTCTGTCACTTGCGACGTTCCTCAGCATGCTTCCACAGAAGAAACGTATCGAGGATTTACATATCTTGTTGAAAACTATGCACAGGTAATTATTCTTTTTTTTATCTATGAAATGATCGTATTATTAGTAGACGTTTTGTATAACGTAAATGGATAATAAATAATAATAATAAAATAAATTTTAAGATTAATAGACATCGCTTAATGATCGATAAATAAAAATATTCGGCATATGATACATTAAATATTATTATGTCTTCTTATGTCCATATTGCAGATGTATAACAAAAATTGAGAACTGCACTTGGCATAAGACATACAGGAGAACCGTGAAACATGTTCAACGTTATATGCAGATAGAATACAACAACAATCTAATGGTACCGTCGATCAGATGCAATGATTCGAGATGTAATAACGATGATTGTGAATATGAAATCTTGGAAATTTAATAAATTAAGATTTCTATAATCAAAGTGTAGTAAATATAAGAAACCTATTTACAAGCAAACGTATATAATATACTTACCTTTAAGTTTTTTTTTTTTTTTAATTGAACGCAAATGCCATTCTTTGTCTAGAGAAGCCAGTAATACACGACTCGTTTAATGCATACCTTTGAAAAAGTTTGCTCTGAGGTCTTGTATAAATTAGTAAGAAGTCATTAACCTCGAATTCGTGTATCTTTTTTTTGTAATATTATATATCTATATATATATATATATATATATTTTTTTTTTAAATATACTTTTTTCACTTTGTCGCGCGCAGGGATGGTGAAAAAATAGAAAGGGGCCAGATGAGCGTTCACTACTCCCATTCAGTTGTTCCCGGTGGTTTAGACGTTAGGTCATATAAAACGCGTGAGATACCGGGCACCGTGGATATTTCAGTCACCATCTTTTTCACAACCTGTAAAAATATGATTAAAGTCAATTACAGATGTGTACGTATGTGTGGTTACTTTTGTAAGGTTTAAACAATTTAATTACGTAAAATTCGATACTATTATTTAACATTTTTTCTCTATATAAATTTCATATAAATTTTTTTCACAATCTTCCTATAAAAATTCATCATCTTTACTTTCTCACGAATATATGAATGCAAATATAACATTAAATAATTGGATATTGATGCATAAATTACAGACACAAATATACGAATCATATGAGATGTGCATTATTAGAAATAAATGCATTTAAAATGAAAATGTAACATGTAAAATCTCTATTTTGTATTTTGCATTTAAAATACATGTTTTCAAAAGTCATTTTACATTTCCATTTCAATAGTTTTCATTATCCATTTTCTATTTCAAATAAATTTTTTTGCAAATTCAAAAATTAATCGAGATATCGATAATATTAGTTGTAAATATCAATAAATGGATATTTATATAACATTGCATTGCACTTGTTCATTGTAAAATAAATCCTAGATTAAATATTTAGTAATTTAGTCATTGTGTGTATAATTCATGCAATCGTATATCATGCAATGATGCTAGAATACAGATCTAATTTCACGTAAAAAATAAGAACAGATAGTATAAGATCTAATCTAATCTAATAGATAGATAATAAGAATAAGAATTTAAATATAAATAAATATAAGAATATAAATATTTAAAAAAATTCATTTTTATTTAAAAAAAACCATTTTTAAAATGTCTATTTTTCATTTCCTATTTTAAATGTTCAAAAATTATTTTGTATTTTGCATTTTTTAAATGGAAATGTTGCAACTATTTTGCATTTTCTATTTCAAATAAATTTGAATACCCATTTTGCACATCTCTGTATATATGATGAATAATAAAATCTATTGTAGCACATATTACAGAATGGATATGGAAAGATTGCATATAAAACTTACGTGTATTGGCAAATCTTTGCCAGGAATGGCGGGCGTGCCAGTCATAAAGTCATTAGTACAGAACGGCCTGAGCACAACAGAACGTTGACAAGACAGCGTCCGGCATGCGGCGTCGCGATCGAAGTGTATCGGGATCAGAACAACGGGCATCTGACTGACGGCTCCCATACAGCCGTTCGAGGTCAACACTTGATTAGCCAAGTGGTCCGCCTGCCGTAGAGTCGCTATCACATTGGAGGTGAGATACGTGGGCGTGATGTCTTGGATCGGATGATGGAGCTGAGGTCCGAAGATATAGCACACACGATTCACGTTGTGACACACGCGCGGGATTAGCTTCGCGAGGAACAACATATCTTCCCACTCCACTCCTTCGGATACAGTCTCTTCGCACGACAAACCTACCACGTAGCTGTAACTTCTCTGATCGCCCTGTAAAAGTTCAAGATGTTTAGTATCCAGATAAAACGAAAGATAAAATGTTTTTTATTGACGATTCTATCTCTTTTTTCTTTTGCAATAACTTTTTTCTTTGCTTTAAAGTACCTGAACTCCTACGCTACGAATGGGCAGAAGAGTTGCTGCGATATGACGATGACTCGAGACCCTGCGAAGTTGTTGACGTTCGGCTTCGGACGTCGTACCTTCTACCCGATTTAGCAACGCGTGTTTCTTCTGAAGCATCTGCTCGTATTCTGCCATTATTTTGACTATGACCTACAAACAAATATCAATGTCAATTAAAGTAAAAAAAAATTTAACTTAAGGCTTAATGTATTTGCTTCGCGTCTTTGTAATACCTGCGTTTCGGAGAAATCCTTCTCTATATAAGGTTCATCCGCGCACAAGATTCGTACTGCGAGTCCAGGACCAGGAAACGGGTGACGCGCGACGAGCGCTGCTGGCAATCCCAGATCACATCCCAATTGTCTCACCTCGTCCTTGTGAAAATCTTTCAACGGTTCGACTACATGTCCCTCCGCTCTTAGTACTCGCACAAGCTCGGTGTCATTATGGTGTGTTTTTATGGCATCCGCTTTAGCTAAATGGATCAAAATTCGCATTATTGTTCCACAAAAGGAATCGATTAAAAAATTGTAAGAAGAAAAACGATACTTACCACTGACTAAGCTACTTGCACTTTCTATAAGATCGGGCCTGAGAGTGCCTTGCCCGAGGAAAACATCCTCCGACTTCAATCCCATCTCCGCCATTGCCTCGTTTGCTACTCTTACAAAAACGTCCCCTATGATCTTTCGTTTTTCTTCTGGATTGGTAGTTTCGCACAACATCTTGGTTAACCTGGTTCGCGGGCTACTCGTCGCGCCGCACACTCCTTTATTATTCGTAACATTAGTGTTCATCATAGGCGCGATGTTGTCCAATGGAACAGTCGTCGTGCCTTGCATGAAGTAGCGAGCAGCGTTTACCACTCTTAACGTTACGCATAATTGGGCTAGACTCTGTTCAACGAATTGCGTTTCTCCCTTACGCATAAAGCCGTTATTAATATGTAGTGCTATAACTTGCTCCTTATTTAAAGCTTTTTGTAATAGAGCCGCGCACACCGTCGAGTCCACGCCACCGCTCACCAATAACTGTTTTTAAATAAATATTTTAATGAAATATCTTTCATATTACATACTTGAGTGTTAATACTTTTGTAACGTTATTTTAAGATCTTGACGATTTATGTTAGGGTTCAGTGCTTACCAAAACCTTTTTATCACCTACAGTATTTCTGATATATTGTATACATTGAGCTTCCCGATCGCGGAGCGTATAATTGCCCGTAAGGCCAGCGATACCGAATAAAAAGTTGTGTAACATTGATTTTCCGTTAGGCGTTAGATCCACTTCTGGATGAAATTGCACACCATACAAATTCATCTTATCACTCGCTATACCCGCTATAAAGCTTGACGATCTGGCAGTAGTACGAAAACAGTCGGCTACCCTGTCTATGCTATCTCCATGCGTTAATAGTACCATCTGTTCCTTGTCCAAGCCCCTAATAAATAATACATTTATCGTACAAGTTTTTTTTGAGATATCATTAAAAATGTACTTTTGTAAAATTAGATATGTAAAAATATTATGTCTAATTAATAAATATCTTTCACAAGTACATTCAAAAAAATATTTTGCTAATGTAGATAGATTTCTAAATGTCTCAATTAAAATTTATCGCTACTTTTTGTATCTGTTAGAATATTGTTTGTCACATATAGAATTTACAGTACCAATATTCTAGCAATACTAGAAAATTTAGATCCTATTGCCAAATATTAATCACAAATATAATTGTTCTTGACAATAGGGCTTAAAGATAGGCATCGCAGAAAATTTTTTTGTCTAAATTACACTAATAGTACAGATATAAATTCTGTCTCCATCATTTAAATTGATTAAGTGCAAAATGTATGCAGTATCACAGTATTTGTTAAAAATTTATCTGTTTCAGTTAATTTTTTACACCTAGAAAATTTTTCTTGAAGTTGCAAAATTATTTTTTTGAGTTTAGAATTGCAATTTACATACTTAAATAATAGGCACTTGGTATCAACTTCAATGGGAAATTGACCATCTTCTCGACTTTCTCTTCTGGTTACAGTACCACCAAATTCTTTATTCATCATTTGCATTCCATAACAAATACCTAATACAGGAATTCCTATTCTGAAGATATCGGCGTCATATCTAGGTGCATCTTCCGCATATACTGAACTAGGACCCCCAGAAATTATAATAGCTCTAAAAAGAAAGATGCACATAATCTCAATAAATATATAAATTCATCCTCTAATTTGCAGTAATAATAACAAGTAAATCAATTGTAATAACAGAATTTATATTATTACATATGCATATCTTACTTGTAGCCTGTTTCCTGAAGAGTAAATGCTGGCGTTTCAAGTGGCAGAATTTCACTATGGACATTCAATTCACGAATCTTTCGGTCTATCACTTTTCCATATTGTGCACCTGCATCTAAGATAGCCACTCTTTCGTCAACAATGTCCATGGCTGTTTCATCAGCACCATTATTTCTCTCAGCACGAAACAGCAATCCATCGCCACTTTTTTCCATTTCAATGTTACGTTTATCAATATTATTATCGCTGCTATATTACTAAATCTATAACAATTTGATAAGAAAAAAATACATGTAAAAGCAATATTAAGTATTTCAAAATATCAAAAATATAATATAAATTATAATACATTATTTAATATTTATTTATACTCTGAAGATATATATATAAAAACTAAAAAAAAAAAAAAAAAAAAAAAAAAATTAATATACCCTTCTTTCTCATTTGCAAACATAATACTATTTTATCTCGTTCATAATTTCTACACATATTATGATGTAATAATTTTATATATATATATATATATATATATATATATATATATATATATATATATATATATGTATTATATCAATTTTACTTTAAATTTTATCAGTATAGTATGAAGTCTTTACTGGTTACATAATTAAACTTGCTCAACGCTCTTTTTATTTAATATATTTATCAGTGACATCAATGTCAAAGTCCAAGTATAATTTAATGCTGAAAGCTTGAGCAAACGAGATTAAATTTGATAATTAACTTGGTATTTCTTAAAAGTGTGCGAAAGAATTATGAAGGAGCGAAGGTAGTATAATTGTTTGCAATTTAATGTTGATGTATATAACAATTCCTTAATAATACAAGGTAGCAGCAATAAATACTTTTTAAACCACTTGATAAAAATTAAGCCTTTAGTTTCTCGATTCTCTGAAGTTTAATTCTAGCATTTGTAAAAATATTTTTTATTATATATAGTAAATCATATATATTGATTGCAGAGTAGATTAAAATTGTATATATATATATATATATGTATATATATATATGTACATATATATGTATATATATATATATATATATATATATATATATATATATATATATATATAGGCATAGTACAGTGATAATTTTCATGAATATATTAACATGCATAAAGAATTTTTTAATATCGGAATTTAACATTTTTTTTTTTTTTCGAATACCAGCCTCGAAAGGTATTTATTGCAACTTTATCCTCCCGTTAATCGTGCAATAACCTAGTGACAATCGGAGGAGACGGGAGGCGGGGCGGGGGGAGGAAAGGGGGGCGAGAGGGAGGGAGGGGAGGAAGAATGTTTCCGACTTCACGCATGTAGCCCGGTGGACACATCTCTCTGGAGAGAACTACTGTACGTTACGATTGTCGTTGGGTAGCACGATCCGTTCGATACACCCTGTATACAGACCCGATGACGAACGGGGGGGGGGGGAATCGCGATTTACGACGGCGTTTCGCGCGAACCACCAGTTATAGTTATTTAATGAAAAAAACAAATCTCTCGCACACACACCGGCCGATGATGAGCGCACGCACCTCGAGTTTCCTTCGCGTATAAAAGGCTGCGTATCTATTATTATACCCGGCGTTATCTCGTGCGTCACGTCCGATCGAAAGGACCGTGACGACGTTGCCTTACCGGATCGTTCGTCGTGAGACACCGCACGCGTGGATCACCGAATAAAGTAAAACTAATTACAGAAGAACAGAATGGACAGACATCAGACGAGGCGGCCATTCGATCGCCACAATGCAGCGCGATCGTTGACTGCTTTCAAGTAGCGGTCGCGAAGGCGCGCCAATCTCGCGAAATTAAAATTACTAGGGTCCGCGAACGCGCGCGCGAAGATAAGCGGTACCTAGGGTTAAATGCGTGCGGGATTGCGTGCGCTAAATTAGCAGAGTGCGTTATGTGCCGTACATTTTATTTCGAAGATTACGTCCACATGAATTATTTACGTATTGCATCTACCATCATGTTTACAGGAATTTTTTTTATACACACTGTATATAACAAGCTGTTAGAAATTATATGTCATCTGAATACAAGGAAAAACCAACAGTAAATAATTATTGTAAAATGGAGAGAAAATGTTAATATATATTATTAATAATTATTTATATATTATTATAATAAGGTGTACTAATATTTTTTTTTTTTTTAACAGTATGAAATCCACTTGTTGAATTCTTTGTTGATTTTTTGTAACACTATAAAATATTAAAATTGTATCGTTATATTTTTTACAACATAAACGCGAACCATCTTTTTGATATGTCATATTTTATAAATTATTTTTTGTTGTCATAAATGACACATGTTAAATATAATTTTACATTTATACGTAAACATAGACTATTTAAACAAATGTTCAACTCTGGAAATTAGATTTTCAAATTACGAAAAACTTAAAGGCCAATTAAAGAGCTATCACGATTGACATAGTGCGTGGTTTTTTTTTTTTAAATTAAATTATGATGCCATACTAATTCCATACGTTTCGATTTTGTAATCTTTTGCAATGGAGGAAAAACGCACAATATAAATTAAACAAATTATTTTATCGTAAATTAAAATTAAAAATATAAAATTATTTTATGAGAGTCATCAATTGCAATTCCAAAGACATGTTGATACAATTTATATTATTTGCACGTGACTATTATATTTTACGCGTAAATGCCCAACCTTGAATATAAGAATCGATGCGCGATACGTATGATCTTTTATGTAAAGTAAAATATTACGTTATACAAAAGCCATTTATTTTCTTATCCTGTATTACATTAGGCAATACACTTCTTAAAACGATTAAAGGATATGTACATGTATACGATAATCATATACGAAAATAGCCCCTTTTGAAAGATAACCGGTTATACTAATGATCTTGTATGTCACTCATGTTATAGCAGTAATTAGTTTCATAATAATACACATGCATATAATTATATATTATGATCTAATCTATGCAATATTGATATTATTAAAACTAATTTATAACAAAATTATGTGAAAATATATTTTATTTGAAATATATTATAATTATATAAATTGAATTAAATATTTGAAAAATATATTAAAATCTTTAATAAAACGTGTAATAATGTATCTGTAATAAATACCTGAATTAAAATATGTGTGTACCTTTGTTTCAAAAGCAAAATTTTAAAAATAAATTTCTGTCGAAAATATCACAAAATAGATAACTCGTATTTTCTAAAATTCGCTTTACAGTTTTGAAATTAAAAAAAATTTTTAATTAGAATTTATAAATAAATTTGTAAGATAAATATGCAAAAATTACACAATATAACAAGATTAAGATCTTAACAAGATTGTTTTCGATAATTAAAGTTATATAATTTTTCGAAATAATCTCACACTTCACATTATCTATTCCAAACTGCATTCTCGTAGATCATAATTTTTAAAATGACCCACAGGGTAATCAATAAATTTTACGGTCAGATATTATATCATTTATTAAAGAAAATTGCCTATGAGCTGAACTACTATTTTTAGGTATAAAATATACACTTGGCGTTAATTCCTAATCCAAAGTACCGATTTCATAAGGAACGTAAGAGCAAAAGGTATAATTATGAGTGTGACATTACATGTTAACTAATAATAGCAAAATGTATTATAGCAGTCGCATAGCTTAAGAACAACAGTTCTCAGTAATCCCAACAACAGTGATCCCAGCTCGTTGATGATCCACGAGAATGAAGACGCTATGCAAAACCAACATCAAGTTCGCAAGCCACCTTAATGACTACCTTTCATGAGCGAAACAACCGAGCGTCCTTGTCTTGAATCATCAATTAATCCTTCCAGGATTGTGAGTCTTCCTTCCGTTTACCTGAAATGTATACAATTTCAATTAGTACGACACATGTAATGACTATTTACATTATATTTACGTAAGGAGCAATTTTCCCAATGTGAGTGCAAACTATAAAAGAGACTCCGGACCTAATCGATATTCAGTTTCGCGCGGTACGAATTCCTAAGAAAAAAATATGGGTAAATCAAGTTTTCTTTTGCTGACCCTCTTGGCCGGCCTGTTGGTGGTTGCCATCGCCGAAGAACTTTACTCGGACATGTTCGATCATATCAATCCCGACGATATTTTACCCAACGATGAGCTACGAAATCAATATTACAACTGTTTCATGGATCGCGGTCCATGCGTGACAGACGACCAGATATATTTCAAACGTATGTGACATCTTATTACTTTATATAAATTTAAGAGAACCAAAGTGTTGTAAGAGTCTTTTTCTTTAAATACCCCAGGTAGCAAGCACATGTCATTTTGACGTAAACTGGTCATTTCTGGTTCAATGACGTCACGTGACCAAATAATGTTTAATTTAAAACGTCTTTTTTGTGACGTCTTAATGATGCTGTAAAAAAAAACGTCATAATATCGTGCCTCTTAAGTCATTATTATAAATCGCCTAAGTATTACTATTTTTTTTAACTAAAAACACATTTAATTTTTTATAATATCTTAAATTATTAAAACAATTTTGTGTATAATTTTGATATTCACAATTCTCTATATCTCAGGGTCCTAACATGAATTATAACCCTCTTCTCTATAACCTGGGATTTGATCATGACATTTGATCATCAATCTTTTCCTCTAGCGTGAACTCGTGAAAAGTGAGAAGTTTCATCAATGAATTCAATATTTGTGAATAAATTTTTCATTTTTTACGAATTCACACTAGAGGAAAAGATTCAAGATCAAATGTCATTAAAACGTCATTAATAGGTCTAAAATGATCATGAAGTCATGTCTTTTTATCGTCTTGAAATGTCATCAGTCTGTGACATTAGTCCGTCATTTTTCTGTCATTTTTACGTCATATTTGGTTCGAACTGACCATATTTTGACGTCAAAATGTCATGTGCTTGCTACCTGGGATATTGAAAGTAACAGAGAGGTATTATTAATTAATTACAAGTAATGCTATTAATAAAGTATAACGCAATAACAATATTATTCTTTCTCATCTAATCTGTGGAAAATATGAAAAGAGATAACATTTTATAAGATAAAAATATTAAAAACATTAATTTATTGTTGTGTGATAAATGTGTGTTTCGACTTGTTTGATTTGTGCACATTTTTAAGTTATATTCTTCGTACTTTTTAAACTCATTAATTGTCGATATTTTTGTTACATTCCTGGTATCAGTATAAATCAATAAATATCAACATAACAATTTTTATATTTCTGGTATCAGTATAAATCAATAAATATCAATATAACAATTTTTATATTTCTGGTATCAGTATAAATCAATAAATATTAATATAACAATTTTTATATTTCTGGTATCAGTATAAATCAGTAAATATAACAATGTAAAAGTCTAAGGAGTTATTTTTCGGAGTTAATTTCGTTATTAAAGAGATTTAATTACATTTTCACTCGTGTGTAGGAAATTTTTTTTAATCCGTGCAAAATTTGCATTATTAAAAAAAAAATTTTACTCTTAATTCAAATCGGTTCGCGTTTAGAAAATTTATAACAAATATAATTAATGATACTGCATGGAAATATATAATCGAAACGTCACGACCTCGAGATAAATCTGTCGTAATATTCGAGCTGTCACGTTTTTCAGAGCACGCCGCCGAGGCGTTCGCGACGAAATGTCGAAGGTGCACAGAAACGCAGAAGAAGAACGTGGAGAAGATAGTCGTGTGGTACACCGAAAATCGTCCCGAGGAATGGCAGGCGATGGTGCTAAAGCTCATGGAGGACGCGAAGAAGCAGAATATCCCCATCGCCTGATGTTTATCACGATCGAAAACGAATCTCGACATATTAGCGTATTTCGAGCTCTTTCTTGTATGTACATCATCTAAGTGTTTAAATAACAAATAATAAAAAAAGGAAACAAAAAACAAAAACAAAAAAAAAAAAAAGAAAGAAAAGAGCATAATATCTCGTGCATCAGGTGTAGTTTTCGAGGACATGCATATAGCTGTAATATATGATACGAGCACACGTAGACGAAAGCAAAAAAATACAGTGTACACGTACAATTTTAACTGACAATAAAAGTCTTGGTTGAAAATTGGGCCGAACGTCATCTGTACATTATCATCGGGTATACATTTATGTCATGTTGTAAATCACACACGACGACGCGTATATTTACACCTGTCGTCGTCAAACACCCGCGAACATCTCTCGCGAGAGCCCCGGACTCTCCCGAGGAGAAGAGAGCAGCAGCAGCAGAATAAAAGCGTCGTGTCATGCGTTGTCACGCGTTCCCGTCGCCGTTGCGTCGCGTCGTCTCCGTCGGTCGCCGTCCTTACGCATGCGTCGGAAATATATTTTATTATAGAGCGCACTATCAGCAGCAGAGGGGTGACACTCGACCTCTGTCCATCAGCAAAGCCGTTTCGAGTAGTCGTGAGATGTAATCACGTCGGGGAGGAAGTCTGTCTCTCTCACTTTCTGTGCTCAATTGCAAACAGTATTATTATTATTATTATTATCATCACTTATATCGCGGCCGAATCGTTTCATTCTGGAACGTCAGTCATGAACCACGTCGATTGTCGGCGAGACGATCGATACGGGTGGAGGAACGGAGTATACGGCGATGAAAGTATCTTGACGTGTACGTCATGCGATCAAGTTCTGCAATAATGCTCCGGGATTTTCCGGGGGAAGAGACAACATCACGAAGTTGTTGATCATAATAATTAGCATAACCAGTAATGATCAATTGAATTGATATATCGTTGGCAATATTCCGCATATCGAGTCGATGGCAAATCTGACAGCCGGTGACAGTTCACGGCTGCCACGCGAGAGTACTGCCGGATAGTATCCGAGTACTATTCCGCGCGTGAGCGAGTACTCTCGCTCTTCCTCTCTCTTTCTCTCGAGCTCTTATCTCGGGAAGGAGTGACACCTTTTTTTTTTTTTTTTTTTTTCATCTTCACGCGTTCTATCCCAGCGCGAAATCCGGCCTCGTCTTCACACGCAAGACGACGCGTTCTGAATGGAAAAGAGAAAGAAAGACCGGGAAATCGATATCATATATTATTAACGGATTTAATTTTTTTCTCATCGCGGGATCGTGTAATGTTACAGTGGCCGATTGTGATGTGACGGGAAACGCGGACGCGCGACAATTTTATTATACGCGGATACAAACATGTATCGCGGGTCATAAATATTAATATTGTACGGTAAAAAAAGAGAGAAAAAAAATAATAGCGCATCGTATATCACATTTGTATTGGAACGTGATGATTGGAGGCCGACACCTACTACGAGAGGGCATAGGAGAGATTTTTGCGAAGATAGAGACGAGGGGACGAGCTTATAAACGAGCGCTGTAAACCAGGTATTTGTGCTACAATCAATTTAATATTAATTGTATAAAAGAATCCTGCGATATTTTTTTAAATATTTTTAAACGAGAGGCTTTTAACTCGCTGTGTAAAAAAATGGTTTTATTTAAATATTTTATTGACTTGAGTCTTTGCGCTTTCCACGTGCGTTCCTTCTCGCGTAAATATCTTGTTACAAAAGAATATTTTGTTACCAAGTCATGTGACTGTCGTGCGTTACATGATATCATGTGTATATGATGGTTATTATAATCATTTATCATTATCATATATGTTATTCCAATATCACGCGATAATCTAATCTTCAATCATTGTCCTCTTTGCGTCTATTTGATGAGATGGTTTAAATATTTCCGACAATTTTATTTGACATGCGTGACGTGCGCGACGCGTGCTCGAGTCATAATTTGACACTGCTCGAATTAACGTATCAGAAGGAAAACTGCTGATTAAATTGTTTCCGAAGTGATAGACTATATATTTTTGCAATCTCTTGCGGTTTCTTGCGATATAATAGTCAAAAAGATAAAACTTACATGTGAATATTAAACTTGCATGACTTACTGCGATATATTTATCATGAATAAACCAAAATATCAAAATAACCATCTTTTTAATGATCCTTTCCTGCATGTAATATTAGAAATAAATAATCTGCACTCTCTCCGATAGTGTGTTATCTTCTATCAAAAAAGTTCATTCCTATATTATTTTATTTTATTTAAAATAATTAATTACATATTTAGACAGATTTGAATGGATTTTATCGTTTCGTATCACGGATTTTTGTTTACAATTATTTTTTTATATTAGAAACATTGTACACTCAAAAAAATGATCTTGCAACTTCAAAAAAAATTTTCTAGGTGTAAAAAAATTAACTGAAACAGATAAATTATTAGCAAATACCGTGATACTGCATATATTTTGCATTTAATCAATTTAAATGACAGAGACAGAATTTATATCTGTGCTATTAATGTAATTTAGACAGAAAATTTGTCTGTGATGCCTATCTTTAAGGCCTATCGTTAAGAATAATTATATTTGTGATTAATATTTGGCAATGGAATCTAAATTTTCTAGAGGTATTGCTAGAATATTGCTGTTGTAAATTCTATACGTGACAAACAATATTCTAACAGATACAAAAAGTAGCGATAAATTTTAATTGAGACATCTAGAAATCTATCTACATTAGCAAAATATTATTTTGAATGATAATTTATTTATTTCAAGATCCTCATGATTTTTAGTAAAATTGATTTAAAACGAATCATTCACTCAAACAAATGATCTTGCAACAAAAATTTTCTAGGTGTAAAAAATTAATTGAAACAGATAAATTATTAGCAAATACTGTGATACCGCATATATTTTGCACTTAATCAATTTAAATGACAGAGACAGAATTTATATCTGTACTATTAATGTAATTTAGACAGAAAATTTGTCTGTGATGCCTATCTTTAAGACCTATCGTTAAGAATAATTATATTTGTGATTAATATTTGGCAATGGAATCTAAATTTTCTAGAATATTGCTGCTATAAATTCTATACGTGACAAACAATATTCTAACAGATACAAAATATGTTTTTGAGTGTAGATTAAATTTAATATGAGTAAAAAATGCATGCGTCTCTTGAAGAATAAATAATAAAGCTGATATATAAATAAAAGATTGTATTCAAAACATCTCACGACACACAAATCGGTAATTTTTATTTCGGTAGCGCGTTCCGATGAAAAGAGTCATCGCAAAAATGAAAAAGAGATTATTGTGGTGCGGCTTCGCCTTCGCCGTCGTGCTCCTCATCCTCATGATCTCGACTGAGAACAACATCATCCAAAGGATACCGTTTCTCGATGTGTCGACGATCAACGACATTAGATGTTACGATGAAACTTCATCTGCAGAAGGCATTCGTGATTTCGACTCAGAAACAAGTAATACTGTTATTGTTGTTTGCTCTCTAGTGTCTAATAATTCGAGAAAGTCCATAATTCACGAGCTTTACACTTGACATACGCGATTTCAGATATTAGACGCTATAATATAATTACAAATATACATATATAGGGTGAATAAAATATACCGAGACTCTAAAAAATCTCGAAAAATATAAGTTTTATAGAAAAGTGTTCAGACAAGAGTTGTATGGTTTCAAGGGGAACATAAAATGATACCATTGGTTCGATCCCTCGAAACCATACAACTTTTATCTGAAACATTTTTTCTGTAAAACTTTTAATTTTCGAGATTTTTCAAGATTCCGGTATTTTTTCCTCATCCTGTATAATATGTTTACATTTGATAAATTTTTAGAACACAAAATTGCATTAATTCTGTCTTTGCTTATAAAGATTTACTTTAGATATGATCTCTAAAATTATACATAACGAGAAATACAATATATAACTATTCATTATTTTATGATTTTATAATTCTGAATAATTCTTATCAATTAAAAATATAAAAATATAAAAGTATAAAATTAAAATTTATTACTGTTTAACGTTTATTATTTTACTTTATAATATAAAAAAGTACTCTAATTTATATTTTGAAATTAAGAACGATTCAATTGTGATTAGAATTGTTTGAGCTTGATAAACGTTGTGCTAGAAAAAAATCCAAGTATCTTTTAATTACTGATAAAACAGGAAATTGTTCAAGTTAATCATCGACGTTTTATATCTGTTATTTTTATACGCTAATGCCAACGCAACATTTTCATCATAACGTATAAAATTGCACAAAGTGTGTAATATAATATGCACATAGAATGTCGCATTGTAATGTGTCTCTTTGAAGGTAGAAATGCAATACGTGGGAGCGTGATAAAATATATTACACAACGAAATCTATTATAGTTGATTTTTTGTGCACACTTGTAATTGAAAATATAATACCACAATACTACCTACAATATTTTCTCGCGCGAATCTTTAATTATTGCATTCAAAATGTTTACGATTGTGCGCGCATAAAAATCCACCGATGTATTTTAATCAAATTCAGATCTTATCATCCAGTTATCAGCACATGTCATATTTTTCGTTTGATTTTGTACAAAAGATAAGGCTAATGAAAATGTTTAATACAACATAATTGACTCACCTTCGCGTAAATTTCCTCACAAGTAAATTTTCTCACATTTAATATGCTTCAGGATGCTTTCAAATGATTCAATTGCCTGGCGCTTTTGAAGAATCTGAAAATATTAATATGCATATGCTGAAAAAAATGTTGGGGAAAACTTCAATTTTTTATTTTTAATAGTTTTAGTTACATCAATTTATTAATTTTATTAATTTCAATTATATCAAACAAAATGAAAAAAAAATGGAATGCAATGTAGATATCTTTAAAATAATTTTTCTAAAACGTGAGATATTTTGATAATATTTTTTTAACGACATCTTTTTAGTTCTTTTCGAGATATGTAAAATTTTTATTTTTATCACACACATGTAATATAAAAAAAAATTGACTCTTACAGAATTAATCTCGTCTTCTGATCTGACGCTTAATTTATAGATATTTAGAATTAGAATCTTTAATATGCATATATTAACCCTCAAACTGAACACGTGGGTATTTCGTGTCCGTGTCATTTCTAATCCATTGTTTAAAAAAAAATCTTACTAAAATCTCGAGGTTGGAAACTTATCCAAAAAAAAGTTTGTGTCAAAAGAGACTTATAAGGACTGAAAGGACAATTTAAACAGTTTATTCAGTGCAAAGTGCTGGCGAATCTATAATAAATCTGACAAATGATCCGTGTTCAGTTTGAGGGTTAATATAGGTAATTGTGGAAAGAAGATCATTCATGTCTTACACATTATGCTATAGACGTCGTGAAACCAGGAAAGAACATCTTCTTCCACGAGACTTCCTGCTTCGGCGAAGAAGGTCTCATGCTAAACGCCCGGCAAGCTTGTGCCGTGGAATCGGCGGCGCGGATGAACCCGACGATGACCGTGTATTTACTGTTTGTCAGCAAATCCGAGTTTTCCAACAGCACGCGCGAAATCACCAGACACCTGCTCAACTATCGTAACATCAAGATCCGGCATATATATCCGGATAGATACGTAAAGGGCACGCCGTTGGAGGCATGGTACGCCAGCGGCGTCCTCAAGAAGAGCCACTGGCCCGTCAGCCACATGTCCGACATGCTGCGCTACTTGACCCTGTGGAAGTACGGCGGTATCTACCTCGACCTGGACGTGGTGGTCACCAGCTCGCTGGAGAATCTGACCAACTTTGCCGGTGCCGAGGACTGGGACGATGTCGCCGCCGGTGTCATGGGCTTTGACATGTCGGAACTTGGTCGACGCATGGCCGATGCCTGCGTACGCGATCTCAAGAAGAATTTCCGCGGCGATGTCTGGGGCAACAACGGACCTGGGGTTATCACGAGAACGTTGCAGAAGCTTTGCGGGACGATTAATGTGAGTATTGAAAGGAATAGAGGTTGTAGTATAAGCACAAGTGGATATTTGAAAAAGATATATACTTTTAGAAATACATTTACTTCCCATACAGCACGAATCTTTCAGTTATATTGCAGCAATGTTGCAAAAATATTGTAGCAACATACAATATTTTTGCAACATTGCTACAATATAACTGAAAGATTCATGCTGTATGGGTTCTCATATACAGCGCAGATCATTCCAATTACATTGAAGTAACGTTGCAATATTGAAAATTGCAATGAAACATTATTAAAACATTGCAGTGATATAAAGCCACAAAATATCAGCACAGTTGTTGCAATATAACATAAATATTTCGAAAATTTCAAAATCAAAATTCTATAATTATATTTGTTTAGAGTAAAAGGTATAGGAAAGATATAAAATATGAAAAAGTTAAACTTCAAATAAATGTTTGCAATAATATATTTATAATATATTTATCTAAGAAATATTATATTATAAATTTACATATAATAAATTATATATATAATTTTATGTAAATTTATAATATAATATTTTTTAGATAAATTATTACAAACATTTAAGTTCAACTTTTTTGGCCATATGCTTCTGATATTTATCTATCAGAAAAATATTATTTTTATATGCGACATTAGTTGATGATTGCAGTAACAATACATTATTGAAAATTCATAACATTTCAATATTGTTATAATATTTTATCGCAATCTTTCTAAAGGCGGACATTTTAACGTTGCTGCAATCCCACAGCAATGATGCAGCAACATTTCGCAGTGAATTTGCAATATTGCAATATTGCGGTGAAAGATTGTTGCAATGTGTATACAATCTTTCTGTGCTGTACAGGTTCATTTGTAAGAACTACCACTATTTTATAATTTGGAAATATAAACCTATCATCGATGATATTTTACAAAATTGCGTATCTTTCAACGACGCTCGAGAGAAAACTAATTAAATTTACATTTAAGATTTTAATTGCCAATTTTTTTAATCTCTTGAAAAAAAATTTCTACTTTTTAAGAAATTAAATAAATATAAATAATTTTGACACATGTATTTTTAACACAAAAGAATTAAGATTTTAATTGCTAATTTTTTAATTTCTTAAAAAAAGTTTCTACTTTTAAAGAAATTAAATAAATATAAATAATTTCGACACGTGTTTTTAACACGAAAAAAATTGAAGAAGCAAAACAGGTGGTTTTAGGAATTACGTGTGGATGAATAAATAAATTATTTAAGAACAACTGTGTATGAGATATATATGTTCGACAAGTGTAATACGATGTTTATATAACAATGATAAACTGGTAGGATAAATTTAAGTTGAATTTTATGTCATTTCGTGACGTTGGCAACTGCACGTTTACTTAGTCTTTGTTTAAACAGACGAGACACGCCAATATGCATAAAGTAAACAACAGTAAAGTGCATTCTTTCAGTTAGAAGAATAAAAGAGACGCGCTCGATCGAATTGATTCGTCCGGCGGATATAATCCATTATGCTCTTAAAGAAAGATTAAAGGCGCCGATTTAATTCACAGCGGATCAAATCTATCAAAAAAAAAAGACCTCGTGCTTGACAATCTTTGTCAACTGATTTAACAGTGCAATTAAATGATGATTGATAAAAGCGTCATTAACGAACCGCGTAATTGGCTTCTACATAATATTTTACGTTTTATACGGGAATAAAAAATTCTAAATATCAGCGAGTTTCGAAGAAGATACTGTATCTAACGCAAATAGCAAATTACAAACACAGACACTTTTGAGATAACGCCATAATAATTTATAGTGTGTGTCTCGTGTTTAATATTGCAATTTTTTTGCACGATCTAATCTGGCGAAATCTCGTGCATATTCTCGTATCTTAATAGTTGTTAATAATTTATGTTTCATTTCCATCCTATCTCTGTTGTACTTTATCAGCTGTCTGATTTTTATTATTTAACAACTCTATCCTATAATAGATACCCAGGTAGCAAGCACACGACATTTTGACGTGAAAATATGGTCAGTTCGAATCAAATATGACGTGATGTAATGACGTAAAAATGACGGACTAATGTCACAGACCAATGACGACATTTCAAGACGTTAAAAAGACGTTAAAAAGACGTGACTTTATGACCATTTTAGATCTATATTAGTGACGTTTTAATGATATTTGATTATGAATCTTTTCCTTTAGCGTGAACTTGTAAAAAATGAAAAATTCATTCACAAATATTGAATTCGTTAATGAAACTTTTCACTTTTCACGAGTTCACGCTAGAGGAAAAGATTGATGATCCAGTCCCAGGTTATAGAGGAAATTCATGTTAGGGCCTTGAGGTATAGAGAATTGTGAATATCAAAATTATACATAAAATTGTTTTAATAATTTAAGATATTATGAAAAATTAAATGTGTTTTTAGTTAAAAAATAGTAATACTTAGGCGATTTATAATAATGACTTAAGAATCACGATATTATGACGTTTTTTTACAACATTATTAAGACGTCACAAAAAAGACGTTTTAAATTAGTCATTATTTGGTCACGTGACGTCATTGAACCAGAAATGACTAGTTTTCGACGTCAAAATGGCATGTGCTTGCTACCTGGGTACTTTTTTAATTAGAGTCAAATTTTTTAGAAAAATTGAGTGATTTTTCTTTAATAGCATTCTAAGTCTCTTTTTATAATCGATATATGCATACAAAACACATAATCAAAAATCAAAGTCAAAATAAAAAGCCAAACAGATATAAGGGCGAGCGAGTATATTTAAAAAAAAAACTGCGGTGGCTATTATTCGCCAATTTCCTATTAATTGATTGTTTGTAAATATTAACCCTCAAACTAAACACGTTTTTTTTTTTTTTTTTTGTCCGCTTTAGATTTAGATTCGTTAGCACTTTGCACTGAATGAACTGTTTAAATTGTCTTTTCAGTCTCTTTTGACACAAACTTTTTTTTGGATAAGTTTCCAACCTCGAGATTTTATTAATAATTTTTTAAAACAATGGATTAAAAATGACACGGACACGAAAACCCACGTGTTCAGTTTGAGGGTTAAGAGCCTTATATTCAAATTAAAAAAAAAAAGTAAATATAATTACAGTACCAGACGTTTTGAGCTTTCATGTTAGGCTCATCCTCAATAATAGGCAAACATAATAATTAAAACATAAATGTAACAATTAAAATGTTACAAACAATATCAATATCATCAGTAGCATGTTGGTTGCGAGTCAACAAAATTAAAGAGAACTAAATATGTAGACACGGCAAACAGCTATCTTAAAGTAATGTAAAAAGAAAAACCGCGTGTCTTTTGATAAATAATAACGCATAAAAGAAATTAAAATTAATCTCCAAGAATAAAAAAATTATAGATAAATACTTGAGGTCGCAAGTTGTAAACGCATTCTTGCAATAAAAATGGTAATAGCAATGATGTGGTGATTCAAAGCAATAAATGAATTTGTGCATCACTCTAATTAAATTATAAATTGGAATATACAGGGTGTTTCAGACCTCCTGTTTATCCTTTTTATTTTGAAAAGGGATGATGTTAAGAAGAAAAAATATATTTATCATGAAAGCTTATCTGAAATTTCTGATGGTGATACTTTTAGTTTTGGGAATCTCCCGGAATATCGGAGACGGGGCAACTAAAAAATTTTAAATTGCAAGATGGGACAACTTGAATGAATATCGTTGGATAGAGCTTTTAAAAAGAAACAACTTTTGTTTGAAAAGAAATTTGATATCACTTAACATTAGAGAGAAATGATTAAAAAACGCTTGCAATGATTGTGACGCTCGAATAAATTATCTTAAAATATCGATATTTTGATATGGATTACGAGCCATAAACATGAGTCAAACTCGTGATACGGATCACGAACAAAATATAAACACAGATGATTTTTGTCACGTGGTTTCAACAAGACAGTTGTTTGGCGCATTTCTCATTAATTGCAGGGCGCACAATTAACCAACTTTTACTTCTGCAGAAGTCTTGAGGCCGATTAACAGTATGAGACAAAAGATGGACAGGTGTCTCCATCAAGGTGACAGGCATTTTGAACATTTGTAATTAATTTTTAAACATTTTCAAATGTCACAATAATTGCAAATGTTTTTTGTTCATTTCTTGGTAACAATGAAAGATATCAAATTTGTTTTCAAGCAAAAGTTGTTTCTTTTTAAAAGTTCTATCCAACGATACCCATGTTGCCCCATGTTGCAATTTAAAATTTTTTAGTTGCCCCTCGTTTCCGGTATTTCCGAGCAATTCCCAAAACTGGAAGTATCATTATCAGAACCTCAGATAGGCTTTCATGATAAATATGTCCTCCCAACTTCTCAGCATCACCCCTTTTCAAAATAAAAGGGATGGGCGAATGGTCTGAAACATCCTGTATATCCTCGCTCGCTCTTACAGCTGTTGTTTGGCTTTGATTTTAGATTAATATCGTGTGAATTTATGCAAATTTTATGTACAATTGCTATTTATATAAAAAATAAAAATTTAATATATATATACGTATATGCAAGATGTTTTAAAGTGACAAGATCAAATTTCGCTAGTAAGTTCTATGAGTAGAAATATAAGAAAAAATGTTACATAAACATAGATCCGGAAACGATAATGTTATAACGAAGATATCAAATGTGAATAGCGGATTCGTTATTAGACATGGTATCAAAAAGAGAAGATAAGCAGAGAGCCGATTATTTAATCTCAGATCTTACATCACAGACTTTTATCTGTGAGGAAATGTGCAAACAATAATGCACTGTACAAGAGTCAATTAATAGGAACTGCTGGACAGAATTAATGATGCATTCATTGAGCTAAAGTAAGATAGATATGAAATGCATAGAGTGATAAATTTAATCTTTCAATCATTTTGAAATGGAAAATTAAACACATTTTTTTTTCAATTTAACGTGATATAATAAAACGTTTCTAAATCTATGTTTATATACATTTTTTCTACTTATAGAACATTCTGGCGAAAATCGTTTGACTTTGACATACTCTGTATACACAGCCATGATCAAAAGTATTAGGCACCCTTAAGAGGATCCAAAATTACTGACAAAACATGAATTACAGATTTTGAAAATGTCTTTTTTGGCTACAAGAATAGATGAATTGTTTCTCCACAATTAAAGTACTTATAAAAACAACACGCCAGGTCTAATAATTTCATATAAAAATGATAAAAAATTAAAAATTGACAATTACGTCGTAACAATATTTATTTATTTAATATAAAAAGTTCTATGATATGTTCGTGCAAGAAATATAGCGTCCGCGTTTGGAATAACATAACAGAATATTAGTAAATTTTTGGAAATGACTAGAAGTCTAGTAAAAAAGTCTGTAAAAAATTACTCTCGTGCATCTGTGAGGGTGCGAGATTAAAACACAAACTCACGTCAGACGACATTTCTAAAAGTTTACAAATATTCCTTCATGCAATTCCTAGCAGAAACCTATCTTATTTTGTGTGTATAAATTGCAAAACTTTTATATTAAGCAAATATATTGTCATGTTAGGTTAAATTTTGGTCGATAATATACAACAGCTTTTGGATTCCCTTAAATTTTCCATATTTCTTATTTTGTTAATAGTATATAAATACTAAAAAGACGAAAAAAATTTTTTAAATTATCGATAGCACTTTAAAGCTGAAATTTCAAGCTATAAAATGTTTTGTTTTTTTTTTTTTTTATTTTTTATCTGCGATAATTTTTCGCCATTTAACAAAATGTTATTTTTTAAAATACAGAACAAGGAAGGTACAACAAGTTTTTAAATTACCGATAGCAACTTTAATCCGTTATCAGTACATTAAAAAATTTTTGTATCTTCCTTATTTCGTGCTTTGAAAAAACATTGTTTTGTTTCTTAAAATTTTATTATATTTTTGACTGCTCTGTAGCTCGATAAAAAAAATTTCTTTTGAAAAACTTAAGTCAAGTTCCATAAACTACAACATTTTGTCTACAAAATGCTTTTTTTTAAACTCTCCTACAATTTTTTTCTGGCCGAGATACATAATTTTGAATTTAAATCTGTATTTTTCAAATATGTTGTCGATACTCGGCAGAAAATTATGACAGACGAAAAATGAAAAAAACATTTTTTAATCTTTTTAATACTTTTTATATACTATTAACAAAATAAGAAATACGAAAAACTTAAGGGTGCCCAATACTTTTGACCACGGCTGTATATGTAAATTCTCTTTAATATGTAATCTAAAAAAGGAAAATATTTTTATACTTTTTTTATAGGCGCGCGATATGACGACCAAGCGTTGTCGCGGCTTCACGGTATATCCGCCATCAGTCTTTTATCCGATTCACTACAAGAAATGGAGGAAATATTTCGACGCAAAAGACAGTAATGCGACGTTGAAGATATTGAGCAAAGCGAAGGCGATTCACGTGTGGAACAAGTTGAGCAAAGCCGAACAGGTGCGAGTGAACAGTCACGTGCCATACGCCGTTGTCGCGCGGAATTATTGTCCCTACGTTTTCAACAACTGTGGTAAAATATTTTGAATCCAAACATAGTTATAGGATATAAAATAGCGGAAGTTGACTGATAGAACAAATATAGGAAAAATCCACACGACCCACGCGATCTCTTGTAAAAAAAAAAAAAAAAAACCCCGCATTTATCTGGTACTAACAATAAAAAAAAGGACGCGATGAGTCAGGGGTTCGCCGAATCAAATGTGTTTTAACGAGACAAAGGCTGATTTAGAAAAGTGTTCTAATGATCCCGCGATACTTGTACATAAGGTTAAAGCATATATTTACAATGTCCGGCGGAGAGACTATAGTGTCGTTCTAACAATAAGTATTACCACAAATTCCCGCGGCTATTAAATAATAAATCGCGCTGCGACATAACTCGTGTACGTATTTCGTATTGACGTGATGACCTCGATAGTGTTACATGTTGATAGCATATATTGATCGCTCATACAAGCCAACAAATCATTTCTCTCCCGTCAAGGCGGAAAAGTCTATTTTTACATTTGAAAAGACTCGTCAATTGTATTTTTCGCATTTAGATTCTATCGTAAGCGGAAAGCAATTTTGCTCATACGAAATTATTCAAATAAAACTCTAATAAAGTTACACTCTATACTCAATAATAAAATCATCTCAGCGAAGAAAAATCTCTGCAAAATCATCACCAAAGATTAGCGCTTCGCTGAATACATATCCAATAAATGTCTCAAGTGTGTATCGTTTGCGTGTGCAACTCTCGGAGATTGATATCTATTTTATATCAAGACACATTATATCGATTGCTTTAGTCTCGAATTAATTGGCGAATATTAGAGTTCTTAAAGCGAAATAGACAATTGCTCAGTATAGAAAAAAAACAATAGTTATTTAGCAATATGTAACGTTTTCGTCTGAATAAGTAAAAAATAACGAATCGTCTATTATGATAACAAATTCGACGTGACATCGGACGAATGCAGTTATAAAAACTATGATCCACTAGTACAAACTATCAAAAAAAAAAAAAAAAAAAGAAAACAACTATTTATTAATAATATCAATATTATTATAATCAAAGATTTCGGCGAACAGCTATGTAATTTATCTCATTTTCTAAGAATTTGAGAGAATTAATCAAGCAATAATAATATACATTGATTTTATTCTTTAGAGAAATCTTAGATTAATTCTCTCGAGTTCCTAACAAAACGAGTTAGATCATTTGTGAACTGAATTCTTCGATTTTATTGTGCTGTGAATATTATTAATATTAATGTTGTTGTTTCGAATATATAATAATTCGCTGCGTACGGATGCATAGTTTAAATACCAAACTATCGTAACTTTACTGACCTTCTTGCAAATAGTTACAAAAAAAAAAACAAAAAAAAAAACAACGTGGCTGATAGCTATATCTCATTGTAGCTCTTCATATAAAAGCTCAATATAATATAAAAATGCTACGATAGTATTGATATTATGGCTGTGCGATATTTGGTTTTATAGCCGAGATTCTCACGACGAATATGTTTTGCATATATTTATCGAGTAATCTATAGACCTTTTGTAAAATCAATCTTTTTTGTAAAAGGACTGATTTTACAAAACACATGCAACATACATATCTATAATAAACATATCCATTTTTTACGAATTTTTCTTTGCGTTTATCTGTGTTGCGTACAGTTGATCTTACATACAATTAGAAGTAATAAATATTTTCTTTGCTCTTATTATTAATAGTTGAGTAGAGGAAAATTGTAAATCATATTCTCAAAGAAAAGATATATATAAATCGAGTATTATGAATAGCAAGCTTGGCTTGATGTGCCAACAGTTAATGTTTCAAATCATTAGAGTGTAAATTCGTTGAGAACCTTGTTAAATTATGGCCATACATAAAAATTATGTGTTCCTATTTTACATAAAGTAGAATAAATTCGAATAAAATTCAGTACTTATAAGGTCAAGAGAAGTTAAAAAAAGAGTCGAAGAGTGGAAAAATATAATTTAATCCTTTGTACTATTTCACATACATGTTATGAAATTATAAAATTTCATAAAATAATAAATTGTAATAAATATCGGAAACAAATGACAAATATATCAACACTTCTATCCCAAGCGCATTATTTAAAAAAAAATCTATCTTAAAGTGTATGTTGATAGTACAATTGGATAAAGGCTATAAATTTTATACTTGCAAAGAAATCTTTGCAAAAATAAATGAACAGAATTTGAGTTGAACAAGAATTTTATAAATTTTGTATCTCAAATATATGATAAGAAAGTGTTCTTTAATGTTCGAAATTTGATATTTAACTCTATTTCTACATTGTGTACAGACATGGAGCATAAGTCTTCGAAAAAATTGTAGATTTATTTTATCAGTGAATGTACACACATTCTTTTATATATATATATGTAAAAGAATATATATAAAAATATATTTACATATATGTTGTATTATATATATATGTTATATATATGTTGTATATATACATATATTTGCATAGAATATACTTATATATAAATATATTTACAAAGTTTCAAACATTTTGCAAGTATCTTGAAAACAATATATTTTTTTTAATGTTTCAAACAAAAATCATGCTTGATTTCAAGGAGAGAGGAACAAAACTTTTAATTTTTAATACATAATTTTGCTTTCAGTATTTCATCTTTGATTCTTTAACCATGAACAAAACCGCATTTCTTTGAAATCAAGCTCTTTATTTTTGAAACATTTTTTAAAATGAAAATATATTGTTTTTATAAAATATTCGGAATACGTAATTGAAATGGAATGTAACTTGTATGTGTGAATGGCAAAATGTTTTATGTGACGAAGTGATAAGAGTTTTTTCAACTAAAGCTACTTGTTTATTTAAAATAGCCAACATTGTAACTAACATTTATTTTCAAAGATGATAGTTGGATTTTCTTTCAAAGATATTAAATATGATCAAGAATTATAAAATTGTCAAAATAGATGAGGATATAAAAATGATATATTGTACGATTATTAATAAAATACGTGTAGATATTTTTCACGTTTTTATTTATTTTATTTTATACCAATTTTCTTTTGCCTTTTTTTACTGTTTTTTTTATAAATAGTAAATCAATAATAATTAATACTTTGATTATTTCTATATATATATATATATTTAGAAATAATCAAAGTATTAATTATTATTGATTATTATGTATATATATATATATATAATAATCAATCATAAATTAATAATAATTAATACTTTGATTTATATATATATATATATATATATATATATATATATATATATATATATAGATGTGCAAAATAAGTGTTCAAATTTATTTGAAATAAAAAATGCAACATTTTCATTTAAAAATGCAAAATACAAAATAATTTTTAAACATCCATTTAAAATAGGAAATGAAAAACAGATATTTTTAAAATGGTTTTTTTTAAATAAAAATGACTTTCTTTAAATATTTATATTCTTATATTTATTTATATTTAAATTCTTATTCTTATTATCTATCTATTAGATTAGATTAGATCTTATACTATCTGTTCTTATTTTTTACGTGAAATTAGATCTGTATTCTAGCATCATTGCATGATATACGATTGCATGAATTATACACACAATAATGACTAAATTACTAAATATTTAATCTAGGATTTATTTTACAATAAACAAGTATAATGCAATGTTACATAAATATCCATTTATTGATATTTAGGACTAATGTTATCGATATCTCGATTAATTTTTGAATTTGCAAAAAAATTTATTTGAAATAGAAAATGGATAATGAAAACTATTGAAATGGAAATGTAAAATGGCTTTTGAAAACATGTATTTTAAATGCGAAATACAAAATAGACATTTTACATTTTCATTTTAAATCCATTTATTTCAAATAATGCACATCTCTGTAATATATATATATATATATATATTGTATATATATATATACATAATTAAAGAAAGAATTTTAAATAAATAAAGTTTTAATTAAAATTTTTAATTTTGATTGAAAATATGCAGATTTTATATTTTAAATAAAGAAGAATATATAATAATAATTATTTATATCGTTTCTTTAGCTAGTCTGTATAAAAATATTAAATAAAATCACTTAAATAATTAAAATATTAAGTGTTATTGTTTCACTATGTATATATGTATATATAAGTTTTATTTAATTATTATATATTGAGTTGTTCAATAATTACATACGAAAAGTCAATTTTGCATTTGACATTGTTCTAGGTGTTTGTATAATTTTTAACAAAATAATTCAATAATGACTAGTTTGTTTTTGAAATTCTTTGAAGGAAAAAGTATGCGGAATGCGATTAGAAATGATTTGATTGTGTCCCAGCAGCAAATCTCATTCGGTTTATTTTTTGCGTATGACGTGCTTTCGAAGACATTAATAATGCCAATGAAATGCTTCAAGATTAATCAGGCACGCGCAATTGTATTTCAAGTTCTATATATACATAATGGGAAAGTCTAAAGTTCAAACAGAGGATTTATTTATTTACATCAATTTCTCTAGCTTTCAAAGTTTTACAGTTTTGGCAAATATTGTATATCTTCTTCGAACTGTACACATATGTACACGTACACTTTTTTTCGTCTGTAAATTTATTACGATATTTCCTCTAAGTTTTATGGATCATAATTATATTAATTGTGAAATAAAAAGTTATGTTGCACGCATCATATATATATATATATATATATATATATATATATATATATATACACACACACACACGTTGCTTTCGCTCTTGAAAATTAATTGCGGTTTGATGTGACTCATCACCACAACATGACTCGAATAATCGATTCTTTATAACAGAAATATGATTAAATGATTTCGCAATTCTTTCTGTTATATAGAGCACTAATTATCATAGTATTTAAAATCATAATATATATTTTTAATATTAACAGAAATTATATGCAATAATATATTATATTAATATTAAGATTGCTTTGTATCGTTTGTAAGAACTGCTGAGTATTTACTATTGATATTTTCCTAAACAAAATATAAGAAATCATGGAAATAAAACTGGTTTTATTTTCCCATATCGCACGAAGGGTATTTAATATAGATATCTGCCAAAAATTATGAAGCAATCAGTGATAATCGAATGGCCAAACTGTTGTTTGCTGCGCACTTATCGTGAAAGATTCTTCTTTATTGGATTCTCGTCCACTTATAAAGACGCAGTATCACGTTGACTTTGACGGAAGATTGTACGATTGTATACCGGTTGCGTTATACATAACAGTTATTAGTTGCCGTGTAAAAAAAAAGAAAAACTTTTCTAATGAAAAATCAATGTGCCGGAAACGGAGGGATATTGATGATAAATCATAAACTGAACGAATTTACATTGTAATCAGGAAGACCGCGAAACAAAGCTATCTGTAAAGTATGAAGAAACGCCGCGTGTTTTTTATATTGTGTTTCCTGCTCGGATTAACGACCATCGTCTGGGTATTTTGGAAGGAACTGTCAATGGAACTAACAGCCGTCGTGTCATCTAACCAGCTTTACTGCTACTGGAGCAGATCCAATGGGATCGTGGAACTCGAGCAAGGGAAATGGGGTTAGTAAGAAGAAAATGAAGATAGAAAATATGTCTCTCCTCTTCCAAGTTAAAATAACGATCCCAAGTGGATGCCAAAAAAGATTTGCCATTTTCTAATGGAAGATGAATATCAAACGTACTGTGGTTTTTGAGATGTTTAAAACCTGTGTTTATTATTGACAACTTCTAATGTATATTTTTGTATATTTTTCAAATGTCATTAATGTCCTTCATTAAAGAATATATCCGGATCTTTGATTTTTCTCGAGAAATACATTTACATCCTTTTAGGATATATTTGTTTATATAATTGCAAATTATAGAAATGTTCGATAATTACACATTAGCTTAGATAATTATTCGAAAAATTATCGTAGAAGCCTTGGAAAACAAAACGATGATCGAGTGTAAAGAAAATAAGAACCAAGAGAGAACAATTTTCCTTAATAGAAATATTCTCTCAAAGTCCTTGATCTATATGTCACTGGAGAATTTATATGCAATCATCCACTTACGCTAATGGCAAGATTCACGGGAACAGAAATACGCGATCGCAAATCGCACTAGGCGCATTATATAATTGTATTTGCGTAACATATTTTTGCGTAGAATTATAAAAGAGCGCTTCACACGATAATTATATTGACAAAAGATTTTGCCTTTTATATAACATTGAGTCTGTAGTATTTGTAGCAGCTATGTTTTACGCTGCTTGCAATTCTAATAACGCGGCCTGTATAACATATCAGATATGATTCTATCATGAAAATTTCAGACATTGTGCCCGTGCCATGTAATATTATATTCATAGTTATAAAGAATGCGGTGTTATGTTTTGCAGTGTAATGTTATATTTCTGATACAGCAATACACATTATTGTGAATATTTCCGCGAGGTGATCAAGATTTTCACGGAAGAATGCTTTTTATGACGTGAGAGATAATTATTATTTTTGCATTTTTTCTTGAAGAGAGAAGAAACACGGAGAAAAATTATACACGATATTTAACTCTTAAATCGAAATGTCAGTCTCTGATTCAATTATATAACTTAAAAATCTTTTAATTGTATATAGTAAATATGTACGTTTTTTATTCTTATAGAATAGAATATAAAATAACATGTAAAATTATTTTTACACTATTACTTTGAAGAACAATGGCGAATGTATGAAGGAATCTCAAAAGTCACACATTGTCTCTGATTAAATACTTTTTTCGTGTAAATATTCCGATTTAAAAGATAAAGTCATCGTCCGGAAGTTATATACTCAAATATATGTCGTAGGCAAATGGTTATTTTAGGAAAATAGCTTTTGTCTAGGCGAATGCTATTTGGCTGTTCAAGTGGCCTTCATTCGTTTATTTGTGTTCAAATAATTTTGCAAGGTAAACAGCATTTGTCTAAACATTATTTAGGAAAATAGAAATAAAGATTATTTTGTAAAGCAAAAATAGTAAATATTTATTAAAAATAAAAATTTAGTATGTTTAAAATTATATTTTGATATTTTTTACTCCTATGTAAACAATACACTAATACATAGTCTTGTTTTAAAATACATATAATATATGTTGTATAAAAAATAAAAACTTTACAATATAAATTAATGACAAATTTAAAAAGCGAGTGACAGTTTATGATAAATATATATGTTTTATTACAAAAATTTTCTCCTTATGCTTTTTTAAATTAAGATTTTTTGTTTCATCAATTAACTGATTAGAAAGAATAATGCCCTTAAAAAATAGAATTTTGACACTTCTTGAAATATCTATGTTTAAGAACATTACACAACAATAAATACTTTACTAGCGACTAGATTGATTAAGCTCATATATATCATTTTTCCCCCGTAAGTTCATATTGATAATAATATCTGTAACATGTTTCTATAAACTTGCAAATTCTGGATTAGTTTTCAGTATATTTCAGTTAATTATCTTATTAATCTTATTAAATCGAAATACTCGAATCTTTCCACTATTTTTGCTTTACTATGCTATAAATAATCTTTATTTCTGTTTTCCTAAATAGTGTTCAAACAAATGCTGTTTGCCTAGGAAAATAGCATTTAAACCCAAATAAACGAATAAAATTGACTAGCTAGATAGCATTCGCCTAGTCAAAAGCTATTTTCCTAAAATAAGCATTTGCCTACGACATACACAGAAAAAAAGTAAGTGTCAAATTAAAACTTATACATATACATACTCATATGAACACGTTCATTGTTTCATATAGACGCAACAATTTATAATCTTCTTGGAAGAATTTAAAAATCTTAAATTTCAACAATATTATAATCTTATTTCAATACTACGATTGTCATTTCAAGAATAAAATAATTATTTTAACTCTAAGAAAATTATAATCTTCGATTTGAGCATGTGTTATTTTCTATCCAACATTTTTTCCTCTCCAATCAAGAAAATTATTCTTAAATAACAAGAATATATTTTTCTCGGTTGAACTATATAAAATGTCTTCATCCAAGCAATTATTCTTTGTTTAACGCAATATAATCTCATTTCAAGATTTACATTTTGAAACTAAAGATATTGTCAAAGTATAAGAATATTCCTTTTTTCTGTGTACACTCGAAAATAACACATCTCGCTTGACGGAGGCATAAGTGAAGTCATTAACAAAATGTTAATGACTTCACTTGACACCTAATAATATTGTCAAACTAATGATATTGTCAAATTAAGAATATTCTTTCTTTCTGTGTAAGAACTTTGTACATCGTAAGATATTTCAAGGTGAATGATGCTATATCTTCAAAATAATTAAGAACCAAGCAAAATAAATAGCGTGAAAATAGAATAAAACTAATGATTATTCTAATGATTATTAGGCAAATTTATTAAGATATTTCTCTCAGTCCCTCTTCGAGTCATCTTAGTTATTACAATGAATTAACAAGAAAATATTCCATTATTCCTACATTACATTCCTATATATTAGCGACAGTACTTGCGTGTTTGCATTATTTTTTTCCAACAATTGTAACCAATAGAAGACTTTTCATACGAGAGGTTCGCTATGGTTTTTAGAATGCCATGTTGTTTTGATGGCATAAATTACGATTTTCTTATTAATTATTTTATTTTATTAACTTATTAATTATTATACTAATTATTATATTAATAATAACTAAAAGTGCGAAACCAAAGTAAAACCGAAATGTCTTAATAAATTAGCCTAATAAAAATCAAAAGTTTTGTTCCATTCATCTCGTGCTCTTATTATAGTCCAATTTTAATTTCTTCTTATTTATAACATTCAATCACGGTTTGAATACACAGAAAAAAGTAAGTGTCAAATCAAAACTTATATACTCATATGAACGCGTTCATTGTTTCATATATACGCAACAATTTATAATCTTCTTGGAAGAATTTAAAAATCTTAAATTTCAACAATATTATAATCTTATTTTAATACTACGATTGTCATTTCAAGAATAAAATAATTATTTTAACTCTAAGAAAATTATAATCTTCGATTTGAACATGTGTTATTTTCTATCCAACATTATTTTTCTCTCCATTCAAGATAATTATTCTTAAATAACAAGAATATATTTTTCTTCGTTGAACTATATAAAATGTCTTCATCCAAGTAATTATTCTTTGTTTAACGCAATATAATCTTATTTCAAGATTTACATTTTGAAACTAAAGATATTGTCAAAATAAGAATATATTCTTTTTTTTTTTTTTGTGTATACATACTTACTTTTCTGTAATTCCCAGATAAAGCAATGCTGATACCAAGCAGATGCATATTCTTTCACAAGACCAGTTGTTCACCGCCGCATCTCAATCTTCGACAAGCGTGCGCCATAGAATCGGCAGCCAGGAACAACCGCAATTTGAATGTCTTCGTGCTTTTCTTCGCGACCGGCCAATTTTCCAAAAAGTCTCAAACGTTCGTCGATATCTTGCAAACATACGACAATGTGTACATAAGGAGAGTACGTTTGTCGAAATATGTTATCGATACACCATTAGAAAGTTGGTTCTCTATAAACGTCCGAGAATTTTCAGAGAATCGCGACTGGCTGTATAAAGACTTTCACGATTACATCCGGATGTTGACATTGTGGAAGTTCGGCGGCGTGGTATTGAATCTGAACAGCATAGTGCTGACGTGAGTTACGCAATCGTTTCTATAATCGCGATGGCCTCAAAGTAAAATTGATAATAGATAGCAGATGATAAGACAATTCTTTTTAAAGTTTTATCAGATTAATAAATAAAAAACGTATCTTAAAAATGTGTTAGATACTCTACGAAAACTTTTACATTTGACTAAATAAATATTGGGAAGACATTTGTAAAACTTGTCACAAGAAGTAATAATTGACAAATAAAATGTAAAAATTTATATTTATTAGATCTTTGGATGAGTTGACCACTTTCGCGGGTGTGCAAGATAATCGGGATACGGATGTCGGTGTGTTCGGCGTCGACACGAGTACGAATTTTGGCGAAAAATTTGTCAACGCCTGTGTAGAAGTTATTAAAAGTATCAATGCGGACAACTACACGCGATATAATATCACAAGAGTTATATCTGAAGTCCTGCAAAAACTCTGTTATCAGCAACATGTGAGTATAAAAAAAAACTTATTAAAATTAAAATTAAATGTTACAGATGAAAAGAGGATAAAATTGTTCTCCATAAATTAAAATTAATTTTTCATAGATTAGAAAATTTTTTTTACAAATTTAAACATTTTTTTGTTTTTGATCTTTCATGAATAATATTATCTATAATTATATATTATATTTATTATTACCTGTTAAATGTGCTAAATACAAATTTTTTAAATATAAATATGTATTTTAGAACAAAAAATAAACATTTTTTTATTAATTTGATTTGATCAAATTTTAATAAATAAAAAATTAAAAAATTCCATTATTTTATGATCTAAATATATAATTAAAAATATTATTATTTATTTTTTGTGCAGAACAGAATATTTTTAAATTTATAATAAAAATCAAAAACAATTATTTTATTGCGTGATCACGCAATGTCATTGCTTGTGCGTGATCGCTTGACGATTAATGAAAATTTCGTTACATTAGAATGCATCGAATAATTAACATGAATGCGATTAATGCAAAGGTAATATTTAAATATGGCATGAATAATTGATGTGAAAAGAACCGCAACGGACTTTTGGCCTTAGGTGTGTAATTGTATATTTATTTGAATAATAACCTTGTTTTATTGCAGGACAGAGAATGTCAGCAGTTCACGATTTATCCACCGGAGAAATTCTATCCTCCTTATCCACAAAACGTAGACGAAATAACGAAGTTGATAAAAAATACAACGATTATCCATTTCGGGACAACTTATAGCCAAAACACCAAAACGGACGCTGCGGCGATTTACAGAATGATTGCTAAACAGCATTGCCCGAAGATATACGAGTATGCTGGAAAACAATTTTAAAATTGTAATATTAATAACACTGATTAATGTATATAATACAAAATATATGTGTATGAACATATGTATATAGTAAATTAAATGTATATATAAAGGTGCTCTCTATTATAACGCTCGTAAGCGGGTAGAGCGCGGTAAACTGAATATAAAAGTCCTTTGTCATTTTGCGATTTTTGCAATAATTATTAAAATATTAATTAAAAACGAATCAGCGAATAAGCACGCGCTTTGCGCGGCTAGATCTGTGCTGGCACCGATGAGATATTATTAAACACCAGTGATTTTACGGGGTTTAGTGTGACGGAAAAAAATTATCGACAATGCAAAGATTTTCTTGCTGTAGGTAAAAAAATCTTTGTATTGTTGATAATAAAACAATGATTAAATGCAATAAAACGCTTATTTTGATATTTTGAGGACATTTACACAGAAGATCTACATATTTTTTATAATAAAACAACAATTAGATGAGTTAAACGGTCGATAATGTCATTATTCTTCAATTACCTCCCCGCCCATCGTGTCCACTTAAGAGAATACCGAAGTACCGACCGAGTTCTAACCTAACAAAACAATATATTTACTTAATATAAAAGTTGCAATTTATATACATAAAATAAAATAGGTTTTCCCCTCTCCGAATTGCATAAAAGAATATTTGTGAACTTTTAGAAATGAGCTTAGAAGTCTAGAAAAAAATATTCCTTTAAAAACAAATGTTGTATTTGTTTTCAAAGAAATATTTTTTTCTAGGCTTCTAAGCTCATTTCTAAAAGTTCACAAATATTCTTTTATGCAATTCGGAGAGGGGAAAACCTATTTTATTTTATGTATATAAATTGCAACTTTTATATTAAGTAAATATATTGTTTTGTTAGGTTAGAACTCGGTCGGTACTTCGGTATCCCCTTAACCGTCACGAAAATTTGCCCATGGCTGACAGTCTTTAAAAATATCTCGTCGGTGATAGGGACTTCTGCCCACAAAACGCGGAAACGCTTGCCGCGTGGTAAAAGGCGACGCGATATCAATCATTTTATATCTTTTCCATAAGAGCAAAAGATTGATTGGCTACCGAATCGCTTTTTACAAAACATTTTTTTCAGGCGAATACTTTTTTTCTAGGCTTCTAAGCTTATTTCTAAAAGTTCACAAATATTCTTTCATGCAATTCTGAGAGGAAAAAACCTATTCTAGTTTATGTATAAAAAATTGCAATTTTTATATTAAGTAAATATATTGTTTTGTTAGGTTAGAACTTGGTTGGTAGTTCGGTATGGGAGCGGTTCACTTGGACACCGTTCAATTGGACACAACCACTCATATTGACCGATGCCTAGAGTAATCTGCACGATTAACCAATCAAAGAGCCTTATTTTAAATTGGCCAATAAGCAATGGTGTCCAATTGATATACACTCGTTCGGTATCCCCTTAGGCCCGTATCAGACTACACATTAGGCCGGATCTACAATGGCTGTAGTAAGCCTTAAGTCGTAAGAAATGAACCAATCATATTCATTATTCTTCTCTAAAGACAATTGTAATTGGTTAATTTCTTACGGCTTAAGTCTTACTACATCTATTGTAGACCCGGCCTTAAAGATTAAGATTGGCTGCGTTCAGCAGAGAAGCAAATCAGTGAGCGCTTAGTGATTCTTTACCGTGATTGGTTTCTGCACTTGGATCCAACAAAGATCTAAATGCAAGAACCAATCACAATAAAGAATCACTAAGCGCTCACTGATTTGCTTTCTCTGCTGAACGCAGCCATTGAAGATTAAAGATTGAAATTTGACCAATCAAGACAAAGAAATTTTAGTTCCTTTTGTTTTGATTCAAACAACTCTAATTTTTAATCTTCAATCTTTAATTTACGATGCATGTGTTCAATAGCTAGTCGCTAGTGACAATTCAGTCACGTGACTTTATTGTCGCTCAAAACGAGCGACAAGCGACGTATGAAAAGGTGCCTTAAGTGACGTGCCCATGACGTCAAGTTTACTTTTCCTTCTCGCATGTCAAGTTTCTTGACACATTTTAACCTCGCGGTCTTATGTATGACATAATTTCATAATATATGCACACGCGAGTAATGTCATTCGTCATAATCTTCACTGCCGAATCAATAAAGCTACTAAAATTTCATCTCGCAATTTTTGACGACAAAAAAAAGAAATAAATTTAAGCATAAATCTTTGAACAAAATTTGACACATTGAGGTTAAGGTTAGGTTAAGGTTCCATTATCAGTGAAGGACAACGTAAATAGAACGATGAAGAAAAATGAAAAAACTCATTTACGTGCGCCACTTACGCAAGATTGTTATTACAATCCTACTGTTATCAGTCCTCGTGCGTGAGATTGCTTTGTGGCCTTGATAATTATTGATAAATATCTTCGCGTTGAAACTCGATTCTGATATCCGATGAAAAGAGCGTCAACCGCGATATTGTTTCGCGTTACGAAAACATTCGAAAGAAGATCGTCATTAAAGAACACGGCCGTTTTTTCCTCTTTTCTGTCAAGGTGCAGCACGAATCCTGGACAATTGGACGTGTCCAAAACCGCGATGGCCAAGCAAATCTTCAAGGGTTGTAACGATCAGTACAATGGTATCACGATCGACTCGCTCGAGGAAACCTGCGACAGTAAAATATTCGCGCAGCGCCTCATAGGTAGATGCATTTTATTTCTTTATAAATGAAGATATAAATAATTGTGTGGAGAAACTTCTCTTAATTTAAATCTCTTTAAAAAAAAATCATTACTTTGCAAAACTAATTTTACGATGAAACATTGACAGTTCCATTTTTTTCTGGCAAATGGAAGTAAATTTTTAAATAAATTTAATATTAGTATTTTTTACTATTAATATCTAGTAATAAATTTAAATCTTTTAGTGCAGAGGAACAAAAAAAATAGATCCATATAATTTATAAATGTTCTTGTATGTAGATTCTTTAGAGCAATGGGCTAAGGATAAGAAACGCACTGTATGGTTTCGCGTGCATATACCAAACACGGAATGGGTTCCGATATTAACAGGACAGGGATTTATCTTTCACCATGCAAAGGGGGAATATGTCATGCTGTATCGTTGGTTGCCCAATGATGAAGAGTGCAACATTCCAAAATACGCACATACATTTTTAGGTGTCGGTGCGTTTGTGTTCAATAAGAATACTAATGAAATTCTTGTCATTAAAGAGAAGTATGGTCTCAATATAGCTTGGAAGCTTCCAGGTGGCTACGTAGAGCCAGGTATTTTAATAGAAGAGATTGCGTTTTTTTTAGTTTTATCATTATATATATATATATATATATAGAGACATATGTATCTGTAATTGTTAGGAGAAAATATTGAAGTAGCAGCTAAAAGAGAAGTTTTAGAGGAAACAGGAATTCAGGCAGACTTCAAGTGTCTAATATCTTTTAGACATGGACACGATTACTTATTTGGATGCTCGGATATATACATGATTGCATATTTAACACCTCAGAGTTTTGAAATTCAAGAATGTAAGAAGGAGATTTCAGACTGCAGATGGATGAAGGTACTATAAGGATCAAGATTATTTTTTTGTACATTAAATTGAAACCAAGATATAATTATATTGAGTTTATATATAATTTTAACAAATATATCACAATTGTTCGATACGTTAAATTATATTACAATATATTAACATGGATCGCATATCTGTATTGTAGATTGTTATATAACAATATCATATATCAAGTTTATTGTTTTTTTTTAGCTGACTGAGTTTATGCAACATCCAGAGGTACATGCGAATAATAAAACTTTAGCAAAGAAGACAATAAATTTTTTGCGACATGAAATGGGTATGGTTGCAAATTATGAGATACACCCTATCACCAAAAAGCAGATATGTGTATACAGTGTAGAAAACGCAGATGTTGGAACTACATTTGTAGAATAATGATATTTTTTGTGTGAAAAGAGATATACTGTGTATATATATATATATATAAAATGTAGAAATTTTAATAATACATATAACGCGCATAAAAAAAGCATTGTTACTGCCATACGAGCAAACGTACAAAATAATAATTTAGATAACAGTAAATACTGTATATATAACATTGTTATTAAATATTGATGATAAATTTGTTATAAATTAATAATAAGACTTTAATAAATTATATTAATATCAACAATATAAATTTACGCATATACTTATATCTACACATATATCACAACAAGAACCAAACCCTGCATTATAAAACATCCTCTGATTAATACTTGATTATTCTTAAAGTTTTAAATTAGTTGCCTTAGTCTTATTACACGTATTACACATATTTGGACTACTTTTATACAAAATAATACTCGTATGCCATAGCATATCACTTGTTATATCACTTTTTACATTGCTCAAACTAATATTCGAAACATAACAAATTTTAAATAACATATATAGTCATGGCTATAAATTCAGATCTTTTTATACAAAATTATTGATGGATGGTGAGAATGATAGAAACGTAATATTTCTGCAAGTTATTACCTCTTAAAAAGCTAAATTGTTTGTAGGAACTGCGTTATTTAATGCAATGAGCATTACTAACGCGGCTGCGATAGGTGGCATATACCAGTGGTAAAAGAATGGACGCGAAGCTGCCGTCATCGAAAGAATGATCCAACTCACAAAACGTAATACGCTGCTTAATATAAGCGAGCGAATTCCCTGATCCTCAGGATAGATATGCATAACGTTCGTTGTACCACACGCAGCTAGTATTATCCAGCTTATTAGAAATACAGGGTCTTCCGACGTGAGTCTTATGTTGTAGCTGTATGTCAATTCATTCTCGTTAATACATATGACGGATTTATATAATATATACTGAAAATCGCTATAGTCGAATAAGCATACAAAAAGTGCCCCCGACGAGTTTTCAAATAATATTTGGCCTGTCATTTCCTCATTGTAAACAAAATTTTCTTCAAAATTTCAGCTCCTTAACTTTATTATTTCCTGAGTTATCGAGAAAAAATGTCATTTTCAGTTTTTATTTTTCTTTTCTGTAAATATTTGAAATGATCCCATATCGATTTTTTTCTAAATACTTATCAACGAAAGACACAAAACAAAATATTTTTTTATTAATCTTGAATAAAAATTCGATTGTTAAAAAAAGACTAAAATTAAGAAATGGCCATTTTAACATGTTCCTTTCGAGGTTCAAACTTTTAGAGAATATTCTTTTTATATGTCTTAATACTCTTAAATTTTTTCAATTTTTTCGACTTGATGCAACATAGTAACAAAAAAAAAAAAAATAAAAATATTTTTTTTATTATTTCTTGATAATAGAATGGAAAATTATTTATTTTTCTTGTAATAATTGTAATAGTAATGATAATAGTAATAATAATAATTGTAATACTTATAATTACACTGCAAAATAGAAATATTTTTTATGTAAAAACAATTTACATAAATACAACTTTCAAATTGTTTTTACATAAAAAATATTTCTATCTTACAGTATAACTATTACAATTATTATAATTACTATTATAATTATTACAAGAAAATAAATAATTTTCCGTTCTATTATTAAAAAATAATAAAAAAAAGTTTTCCATTTTTTTTTTCATTACCAATGAAAAAATTAAAAAAATTTGAGAGTATTGAGGCATATAAAAAGAGTATTCTATAAAAGTTTGGTGATTGAACGTCGAAAGGGACATGTTAAAAAAGCCATTTCTTAATTTCAATCTTTTTTTAAAAATGGAGCTTTTATTCGAGATTAATGAAAAAATATTTTTTTTATGTCTTTTGTTGATAAATGATCATCTCAAATATTTACAGAAAAGAAAAATAAAAACTGAAAATGACATTTTTCTCAATAACTCAAAAAATAATAAAGTTAGGGAGCTGAAATTTTGAGGAAAATTTTTTTTACAGTGAGGAAATGACAAGCCAAATATTATTTGAAAACTCCCCCGTGGCACTTTTAGTATGCTTATCCGACTATAGCCTTTATAATAAATACATACCTGAAATTTTTTGCCCAAACTAAGACAGATGGAATTGCTGGGATTGCAGCAAAAATCCACAATAGGAACAAGATGAGATGATTATATATTTCTTGACTGGTGCTTCTATTGTTTTCTTTTGTTATACTCTTGAAACGTTTGAACCAATTGAAATGTTGCAGCCAGGCAATTAATATCTCCTCTAAATAATCTTCATACATCCTTGTTAGTTTCAAGAAATACAGAAATACCGAAACGACCATAGCTAGAGCTCCACATGTTGTTGGAACTAGGGATAATACGAAAATAGTTGTAATAACTGGTAGCTCGTACAGTTCCCAATCTGACCACGTTCTTGAGATAGTTATCGCACGTGCGAAAAATCTGCGAAAAATTAAATATAAAAAATATATATAAAACTTTTAACCGTATATTATTAACTAATTTTCTGATTACATAATTTTGTGGGAAATTATTTTTATTTTAATATGAATAAAAAATTTCTTACCTGGCAGCTATTCCATGTGCAACAGAACCAAAAAATATGACACAGCAGCATACAGCAATGGCAGATATGCTGATGATGCATAAAGCAATGCAAGTTTCATAAGTAACGTTGAAAATAAAAGACAATATTATAGTAACAACTACAGTTTGTCGCATGTCTGAGCTATAGATCCTTATAGAAAGGAACAGTAAAAGTAAGCTGATAATCGTTATGTAAAGCAATGGCCAACGATCTCGTATTCTGCAAGAGATCTTATCAATAATTCCTCCGGGTTGAATATTAATCGTGTAACTGCACTCTGGATCTAATGTTAATCTTAAACTTGCTGTTTCGTTGCGACGCCCGTAAAGAGTTTGCATTTTTATCGTTTTTGGACCGTCGTCCCTACGTCATAACATTGAATATAGAGTGAGCCTATAATAAAGGTAAACTCACTACAACAAATATATATAACTTACTTATTCATGAAAAATCTCGATTGGGTCGATCCTACATTCCATGGTTCCAGCAATTCGACAACAGCATAATGGTTGGTACAATCTGTCGATTTCATTTCAATTGTAACTACATCTATAATGTTAGAAAGTGTCACGTAATATCTTATATTTCCCTTGACGGTTTCGATTGGGCTGGATCCGTAGAAGCCGAAAAGATATTTAGGATGAAAGAATTTAGTTTTCGTAGATTCAACTCGACTGTCGTGAAAGTAGGAATCGAAGCTGACTGTAACAAATTTGTCCAAATCTTCTGGAGTTATTCTTACAACAACATGCGTAATACCCAGATGATTCATTTCTTTCAGATCTAAATCAACGGTTTTTCTTGGCCGATATAAAGGATCGATTAAAATTCTCGTATTATTCGTCAAATTCCAGCCCCATTCACTAAAAAATATATATTAAGTTAAAATTAGTAATAAGTTTTATAAATAAATAATAATTTTTTTAGCAATAATGTATTATTCATGTGTTACCAAATTCCTTTTTTATCTTGCTTTTTAGATTCTATACACATGAACAGCCAATCCTTGTTTTCCAAGTTTACCGCATCAATGGTTAGAAAATCGGATTTTTGAGATAGTTTTACCACCAGATATATTGTAGACCATTTTTTAGATTCACTCTTATTGCTCCATACATACTGCCGAGATGGAATGTTTATCCATTTGCTATCGTCTTTAAACAGTACTTTTTCCTTATAATGATACAGCTTCTTGCCCGAACTATGCTAAAATTGCAATTAAAGAAATCGTTATTTTACGTATTGATGGAATAGTGTTATTGCAAAGATTGTAAACGATCATTACTTACTTGTAAGAAATGATAAGACAGGGCCTGCATCTTCAAATCAGGACTCGACGCAATTTTAAACGGCTTTTTCAAATGATCTACAGCATCAAATAGTGCACGCACGATCACGAACACCAGTTGTTTACACCATAAAATACTCAAATGATCTGTAGATTTCCAAACAGCCGGTACACTCGTGGAAAGGACATTTATATCTGCCGTAGGATCGTAAGTTTGCGCGGCAGTTACGAGTATGTCGCGTGGTCCACCTCCGATAGATATTACCTTCACTCCTGCATCCTTAAGTTTGTACAAATGTTTTTCCAATTCCTCATAATAATTGGCGAAGACATTATCAAGAACCAAGGCTGGAGTGTGCGGTGTGGCCAAGTTTATTATTATACTTGCAAATGAAGCGTTCATATTTGGTGCTAGTAAAAGAGCTCCTTTTGCTATAACGCCACCCTACGAAAGAAATACCGATTAATTTGTCAACTCTATTGTAGGATGATATACAGAATGTTTCAGAAATAAGTGGCCAAATTTTAAAAGCATATTCTATTGTAAGAATGAAAAAAGTCATAAACATGAGTCTGGAAACTTCTTTTCCAAGTTATAAATTTTTTATTTACAACTTTGATAAAAACACTTCATTAAAGAAATTGCTGTGTATAATTTTCTTCTGTATCATCAATCTTTTCTTTTTCTATCTCTATCTCTAATTTTTCTTATTTTTAATAAAGACTCCTATTTCTAATTGAAGATAAATAGAAGTACAATCCATGAGATGACAATGTGAAGTATGTTGTCTATGATAAATAAAAAGTGTTTACAACTTGGAAAGGAAACAGTTTCCGACCTACATATGACTTTTTTCATCTTTCATCTTTACAAGAGTAGAATATGTTCTTAAAGTTTAGCTACCTTTCTGAAACACCTTGTATATATTTGTATTTCTTACCATAGAATGACCGATCAGCACAACATTATCCATCTTATTTTTGTACAAAGCTAATATTGTCTTTATACAATGCGAGACATATACAGTCTGTTCCATAAGCACACCTAACATTAATAAATTTAAAAAATTGACAGTTAATATTATATAAAAAATATCAATACAGATGCACATCAATATTACTTGTATTATTTTTACCTCCATACAATGCAGAATAATCCTTGTTGAATGAAACAGTAAAGAAGTCAAAATGGAAGGGAGTTTTTCTGCTTTTCCTTAAACTTACCGAGGCAATGGAGCGTACTAAAAAAAAGAAAAAAAATGCAAATAATACATTAAAGTGTTTGCTATGTACCTATACAGATTTGTTAGAATTAATTTTCTGGAATGTAAATATAACAGAAACTAATGCAAACCTTGCTCATGAGATCCAGCATTGCCTGGTATAAAAAGAACTGGTATTCCAGAAAAATGCATCCTTCTCAATTTTTCTGTTACAAAACCTTCTCCATAGGCATATAACCCAAATCGTGGATATTTCTCTTCTATATTGTTGTTCAAAGATATTCTCTGAAATAAAAGAAATTGCTTAAGAATCCACATAAGAAACTGTACACTATTTCCATGCAAAATCTTTTTTTTTTTTTTGCTTTTAACAAATAAAATAAGTGCATGTTTATATTTTGACGATGAAACAAAGAGTGAAGTAAATTTAATTTTAAAAAATCAGACCTATAGTATAATAGATATGGAACAATTAGATAAGGATTAGGAAGATAAGCGTCTGTCGTGTAATCCCCACTTCTGTAGCAGACCATTTGGTAAAACGTCTTGTACGATACGTACCACATACTGCGGGTACTCGAACATGTATGTCATCTCGCATGTATTCTCTTCAAAATCGGTGACGTATCTCGCGACTCCAAGAATGTAGAGTAAAATGATCAGTGAAAAGCACGGCACCAGCGAACCGTATATCATTATCGATTTCATTGAAATCATCTCGATTATGTTTCCGAGCCTTCTGAACCTAATAATAACTGACAGTTATTATTTGTTATTCAAGTGACTCGAGATATTTTGATAAATTTAAATTATTCGGCACACACTTTTTTCTCGTCGATCATAATTCAAGTTATATAGGAACTTAATTGAAAATATATAAATTATATTATTCGATAATATATATTAAGATATTTAATAGTGATAATTGTGTATTAAGGTGTAAAAGAATAATAATTATACATACCAGAAAGACAGAGATTTCTATTGATTTAACGTTAAAGTTGAGCTCTCCCAAGGTTATGATCCGGTCAAATATTGAAAAAAACACAAGTTCGAATAGAAATTCTTGTCATGCGCAGTAATAATATATATATATATATATTACACAGCAATATTTCATGGGTCTGTTCTTTCATCGTTCCTTTCTCGTGTACGTACATAATTTACAGAGTTTTTCATTGAGAATGAGGCATGAGATTTGTTCTTTCTTGGGTATCAGAAAATTACGCGTTGAAAATTGACAATATTAAAATTTAAAACAAATCAAAACAAAAGGAACTATAAATTCTTCTTCCTGATTGGTCAATCGTCAAAAACGTTTCTCTACTCCAAAGTAAAGTCACTATATTTATAATATAGTGACTTTATTCCAAGGGAAAATTTTATTGGCGCCACTGAGTAATGTTCATCTCATCCGTTATCCGTCTATTTCCCATTTCCGTTTTGCATGCCTTGAAGGAAAGATGGCGAAGATACATTCACCACGTGGAGAGTTGCGTGATGAAGGGAAGAGAAAAAGGGATATTAGTAAAAGTAAAGAACAGAGTGCCTGCCCTAGAACAGATAACAAAATAAAGAAGATAATAAAGCAAAAAAATGCAGATTCACAAATTACGCGAAAGCGAAAACGAGCGAATTCGGAGGTGGAGGAGACACCACCTAAGGATTTCGATCTGAAGGATTTATCGAAAGAACATATTTTACAGTGCATTTCTGCGATTTTTCATTTAACTCAGGAACAGTTGAAAGAGAAGAACGACCTCCTAGCCACGGAGGTACAGCCGATATTTGTGCAAGTGACTAGCGTCAAAGTCCCAAAAGTGCCTCGCAGACAAATGAGAATGTAAATAAGTTTATGAAATTATTATGTGTACTTTTTACATAATATTCGATTTTTTCTATACTCTTAGAAGTCTATACTTACATGAAGAATCTGTAATTAATTCAAACTCTTGATAAAAGTTATTTTTTATATATTGGAATTAAAATTTTAATATAAATATTTTTTTTTCTCTATTATAGTTTACATGATTACATTTTATAAGTACCAATGGATCCTTATGAGATTTATAATCTGATTATAAATTCTACAATGATACATTGTACTCTAGTAACATATTGTACAGTATCTTTGATAAAATTCTAATATACCTGTTTTTTTTTTCTTTTGTTTATAGCTTATTACCATATTCAATAGTAGCGCCAAGCGATGAAGTTGCTCTGTTTGTTTGTGATTTACAAAGAGGAAGAAGAAAAGATTATGAACCAACAGTGGAGCATTACAAAAACCTATTAGACGAACATGGATGTACTCGTGTGAACGACATAATACCTATAAATCGAGTGAAAACTGAATTTGATCAATTTGAATTGAAGAAGAAGCTCATAGGCAGTTATGATCATTTTCTTGTCGATGGTCGGATCGCCGGTCATATGTCACACCTGTTGGGAAAGCATTTTGTGAAAAGACGGAAGTTGCCGACATCTATCAGAATGGAAAGCAAAGATTTGAAGCACGAAATCGATTATGCATTGAGGAAAACTACTATGCATCTTCACTCCAATGGCGATACTCATTTAGTTCAGATAGGGAATACATCTATGAGTAAACAGGAAATCTTGGAAAATATACTTGTCACTTGCGAAGATTTGAAAAAAAATTATCCTGGCGGTTGGGCGAACGTACGAGCTCTTAGGCTGAAAAGCACGACCACTTTAGCATTGCCCTTTTTTATAACATTAAGTATGTGTTAATTAAAACAGATTATTTAATTTATTAGCGATACACATTAGAGTTCCTAAATAAATTTATATATTTCAGAGAATAAAAATACAATTGATCCACTTGCGATTGTGGTACCGCCGAAGAGACCAAAAGCTTATCAGGATGTAGAAGGAGAATTATCGACGTTTTTGGGCAATACCACAGTTACTGTTAAGCCCGATGGTGAAGTTATTCTCAACAAAGAGAAAAAATTACAAAACAGGAAGATTAAGCCTAATAGCAAGGTTATCCTCAACAAAAAGAAAAAATTACGAAACAGGAAGATTAAGCCTAATGGCAAGATTATTCTCAGTAAACAGAAAAAATTGCAAAACAGGAAGAGCGCAAAGAAAAATAAATAAAGAATTGAGACAAAATAGAAATTATTGTTATATTTTATATAGTTTGAAATCTAGTAAAAAACAATTACAAAAATTCACTATTTCTAAATTTCTTATATATATATATATATATATAAATTTGGAATGTACTTGTATCTAAATTTTTAATTATTAATTTAATGTACTAATATTAATTTAATTAACATTAAATATATCACGCCTTATGTATATCCATTCGATTATTGCACTTAATATCAGATAAACATATATTATTGTTTAACAAATATTTTTCTTTTATTAATATGTTAGAGTTTGGAAATATTTGAAAGGAAGGATCTTTTTCCAACGTGAGCGATCAGTATAAAATAGTTTGATCCTTCTTGGATATACTTTGGTATCCGTTAGTCGGCAACGTCGGCAGACTGTTGGCGACACCGTTCGCATTTTGCATACTCTTGTACACATTTGTAGTATCCGTGACTACCTCAATCTCTTGAAAGTTTTCAAGTCTTTGAATATCTTCGTCCTTTCTTAATCTGGTGTTGGGCAATTTTCGTAATTTCTGGACCTGATGTGGATTGAGATCTAGCTCTTTGCAACACAGATACAATAGAGCTTGATATGTTAAATCACTCCGCGGTAATTCAACCTCGATGAAATCCGGATCTGCTGTATTGGCCACTCGGATTTTCAATACCAATTCTAAAACCGTATCAGTGCACATATCATTATGCATAATACATTGCATGTTAATGATTATTTGACAGTTTTGTAATTTTTTTGCAATTATACTATTTCAGATTTTGAATTAACTATATAAATACATAATTATACATGAAATAAATTACATTATATTAATTTTTTATAATTATATTTGCCGACTGTCAATATTATTAAAGGGGTATCAATTTATATCAAACCTTCTTGAGACGTCACGATAAATTTGCTTTCGTTGTATGTACTATTTCTGGTTTTCGAGAGATTTGCAGAATGCAGGAAATCTGGTTGGTTGTACGTGGATGTAACAGTATGTAATGATGATTCATTCATGATTCGTTGATTATCACCACTTATACCAAGAAGATACAAAATTTGTTGATTGCTGCACACCGATGCCGGAGTTTCACCTATATCGGATTGCACATTCTTATTAGCACCATTTTTTAGGAGTAAGGCAGCGACATCCAAGTATCCCTGTTTGCATGCCCAATGTAGAGCAGTCCTTGAGAAATACCAAAGAAATTAATACAATTATAAAAATATTTTGACAAATTTATCTTACACATTTGCATTATATCAGAGTGTGATTTTTCAAAGTAACGTACAAGATCCCTCTCAGCATACATGTTCAAAAGATGTTTATAAGAGATCCACAGGATATTAAAATATGTTTTAACATTCTATGGATTTCTTAAAAACATCTTTTGAACATATGTGGATTGTTAGGGATTACACATTCTGATAAATATTTTCTCATCTTTGTGCAAAGATGTCAAAGTGACAAGTGTCATTCAGTGACAGAATAGTATTATCAAAGTATTTTGATAAATTTATTCTATACATATTTGCATTTTATACATAGAGTTTTGGTTTGCCAAAATAAAATCTGAGATTATTTTTATTTTGACAAATATTTTCTGATCTTTGCGCGAAGATATCGAAGTGAAGCTGAAGTGACAGAAGTATGTACCATCCAGTGAGAGATTGTCGTGCGTTAACGTCGACACCTAAATTCACGAGTTCTTGCACGGCATCGGTGTCACCGACGCAGACCGCTTCCCTCAGACGCTCTTCGAGAATTCTTTCCATCTTGCGATAATCTACAATATGTCACATCTTTTTATAATATCAAATTCGAAGCGAAATCACACTTATATCATCTGTGACATCCAGACTGACGTTTAACAGAGAGGTAAAATCAAGCCTGTTCGTTCTACACTCGGCACTCGGCTTCTCCTCTTTCCTTCTCTCTCTCTCTCTCTCTCTTTCTTTCTTTCCGATACTGAAATGTCTGTCTCATCTCCAATGCAAAGAGTTTTAAAGAGTGTAAGTAAAACAAACATTGGAATTTTTCCAACAAAAAAAATAGAAAGATAATAAAAATAATATATGTAATAGAAATGTTATCAATTATTTAATTTAAATAGTAGAAACATTTTCGGGACTTAAAAATTTTTTATTTGATAGCGCGCGAGGATTCACTATCTGACAACCAATTAGAGTCTGTAAAACGTCCACCATGATGCGATAACTAGTAATTTTATCAAATGTGTTAAATACATTGAACTATATCCTAACTGAAATGAGCGCAGCTATTGTTCTTGGGTCACGTGACCCGTCTAGAAAGAAAAAGCAACATCGGGGTATAGTTCTCTTTTTCCAATACATATATACAATTTATGTAAAGTTAGGTTATATGTTATGTGCGAACGCGAATATAATCTCAATATAATATATAATAAATAATTATAGTGAAAAATCTAAATATCTAAATATATAATTGTAAATATGGTTATATTTTGAATAAAATATGTTTTTATAGTTATGAAGTATTTTCTTTCTTGATATTCTATCATATAAATATGATATGAATTATTTATATTATACACTATTTGTTAGTTTAATTGTTATTTTAATTTATTAAAAGCGTACTCAATGAGCGTATTTTATTTCTACCATGTATAAGATGAGAAAAAAGGACAGAAAGCCCCGACTCATGTTATCTTTGTCTAGACGGCAATGGTTCATAGAATATAGTTCAATAAAAATATAATAAAATTCATATATATATTTAATAAACAAATTAATAATAATTTAAATAATTTTATGAATAAATATATATAATAAATATAATAAGTACATAAATAATAAATAAAATATAATAAATATAAATAAATAAATAAATAAAGGTAATAAATAAAATAAGAGTCTCCACTCATTTGACAGATTCGCACGTTACGCAATACGCACGGACGTCGACCTAATATCGTTCCAAATGGAACAGCGGTTGGCAGCCATGGCTCGATACTCTTTGGCCCCTTCATCATCATATGTTTTTCCGCACACTGTCGCAAGTGTAACGTATATACACTTGCGAGAGCTGTTTAAGGCAGTGCCGACTCATCGCCGAAAAAAATCTCTACCAAAACACCGTTTTATTCTTATCGGCGGAAAAGGGGGTTAATTTTGCAATTGGGAATTGACGTAGACGCACCGAGGACCCGTCACAGCTCGGCAATATGATTATAACGTTGAAAAACTTACAGCAACAAACGTTCACGATAGAGATCGACTCGTCGCAAACCGTAAGTAAAAATCAGACGAGCGAGGGAGAGAGATTGACCTTTTTTTTTTTTTTTAAACGATTGACGGTACAGAAGATATGTGCTTATTATCGTTGCTAGGTCAAAGATCTGAAGGAGAAGATCGAAACGCAAAAAGGCTTCCCCGCCGAGCATCAAAAGTTGATATATGCTGGTAAGCAATGTAACCTTCATTCATCGGGAGCGATGTCGGAATGAAAGCGCCCGGCGCCTTCTTCGCGTAACCCAACGCGGCCTCTCCACCCTTTTATCACAGTGTATTAAGTGTTACGTAGCTCCCGCGCGTACGTTAAATATATATGTATATATATATATATATATATATATATGTATGCATGTTTCCTGGAGGGATAGGAATGATGTTGCAAAAACGCTCATAGGTTATGTTATTCTGGTATACGAATGTGTTAGGAGATACGCCAATTTTTGCTCCTGAGATTGATATATGATATATGCAAATGCTTACAGGAAAGATATTGGCAGATGAGCAACCGTTAACAGAATATAATATCGATGAGAAGAAATTTATAGTTGTTATGGTAACAAAGCCTAAAGCTGGTGCTACGCCCAAAACAAGTGAAGAGCAGCGTGCGGAGAGTGCGGATAATAAGGAAGAATCCACTAGGTAATTTCAATATTTTCCCACATCTATTGGAAAATGTTTATGTTATTTATTATTAATTATTATGCATATCAAGAGTTTGATAGATAGGTGTAAGTCCTGAATTATAAGTTTATAGGAATAAAATGTATTAAGATTAAGAAGAAATGTATCAAAGTTAGACTTTTATAGAGGAATACAATTTTCATTTGGCTAAGAAGATATTGGAAACACTAATATTTCATTTTTTAAAATATATACATTTTAATATTAATTAATATCATAATTAATATTTTTTAAATATAATCTTCATCTAAAGTGATCAGATGTTTTTTTGCCTCGATGCAGGATGTGTCCAAGAAAGCAAAAAAAAAAAAAAAACCTTAATAAAACATGTGTTTATATTTTTATACATTTATTAACATATATAACTTCAGAAGAGAGAGAGAGAGAGAGAGAGAGAGAGAGAGAGAGAGAGAGACAACAATAATAAAAATATGTTAAAAAGTTGGAAAGGATCAATCTTTCTCCCTCTCTTAACACTCTGGGACATTTTCCGGAACAATTTTAATACGGGATAAAGAGCTCAAATCTGGGACTGCCCCGCACAATTCGGGACGTCTGGTCACTATCTGAATCTCATTTTTCAAAAAATTAGAAATATACCTCTCTGTTATGAAATCTTTGATAATGATATAATATGACACATCTTATATTCTTCTTTTAATTACAATTATAGCTCAGCAACTACGCAACCTAGTTCGAATCCTGTTCAAGAAACACTGCGAGCAGCTAGTAATGTGCAAGAGCAACCCGCAGTACCTACACCGGCGGCTGGTCAAGCAGAAAGTGCCTTGCTAATGGGGGAGGATTATAATACTATGGTAAACAACATTATGGATATGGGGTATGTATAATGAAGAAGGAACAAATTGAATGATAATCAGTAATATTTATATGATATTTTTATTTTTCTTTTTTCCTTTTTTTGTATTAGGTATGAACGTGAACAGGTCGTACAAGCATTACGTGCGAGTTTTAACAATCCTGACAGAGCTGTCGAGTATCTTCTAACAGGTATACCGGCGCAACTCTTTGAAGATCCACCTGAAGATCCACCAGAAGCTCAGGATCAGCTAGAGAGTCAGAGTCAAGATCCATTGGCCTTCTTGCGTATGCAACCACAATTTCAACAAATGCGTCAAGTTATTCAACAGAATCCACAGCTGCTGAATAATCTTCTTCAGCAAATTGGTTCCACTAATCCCGCCTTGTTGCAGCTTATTTCTCAAAATCAGGAAGCGTTTGTACGCATGCTCAATGAACCTGGTTAGTCTTGATGTATATTACAACTGAAAAGAGAATAATTATTTAATAATATTAATAACATAACAATTGACATATTATAATTTGACCTATTTTTTTCATGTAGTGGAACCTACTACAGGAGCGGGGGCGCGAGTTTTGCCAACATCTGGAGGAGGCGTAGCGTCCGCAGCTGCAGCTGCAGCTGCAGCTGCAGCGGCTGCGGCGGGAGGCGCTGTAAACGGCGGAGCTGGCACGGGTGCAGCTGCGGGCGTCGTAGGATCCGGTACAATCCAGATAACACCACAGGACAGAGATGCTATCGAAAGGTTGAAGGCGTTAGGTTTTCCAGAACACTTAGTTGTACAAGCATATTTCGCCTGTGAAAAGAATGAAAATCTTGCTGCTAATTTCCTACTCTCGCAAAATCTCGATGACTGAATCAATCATTTAATTTCGTGTGACATTCGATTAAAAAGAAAAAATAAAATAAAAAGGACTGAAAGAGGATGAATGATAACATCATTATCTCATTTTGGTCTTACAATAATCATCTTTACTTTGTATATAGATATACACGCAAATATCTATACTATTTTATTCATTGTGTAGATAAAAAAACCCTTGGTGTGTTTGGTAAGCGACTGAATTTAAGATAAGCGCGTATATCGTAACATTACGTATACCAACTCTCTTCTTTCATACTTTTAAAAACATTTTCATTTAACATATAATACATTTAACACATTTTTATGAAAGAAAGAATTGTTGCTTACAGCAAACGGTGTTATACAATCCATCCTTATACAGCCTATGAAATGCTCTATCATAAGAATCTTATGTTTCTTAAAATATATATGGAGCAATATATAATTTTGTTTTTATATTAGAAAGCCTACTGTTGTATGGAATACTCTGCGGACAAATACCTTGCAGTAGTTATATGTATACACACAAACATATATATATATATATGTACATGTATATTTCAATATATTATATATATTGTATATATACTATATATATATATGTGTGTGTGTGTGTGTATTATATATATATATATATATATATATTGAGAGTTGCGAATATATTATAAATTGGAGATATGTTCACTCTCATGTTACAGATATGTTTTACATATCTAGACACATTTACAAATAGGTAAATTACACTTTGTACATTTATTCGGCTTTCTGATATAAAAATTATAGAGTGCATCCGTTTATGTATGTGTACTTGCGTATATCCGTATTTATGTATGTATGTACAAAGAGACCTACTTTTAAATGCTAATATTGAAAAATTGATTTAACAGCTCTCTCGCATGTGTCACAATCTGATAAACTAAGAGCCTATTATAAAAAAAATAGCCTGCCATATATATAATTTTATTTTTATTCAATTTTTAGATCTCAAAAATTACGATATTTGATATGTAAATATCACATTATTAAGTTCTTGCTATTAGTAAGAAGTTTGTTTGCTTACCACAATACATAAATTGATTGGAATTAATAAATTAAATTGAAATTAATATATAAAACAGCTATATGGAACACTATCTATTAATACGCTCCAAATTATTAACACTTGAACATTAATTGTTATGTGTATATTATGTTGGAAATCTATTAAAACGCGCCCTAAAATGTGGTATAATATTATAGATTGTATTCTAAATTTGTGACGTGTAATTTTACTTTTTTTTATATCATAAAATAGCAAGTGATATTTAACAGTTTTCTTTGCATAATAAAAGATTAATTATTAGATTTATGCACATTGCATAATAACATTACATACATACGTATGTACGTACTTATGCATGTTACAGGAAATTCTGAATTTGTATCATACAGTTACTTATTAATATCATTAAAACAATAATAAATATTAAAAAAAAATTTCCATTGCTCGTATATTTAGTAAAAATATAATAGAGTAAAGCAAAGGACTATTTGTTGAAGAGTTTTAATGCATTTTCACAATTTATTATGCTAAATCAAATTTTATTCATTTTTTTTTTTTTTATAAAAATGAAGTTATCAATAGAAAACAATGCTGTTAAAACAAGAATGCACTCTGTTGTGTGCTCAATATACTTGTAATACATAGTATAAAATAAATTACAATTTTATTTAATATAATCAAGTACATTGTATTACTGCCTAAAAAATAGTTTTTAAGGAAGACTTAAAATCTCTTTTTTTTTCTCGGTTTTATATATGTATGTATACATAAAAGATAAATATCATAATTTTTCTTCTATTACACTGATCATTTTACAAATAAAAATAAAGAATAGTAATTTAAAGAAGAATGTTATATCGCTGTAGTCTATAGTATTATGAAAGAATATATATATATATATTTGTATAAAATGGCCAAAAAGTATGATACGTACAGATATAAATTAGAAAATCTATATTTTATATTTTAATTTACATAAGTTTTAAGTTGAAGCTTTTCTTGAAAATATCACACCTTTGCTCTCAAGATCCTTTGTAGCTTCCTCTATTTGCTGAAAAAGAAAGTGATAACAAAGAGATATTGACACATTACTAAAGTACAAATATATTTTCTTATAGATATAAGACAAACTAACTTGTTGAAGCTCAATGGCTGCGCTATTGCAATTGTTAAAAGTGAATACTCTGTACAAAACGACAGTAGCCGCATACAATCCGAAGAGGAACAAACAAATAATCGGAAGAAAAAGTATAATTTCATGCCATTCTTTAACAAATGTAGAGTTGCTTGTAATCGTAGCAAGCCAGATGCCAAAAATCACAGTTGCACCCGATAACCACTCCAGCAATTTTGTCATCTGCAATATATATATATATAATTTTTTTTTTTAATATTATATTATCATTAAAATGAGATAAAATATTTGTTAAAAAAATATTATATACGAAATTTAAAATTAGAAATATAAATACAGGTTATAGGTAAATGACAAATGCTAGATTATAGAACACGTATATAGTATACGTATGTAAAATGTAAAGCTTGTCATATCAATTTTATCGAGCTTTAAATACGTTGCATAATCAATTAATTTAATGTTAATATGTTCCACATACGTTTTCGAAATCTTAACCTTAAAAAGCTAGGACTCGTGGACACACCATAGAGATAAGAACTAACTCAAGAGAGTGAACTCGTGCGAGAAACGTACAAACTGTGCTATACATCTATAAGATTGCACTTCACCAATCAAATCTCTGCCCTTTTATTCTGCTCGGTCACAATTGTAATTTTATATATGTATCGAATAAATAATTGATGAATAAATAAAATTATTAATTATAATGTCCCATTACTCATTTATTATCTAGTTTTATTGGGATATTTATTGGGAAATTATAAGACATTCTATAAGGAGGACGTGTAAGGATGCAAATTTCTTACAATTTTTTCTAGTTATTTACACATATTTGTTAAACCAAAATTTATCAACTGGTGATATCCATTTGTGGCAACCGAGCATGTTATTTTGAACCATATATTTCCAGGTCCAAAGATGCTGATTATTATTTTCCTCCCACTTCTCTTTAGCTGCCTTTTTATCCAAAATTTCTTGACTGACAACTTCGGCTTTGAATGGCAATATACATGCTATTTGGGTCAATACTTTTTTTACCTAAAACAAAGAATTATATGTATTATGTTCTTGTTTATTCATATTGTGTTAGCTGCTGTCAGAATAGATTCCATAATATATAATACAAGAATCTTCAAAATTATATATATTATTATAAAATATAAATTATTTTGAAAAATGTTAAAAGAGATAGTATATTATCAAGATACCTCAAAAAATTCACAATGACCGCCAACTTCTACGATGACATGTCCAGCTTTAATTGGAGTAACATAGTGGTCAATGGAACCTTTACCACCGCCCATACGGTGTCCTAGCCCCTAAATTATAAAAATCATAACTGTTAGCTCAGAAAAGTACTTGACATTTATTTATTTATTTAATTGTTCAACCTTTTTTGTAACTGGTTGCCACGGTGGATTTACACGCCAAATTGCAAACATTGTGTTGGGATTGAGTGTTCTGACAAGTTTTAAACGAATCATCTCTAAATGACTATATTTTAATCTGCCACCCCCTGTTGCCTGTATAGTTTAAGAGCGTAAATTAAATATCTCTATAACAATAGAAAATAATTAAATATCTCTTCTTGACATTACATATGTAGACTTACAATAATACCATATTGCTTGTATAAAAGGAAATTGTGCACCTCCTCTGGACCACGCATGTACCTCAATCGCTTTTGCATTTTAAATATACGTATTCCTGGTGGATATTGTGGAACTTTCTCCATTATTTTAAGTTTTCGTCGTTCAGGATATTCAATGTCTAGTAATTATAATTTTGAATTACAAAATATCTCATATATAAATATATAACAAGTAAATTATGTATATATATTTACCGCCATATTTTACAGGCAGAGGGAAGATTTTTAAACCAGCTGCCGGTGTTATTGATATAGGTTGCCAGCCTGTAAAAAATAGCATACCGTTAGAAATAACGAAACTCAAATTTAGATAAGATTTTATTAAATGTAATGTCTTATTTTAAAAATATATATTATATTGAAAACTTACTAGAAAGTAAACTTCGCACTATATTTCTGGATGCTTGCATCATTTTTAAGAAGAGATATGTATAATTTTTGTTTATAATTACACAATATAAGTGATTCAATTATTTTAATTAATCAATGAGATACATATGACAAAATTCGTAAATATATTTCAATATTTTTTCATTTTGTCAAATTTTTTACATAGGTTAGAATTTAATGTTCTACCAGAGAAAAACATAAGAGACGCCATCGTTTTTCTTCAGACGCTTTTTCCCCCGGGACAGTGGCGCTAACTGGATCCATTTTATAGCCGGCGGAACTACATGGCTGGTTCCACTTTTCGATGCCACGGTAACGACCGATTGGTTCGTGTCTAGATTTATAATTGTACATTGGAAAAGTACACGGAAATATTATAGGTTTATTAATATATATTTCATTGTATACTATTTATTATCTCACATCTTTTTTCATTTTAATACATATCATAGATAACAATATAGCTATATGTACTGGTAAAGCACAGCGAAAAGAGATAGCCCGCTGTTTCGCGGTCGCTAGGAGCATAGCGAGAAGAAACAGCCCATTGTTACACGGTTACTAGCGTAACAGTGGCTTTTCTCGTCTCACATGCTAATACTTACACAAATTTGTCAATATTTTAAAATTAATTTCTCAATAATTATTTCGAAAATCGCAAAACGATACGGAATTTTTTTGCTCAGTTTGATTTGTTCTATGTCTAAAAGAAAGATTTTTCACAAATTACAGGACACCCTGTATACATATATAATACATATGTATATATAATGTCAAATAATAATATATAATATCAAATAAAATATTGTTAATGTGACTGCCATGGAAATAATTTATTTTAGGTAATTTATCACGTAGAACACGGAGCAATACGGACGAATCCAGAAATTTTTATTGCTGACAAATATTATAAGGTAAAATTTTGTACAAGATATTTCAATTATTAACATTATAATCGTAACTCTATATAAGTGATTCAGATGCTAAGTAAGTTTTGATTTTTTTTTCAAGAGCGACTGCAAAACTTTATTTCTCAAATTTTAATTTTTCGAACTAATACTTCACATCTAAGTCAAGAGTTTCATATATAAATTTATAATTACTATTTATATATATATATATTTATTATTAATAAACGAGTTATTTATTTTTACATTTTAAAAATTTGTCAAAATTTTTGGTTTTTAACATATTATAAATATGCTAACGTACTTTATATATTACATATTATATGTATATGTATTAATAATAAATACTACAATAATCTGTTTTAGGTATTCAAATTTTTAATTAATTTTAACTTTGAAGAAGTAAAATAGAAGAAGTTGATTTTGACATACTCACATTATCTATCGAATGTAAGATAGAAAAACGAAGACGCCAAATACAAAATTTTCAAGTTATTTCAAAATTCAAGAGTGAATATCAGTGATTATGAGAATCACAATATGTAATGGCATGCACGTTACATATTTACTATCTTCACTATCCGAAAGATGGCGATCAAATTAAATCGAATAAAAATTCGAAATTTCTGGTCGGATTTGAACCCGAGATCTTGGGCAAGTGAGCAGACGCTCAACTCACTACGCCAGAATCGCACTGCATGTACATTACATATTTATTATCTTTATTATAAGTAGTTTCTCGAAATAAACTTATGTTCTGTCAAATATAAGGGAAGAGGATGGGTAAAATAGAGAATATACATATAATATCCTCTATTTTCTTTATCCTTATTATATGTAATCTTTCTTGTAGAATATAAAATATTAATAGTTAACATCTTTACTTGAAGAAATTGTCACTCTATTATTTAAGACATCATGTATTGTAAGTAAAATAAATAAAAAGAATATTTATATTTAGATATTTAGTAAAAAAAATGATACATAATTATACTTGATGTACACATAATAAGCAAATTTATGTTATTACAATAAATTATAATAAATACGAATTTTTGTATTATTTTATTGACACAATATATATATATATAATTATAGAATCTTTTGTTTGGGAAATTTTCAAATCTTTTTACTTTTTTTTAAAAAAAGAAAATTCATACAGTTTTATTTTACAATAAAAATTTGTTATCAATAAATAAATAAATAAATTCGGTAAATATTATAACGTCAATTATTATTATATAGTATATATACATTATACATATATATGATCGCCATATACATTATTGTACCTGTACATTAGATAAAAAAACAATATAAAATATAAAATAAAACAAGCAATAGAAATTAATGAAAAACTAAATGTTAAAAGTAAAAAATAATTATAAATAAGTACGGATATGAACAAAAATATCGACTCTAATGCGCAAACTCTACACACAAATATTTGCCGAATTTGATCACTTACAATTCTATAAGTATTGAAATTTTGACTTTTTTGTAAACATATTTAAATCCAGATAATTTTCGAAATATATCATTAAAAAATTGTTTAGTAATTATGCGACACTCAGCACGCCTACCTGCATACCTGTTACACTTACAATTAGTATTTCAAAACCAGGATGATCTAAAATCACACTATCAGCATTTAATTTGGTTTATTATTAAAGTAGAGGATATTTTCATTAAATATTATAACAGTTTTATTAAGTAAAATATTAACTGTTTTTTAGTCTTATATTAAAAATTATTCGTTTCAATAATTGTATTGCTATTTTATTAAAAAAAATAAACAAATATACATCATAAATTTTGATGCATAAGTTTTACATTAGATTCAAAATTAAACAAACAATTTTTTTATCAAAGTAAAGATTCAGATTGAGATCAAGTGTATGTACATCTCTATCACTACGGAAATGGCTTCTTTATTTATAGTTATTTAAAAGCAATTAAGTACATATTACGACTCGTGATTATTAACAAGTATATTTTATTGAAAAAAACAACATATATATATGCTTTGAACGTTTATCCATTTAAAATTTTTATCTTAATATCGAAACTGAATGATGTTCACGACAAGATTAATAAATACAATGTGTATGACAATAAAAATAAAAATAATTAAATAAAATAATTAAAAATATATACAAAAAATATATAAATGTTGACAAATTATTCGCTCATAATAAAAAGGAATAAAAGTATAGAATAATTTTTAATTCCTCATAAATTCTTTCCAGAAATTATTACTTTAAAATTAAATGTATAGTGAAAGAGTTAATTAAACCATATATTGATTTATTATTATATGCTATTGCGTTTATTGACCTGGCCTCTTTATCATTTTGACTTTAAAAATTGTTTACATATCATATTTATTATGATGTCAAGTGTTGTTAAATCTCCTTTGAAGAACAGTAAAATCGAACAGATACAGGTATATTCTCGACATTAACATAAATAAAGACTTAGTAATTAAACAGTTAAATTGTTATTTAAAAACTGAATTCTCATCAGCAGACAATTTTAATATACAAGGTGAGTTATTACAAAGAAAGAATACTTATATACGTTTTTTTGTCAATAAATAAAATATTTACAATTTATACGTTGAGGACAATTTGAAAAATTTCAAAACGAACTGGAAAATAGAAATAATGTAATGTTTTTATCCCTAATCGATTTTTTTTTAATATTAAGATTATTAATTTGTGGTATAGAGTATTTTAATATAGAAAATTACAACTGTGTATTATGTTATCTTTGAAATATAAACTCAATTCAAAATCAATAAACTAATAATTTAGAAAATTTAAAATTGTTATACAATATTTAATTGTTACAATAAATGCATAAAAATATTTTTTGGCATATATATTTTATTTTAAGCATTTGATAATATATATTTATATACACAACAAGTATTTAAATTAATTTTATAATAAAATACACATGAAATTTCACACAAATTTCTGAAAACTGTGATGAAGCAATTTAAAAGCCAAAATCGTATTAGATGTATTTAATATAAAAAAACTACAAAATAATTATGTTCTTTTATATTTAATATTTTCAATATAAGGCTCTTAATATTTACAAACAAACAACTATCAACTTAGGGGTGTAGAATTTTCAAAAATGAGAATCTATTTCTTGATAAATACACCAAGTAAAATATGTGCATTGTGCACGTTTCTATTTTCGCGGAAAAAATTAATTTCTAAAAACGCATTAACATCTGCGTGGTGTTTTTATTTGCTAGGTTGATAGTTGTTTATCTTTTATATTTGTCTTTTTGGTTAAAATATTTAATTAATCAACAATGAAAAAGATTTTCTGTTTCTTTTTTTTTCTATTTCTAACTATTTCTGCTTGTTTTACATATTTTATTCATTTTTAAGTTAGACGATGCTTAATGTTATAGGTATTATTTTTTTATTTGTTTTGCCTAACGATATGAAATCTTCATGCAGATATTAAAAGAAAAAATTGAAATGGCGTTCCTCAAGCTGTTGTTAAGTTGCAGTCTATTATTTATCATCGCGATGGCTTATGATACGGATCCTTTATCCGCTGTTCCGGACAATATAATTAAGTCAAGCCATTATAATATTAAATTTATATTATTTATTAAACAAAGCTTCTTTTATGGTGAATGCAAAATTTCCATAAATATTTTAAATGCAACGAGAAACATAAGCTTCTTTGCGGAAAACCTGGGTATAATTGACATGATGTTAATTAAGGATATATATAATTTTAAGGAAAATAAAAAAGAAATTATTGTGACTGAACCCACAACAAATTGATATAACAATGAAACGCACATAACAGATGCTCATTTCTTATATGAACTATCATCCGATAATTTTGTCTTGTATATAATTTTTGCCGGCACTATAGCTGGTAACGTAGGAGGGTTTAGATATAAGTGAAACGGATTATTTACCGTAAGTAATTGTTAAGTTGTTATGAATTACTATACAAGAATCACCATATTCATATTACTATTCCATACAAACTATTACAAATAATTAATAATTGATAATTAATAAAATTTTATTATTTAAACATAAATTTTACTTATTTATGCTAGAGATGGTCCGAATTGAAACCGTAATGTTTGTTTGACTTTGTGTGACTTTATCGTCTTTGAAATACACATACATATTATATATATATATATATATATATATATATATATATATATTGTGTATATTTGCATTTTGAAGTACTACGTGTTAATTCTTATTAGTCTTGAATGTTATTTAATTAGTAAAATATTGCTTTTACACATATCATAATATTTTTTAAAAATAATTATGCACATATAAGTACTTACATGTAATAGTCAAATTCTTTATCTTAATCAAGAGAACTATTTCTTTATCGTATTTACTATTATAATAATAAAATTATAAAATTAAAAGGACGTTTGTGTATTAAAAGGTACTGCTTTGTATTGTTTATCTACTTTAATTAAAATTTACGTTAATATTTTGAACATTAATATTATCTATATTATTTACATATGAATTAATACAAAATTCATCAAACATTTTTTTGATCATAATTATTTGATGAATTTAAAGTAAATTTTTTAGCGAAATTATCGAGACATTTAATATAATTTTCGAATCAAAAGCAATAAAAGAATGAGTTTCTTCAATTAAACATTGGAGATTTTAAATAACCAAAATAGAGCTCTTTTGTCAATTTTAAATAAAGTTTAATTTGCAGATTAGCTATAGAAATAAAAAAAAACTTACATAATACAATTGAATAGAAACCGTAACGTTTACGATTTTTGATTTTATGTAACTTTATCGTTATTGAAAAACACTTACACAACGCACACGCAATATTTTAGTTTTTTAAATATTTTTATATCAGCAATAGTAAAATATTTTTCGTTATTTAATTCTTGTTGTTAAAATGTGATATAGGTCTATAATATGCTTGTCCGCAACGAATTTTCAGTCATATTCAGTCCGACAAATATTTCCATGTTTGATGTGTTTACATTGGTCACCTTTACCATTTCTATAAAACATAATGGAAATTATCGAGCTTTATCAAATATGCCGATAGGGGATGAGATACTTGAAAGAAATAATATGTGTGTAATAGACATATTTCGAAACCACACAATAATATCCACTTACCTTGACTTGTTGTTGTGATTAAATTCGTTGTTACTCGTGGTGAAAAGACAACTGCCCAAATGTAGTATCGAAAGCCTTTAAAAGCACACGCAAAATTTGCGTACGATATTATTATATTATATAATATTATTACATCTTGTTTCTTTGGATTATAATTATATAATTATATACTTTACATACTATACATAATTATAATTTACTAACACGAATTAATGTAATCTTTGTTGTATTAAGTTACATTTCTGAATACTTTACCACATACAAGTACAGAAACAATTGCGAAGAAAGAATTAAAAGCTATAGATAAGAAACTAGTTGTATAATAAAAACCCTATGTACATATCTCTTGTGTAAATTATTATTCTTCCTACCGTCTTATAATTTTCGTCATATTATAGTTTTACGCGCATTCCTCTTACTAGAGAAAATATTTTGTTTCACGTCTATAAAATGAATGAGTGTAACATAGGTGCAACTTAGACGTTCATTATGCGTTTTCTCAGCTTCTCGCGCGATTTTTCTTTCTATAATTTCTCGGAAAAATATTGTAAAGACAGTTGAGTTCAAATCGTAATAAGATACATTATTTTCTGTTTATAACAGTCTGCAAGATTTTATTTTTTATTATGACAGAGATCTTAACGTTAGAAAAAGTTCTTGCTTTTCTAAAAGTAGATCTAACGTTTGCTTCTTGCTGGCCACTTTCAGTGGAAGCCACAAAGTCTCAAAAAATTCGTAAAAAGATATTTCGATGGTGTTGTTGCTTGAATGGTATGATAATGTCAATATCGTTATTTTATACATCAGCTCTCGAACATGACAATATGTTTCTTCTTATGAAAGTGGGTTGCGAGCTAAGTGTTTTTCTACAAGTTCCGATACAGATTACTTTTTTTACGCTTCAGAGTGATCGTTTGCAAGTAAAAATAAAAAAGTTACATCTTTATTAGATTAATCGTAAATTTAATTTATATTTGCATGTTTGTATCAACAGAATAAATATTAATTACAAATAAGTTTTTTAAATAAAATAAAATTAAAATAAATCTTAACCCTTATTCCGTATTGGTGGGTCATTTTTGTCCGTGATTTTTCTAACAACACGTCAATTTCTCGAAAACAAATAATCATAAAATAATATATTTAAGTAAATTATTTTTCAAATTTATTACTTTAGTCTTTATTTAGAATGTTTAAAGAAGGTATATACATTTTTTTCAGATTTTTTAAAACACTTTTACATATTAATAAACTTATCGAAAATACGCTGATCCACCTGTACAGTTAGAAGATGCCAAAAATCATCAAATGTTGGAACAATATGTACTCGTAAATATTGTTTTGATAAACCATAGAGATATTCGATTATAGAGCACGCGAATACGTTAGCCCGTAAGTGAATGTGATGAAGGAATAGAAAGGAAACGCTGCATAAGACCCCTCGTGTCCTTGTCTACGTTTCTTTTTTTATTTTGGCATCATGTTTTCGGCTCCCTTGCGTGCTCTATATCTAATATGGGATAAATACGTTTATTTGTTTATTTTATACTGTAGGATTTTAAACTGACCAGCAATATTTATTTCCTTTTTTTTATTGTTTTACTTTTAAATTGTGTTGTGTAGAGAAGAATATATAAAATACATTTATAAAAATATACAATAGAAACAATTTAAAAATAATTAAAAATAATTACAACTAATTCAAAATTATTCATAAAATATATTTCACATATATCATCATATTATTATTATTTCAAATATATGTATTTTTGTTTTAAAAATTTTATCTCTTATGCAAATGCAAGAGGAAATGACTTTTTGCTACTAGATTATGTCAGAGTATAATAGTTGTATCGCGTGATGTCATAAAATAATGACACTTTAGCGATGTACAATCGCGGATAATAGGACATTACAACTATTTGCACAAGTTACAATATATAAGTGCACTACTTAAAGCGAGCTCACATCATGGCTTACTAATAACGGGAAAGCATTCTTCGCGAGCAGTACGACTAATTAAAGAGACAAATTGTCGATATATCAGACTGTGCAGATACTCATAGTGTTCTATTATTTGCGACGAAGTGTTATTATCTCATGACGTGCAATACAACTATTACATCCTCAAATAATCCGGTAGTGTAAAACGCCGTTTCCTACTTGTATAATGTTAATAAAAATCAGTAAAGCTTAGTCCTTTTGAGAAGAATCATCATTAAAAATCTGTGCACAACTCCGTTTCGTTTACGGAAGATTGTTTCAACATTTATTAATATATATTGTATTATTATGTGTAAAAATCCAATTTATTGTCAATACATACTTTATTCCAATTTAGCATTTTTTACATTTTAATTTTTATGATATAAAACGTATTTATATTCTCTCTCTTATCATTGTAGAAATACTTTGATTTTTAAACAGACGCTTACATGATGATATCCGTGGATGCCACATGTCATCTTAATCATTTTATTTATGCCGCTTTGTCGATAAAATTTGTAATTTAAACAATTTTCTATTTCTAACTAATATTTAATTTTATTTTTAACAAACAAATGCAAAAATAGAAATACAGAAAAATAAATTTTCTATTGTACGTAAATATAAACATTTCCTTTAAGAATGAAAGAAAGTTAAAATTTAAACATTCTATAAACTTCCAAACATTTTTCATAGATATCTGTGTATTTTTTTTATATTATAATAAGTGAGAGGAATAACTACTACGTCGCTGTTTAATTGTGTTCAACATTTTCAACTAGGATCTAAAAACTATATCTCCGGTAATATGGCTGTAAATGAGTCAAGGGTAAGTACAAAAACACCCATAATTGCGCATATTATAGTTAATATATTTATATAATTAACAATTAACTTACACAAATAATCATTGTCAATATGATATAAAATTATAGATTAAAAACACAAAACGTAAATTTGTTTCAAATATATGCAAAAATTTGTACTGTGTTTCATTTAAATAAAGATTTATCTATTATTTTTAGACTTTTACTGTGGAAAATAACGTTTACAAAGGAGAAATAACATGTACGCCTAAAAGTATTGGAGAAATATTGTGGAATAACATTAAAAGTCATGGAAATAAAATTGCACAGGTAAGGTAATACTTAGACGTAATGTCAATATTAAATGTAAGAGAAGAAAACTTTCAGAGTTAACAATGCTTATATAATATAAATTTGCATACTAATTTCATAACGAGTAAACATTTTCAAGAAATGACATGAGATATTATATTTTAATACCATTCAATGGTAATTTAATAATAATTAAGTAATTTTGTAATAAAATGCACGTTCTATGATTTTAAGACACTCTGTACAATATCAATAATGTCACAAATTGATGCATGCACTGAACAAGTAGTTACGTATGCAGAGTTACAAAATAAAGTTGTAAAATGCGCATTGTGGTTACAAAAACAAGGAATCAAACTTTGCGATATTGTCAGTCTATGCACAAGTAATCATTTCAATTCCTTCGTGCCCTGCTTGGCGACAATTTATGTCAACGCGATCTTTAATCCGTGGGAAGAAAACATGAATTTGCAAGAGTTATCCTGCGATGACCATTCAAAAGCATTGTTACGTTTTATTCGATTAATAATTACAAATAATATAATTCCAACAACAGCAAATGTAATTTGATTTATCTCGAATTCATTAGAATTTATTTTATTTATTATTTAATTGTGTATTAACATTTATATGTATCATTTATTTTATCTAGTGTTTTTTTATTTCATGAAATTTTATTAATTATGCGCCATTTGTCATTAGAAAGCGTGTTTATGTTATGCGGCTGACTACTCCGAAAATGATATTCTGCACTGAGAAATCCGTGAACGTTATTTTGAGCGCGATAAAAAAGAGCAACAGCAATCCCATTGTTGTGATTTTCGGCAATCACCTCAACGTGATCTCATTTTTCGATATTTTGACCATGTGCAGCGATGCGGAAGTGACGACATTCCATTATGTCGAGTGCAATGTTATGTCGACAGGAAAAAGACCATGTGCATAATGCATTCGTCAGGCAGCACGGGACTGTTGAAAGGAGTTGAATTATCCAATTACTGTCTGTCGTATGTCAGCAAAGATAAAAACATAGATTTTACCGATACGCCGATTTGGTTCTCAACACTTTATTGGGTTTTGGGAGTAATGATGAATTTGTTTTCGATCGTGCAGAGTGCCAAAGTAATTCTTTATCCAGAATTCGATGAAGAGATGATATGCTTATTAATTGAAAAATACAAGGTAACAGTTGTAAAGAAAATATATAGGAACACTTTTCTCGATTTTATTATTATGATTTATTATATATAAAAGATAAAACAGGCAAAAACTCTTTATGTAAAAAATTAAAGATTTTTTTATTCATTATTATAAATGAGCAAATAATTTTAAATTTATCTTCTTCTCTAACTTCAGAAAAATAATAACTGACAATGAGACATATTAATTTAATTGTTTTTGCTAAAGACCATTTTATTCTCAAGAATTTCTTGAGGCTCCCGAGGCTCACCGCGGCTATATTGGAATAGTGACGTCATAAGCGAGAAATAATACTCTGAGAATTCTTGCGTGCAAGTTTTCAATAAATAGATATTTCGATGAAATAAGACTACAGATCGGTTTAGCACATTTGTAAAATTGTTTGAACACTAAGCTATTCCCTTGACAGTTAATAAATAGCCGTAAAATGAGTGTCAAAATAATCCCTATTTACACAAGAAAATACGCGGTTTGACAGCTGTCTAAAGAAGTGGAAAATGTTCCCTTTACATAGTATATTCCTTGTTAAGCTTAGTTTGCGGACAATTTTACAAGTGTACTAAAACGATCTATAGTTTATTTAAAGAGGGCACGCAAGAATAATTTGGCTGTCTAAACGTCACTTTCACGCCTAATAGAAAAAAAAGAAACAAACAATGCGAGATAAAAAGAGAGAACACTAATGACTTGATTCTTATTTCTATTGTAGTTATATTTGTTATCACCGTCAAACTTAGAGTTTCTCGGCGACTACTCGGGAACCTTAATAATTCAATATTGTGTAAATTTATCTCTGTCAAGGAAATAATTATATATTAAGTATATATATTATCATACTTCTCTTGTTAATATTTAAATGTCTGAAAAACTTGCATTTCTCAATAAGAAAAAAATTTATTTTAACGATTCAAGTATTAAAATATTACTATATAATAATTTAAATAAATTCAAGATATAATACTAAAAAATATTATTTTTACATGATATTATTATATTATTTATTAAGAAAATTAATTATTATGCATTTTATATTTTTGCATGCATGATAATAATATGTAATATAATGTAAAAGGCTAAATCGTTTTGATCTTGCTATTTAGATAACTACGGTTTTTCTGACCTCGAGTATGATCCACCGATTTCTCAAAGCGGGTTACATAAAGAAATTTCCATTACTATCTTTAAAAGTCATATTCTTCGGTGGTGGACCAATTAAACCAAAAACACACGAAGAAATAAGACGCATTTTATCACATGTTCAAATATTACAATGTTATGGTAGATTATTATTCTAATATAATACAACATATTATAAATATAAATTATATATATGTATATATATATTGTTGCGTCCGTGATGTCTGTGTCGTCCGTTTTCAAAAAAATATTGATTGACTTTCTCAGTTGAGCCGGAAAATTAATATATCGATCGGTCCGAAGTCGTCGAAGACAATCGAAGAAGCGTCGCGCGGAGACAAATATTTAGAAAAGAGAGTTCTCGTTCTGGATTTCGATCAAGAGAGATTACTAATGAGCATTATAATGATATTTTGTATAATTACTATTCTTATAAAGTTTATTGTGAATTTAAAGAAGTCTTTATTGCATGTACGCGAGTATGACTACGTTTACACGTCACCCTTAATCGAGTTTAACAAGATCCGTAGTTCTAAGACTAACCAATCACAATCACTCCATTTTTTAGAGGAATAATTGTGATTAAACAGTTTTAGTTTAGAACTATGCATGTTATTAAACCTGATTAAGAGGATCCAAAAACTGTTCTATATTATGAATCAAAATTTAACTTAACATGAGAATATATTTGCTTAATATAAAAGTTTTGCAGTTTATACACACAAAATAAGGTAGGTTTCTGGTAGCAATTGCATGAAGGAATATATGTGAACTTTTAGAAATGACATTTGACGTGAGTTTATGTTTCAATCTCGCACCCTCACAGATGCACAAGAGTAATTTTTAAAAGATTTTGAAAATCTTTTTTACTAGCCTTCTAAAGTTTTCTAAAATTTCATTTCCAAAAGTTTATTAATATTTTGTTATGTTATTCCAAACGCAAATGCTATATCTTTTGCACGAACATACCTTAAAACTTTTTATATTAAATAATTACCTATTGTTACGGCGTAATACTCATCTTTTAATTTTTTATCATTTTTATATGAAATTATTAGACCTCGAGTGTTGTTTTTATAAGTACTTTAATTGTGGAGAAAAATTCATCTATTCTTGTAGCTAAAAAAAAAAAGTCGAATAGTTGCGTCGCTCGCGCTCGAAAATAATATCGATATCGTTTCGCAGACGTAACAATATGTAAGAAAAATGAGACAAAACATCTACCAACAGAACATGTAGTAAAAACCAAACTATTTATCCCTCTCATTTTAGGAATGACAGAAGTAGCTGGATACAGGACACTTCAGTGCTTGAATCATAAGAATGGATCTTGCGGAACAGTAATCCAAAATACAGAAATAAAAATCGTGGACTTAGAAAGCGGAAAGGCTCTTGGTTCAAATCAATTAGGAGAACTGTGGATAAAATCAGTGACTCAGATAAATGGCTATTACAGAAATCTTGAAGTGACAAAAAAGACTGTTGATGAACAAGGTAAAAAAACTATGTAAATTCTCATTAGTGTATTCTCCCTTTCCCTTAAATCATATTAGCATATATTATCATTAATCAAACAATTCTAACAAAGAAAGTCATCTAACAAAACGTCTAACAATAATATAATAATAGTAGTAATAATAATATCACATGTAATACCATGAAAATAAGTTCAAATTTCCTATAGGATGGTTGCATTCAGGTGACATTGGTTATTTTGATGAAGATGGGGAACTCTTTATTGTAGATAGAATAAAAGATCTTATAAAATACAGAGGATATCACATCTCATCTGGAGAAATCGAGGGTGTTTTATTGTCGCATCCAGGAGTGTCAGAAGTTGCAGTAACAGGAATTCCTCATCCAACAGATGACGAATATCCCATTGCTTATGTCACCAAGATGCCGGGTATCGAGGTACAATCTTATTGCAAATATGATGAGGTTACAAAGCAATGTTAACAAAATAGAAAATTTTAAATTATGATTTATCAAGTGCATCAAAATTTTAAGAGAGAGACACTTCCAAGTAACTATAAAAATTTTTATAATAAAATTTTTTTAATCTGTTGTCAAGATTATGTGATACTTTAAACATACTGAACTATACATATATTATTTTCTAACATGGAATGTATAAAATGTTTTATTAAATCAAATATGCTATAATCAAATTATTGCAATGCTCAAATTGTGTATGTGTAGGTGACGGAACAAGAATTAATAGACTTGGTGGCAAATAATATGACGGATCAATACAAACTTCGTGGTGGAGTAATATTTCTGAATGAATTACCTCATACAAGTACAGGAAAAATTGCGAAAAATATACTAAAAGCTATGGCTAAGAAACTAGTTGTAGAATAAACAAATACAAGAAACCAATTTATAATTATATTTTTTATAATTATTATTATTATTATAATATTGTATATAATTAAGATATTTCAATTATTAATAATATATTAAGATATATCAATTTTTAACACAAGCGTAACTCTATATAAGTAATTCAGATCCTAAGTAAGTTGTGATTTTTTTTTTGAAAAGCTACTGCAAAACTCTTTATTTCTCAAATTTTAATTTTTCGAACTAATACTTCACATTTAAGCCAAGTTGCATATATATATTTATATTTACTATTCATATTTATTGTTAATAAACGGGTAATTTATTTTTACATTATAAAATCTGTCATAATTTTGGCTTTTAACTTTATAAATATGCTAATCTACTTAAATATTATATATTATACATGTATAGATAGTAATTATAAATGTTACAATAATCTGTTTTAGACATACAATTTTTCAAGAAATTTTAACTTTAGTACAGAAACGGAAACGATTGATTTAACTATATTTATATGGTGTATCAAACATAAGACAGATACACGAAAACGGTAAATAAAATTTTAAAAGACCGTTTTCAAGTTATTTCTAATTTAAGATTGGATATCCGTGATTATGAAAGAATCTTAAATGATTAATCAATCAAACTAATAAAAGATTAATATATAATGCATTTACGTCTCACATATTTACTATCTTTACTTTAAGTAGTTTTTCGAAATAAACTTATGTTCTGCCAAATATGGGAGAAGATTGGTAAAATAGGCGATATACATATAATATCCTCTATTTTCTTTATCCTTATTAAATGTAATCTTTCTTATAGAATACAAAATATTAAGAATTAAATACTTTACTCGAAGAAATTATCTTTCTATTATTTAAGACATCATGTATTCTAAGTAAAATAAATAAGAAGAATTTTTATATTTGGATATTTAGTAAAAAACTGATACATAATTATACTTCAGGTACACATAATAAGCAAATTAATGTTATTACAATAAATTATAATAAATACGAATCTTTGTATTATTTTATTGACTGAATACAATTCTAAAATCAATTTTCAAAATAAAAAATTAGGAAGGAAATAAAAATAAAATACTTTCCAAACAATATTCTACAGTAATGTAGTATATTCCTCATATAAAGATTAAACTTAATAATTTTTTTCTAAACAACTACTCAAATATTGAAATCTTTTTACTTTCCTTTAAAAAAGAAAAATTTTATAGTTTTTATTTTACAGTAAAAATTTATTATCAATAATCATTCTGTCAATAATGAAACGTTAATTAATTATTATATTGTACATATACATTATACATATACATTATTGTACTTACAGATTAGATAAAATATAATCAGATACATTATAAAATAAAATAAACAATTAATGAAAACTAAATGATAAAAGTAAAAAATAATTTGATATGTGTACGGATGTAAACAAAATACTGACTAAAATGAAAATTCTATGCAATAAAATATTTGCCGAATTATCACTTATAATTCTAAAAATATTGAAATTTTCACATTTTTTAAACATATGCAAATAATCTAGATAATTTTCGAAATATATTATAAAATATTGTTCAGTAATTTTGCGACACTCAGCACGCACATCTGATACATATATTATTTCAAAATCAGAATAACCTAATATCACACAATCAGCATTTAATTCGATTTATTATTAAAGTAGAAGATATTTCCATTAAATATTATAATATTTTTATTAAGTAACATATTAACTGACTTTTAGTTTTATATTAAAATTATTTGTTTCGATAATTGTAAGAGCTTTTTTATGTAAAAAAGATAAACATATATATATCATAAATTTGGATGCAGAAGTTTAATATTAGATTCAAGAAGCTAGACGTACATTTTTTTATCGAAATAAAGATTCAGATTGATATCAAGTGTACTTCTCTATCACATATAGAAGTCGCTTTTTTATTTATAGTTATTTAAAAGCAATTAAGTACAGATTATGATTCATGATTATTAACAAGTATATTTTATTGTAAAAAAACAATATATATGCTTTTATACGTTCATCTATTTAAAGTTTCTATCTAGATATCGAAATTGAATGACGTTCACGACAAGATTAATAAATACAATGTGCATGACAATAAAAATAAAAATTTTAATTTTAAATCTTTAAAAAATTAACAATTAAGATTATATCAGTTATTTGTAAGTTAGAGAAACAAACGTTTTTGGAATTTATAATAATGAATAAATTAACAATGTATGTAAAAAACTTGATAAAATTGAAAATTGATCATTTAAAAACGTTTTTATTTTCTTTATTATCTTTTAAAGGTATAATATTGTAACATTTATGTAACACGAAAATATAGGATTATATAATACATCTTACTTATACGACATACACATAAAATACGGCCAACAACAATTTTCTGTGGAGCTTTTTATCGAAACCAATTTTTTACATGAAAAAAAAAATTCATTATACACATTTTATAATAAAAGTATACAATCAAATTAGTAAAGTATACAAATGTTGACAAATTATTTGCTCATAATAAAAGAAGATAAAAGTATAGAATAATTTTTAATTTCTCTTAAATTCTTTCCAGAAGTTATTTTTTTTAAATTAAATGTATAGTTCAAAAGTTAATTAAACCATATATTGATTTATTACTATACACTATTACGTTTATTGACTTGACTTTTTTATCATTTCGATTTTAAAAATTGTTTACATATCATATTTATCATGATGTCAAGTGCTGTTAATTCTCCGCAGTTTTGAAGAATAGCAAAATCGAATAATTAAAATACAGGTATATTTTCAACATTAATAGTTCACAGAAATAAGAACTTAATAATTGAACAATTAAATTGTTATTTAAAAACTGAATTCTCATCAGCAAACAATTTTAATATACAAGGTGAGTTATCACAAAGAAAGAATACTAATACCTTTTTTGTTAATAAATAAAATATCTACAATATATACGTTGAGGACAATTTGAATAATTTTAAAACAAACTAAAAAGTAGAAATAATGTAATATTTTTTTCTCAATAAAATTAAACTAAATCTTAATTAGAAAAAACTTTTTTTTTTTAAATTAAATAAAAAAATATAAAAATTTTGTTAAAAAAAATTAAAAATGAAAATAAAATAAATAATAACTAAAATAAGCTTTTAAAAGATTAAAATAATACTTATGTGTAAGTATTGACATATGCAATAAATTTTTTTTCTTTCTATAAATTATTAAATATTAAATTAAAGAAGTTATACATGTATGTGGTAATTATAATTATTAATTGTATATCTTACAAGAGCAGTCAGGAGATACCAAGCTGTATTTTTCACGCATACGTGCCCGTACACGCACACGCACGCGCGCGCATAACACACTCATGCACACACACACATATCATGTATGCAAACACGTGCATACCTAGCGTGGCGAATATGTATATTTTGTACAACATCATTAAAACGTCACAAAAAAGACGTTTTAAATTAGACATTATTTGTTCACGTGACGTCTTTGAAACAGAAATGACCAGTTGCCGACGTCAAAGTGACATGTGCTTGTTACCTGGTACTTATGTGTAAGTATTGACATATGCAATTAATCTCTTTCTATCCCATTTCGATTATCCTATAATCTCGAAAAGAATCGCGACCGGAATCACGCGGTTTCGATAAACGCAGACATTTAAATTCCCGACGCACGTTTCTAAACACGGGAAAGTTCAAATCCCGGCAACGACCGAGCGTCACAACATCATAAAAACGAGACATGCGCGCGACCGAAATAATAACGTTGCATTCCTTCTTACGAAGGTTTCTCAACCCGCACCATTTCGCTCCGGAAATCGATAATTGCGAAACCGGATTAACATTGGCTTACGCGCCCGGTAATTAATATATCTAAGAGTCCTGAATCGTTTACGAATCGCGATTCTCGAATCATCGTAGGCGCACCGCCCCGAAGTCCACCTGGCGCCTTGCGCGCTGAGAATCCATTTATTGTAAAGCGTAACGAACCGCTATCAATATCCGGACCGTAAATACAACTCTGTACATATGTACAACCCTACATACACTCACACACATTGACACTACCCTGTTGTATGCAACACGACATAGTGTATACACAACGCACATTCATACACGATCATCTTGTACATACGATAAATAAACATCCAGATAAACTCTTCAGATGCAAGTCATGATGTTTGTTTGGACGGCGATAAAAAACAATGACGAAAAAATTAATTATTCGATAAACATTGTTAGATAAACATTATTCTCAAACTTGCACGTATTTTGCGAGAGAATGAGTTGCTCGATTTCAGCTTTATTTTTACAATTAGTGAAAATTGTCAAATATTTTAAAAATAATTTTGCTGATAAAAATAAAGATTTCTTTTATAATAATACTTTAAATTAGAAAACAACCGATAAGAAAGTATCAAAATAATCTGAGAAATATCAAATGAAAGCTATTCGATAGTATCTTTCGTAATGAAGCTTTAATTTATTTTTTATCTTTACGAAAAAGGAAATAACAATTTAATATAATTAAAAAATGTATTTATTTACAATAGAACTATTACTTTACAATTCGTAACTGTGATCGTTATAGAAGTGAGGATTTATCTCTCTAAACCAATTTTATAATAATCCAATCTAAACTAAATTTAATTTTTATTTTTATTTTAATAAATATTCAAAATTATAATTTTCAGAGAAAAGAGATCATAAAACTTTACTAAAATAAATTAAGTTATTGTACATTATGTACAAGTGAGGATTAAAATGTAACGAATCAATATTTTCATCTTAATACTCTGGGCAACAAAATTATCGCAACAAAAATTTATACCAAAATTTCACATAATTTCAGATAATCACAACTCCACGAAAAATTGTCATATTAAAATTTTTTTTTTATTTTGTAGGTTAAAGTCTCTACTTTAAGAAGCATTTGTCAGATTTTAAATTTATCTTTCTCCCCTCCCGCCTTCCTCTCAAAAGTAAGAACGTGTTTTGTCTCGGAAAATTTACACAGTTTGACGCACTCCGCGGAGTGGAATGAATTTTTTTCACAAGTGTCATAATAATCATTGTAAAATTTGAACTTTTCTTTGCAAATTAAAAAAAATTGAGATTGATATGATTTTTTTTCGAGGACTTATGACATATATCAAAGTGACCTATACATTTTTGTGCCTGTTACCGCCAACATTAGCATTATCCGTTGCGCACTACGAGGAGATTGTTGGATGGATTTTGCCCATCATGTGTATGCTGTGCGTGTGTGTATGCTGTGCGTGTGTGTGTGCGTGTGCGTGTGCGTATATGCATGTGCCGAATATGAGACGGATATATACACTTTTAAAATTAAGTGCAAATATTCCTTTCTGACACACGCACGCACGCACGAACACGCATGCATTGTGATATTTGACATTACTTTGACACTATCGTGACTTTTTGTTCTACTTGGATAAGAACATGAATATAAAACAACAATGTTCAATAAATGTTTTATAAAGAGAATGTGAAATCAATATTCTTTTTCTATGTTTAAAATATTGCTTAACAATAAAATGAGAAAGTATATTTACAGCAGATATGTAATTGGATAATAATCATATAAAGAAAGTGATCAGACGTCCCGGATTGCGGGACAATCCTGGATTTGAGCTTTTTGTTCCGGATAATGTCCCGGATTGGACCGAATTGTCCTGGGAGGGGGGTGGGGGAAGAAAGAGAGAGAGAGATTTAACCTTTTCAACTTTTTAACATATTTTACTATTGTTGTTTCTCTCTCTCTGGCTCTCTCTCTTTTCTGCAGTTTAAATATATTAATAAATGTATAAAAATATAAACACGTGTTTTATTAAGGTTTTTTTCTTTTTTTTTTGGTTTCTTGGACACGTCTCGTATCGAGACACTAAACATTTGGTCACTTTTTATGTAGAAGATAGATATGAAAAGAGAATTCCCCCCTTAAGAAACTTGCGTAACTACCTACAAAAAAGTGATAATATGCAAGACTGAACAATTATCGAATATATCGTAGTTAAATGTATGTTAATATATTCGAATGATAATGAACAATTCAAAAGTAATTGCAACTAACTAAAAATCATTTAAAAATATATTTCACATATATCATTATATTATTATTATTTCTAATACATGTATTTGTTTTGTTTTAAACATCTTATTTCTAAAGCCTAATCTACAATGTGCGCTTTGCTTTTTCTTTCTTTAGAAATTAATTGCAGTTGATTTTAAGAAGAATAATCGAACAGGATTGGATTAATTTCTAAGAAACAGGAAACAAAGCTCACATTGTAGATTAGGCCTAATGCAAGTAGAGGAAACGACTTTTTGCTTCTAGATTATGTCAGAATATAATAGTTGTATCGCGTGATATCATGAGATAATGACAATTCAACGATGTACAATCGCGGATGATAAAACATTACAACTATTTGCACAAGTCACAATATATAAGTGCATTACTTACAGCGAGCTCACATCATGGCTTATTAATAACGGAAAAACATTCTTCGCGAGTATTACGACTAATTAAAGAAACAAATTGTCGATATATTAGACTGTGCAGATACTCATAGTGTTTTATTATTTGCGACAAAGTGTTATTATCTCATGACGTGCAATACAACTATTATATCCTTAAGTAATCCGGTAGTATAAAACACCGTTTCCTACTTGTATCGTGTAAAGCTTAGTCCATTCGAGAAGAATCATCATTAAAAATCTCTGCACAATGTTTTGTTTATGGAAGATTGTTATAACACTTATTAATATATATTGTATTATTGTGTGTAAATCCAATTTATTGTCAATATATAATTTATTTCAATTTAGCATTTTTTACATTTTAATTTTTATAATATAAAACGTATTTATAGTCTCTCTCTTATCATTATAAAAATACTTTGATTTTTAAACAGACGGTTAGATAATGATATCTGTGGATGACACATGTCATTTTATTCATTTTATTTAATGCCACTTTGTCGATAAAATTTGTAATTTAAACAATTTTCTATTTCTAAAGAATATTTTATTTTTAAAAAACAAATGCTAAAATAGAAATACAGGAAAATAAATTTTCTATTGCACATAAATATAAACATTTTCTTTAAAGATGAAAAAAAAATTAAAATTTAAAGTTAATAGTAAACTAATACAATAGTATAAGAAAAAATTCGAGAGTGAAACTCGCACAGTATAGTCTTAACAAAATGAACAAATTAATTAAAGCTCACAAAGACATCATGCCAACAGAATTAAAAACTAACGTCATATATAAAATTAACTGTAGCCATTGTGATGCCTCATATGTTGGCCAAACATCCCGGAAGCTAAAAACCAGAATTACAGAAAAGACATATACATCATAATACAAACACAAACTTGGTAATCACTAATCATAGACGGGATTTTAACCATGATTTTGACTGGAATAATGTTAGAATACTTGATAAGGCTTCATTTTATATCAAGAGGCTTATCTCTGAAATGCTATTTATCAAAAGACAAAGGAATGGTCTGAATCTACAAACATGGAAGATACGGAAAATCTACCGAGTGTCTATCATGATATTGTTAATACTCTTCCTCAAAAATATAGTGGTGGGGACAACATTATATAAACACGCAACTTGTATTGTTTTTTGACATTATCCGAGCGACCTCTACAGTACACGTAGTGGAGTCAACAAATTATTATCAACCGTCACAAAATATTGTTAAAGAGTGAGTGACCGCCCAACAGTTATTGAATAGTGATTATTAAGTCAGATTTTACTTTCTTTTAAACATCACCAATTTTACATATTTCAACGATCATTGTTTATTCACATACAATATTACCAGGTCAGTGACTACTTTGTAATGTTGACTCTGTCGTCTGTAAAATCATAATTAAACACCCATCGGAGACGGTCCATAATAGTTAAGTCGATAGCTTAATTACACTTTTATGTATAATTTATTTTATGTATTATTTATATTTCTTGGTTCACTTAATTTTTGTAATTATAGTTTAATTATTGCGCTGAAGAAGACTCAAATTTAGAGCTTGATACGTCCGCATTCAATGTAGTTAATTGTATTTTTAATTTTTTTAACATTTATAGTTTTTTAATATCATCGATTATGTAACTTTGCGTTATTGCGATATATAATTTGGTTATTAGTAATTTATTACTTGAGCGTATTGCGACATATGTATGATAAATTCCTAAATTTTCTAATATCATTTATAATATACCTTACTTTGTTATTTATTATATCATTCGTTAATTATTACCTATTCCGGTTGTCATGATACATTTTTGCTCTCTATTGCTGATTATAATTTATTGTTCTTAGTTTAAAATTTAAACTTCCAAACATTTTTCATATATATTTGTTTATTTTTTTTATATTATAGTAAGTGAGAGGAATAACTACTACGTCGCTGTTTAATTGTGTTCAACATTTTCTAACTAAGATCTAAAAATTATATCTCCGGTAATATGGCTGTAAATGACTCAAGGGTAAGTACAAAAACACTCATAATTGCGCACATATTATAGTTAATATATTTATATAATTAACAATTAACTTACACAAATAATCATTGTCAATATGATATAAAATTATAGATTAAAAACGCAAAACGTAAATTTGTTTTAAAAGTATGCAAAAATTTGTACTGTGTTGTATTTAAGTAAAGATTTATTTATTATTTTTAGACATTTACTGTGGAAAATAACGTTTACAAAGGAGAAATAACCTCTACGCCTAAAAGTATTGGAGAAATATTGTGGAATAACATTAAAAGTCATGGAAATAAAATTGCACAGGTAAGGTAATACTTAGACGTAATGTCAATATTGAATGTAGGAAAAGAAAACTTTTAGAGTTAACTATGCTTATATAATACAGATTTGCATATTAATTTCATAACGAATAAACATTTTCAAGAAATGACATAAGATATTATATTTAAATACCATTCAATGGTATTTTAATTATAATTGTTAATTACATAAATATGTTAACTATAATATGTGCGCAATTATGTGTGTTTTTGTATTTACCCTTGAGTCATTTACAGCCATATTACCGGAGATATAGTTTTTAGATCTTAGTTAGAAAATGTTGAACACAATTAAAACGTTTTATGATTTTATAACACTCTGTACAATATCAATAATGTGATAGGTGGATGCATGCACTGAACAAGTAGTTACGTATGCGGAGTTACAAGATAAAGTTGTAAGGTGCGCATTGTGGTTACAAAAACAAGGAATCAAACCTTGCGATGTTGTCAGTCTATGCACAAGTAATTATCTCAATTCCTTCGTGCCCTGCATCGCGACAATTTATGTCAACGCGATCTTTAATCCGTGGCACGAAAATATGGATTTACGTGAGTTATCCTGCGATGACAATTCAAAAGCATTGTTACGTTTTATTCGATTAATAATTAGAGATAATATAAATCCAACAACAGCAAATATAATTTAATTTGTCTCTAATTAATTACATTTTATCTTATTTATTATTTAGTTGTGCAATAACATTTATATGTATTATTTATTTTATTTAGTGTTTTTTTATTTCATGAAATTTTATTAATTATGCGCTATTTATCATTAGAAAGCGTGCTTTACTTCATGCGGCTGACTACTCCGAAAGTGATATTCTGCACTGAGAAATCCGTGAACGTTATTTTGAGCGCGATAAAAGAGAGCAATAGCAATCCCATTGTTGTGATTTTCGGTAAACACCCTAACGTGATCTCATTTTCCGATATTTTGAGCATATGCAGCGATGCGGAAGTGACGACTTTCCATTATGTCGAGTGCAATGACAGGAAAAAGACCATGTGCATAATGCATTCGTCAGGCACTACGGGGCTGCCGAAAGGAGTTGAATTATCCAATTACTGTCTGTCGTATGTCAGCGAAGATAGAAACATAGATTTCACCGGTACAGTGATTTGGTTCTCAAAATTTTATTGGATTTTGGGAGTAGTGATGAATTTGTTTTCGATCGTGCAGGGTGCCAAAGTAATTCTTTATCCAGAATTCGATGAAGAGATGATATGCTTATTAATTGAAAAATACAAGGTAACAGTTGTAAAGAAAACATCTAGTAACACTGTTTTCGATTTTATTATTAAGATTTATTATATATAAAAGATAAAAGAGGCAAAAACTATTTATGTAAAAAATTAAAAATTTTTTTTATCCATTATCATAAATGAGCAAATAATTTTATATTCAGGAAAATAATAACTGACAGTGAGACATATTAATTTAATTGTTTTTGCTAAAGACCATTTTATTCTCAAGAATTTCTTGAGGCTCCCGAGTCTCACCGCGGCTATATTGGAATAGTGACGTCATAAGCGAGAAATAATACTCTGAGAATTCTTGCGTGCAAGTTTTCAATAAATAGATATTTCGATGAAATAAGACTACAGATCGGTTTAGCACATTTGTAAAATTGTTTGAACACTAAGCTATTCCCTTGACAGTTAATAAATAGCCGTAAAATAAGTGTCAAAATAATCCCTATTTACACGAGAAAATACGCGGTTTGACAGCTGTCTAAAGAAGTGGAAAATTCTCTTTACATAGTATATTCCTTGCTAAGCTTAGTTTGCGGACAATTTTACAAGTGTACTAAAACGATCTATAGTTTATTTAAAGAGGGCACGCAAGAATAATTTGGCTGTCTAAACGTCACTTTCGCGCCTAATAGAAAAAAAAGAAACAAACGATGCGAAATAAAAAGAGAGAACACTAATGAATTGATTCTTATTTCTACTGTAATTATATTTGTTATCACCGTCAACTTACAGTTTCTCGGCGACTACTCGAGAACCTTAATAATTCAATATTGTGTAAATTTTTCTCTGTCAAGAAAATAATTATATATTAAGTATATATATTATCATACTTTTCTTGTTAATATTTAAATGTCTGAAAAACTTGCATTTCTCAATAAGAAAAAAATTTATTTTAACGATTCAAGTATTAAAATATTACTATATAATAATTTAAATAAATTCAAAATATAATACTAAAAAATATTATTTTTAAATGACATTATAATATTATTTATTAAGAAATTTAATTAATATATGCATTTTATATTTTTGCATACATGATAATAATATAATGCAAAAGCCTAAATTTTCTTGATCTTGCTATTTAGATAACTACTGTTCTTCTAAACGCGAGTATGGTCAACCGATCTGTCAAAGTGGGTTACATAAAGAAATTTCCATTATCATCTTTAAAAGTCATACTCTTCACTGGTGGAGTGATGAAACCAGAAGTACACAAAGAAATAAGACGCGTTTTATCACATGTTCAAATATTACAATGTTATGGTAAATTATTATTCTAATATAATACAAAATATTGTAAATATAAATTATATATATATATATATATATATATATATATATATATATATGTGTGTATATATATATATATATAAATATATATTGACTTATATATATTTTGCGTTCGTGATGTCTGTGTCGTCCGTTTTCAAAGAAATATTGATTGACTTTCTCAGTTGAGCTGGAAAATCAATATATCGATCGGTCTAAAGTCGAAGACAGTCAAAAAAGCGTCGCGCGGAGACGGTTATTTAGAAAAGAGAGTCTTGTTCTGGATTTCGAGCAAGAGAGATTACTAATGAGCATTATAATAATATTTTGTATAATTATTATTCTTATAAAGATCATTGTGTAAAAAGTTTTTATTGCATGTGCGCGAGTATGACTACGTTTACACGTCATCCTTAATCGAGTTTAATAACATCCATACTTTTAGAACTACGGATGTTATTAAACCCGATTAAGGGGATTCAAAAGCTGTTGTATATTATCGATCAAAATTTAACCTAACATGACAATAATATATTTGCTTAATATAAAAGTTTTGCAATTTATACACAAAAAATAAGATAGGTTTCTGCTAGGAATTGCATAAAGGAATATTTGTGAACTTTTAGAAATGACGTCTGACGTGAGTTCGTGTTTCAATCTCGCACCCTCACAGATGCACGAGAGTAATTTTTTAAAGATATTGAAAATCTTTTTACTAGGCTTCTAAATTTTTCTAAAGTTTCATTTCCAAAAGTTTACTAACATTATGTTATGTTATTCCAAACGCGGACGCTATATCTTTTGCACGAACATACCGTAAAACTTTTTATATTAAATAAATACCTATTGTTACGACGTAATTGTCATCTTTTAATTTTTTATCATTTTTATATGAAATTATTAGACCTTGCGTGTTGTTTTTATAAGTACTTTAATTGTGGAGAAAAATTCATCTATTCTTGTAGCCAAAAAAGAGAAGTCGAATAGTTGCGCTCGCGCTCGGAAATAATATCGATATTGTTTCGCGGATGTAACAATATGTAACAAAAATGAGACAAAGCATCTAACAACAGAACATGTAGTGAAAACCAAACTATTTATCCCTCTCATTTTAGGAATGACAGAAGTATCTGGATACAGGACACTTCAGTGCTTGAATCATAAGAATGGATCTTGCGGAACAGTAATCCAAAATACAGAAATAAAAATCGTGGACTTAGAAAGCGGAAAGGCTCTTGGTTCAAATCAATTAGGAGAACTGTGGATAAAATCAGTGACTCAGATGAATGGCTATTACAGAAATCTTGAAGTGACAAAAAAGACTGTTGATGAACAAGGTAAAAAAACTATGTAAATTCTCATTAGTGTATTCTCCCTTCCCCCCCCCCCCATAAATGATCTTGGGATATATTATCAAAAGTAAACAATTCTAACAAAGAAAGTCATCTAACAAAACGTCCAACAATAATATAATAATAGTAGTAAAAATAATATCACATGTAATACCATGAAAATAAGTTCAAATTTCCTATAGGATGGCTGCATTCAGGTGACATTGGTTATTTTGATGAAGATGGAGAACTCTTTATTGTAGATAGAATAAAAGATCTTATAAAATACAGAGGATATCACATCTCACCTGGAGAAATCGAGGGTGTCTTATTGTCGCATCCAGGAGTGTTAGAAGTTGCAGTAACAGGAATTCCCCATCCAACAGATGACGAATATCCCATTGCTTATGTCACCAAGATGCCGGGTATCGAGGTACAATCTTATTGCAAATATGATGAGGTTGCAAAGCAATGTTAACAAAATAGAAAATTTTAAATTATGATTTATCAAGTGCATCAAAATTTTAAGAGAGAGACACTTCCAAGTAACTATAAAAAATTTTATAATAAAATTTTTTTAATCTGTTGTCAAGATTGTGTGATACTTTAAACATACTGAACTATACATATATTATTTTCTAACATGGAATGTATAAAATGTTTTATAAAATCAAATATGCTATAATCAAATTATTGCAATGCTCAAATTGTGTATGTGTAGGTGACGGAACAAGAATTAATAGACTTGGTGGCAAATAATATGACGGATCAATACAAACTTCGTGGTGGAGTAATATTTCTGAATGAATTACCTCATACAAGTACAGGAAAAATTGCGAAAAATATACTAAAAGCTATGGCTAAGAAACTAGTTGTAGAATAAACAAATACAAGAAACCAATTTATAATTATATTTTTTATAATTATTATTATTATTATAATATTGTATATAATTAAGATATTTCAATTATTAATAATATATTAAGATATATCAATTTTTAACACAAGCGTAACTCTATATAAGTAATTCAGATCCTAAGTAAGTTGTGATTTTTTTTTTGAAAAGCTACTGCAAAACTCTTTATTTCTCAAATTTTAATTTTTCGAACTAATACTTCACATTTAAGCCAAGTTGCATATATATATTTATATTTACTATTCATATTTATTGTTAATAAACGGGTAATTTATTTTTACATTATAAAATCTGTCATAATTTTGGCTTTTAACTTTATAAATATGCTAATCTACTTAAATATTATATATTATACATGTATAGATAGTAATTATAAATGTTACAATAATCTGTTTTAGACATACAATTTTTCAAGAAATTTTAACTTTAGTACAGAAACGGAAACGATTGATTTAACTATATTTATATGGTGTATCAAACATAAGACAGATACACGAAAACGGTAAATAAAATTTTAAAAGACCGTTTTCAAGTTATTTCTAATTTAAGATTGGATATCCGTGATTATGAAAGAATCTTAAATGATTAATCAATCAAACTAATAAAAGATTAATATATAATGCATTTACGTCTCACATATTTACTATCTTTACTTTAAGTAGTTTTTCGAAATAAACTTATGTTCTGCCAAATATGGGAGAAGATTGGTAAAATAGGCGATATACATATAATATCCTCTATTTTCTTTATCCTTATTAAATGTAATCTTTCTTATAGAATACAAAATATTAAGAATTAAATACTTTACTCGAAGAAATTATCTTTCTATTATTTAAGACATCATGTATTCTAAGTAAAATAAATAAGAAGAATTTTTATATTTGGATATTTAGTAAAAAACTGATACATAATTATACTTCAGGTACACATAATAAGCAAATTAATGTTATTACAATAAATTATAATAAATACGAATCTTTGTATTATTTTATTGACTGAATACAATTCTAAAATCAATTTTCAAAATAAAAAATTAGGAAGGAAATAAAAATAAAATACTTTCCAAACAATATTCTACAGTAATGTAGTATATTCCTCATATAAAGATTAAACTTAATAATTTTTTTCTAAACAACTACTCAAATATTGAAATCTTTTTACTTTCCTTTAAAAAAGAAAAATTTTATAGTTTTTATTTTACAGTAAAAATGTATTATCAATAATCATTCTGTCAATAATGAAACGTTAATTAATTATTATATTGTACATATACATTATACATATACATTATTGTACTTACAGATTAGATAAAATATAATCAGATACAATATAAAATAAAATAAGCAATTAATGAAAACTAAATGATAAAAGTAAAAAATAATTTGATATGTGTACGGATGTAAACAAAATACTGACTAAAATGAAAATTCTATGCAATAAAATATTTGCCGAATTATCACTTATAATTCTAAAAATATTGAAATTTTCACATTTTTTAAACATATGCAAATAATCTAGATAATTTTCGAAATATATTATAAAATATTGTTCAGTAATTTTGCGACACTCAGCACGCACATCTGATACATATATTATTTCAAAATCAGAATAACCTAATATCACACAATCAGCATTTAATTCGATTTATTATTAAAGTAGAAGATATTTCCATTAAATATTATAATATTTTTATTAAGTAACATATTAACTGACTTTTAGTTTTATATTAAAATTATTTGTTTCAATAATTGTAAGAGCTTTTTTATGTAAAAAAGATAAACATATATATATCATAAATTTGGATGCAGAAGTTTAATATTAGATTCAAGAAGCTAGACGTACATTTTTTTATCGAAATAAAGATTCAGATTGATATCAAGTGTACTTCTCTATCACATATAGAAGTCGCTTTTTTATTTATAGTTATTTAAAAGCAATTAAGTACAGATTATGATTCATGATTATTAACAAGTATATTTTATTGTAAAAAAACAATATATATGCTTTTGAACGTTCATTTATTTAAAGTTTCTAGATATCGAAATTGAATGACGTTCACGACAAGATTAATAAATACAATGTGCATGACAATAAAAATAAAAATTTTAATTTTAAATCTTTAAAAAATTAACAATTAAGATTATATCATAGATTATTTGTAAGTTAGAGAAACAAACGTTTTTGGAATTTATAATAATGAATAAATTAACAATGTATGTAAAAAACTTGATAAACTTGAAAATTGATCATTTAAAAACGTTTTTATTTTCTTTATTATCTTTTAAAGGTATAATATTGTAACATTTATGTAACACGAAAATATAAGATTATATAATACATCTTACTTATACGACATACACATAAAATACGGCCAACAACAATTTTCTGTGGAGCTTTTTATCGAAACCAATTTTTTACATGAAAAAAAAAATTCATTATACACATTTTATAATAAAAGTATACAATCAAATTAGTAAAGTATACAAATGTTGACAAATTATTTGCTCATAATAAAAGAAGATAAAAGTATAGAATAATTTTTAATTTCTCTTAAATTCTTTCCAGAAGTTATTTTTTTTAAATTAAATGTATAGTTCAAAAGTTAATTAAACCATATATTGATTTATTACTATACACTATTACGTTTATTGACTTGACTTTTTTATCATTTCGATTTTAAAAATTGTTTACATATCATATTTATCATGATGTCAAGTGCTGTTAATTCTCCGCAGTTTTGAAGAATAGCAAAATCGAATAATTAAAATACAGGTATATTTTCAACATTAATAGTTCACAGAAATAAGAACTTATAAATTGAACAATTAAATTGTTATTTAAAAACTGAATTCTCATCAGCAAACAATTTTAATATACAAGGTGAGTTATCACAAAGAAAGAATACTAATACCTTTTTTGTTAATAAATAAAATATCTACAATATATACGTTGAGGACAATTTGAATAATTTTAAAACAAACTAAAAAGTAGAAATAATGTAATGTTTTTTTCTCAATAAAATTAAACTAAATCTTAATTAGAAAAAACTTTTTTTTTTAAATTAAATAAAAAAATATAAAAATTTTGTTAAAAACAATTAAAAAATGAAAATAAAATAAATAATAACTAAAATAAGTTTTTAAAAGATTAAAATAATACTTATGTGTAAGTATTGACATATGCAATAAATTTTTTTTCTTTCTATAAATTATTAAATATTAAATTAAAGAAGTTATACATGTATGTGGTAATTATAATTATTAATTGTATATCTTACAAGAGCAGTCAGGAGATACCAAGCTGTATTTTTCACGCATACGTGCCCGTACACACACACGCACGCGCGTGCATAACACACTCATGCACACACACACATATCATGTATGCAAACACGTGCATACCTAGCGTGGCGAATATGTATATTTTGTACAACATCATTAAAAAGACGTCACAAAAAAGACGTTTTAAATTAGACATTATTTGTTCACGTGACGTCTTTGAAACAGAAATGACCAGTTGTCGACGTCAAAGTGACATGTGCTTGCTACCTGGGTACTTATGTGTAAGTATTGACATATGCAATTAATCTCTTTCTATCCCATTTCGATTATCCTATAATCTCGAAAAGAATCGCGACCGGAATCACGCGGTTTCGATAAACGCAGACATTTAAATTCCCGACGCACGTTTGTAAACACGGGAAAGTTCAAATCCCGGCAACGACCGAGCGTCACAACATCATAAAAACGAGACACGCGCGCGACCGAAATAATAACGTTGTATTCCTTCTTACGAAGGTTTCTCAACCCGCACCATTTCGCTTCGGAAATCGATAATTGCGAAACCAAATTAACATCGGCTTACGCGCCCGGTAATTAATATATCTGAGAATCCTGAATCGTTTACGAATCGCGATTCTCGAATCATCGTAGGCGCACCGCCCCGAAGTCCACCTGGCGCCTTGCGCGCTGAGAATTGATTTATTGTAAAGCGTAACGAACCGCTATCAATATCCGGACCGTAAATACAACTCTGTACATATGTACAACCCTACATACACTCACACACATTGACACTACCCTGCTGTATGCAACACGACATAATGTATACACAACGCACATTCATACACGATCATCTTGTACATACGATAAATAAACATCCAGATAAACTCTTCAGATGCAAGTCATGATGTTTGTTTGGACGGCGATAAAAAACAATGACGAAAAATCTAATATATTCGATAAACATTGTTAGATAAACATTATTCTCAAACTTGCACGTATTTTGCGAGAGAATGAGTTGCTCGATTTCAGCTTTATTTTTACAATTAGTGAAAATTGTCAAATATTTTAAAAATAATTTTGCTGATAAAAATAAAGATTTCTTTTATAATAATACTTTAAATTAGAAAACAAACCGATAAGAAAGTATCAAAATAATCTGAGAAATATCAAATGAAAGCTATTCGATAGTATCTTTCGTAATGAAGCTTTAATTTATTTTTTATCTTTACGAAAGAGGAAATAACAATTTAATATAATTAAAAAATGTATTTATTTACAATAGAACTATTACTTTACAATTCGTAACTGTGATCGTTATAGAAGTGAGGATTTATCTCTCTAAACCAATTTTATAATAATCCAATCTAAACTAAATTTAATTTTTATTTTTATTTTAATAAATATTCAAAATTATAATTTTCAGAGAAAAGAGATCATAAAACTTTACTAAAATAAATTAAGTTATTGTACATTATGTACAAGTGAAGATTAAAATGTAACGAATTAATATTTTCATCTTAATACTCTGGGCAACAAAATTATCGCAACAAAAATTTATACCAAAATTTCACATAATTTCAGATAATCACAACTCCACGAAAAATTGTCGTATTAAAATTTTTTTTTTTATTTTGTAGGTTAAAGTCTCTATTTTAAGAAGCATTTGTCAGATTTTAAATTTATCTTTCTCCCCTCCCGCCTTCCTCTCAAAAGTAAGAACGTGTTTTGTCTCGGAAAATTTACACAGTTTGACGCACTCCGCGGAGTGGAATGAATTTTTTTCACAAGTGTCATAATAATCATTGTAAAATTTGAACTTTTCTTTGCAAATTAAAAAAAATTGAGATTGATATGATTTTTTTTCGAGGACTTATGACGTATATCAAAGTGACCTATACATTTTTGTGCCTGTTACCGCCAACATTAGCATTTTCCGTTGCGCACTACGAGGAGATTGTTGGATGGATTTTGCCCATCATGTGTATGCTGTGCGTGTGTGTATGCTGTGCGTGTGTGTGTGCGTGTGCGTGTGCGTATATGCATGTGCCGAATATGAGACGGATATATACACTTTTAAAATTAAGTGCAAATATTCCTTTCTGACACACGCACGCACGCACGAACACGCATGCATTGTGATATTTGACATTACTTTGACACTATCGTGACTTTTTGTTCTACTTGGATAAGAACATGAATATAAAACAACAATGTTTAATAAATGTTTTATAAAGAGAATGTGAAATCAATATTCTTTTTCTATGTTTAAAATATTGCTTAACAATAAAATGAGAAAGTATATTTACAGCAGATATGTAATTGGATAATAATCATATAAATAAAGTTATCAGACGTCCCGGATTGCGGGACAATCCTGGATTTGAGCTCTTTGTCCCGGATAATGTCCCGGATTGGACCGAATTGTCCTGGGAGGGGGGGGGGAAGAGAGAGAGAGAGAGAGAGAAATTTAACCTTTTCAACTTTTTAACATATTTTACTATTGTTGTTTCTCTCTTTCTCCCTCTCTCTCTCTCTCTCTTCTGCAGTTTAAATATATTAATAAATGTATAAAAATATAAACATGTGTTTTATTAAGGTTTTTTTCTTTTTTTTTGGTTTCTTGGACACGTCTCGTATCGAGACACTAAACATTTGGTCACTTTATATGTAGAAGATAGATATGAAAAGAGAATTCCCCCCTTAAGAAACTTGCGTAACTACCTACAAAAAAGTGATAATATGCAAGACTGAACAATTATCGAATACATCGTAGTTAAATGTATGTTAATATTCGAATGATAATGAACAATTCAAAAGTAATTACAACTAATTAAAAATCATTTAAAAATATATTTCACATATATCATTATATTATTATTATTTCTAATACATGTATTTGTTTTGTTTTAAACATCTTAGTTCTAAAGCCTAATCTACAATGTGCGTTTTGCTTTTTCTTTCTTTAGAAATTAACTAATTGCAGTTGATTTTAAGAAGAATAATCGAACAGGATTGGATTAATTTCTAAGAAACAGAAAACAAAGAGCACATTGTAGATTAGGCCTAATGCAAGTAGAGGAAACAACTTTTTGCTTCTAGATTATGTCACAGTATAATAGTTGTATCGCGTGATATCATGAGATAATGACAATTCAACGATGTACAATCGCGGATGATAAAATATTACAACTATTTGCACAAGTCACAATATATAAGTGCATTACTTACAGCGAGCTCACATCATGGCTTATTAATAACGGAGAAACTTTCTTCGCGAGTATTACGACTAATTAAAGAAACAAATTGTCGATATATCAGACTGTGCAGATACTCATAGTGTTCTATTATTTGTGACTGCACTTAAAGTGTTATTATCTCATGACGTGCAATGCAGCTATTATATCCTCAAGTAATTCGGTAATGTAAAACGTCGTTTCCTACTTGTAACGTGTTAATAAAAACCAGTAAAGCTTAGTCCTTTCGAGAAGAATCATCATTAAAAAACTGTGCATAACTTCGTCTTGTTTTCGGAATATTGTATCAACATTTATAATTATATATTGTATTATTGTGTGTGCAAATCCAATTTACTGTCAATACATACTTTATTCCAATTTAGCATTTTTTACATTTTAATTTTTATGATATAAAACGTATTTATATTCTCTCTCTTATCATTGTAGAAATACTTTGATTTTTAAACAGACGCTTAGATGATGATATCCGTGGATGCCACATGTCATCTTAATCATTTTATTTAATGCCACTTTGTCGATAAAATTTGTAATTTAAACAATTTTCTATTTCTAACTAATATTTAATTTTAGTTTTAACGAACAAATGCAAAAATAGAAATACAGAAAAATAAATTTTATATTGTACGTAAATATAAACATTTCTTTTAAGAATGAAAGAAAGTTAAAATTTAAACATTATATAAACTTCCAAACATTTTTCATAGATATATGTGTATTTTTTTATGTTGTAGTAAGTGAGAGGAATAATTACTACGTCGCTGTTTAATTGTGTTCAACATTTTCTAACTAAGATCTAAAAACTATATCTCCGGTAATATGGCTGTAAATGACTCAAGGGTAAGTACAAAAAACCCATAATTGCGCACATATTATAGTTAATATATTTATATAATTAACAATTAACTTACACAAATAATCATTGTCAATATGATATAAAATTATAGATTAAAAACGCAAAACGTAAATTTGTTTTAAAAATATGCAAAAATTTGTACTGTGTTGTATTTAAGTAAAGATTTATTTATTATTTTTAGACATTTACTGTGGAAAATAACGTTTACAAAGGAGAAATAACGTCTACGCCTAAAAGTATTGGAGAAATATTGTGGAATAACATTAAAAGTCATGGAAATAAAATTGCACAGGTAAGATAATACTTAGACGTAATGTCAATATTGAATGTAAGAGAAGAAAACTTTCAGAGTTAACAATGCTTATATAATATAAATTTGCATACTAATTTCATAACGAGTAAACATTTTCAAGAAATGACATGAGATATTATATTTTAATACCATTTAATAGTAATTTAATTATAATTAAATAATTTTGTAATAAAATGCACGTTCTATGATTTTAAGACACTCTGTACAATATCAATAATGTCATAGGTGAATGCATGCACTGAACAAGTAGTTACGTATGCGGAGTTACAAGATAAAGTTGTAAGATGCGCATTGTGGTTACAAAAACAAGGAATCAAACCTTGCGATGTTGTCAATCTATGCACAAGTAATCATTTCAATTCCTTTGTGCCCTGTTTGGCGACAATTTATGTCAACGCGATCTTTAATCCGTGGCACGAAAATATGGATTTACGTGAGTTATCCTGCGATGACCATTCAAAAGCATTGTTACGTTTTATTCGATTAATAATTAGAGATAATATAAATCCAACAACAGCAAATATAATTTAATTTGTCTCTAATTAATTAGATTTTATCTTATTTATTATTTAGTTGTGCAATAACATTTATATGTATTATTTATTTTATTTAGTGTTTTTTTATTTCATGTAATTTTATTAATTATGCGCTATTTATCATTAGAAAGCGTGCTTTACTTCATGCGGCTGACTACTCCGAAAGTGATATTCTGCACTGAGAAATCCGTGAACGTTATTTTGAGCGCGATAAAAGAGAGCAACAGCAATCCCATTGTTGTGATTTTCGGTAAACATCCCAACGTGATCTCATTTTCCGATATTTTGAGCATGTGCAGCGATGCGGATGTGACGACTTTCCATTATGTCGAGTGCAATGACAGAAAAAAGACCATGTGCATAATGCATTCGTCAGGCACCACGGGACTGTCGAAAGCAGTTGAATTATCTAATTACTGTCTGTCGTATGTCAGCGAAGACAGAAACATAGATTTTACCGATACGGCGATTTGGTTCTCAGCACTTTATTGGGTTGGGGGAGTACTGATGAATTTGTTTTCGATCGCGCAGGGTGCCAAAGTAATTCTTTACCCAGAATTTTCTGAAGAGATGCTATGCTTATTAATTGAAAAATACAAGGTAACAGTTGTAAAGAAAACAGATGGCAACACTGTTTTCGATTTTATTATCAAGTTTTATTATATATAAAAGATAAAAGAGGCAAAAACTCTTTATGTAAAAAATAAAAGATTTTTTTTATCCATTATTGCAAATGAGCAAATAATTTAAAATTTATCTTCTTCTCTAACTTCAGGAAAATAATAACTGACAATCGGACATACTAGTTTAATTGTTTTTGCTAAAAACCATTTTATTTTTTCGGGCATTTTATATTCGGGCTCCCGAATAGTCACCGCGGCCAAAAGAAACAGACAATGCGAGATAAAAAGAAAGAACAATAATGACTTGGTTTTTATTTCTATTATAGTTATGGTTGTCGTCACCGTCAACTCAGAGTTTCTCGGCGACTACTCGGGAACCTTAATAATTCAATATTGTGTAAATTTATCTTTGTCAAGAAAATAATTATATAAAATATATATATTATCACATTTCTCTTGTTAATATCTAAATGTCTGAAAAACTTGCATTTCTCAATAAGAAAAAAATTTAATTTAAAGATTTTAGTGTTAAAATATTACTATAATAATTTAAATAAATTCAAGATATAATACTAAAAAATATTATTTTTACATGATATTATTATATTATTTATTAAGAAAATTAATTATTATGCATTTTATATTTTTGCATGCATGATAATAATATGTAATATAATGTAAAAGGCTAAATCGTTTTGATCTTGCTATTTAGATAACTACGGTTTTTCTGACCTCGAGTATGATCCACCGATTTCTCAAAGCGGGTTACATAAAGAAATTTCCATTATCATCTTTAAAAGTCATATTTTTCGGTGGTGGACCAATCAAACCAAAAGCACACGAAGAAATAAGACGCATTTTATCACATGTTCAAATATTACAATCTTATGGTAGATTATTATTCTAATATAATACAAAATATTATAAACATAAATTATATATATATATATATTTATTTATATAAGGTAAACTCGGGTAAGATAGACATAGTTTTTTAAAATGCAAAAAATATACTTTTATTCTTGTTATTTTTTAATAATATTCGACATGTTATCTTCACTGAAACTTAAATTATGTAATATTATCGAAATTAAAAGGAAAATATTTAATAGAAATTTTATATTATCAAAATAGTACAACATAAGCATTGGCCATCTTACCCAACTTTTAAGAAAAAGATGACCATAATATTTATAAAAAAATAGTGAAAACGAAAATAAAAATTATAAGTCGTATAACAATTTACATATCTTTATATTATGTCTAACGTCGATTACGATAGCTTAACTTTAATTTATTCGACGTTATAACAGTTTTTAGTGGACAAATGAAAAACTTTGCAGGTAGTCAAAAATAAAAATATGATAAAAGATTCACAATATCGTTATTTCAAACAATATATGCGCATAAACTAATGTAAATATCGATTATCTTTGATAATTACTAAAAAAGGTGCACTATGTAGCGATTATTAAAAAAATTACAGCCTATGGGCATCATACCCTATTTCACTTTATATATATATTGTTGCGTCCGTGATGTCTGTGTCGTCCGTTTTCGAAGAAATATTGATTGATTTTCTCAGTTGAGCCGGAAAATCAATATATCGATCGGTCCGAAGTCGTCAAAGACTATCGAAGGAGCGTCGCGCAGAGACGGTTATTTATAATAGAAAAGAGAATCTCGTTCTGGATTTCGATCAAGAGAGATTACTATTGGGCATTATAATTATATTTTGTATAATTACTATTCCTATAAAGATGTGTAAAGAAATCTCCTTTTATTGCATGTGCGCGAGTGTGAGAAGAAAAGTTGAATAATTCCGTCGCTCGCGTTTGGAAATAATATCGATGTTGTTCCGCGGACGTAACAATATGTAACAAAAATAATATATGTCTGTAATAATATATGTAAGTAATATATAAGCCAAAACATCTAACAGAACATGTAACGGAAACCAAACTATCTCTCTATTTTAGGAATGACAGAAGTAGCTGGATACAGGACACTTCAGTGTTCGAATCATAAGAATGGATCTTGCGGAACAGTAATCCAAAATACAGAAATAAAAATCGTGGACTTAGAAAGCGGAAAGGCTCTTGGTTCAAATCAATTAGGAGAACTGTGGATAAAATCGGCGACTCAGATGAATGGCTATTACAGAAATCTTGAAGTGACAAAAAAGACTGTTGATGAACAAGGTAAAAAAACTATGTAAATTTTCATTAGTGTATTCTCCCTTTTCCATAAATGATCTTGGCATATATTATCAAAAGTAAACAATTCTAACAAAGAAAGTCATCTAACAAAACGTCTAACAATAATATAATAATAGTAGTAAAAATAATATTACATGTAATACCATGAAAATAAGTTCAAATTTCCTATAGGATGGCTGCATTCAGGTGACATTGGTTATTTTGATGAAGATGGGGAACTCTTTATTGTAGATAGAATAAAAGATCTTATAAAATACAGAGGATATCACATCTCACCTGGAGAAATCGAGGGTGTCTTATTGTCGCATCCAGGAGTGTCAGAAGTTGCAGTAACAGGAATTCCCCATCCAACAGATGACGAATATCCCATTGCTTACATCACCAAGATGCCGGGTATCGAGGTACAATCTTATTGCAAATATGATGAGGTTACAAAGCAATGTTAACAAAATAGAAAATTTTAAATTATGATTTATCAAGTGCATCAAAATTTTAAGAGAGAGACACTTCCAAGTAACTATAAAAATTTTTATAATAAAATTTTTTTAATCTGTTGTCAAGATTGTGTGATACTTTAAACATACTGAACTATACATATATTATTTTCTAACATAGAATATATAAAATATTTTATAAAATCAAATATGCTATAATCAAATTGTTGCAATGCTCAAATTGTGTATGTGTAGGTGACGGAGCAAGAATTAATAGACTTGGTGGCAAATAATATGATGGATCAATACAAACTTCGTGGTGGAGTAGTATTTCTGAATGAATTACCTCATACAAGTACAGGAAAAATTGCGAAGAATGAACTAAAAGCTATGTCTAAGAAACTAGTTGTAGAACAAATACAAGAAACCAATTTATAATTGTATCTTTTTATAATTATTATTATAATTATATAATTATACTTTACATACTATACATAATTATAATTTACTAACATGAATTAATGTAATCTTCGTTGCATTGAGTTACATTTCTGAATACTTTACCACAAACAAGTTCAGGAAAAATTGCGAAGATAGAATTAAAAGCTATAGATAAGAAAAAGTAGTTGTATAATAAAAACTCTATGTACATATCTCTTATTTAACTTATATTCTTATATATTTTTATTTAAATTGATGAACCTTTGCGAATTTTGAAATGTTTTTAGAAATATATTTTGACAATATTGCAGAATAATACTGTATAATAAAAGATAAACTACATACATATACATAAATATATGTATATATATTTTTTTTAGTTTCATAATATACAATTTTTAAAATATTTAAAAGAAATTGTTTTATAATTTATTTTATTACTTTTGTATTATAATTTGTTACAATTGTTTTAAATATTACAAGCTGAATATTATTTGTCAACGCTCCTTCAAGTTACTTGTACAACATCATACTGTTACAATGTATTAATCATCATTTATATAAAATGTTTGCTTATTTATGTATACCTGTATTAATAAAACTACAACGGCCGTAATCGCTGAGCTGAACTGAAAGATTAATTTCTTGTTTTAAATAATTATTGTATATTTAGTTGTTTGTAGTAAATAATAAAGTTTATGGACATTTTACAGCATACCCTATAAAGAAATTTATACCTAGTCATATTGAAAAAGTCCAATTCCATAAAATCTCACTAGGGCTTGAGTTATTTGCAATAGAAGTTGTGATATCTATATTAATACAATAAACAATTTTTTAAGTGTGCATATTTGCAATTTTTTTATTTTTGTTTAAACTTAAATCATGGTTTGTTTTATTATTAAGAGACTTACATTTTCACGAACATCAGACGTAGAGTACGGTATTTTATTTATTAAATTTCCTATTGCATTTGCCTGAAATCAGAATATGTAAAATATAATTTGTATGCTTGTTTTAATTCAAAAAGATATGTAAAATTTGATATTCTCTTATAGTTAAATAGTTATTAAAAGAAAATTCAGATAAATAAATTCTCAATACAGAATTAATACCTTGCTGCTGACGGCTTCACGTACATAATTAATGAAGAAAAGTTTCAAAACATGGAAAAGCCAGATTAGCATTACAATAGTGAATAATATTTTATTAGATTTGATGTGATTGTTAACGAGTTTCACCCTGAAAAGTTCATGCAAATCGTGCGCTAACCAATAGAAATTATATCCCATTTTCAAAGTCATCTGTGGCCCAAATATCGAATCTACATCACAAGATATTTTACGCATGAAGATGTCTGTATAAACACAATATTAAATTTTACTTTAAAATAACTACGATTAATAGAATTTACGTTTATAATTGATAATTAGTAGGGGAACGTGGGGTAGAACGGTACCGCGAGGTACAATGGTGCAGAGTCGATATTTTTTTACAGAGATGTTACCATGTCATAAAATATGTTGCAATTATTGCTATTAAGTGTCTCTTTCTGCGTGCTGTTATCAGTGGTCGTAATATTTTTAGTTGAAAGTTGTTATAAATTATTTAATGCACTTTGCTGTGCTCTCCGCGACTGAGTTGTAATTCTTCGATATATTTACATAAGGTAAACAATGATAAAATTCTATTTTTTATTACCGTAAATACATTTATGTTTTAAAATAATCTTTTCTTATTAATTTCATACTGTGTTTATGTAAATATTAATTAATTATAATTTTTTATATGATCAAAAGTAAATAAATACATTTTAAGGCTTAATGAAATATTAGCCCACGAAATGTTGTACTTTTTATTTTTATACTAGAGAAAGAAAGAAAGTATACATAGATACTGTCTTTCAAAATTAATACCAAAAATTATTACATTAAAGGATATTTTTCCATGTTTTAAAGAGAAAAATATTTATTATAATAAGAGAATTGTTTTTATTTATTAATTTATAGTTATCATTTAAAAATACAAATCTATATTCTTATGTTCTATATATCATATTATAATATACAACTTTTAAGAAGTTTTAAACATCAATGTTAATGAAACAAACAAGTTTTGGAGGTAGTCCATTATACCCCGCATGAAAAGTATCTCACGAAAATCTAGACTTTTACTAAATCAATAATCTCGTCTATTTAAACTATTATTTTATCTTACATGTTTTTTTTGACAATTTGTTTTGCTAAACAAAAAAATATTACTTATTAAAATTTGTTTAGTTACTTTAATTAATCAAAACTACTTATTAATAGTGCAAATAATTAACAATTTTTTATCATACATACCTTATCATGGTACACTTGGAACACAATTGACAATAATGTTACCGAAATATCTAGTCCAAGGCATATAAAATATTTGGTAGTATAATATTTAGTAGTTAAATAATGGGATATTATTGTCAACTTAATAAGAAAAAATAAATTGAGCCAAAATATCAGCATATACAACAGATTAAATCATATTCTTGAGTGTTTTACACGAAATTCGATAATTCTTAAACCAGTCACATAATTTATCAAGAACGGTGTTAAAACTATTCGAATACTTTTAATCATTACATATACTGTTTCAATTCCGAACTACATTGCATTTGTCGACAAGCGCTAGCTTTAACAAATGATAGCGTATTTTCATAATTTCAATTAGAGTACTTACAATTATTGAAATAATCGATCTGTTGAAATTTTCATATCTCAATATTTTTAAACAGTTAATGATAACGACGTTTTCTTTTTATATATGACATGTGAAAATATAATTATATAACAATTGTTACATATTTATAATGAAAATTAAACATTGTTCTTAATACATTCTTTTCTTTATTGTTTGTCTCAATAGTTTAAGTGTATATATATATTTAAAAAATGTAACTAAACAATAAAAGTATTTATTTTAATAAATATCTATTTTTAATGCACAATAATGTTTTAAAAACAATATGTATACACGTATATGTATAAGAAATAACTCGTTGCTTTTTATTGGTACCAATTCTTAATCCGTTAAATATTGACGTAATATATAAAATTGATTTTATGCAAGAAAAGATTATTCTTAGGACAATAATCAAGATAAAAAGATGTTGTATTCGACAATGAAGTAGAAAGTTTTGAGTTATTATCTGCCAATGCTTCCTACAAAAAATGGCAATATTTTATAGTACAATATACATACATATATAGTAGTTGTATAATTATTTAGAAGATTTTGTATTAAATATCGATTATTATAAGTTAATGTTTATTTAAAATTTTTTATATATTATATTTATTTACAAATCTTTTAACATTTTTATACATCTACAACTGTATTAATATAATTACAATTGTCACAGCAAAGATGATAAACTGTAAAGGTAGAAAACATTTCCTAACTGCATATTTCTAAACTTAACTATTTATAATGCATAATAATATAACAATTCGTATTCTCTAAAGGAATTTGAAACCAAACTGTAAAAGTACAACGCCATAAAACAGTCTTAACGACTGAGTACATTGTAACAATCATTTAATAATAAAATTTCAAAATATTATAGAAAAGAGAGATATATATATATATATACTTATAAATAATAGATTGTTAAAAATTGTGATATATTATTTTTTAGTTTATAATCTTAAAGAAGACAAATCAGTATTAAAACAATCCAAATGATGTTAGCTATTCAACTCTACGTTTTTTCGTTAATTAAATGTGTGTTTGTGCTAGTTTCATCGCACAGTAATGATAGTAGATCTTTTTGTAATTTTAGTTTTTGAGATACTCAGAGGTATAAAAGTAATTAATCTATTGCTACTATTAGTTTCTATTGCTAAGTACACAAATAGAAATAGATGATAGATATAACGCCTTCTTTTACTACATTTATGTTACAAATATTAATGTTATGTTACTTACTGACATTTCTGTTTTTATTTTCTAATTCGAGAATTTGTATATAGTATCAATACATATAAAAAATTTATTAAATAACATTGACTTTAAACAATATTAATTAAAACACGTTAACAATATTAATATTATTGAACAATAGTAATTAAAAAAACCTAATAATAGAATAATATAAATACAAAAAATATTAATAAGAGACTTTTTTAATTGCAATGTGAAAAAGTTGTATCTTTTGATAAAATATATAGAATTTTACAACTTTATATATAAAAATAATTTTGTTTAAAAATTTTATTTAAGGATATGCATACATGTATATATATGTATATATAATTTATATTTTACCATATAATAGCATTTTTTTGCAATGTTATTAAAATGCTTTTCAAGCTTCGGAATATATAGTATTTTTATTAAAAATATTTACAAGAAATTGCTCTATATACAATTGTTTTATTAAAATTTGAATATTATTTGTTAACGCTCCTTCAAAATATTTATACATTGTATTAATCGTCATTTCTTTAAAATGCTTGCTTATTTATGTACAATTGTATTAATAAAACTACAACGGTCGTAATCGATGAACTGAACTGTAAAAGATATTAAATTAAATTAAAGGCTTCAGTGTGTACCATCCCTAGTAGGGAATTGGTTAGTTAAGAGCCAGACATGGTAAATATACGAATGCTAAATTTTTTTGTCTTGTTTCTCTTTAGTTTAGTTTTTGATTTCTCGTTTGAATCATCAGTGAGTGATACTGATAATAATCTAAACAAGAGATCAAGACATATATCAATAAAAAATTTGATGTTCTTATTTATTAAGCTTAACCAACAATATTTCCTATTAGTGATGACAAGATATTAATTCTTGTTTTTAAATAATTCTTGTATATTTAATAATTCGTATGGTAGATAATTACGTTTACACTAGACATTTTGCAACGTACCCCATAAAAAAATTTATAGCCATATTGAAAAAGTCCAATTCCGTAGAATCTGACTGGTGCATAAGTTATTCGCAATAAAAGCTGTGATATCTATATTAACATAATAAACACCTTTTTTAATGTACAATTTTTTAATTTTGTTCAAATCTTCAATCTTAGTTTATTTTAATAATCTGAAGTAAAAAAAAACTAATATTAAGACTTACATTTTCACGAAGTTCAACATCACAGGTAGAATATGGCACTTTATTTATTAAATTTCCTATTGCATTTGCCTGAAGTCGGAATATAAAACAATAACATTTGAATAATTCTTTTAATTTAGAATAAATCATGTAAAATTTGATATTGTTTAATAGTCAGATTATTGTTAAAAGAAAATTCCAGATAAACATTTTAAACTTGAATGCAAAATTAATACCTTGGTGCTGACTGTTTCGCATACATAATTAATGAAGAAAAGTTTCAAGACATTATGAAAAAGCCAGATTACTTCCACAATAAGGAATAGGGTTTTATTAGTTTTGATATGATTGTTGAGGAGTATCACGCCGAAAAGTTCACGCAAATTGAGCGCTAACCAGCAAAAATTACATGCCATTTTCAAAGCCATTTGTGGCCCAAATAGCGAATCTACATCACAAGATATTTTACGCAATTCCGCATGAAGATGTCTGAATAAACACAATATGAAATTTTACTGCTTAAAATAATTACAGCTGATAAAAATTTACATTTTTGATTGGATATAATTAATTCTCTTACATTACGATCCATATTATCCATTTGCTTGAAACTTGTGGAGACCTATGTTGATGAGTAGAATTTTCCCAAACTCGCTTTCTTCCACGTTTATCTGTTGTTAAGTCAAAAACATGTTGATTAACTTGATCAAACTTTAATCCGATGTATCTATAAATATAAAAGAAAATTAATAGATGAATGTGACAAGTATACATATAAATTTATTATTACATTTTGTGTATTAATATATTGAGATCTTAACAAATATCTTAAAAAAAAAGTGTTTTCATACATTCTATGTACAATATATAATATAATATAGGGTAAACCAGGGTATGATAGCCATACGAAAAAATGGCTATAGGCTGCAATTTTTCTAATAATCGCTACATAATGCGCTTTTTTAGTCATTAATCATTATTTACAACATCGATTGTCTTTGATAAGAATAGGGTATGATGGCCATACGGAAAAGATGGCCATTATACCCTAGTTTACCCTAGTTTCATAAATTTATACATATAATTATATTAAAATATAATTTTATAATAAATTTTTGTATACGTAAAAATGTACCAACCCAAAAATAGTTATAACAATTAAATCGTTGATCATGTTACAATAAGAACAATAATTTCGCACAAAGAGGGCATAGATATACATAGCTATTGAAATATTATACCCATATTCATTTCTCATCCAATATCCGACTGCATAGGTCATTATTATAATCAATAAGGACCATCCTAAGATGAGATATATCGTTTTTTTGTGTAGTTTGTGATAATCTGTCGTTGTTCCAATATTTAGCAATGTATTATCGACAATGTCAAGTTTCCTCAAATAATTTCTAAATTTCTGTCAAAAAGGCAGTGCGTTGGACAAATTAATGCTTGCAATCATAATTTGACAATTTTATAAGTGGATCTATAATTAATGTAGCTTACATAATGTAGCTTTAATAGTTGTATCTTCTTGAAAGAAAAATTAAAGAATATATATAAATGTTAATTTTATATATTTTCTTACTCTACATAAAGTAAATTAATATTATTAAATTATTAACTATATATTGAGAAAGGAAATTGTTATCAATAATTTATATCGCATTAGTATACATAATATGTGAAATATTGTATGTCTTTATGTGACAATTTGTTTTGCTAAACGGGAAAATAATAACTTAAAACTTTTGTAGCTATTTCAAATATCAAAAATGTTTAAATATGCAATCAAAATTGCTTATTATTCGTATGCAAATAATTAACAATTCTTTATTATACATACCTTATCATGATACACTCCGAACACGATTGACACTAATGTTACCAAAATGTCTAGCCCAACGCATATATAATATCCGATAGAATAATTAATAAAGTAAGATATTACTGTAAACTTTAGTAAAAGCAAATAAATTGGCCAAAATAGCAGTATATACAAGAGACCAAACCATTCTCTTGGGTGACCTACAGGGAATTCTATTATTCTTAAACCAGAAATATAACTGATTACGAAGAGCGGTGTTAAAAGTGCTCGAATGCTTTTAGTCATTACGTACAGCGTTTTGACTTCGAACTACATTTCATTTGTCAACTAGTTGTGCTATGCTTCACCAAATGATTACGATCATATATTTTCTTAATTTTTACTAGAGCACTTACAGTTATTGAAATAATCGATCTGTTGATAAGTTTGTACATCTACCGCAATATTTTTAAACATTTCGGATAATGAATAAGGTTTTTTTATCATAGAACATGCAAAGACATAATTAGAAACATAATTATGATATATTCATAACAAAAATATAAACATTGTTGTAATATATTTTTTTAATTTTTTTATTACAAGAATATGTATTCAATATACATGCATAATAATAACTATGTAACTGTATATTATACAGTTACATAGTTATTATTATGCATGTATATTGAAAAATGTAATTAAATAATAAAAGATAGTGTCCCATTTTATTAAATATCTAATTTTCAATAAATTTCTATTTTTTTTTAATGCTGAATAATGTTTTAAAAACAATGTATATATATATATATATATATATATATGTGTGTATAAGAAATATTCGTAAATCATTACTTTTCGTTACGTTAATAGTGATAATTTATTCGTGAAATATTGATTTTACATATATAAAATTGATTTTATGTAAAAAAAAGATTCTTATGATTAAGATAAAAAGAAAAGATATACTTGACATAAACATGAAATAAAAAATTTTGGGTTTTTTCTTACAATATTCCATACACAGAAATGACAAATATTTTTTTCTGTATATACACTATTACAATATATGAAGAATTTGTTTTGCATATCAATCATTAGATCATGTTTAATTTCATTTTAAGGTTTTAAGATTTATTATGCATTTAAGATTGTTTATGTGTTATAATATTTATACAATTCTTTTAACATATGTTTTTCATTTACCTGTATCTGTAACTATATTAATGTAATACAGCAGTCACAACACAGTACATAGACGTAATAAGTTGTAAAGATATAGACACTAAAATTTTCTTTTTTAAATACTTATGGATTTAATATATAATAATCCATAATATTTATAATGCATAATAATATAACAATTCGTATTCTTTAAAGGAATTTGAAACCAAACTGTAAAAGTACAACGGCATAAAACCGTCTCAATGACTGAGCAAATTGTAACAATAATTTAATAATAAAGAGTTTCAAAATATTATAGAAAAGAGAGATTATATATATATACTTATATATATAAACAATAGATTGTTAAAAATTGTGACATATTATTTTTTAGTCTATAATCTTAAACAATCCAAATGATGTTGGTCATTAAACTCTACGTTTTTTTCGTCAATTAGATGTGTGTTTGTGCTAGTTTCATCGCGCAGTAATGATAGTAGATCTTTTTGTAATTTTAGTTTTTGAGATACTCAGGGGTATTAAAATAATTAATCTATTGCTACTATTAGTTTCTATTGCAAAGTACCCAAATAGGAATAGATAATAGATATAACGCCTTTTTTTACTACGTTTATAATACAAATATTAATGTTATGTTACTTACTAACATTTCTGTTTTTATTTTCTAATTCAAGAGTTTGTATATAGAATCAATACGTAAAAAATTTATTAAATAACATTGATTTTAAAAAATATTAATTAAAAAATGTCAAAATACAATAGAATAATATAAATACAAGAAATATTAATAAGAGACTTTTTTAATTGCAATATGAAAAAGTTGTATCTTTTGATAAAATATATAGAATTTTACAACTTTATATAAAAATAATTTTGTTTAAAAATTTTGTTTAAGGATGCATACATGTATATATATAATTTATATTTTAACATATAATAGTACTTTTTTGCAATGTTATTAAAATGCTTTTCAAGCTTCGAAATATATAATATTTTTATTAAAAATATTTACAAGAAATTGCTCTATATACAATTGTTTTTATTAAAATTTGAATAATATTTGTTAACGCTCCTTCAAAATATTTATACATTGTATTAATCGTCATTTCTTTAAAATGCTTGCTTATTTATGTATGACTGTATTAATAAAACTACAACGGTCGTAATCGATGAGCTGAACTGTGAAAGATATTAAATTAAATTAAAGGCTTCAGCGTGTACCATCCCTAGTAGGGAATTGGTTAGTTAAGAGCCAGACATGGTAAATATACAAATGCCAAATTTTTTTGTCCTATTTCTCTTTATTTTACTTTTTGATTTCTCGCTTGGATCATCAGTGAGTGATACTGATAATAATCCAACAAGAGACCGAGACATATATTAATAAAGAATTTGATGTTCTTATTTATTAAGCCTAAACAACCATATTCCCTATTAGTGATGAAAGATATTAATTCTTGTTTTTAAATAATTCTTGTACATTTAATAATTCGTATGGTAGATAATTACGTTCACACTATAGACATTTTGCAACGTACCCCATAAAAAAATTTGTAGCCAAATTGAAAAAATCCAATTCCGTAGAATCTGACTGGTGCATAAGTTATTCGCAATAAAAGCTGTGATATCTATATTAATATAATAAACAACTTTTTTAATGTACAATTTTTTAATTTTGTTCAAACTTCAATTTTGATTTATTTTAATAATCTAAAGTAAAAAAAAGCCAATATTAATACTTACATTTTCACGAAGTTCAACATCATAGGTAGAATATGGAATTTTATTTATTAAATTTCCTGTTGCATTCGCCTGAGGTTGGAATATAAAACAATAACATTTGAATAATTCTTTTAATTTAGAAAAAACATGTAAAATTTGATATTGTTTAATAGTCAGATTATTGTTAAAAGAAAATTCCAGATACATTTTAAACTTGAATGCAGAATTAATACCTTGGTGCTGACTGTTTCGCATACATAATTAATGAAGAAAAGTGTCAAGACATTATGAAAAAGCCAGATTACTTCCACAATAAGGAATAGGGTTTTATTAGTTTTGATATGATTATTGAGGAGTATCACGCCGAAAAGTTCACGCAAATTGAGCGCTAACCAGCAAAAATTACATGCCATTTTCAAAGCCATTTGTGGCCCAAATAGCGAATCTACATCGCAAGATATTTTACGCAATTCCGCATGAAGATGTCTGAATAAACACAATGTAAAATTTTACTGCTTAAAATAATTACAGCTGATAAAAATTTACATTTTTGATTGGATATAATTAATTCTCTTACATTACGATCCATATTATCCATTTGCTTGAAACTTGTGGAGACCTATGTTGATGAGTAGAATTTTCCCAAACTCGCTTTCTTCCACGTTTATCTATTGTTAAGTCAAAAACATGTTGATTAACTTGATCAAACTTTAATCCGATGTATCTATAAAAATAAAAGAAAATTAATAGATGAATGTAACAAGTATACATATAAATTTATTATTACATTTTGTGTATTAATATATTGAGATCTTAACAAATATCTTAAAAAAAAAGTGTTTTCATACATTCTATGTACAATATATAATATAATATAGGGTAAACCAGGGTATGATAGCCATACGAAAAAATGGCTATAGGCTGCAATTTTTCTAATAATCGCTACATAATGCGCTTTTTTAGTCATTAATCATTATTTACAACATCGATTATCTTTGATAAGAATAGGGTATGATGGCCATACGGAAAAGATGGCCATTATACCCTAGTTTACTTTAGTTTCATAAATTTATACATATAATTATATTAAAACATAATTTTATAATAAATTTTTGTATACGTAAAAATGTACCAACCCAAAAATAGTTATAACAATTAAATCGTTGATCATGTTACAATAAGAGCAATAATTTCGCACAAAGAGGGCATACATATATGTAGCTATTGAAATATTATATTTATATTCGTTTTTCATCCAATATCCCATTGCGTAGGTCATTATTATAATCAATAAGAACCATTCTAGGATGAGATATATTGTTTTTTTGTGTAACTTATGATAATCTGTCGTTGTTCCAATTTTTAGCAATGTATTATCGACAATGTCGAGTTTCTCCAAACATTTTTTAAATTTCTGACACAAAAAAGCAGTGCGTTGAATAAATAATTAATGCTTACAATCATAGTTTGACAATTCTATAAGTGGATCTATAATTAATGTAGCTTACATAATGTAGCTTTAATAGTTGTATCTTCTTGAAAGAAAAATTAAAGAATATATATAAATGTTAATTTTATATATTTTCTTACTCTACATAAAGTAAATTAATATTATTAAATTATTAACTATATATTGAGAAAGGAAATTGTTATCAATAATTTATATCGCATTAGTATACATAATATGTGAAATATTGTATGTCTTTATGTGACAATTTGTTTTGCTAAATGGGAAAATAATACTTAAAACTTTTGTAGCTATTTCAGATATCAAAAATGTTTAAATATACAATTAAACATGCTTATTATTCATGTGTAAATAATTAACAATTCTTTATTATACGTACCTTATTATAATACACTCCGGACATAATTGATACTAATGTTACCAAAATGTCTAGCCCAACGCATATATAATACCCGATAGAATAATTAATAAAGTAAGATATTACTGTAAACTTTAGTAAAAGCAAATAAATTGACCAAAATAGCAGTATATACAAGAGACCAAACCATTTTCTTGGGTGACCTACAGGAAATTCTATTATTCTTAAACCAGAAATATAACTGATTATGGAGAGCGGTGTTAAAAGTGCTCGAATGCTTTTAGTCATTACGTACAGCGTTTCGACTTTGAACTATATTTCATTTGTCAACTAGTTGTGCTATGCTTCACCAAATGATTACGATCATATATTTTCTTAATTTTTACTAGAGCACTTACAGTTATTGAAATAATCGATCTGTTGATAAGTTTGTACATCTACCGCAATATTTTTAAACATTTCGGATAATGAATAAGGTTTTTTTATCATAGAACATGCAAAGATATAATTAGAAACATAATTATGATATATTCATAACAAAAATATAAACATTGTTGTAATATATTTAAAAAATTTTTTTATTATTAGAGTTTGCACAGTTATATATTTAAAAATGTAACTAAATAATAAAAGATAGTGTTTTATTTTACTAAATATCTATTTTTTTAACGGTGAATGATGTTTTAAAAACAATGTATGTATAGAAGTAATCGTAAATCGCTACTTTTTGTTACGTTAATAGTAATAATTAATCCGTTAAATATTGATTTTATATAAAGGAAAAGATTCTTATGACAACAATTAAGATAAAAAGATATATTTGACATAAACATGAAGTAAAAAATTTTAAGTTTTTTCTTACAATATTTCATACAAAGAACTGGCAAATATTTTACTGTATATATAGTACATTATTACAATATATAAAAAATTTGTTTTGCATATCAATTATTAGATCATGTTTAATTTTATTTTTTATTTTTTTAAATTTATTATGCATTTAAAATTGTTTAAGTGTTATATTATTCATACAATTCTTTTAACATATGTTTTTCATTTACCTGTATCTGTAACTATATTAATGTAATACAGCAGTCATAACACAGTACATAGACTGTGTAATAAGTTGTAAAGGTATAGACACTAGTACTTTTTTTTAAATACTTATGGATTTAATATATAATAATATTTATAATGCATAATAATATGATAAGTGAAGAAATAATATGACAATTGCCCTATTTGTAGTCAAACTGGAAAAGTTTAAGGTCATAAAAACCGGCAATTGAGCAAATTGTAACAATAATTTAATAATAAAGAGTTTCAAAATGTTATGGAAAAGACAGATTAAACGTATGCTTGTAAGCAATATATTATTAAAACTTGTGATATATTTTTTAAAAGTATCAGGTCGAAAAAATTACTAAGATTTACAGATGTGAAACCAAAGTAACATGCCATTCTGATAATCATTTGTTCTTGAAATATCTATTGTAATTTATCTCTGAAGATATTTTACATAATTCTAAATAGAAATGTTTGTAATGCAATATTAAGTCTTGCTATGACAATATATTATGATTGACTGAAAATTATATATATATATATATTTTTGTAATTCATTTACTGCTCGAAATTTTCAGAAATCTGCTGAAACGGATGCAACGTAAGATTTTGTCAAGCTTACATTATTTTATGATTATTATTATAATACTTGCGATCATGAAAACGTTGAATTTTTATTAATAATGACAATACATTTGATATTCTTTCAAGAAATAATTTTATTAAATATATTGTTTAAAGAAGTTTGTATAATAATTTATGTAGCCTATGCAGTGTGCAGTGTATTTTATGTTTTGATGGTAGTTTCTTTTCTAAATATAAATGCAAGAAATTTGCAATTTATTTCTCAATTATTTACTTCAGATATTTACAATAAATAAATAATCAAGACTATTTATTGATAAAGTGCATATATTGCATTAATATTCTCTTAGCTTATTATATTATAATATATTCCAAACACAATTGATAATAACACTGTGGAATAATTCAAACCTTGTATGTTGAAAAAACGGTTCACAAAAGACATAGAAAAACGACCTCGAAAATAATATGTATAAGAGATTAAACTATCTTTGTGAGATAATCTGTCGAAAACTCGATAATTAAACCAAATACATAATTGATTATCGGAAGCGACGAGAAAACTAAAACTTTCTTAATATAGTAGATATTGTTACGATTGCAAGCTATGTCATTATTATCGATCTGATACGGAATACGACAGTGTCTTATTCTAATTACTGATAATTGCTGCACTTACGCAATTACAATTATCGATCTGTTAAATTTCATTATGCTATTTTACATTGTTGACTATTAAAAAGTGTCTCGTGATAAATATGTTGTTTGTTTTTTTAACTAAGCAAACACATTTCCAACAATTATTGTTTTTGAAATACTTATTACTTTATTCTAATATTTGTACGATCATTGCACAATTATTATTAAAAAAATAAAATTTCAAATAATAATAGAATCAATTTTAACTAACATTAATTAAAAAATAAAATATATCAATATACAATTTCTAGTAAAATGATAGAAGGTAAAATTAAAAATAATTATAATTGTTTAAAAATAATTGAGAGAAAAGACAAGAAATAGATATTAAATTATTATCCATAAAAAAATAGAATAGAAAGTTTTAACGTTATTTTGCAATATTTTGTATAAAAAAATGTGATGAATGTTGTATAATTCTTAGCTGAAATGATAAATATAATTTTGAAAAAAATATATTTATAAGAAAAAGTTACGCACTTAATATTATATAAGTTGACATTTATTTATATATATGTGTAGTATGCTGATTAGCTGTACGTCCATTAAGGCGGCTATTTATTTACGTGTGCTTGTATGATTATAGTTAAAACAGTGGCAACAGATCTGATAAACTAAAAAAAAGATAACAGTATTTTATAGATATTTATAATGAGTTCCATTATTCGTAATAAGTAGTCATATCACTATTACAACGTACCCCTTGAAAGAATTTGAAACCAAACTGAAACAGTCCAAGTCCATAGAATTTTAGCGGCGCTTGAGTCAATTGTAATAGAAATTGTAAGATCTATAATTAAGAGAACAGACAATCTAGTGTACACAATTTATTTATGTCACATATTTTTCTTTAAATTTAAGTATATTTTCAATTAAAAAAATTCTAAGCAAATTTTTACTAAAACTTACATTTTCACGAATTTCAGTATCACAAATAGAATATGGTGCGTTATTTATAATATCTCCTGCTGCATTTGCCTGATATTAAAATGTATAAAATACTGTTTAATCTGACAATTTAATTTTAACATTGCTTAATAATCAAACAATCTCTAAAGGTAAATTTTATGGGTGTGTAAAAGAAAAAATACATATTTCAAATTTAATTGCAATATACAAATAAAACCGATACCTTCGCACTGACTCTTTCACATGTATAATTAATGAAAAAGAGTTTTATCATGTGCACAATAATCCATAAGAAGATTACAAAGAAAAGTTTCCCTGTTTCATTGGCGTAGCCCTTAATAAATATCGCTTCAAATATTTCCTGAATAGCTACTGATATGAAACCAAAATACAATCCCATTTTTAAAGTCAACTGTAGCCCAAATATTGAGTTTACCTCGCGAGATATATTACATAACTCCAAATGAAGATGCCTGCGTAAACGTGATATTAAGAATTATTGCATAAAAAGGATTTGAATTCATATTTAATTCGAGTCTTACATCACAATCCATATCATGTGTTCGCTGCTTAAAGTTTCCAAAACTTTTCGTTGACGTGATTGTAACACGTGATTATCCGTAACTTGTGTTATTCCGTTATTATTTCTTATTATCTTTTGAAGATTTTCATTGATTTGATCAAACTTTAATTCAAGGTAACTAAACATAAATAAAGCTAATAAAATATAATTATATTATTATTAATTAGATAACATATAAATTTATTTATATCGATGACTTTAAAATTTCAAAGAAGCTTAAATTTTTATATAACAATATAATTTTATTTTAGGCTAAAATAATTATAATACATATAAAACAGTATAATATACGAACCCAAGAATAGTAATGAAAATCATATCGTCAACAAAATTAGTATGCGCGCAATAATTGAGTATGCAAGGAACATAGATAATTATTATAGCACTAAGATTATTATATTGATCTTTCAACCATAGAGTCTCTATAATGTTCATTATTATCGATATCATCAACCATCCTAAAATGAGCCATACAGTTCTCTTGCGTAGCTTTTGGTAATTTGTCGTTGTTCCGAGTTGTTCTAAAGTATCGTCGACAATAGCGATTCTCTTTAGACATTTTTTAAGTTTCTATTGTAAAGAAATAATACAAACCGACAAATAGAAATTATTTTAATAATGTAATTATTGTATTTTTTCAAAAAGAGATGAACATTATTTTCTTATATTTTTTACGTTCTTTTAAAAATAATAGAAATTATTTTAAAGGTTGATTATTTTAATAATGTAATTATTGTATTTTTTCAAAAAGAGATAAATATTATTTTCATATACTTTTTACATTCTTTTAAGAATAATAATTTTATTAAATGTGTAATAAAAAGAAATTTGCTAATAATTTATACTGTATCAATAAGGTGTGAAACATTTTATGGCATTTTTATTTGGCAAAATAAATATTTTAAAGCACAGAAAATTAAGTTAATATAATTTATTATCATTATTATTATTTACTTTAAATATGTAAAAATTATTTAAGTTTGTTTCATAAGATTTATTTTATTATCAATAAACGATTATATACGTACCTTATCGTAATACACCACAAAGACGACTAATATTAACGTTATAAAAGCGTTGAACAATTTGCAAATTAATTCTGTCATAACATCATAACTATACGATGCTAAAGAAAAAACTGTATACATCAAAACCAAAAAATAAATCGACCAGAATAGCAGTATATATAGCAAACTGCACCATAGATGACCTGTCGGAAACTCGAAAACTTTTAAACCGCACACATAACCAGTTATCAAAAGTGGTGATAAAACTGACTGAAAATTTTTAATCATTATGTGCACTATTTCGATTATAAATCGCGTATTTTTTCTTAAATTAAATGATAGTACCAATTACACTTAATATAGTAATGATTATAGACATAAAAACTTGATATAGTAATGATTATAGACTTAACACTGACAATTTATATTTTTTTCTTAGAAAAAAGTGGGTCATCTCTCTTTTTTATCTGCGTAGATCGGATGCGCAACTACCTGCTGTTAATCAATTTGTTATAGCATAAAGATATACAAATTATATAAAATTGTGGATATTTTATTTGTTCTATAAAAAGAAAAATATTTTTTCTTTTGACGTTTATTAATATATTTCCACTTAACTCTAAGTTTAGCACAAGCATTGCTTATTTCCATATTTAATATCACACAGTCAACATATACACATAAAATACAGTTTAACATATTTAACACAATTTAATTTAATTTAATGACGAGAAATGTTATTTATTAGTATAAAATATTGTTTGAATCATTCGCATGTAACACGACGATATTAATAAACTGTGGTTTATCAAGACAACATTACTGAAGGACAGTAAAAAACCCACTGCTTTGCCTTTTCTTTTTTCTTTCTTGCGCAAAATTTTATCTATTATACTAATGTATAGCGCATGTATATGTATGTGTATCTAGATAGAATAGAAAGCAATAACGTCAAAATGACAAGAAAATGACTATAAAACACTTTTATCAATTATATAATTCGATCATTTTCTTGTCATTACTTTGACGTTATCGTGACTTCTCTTTTCTGGATACATAAAAGTACCTTATCTTTATTTCTACAGTAACAATAATAACAGTAGATTTTTCATTTCATTTTAATTAAGTTCCTAAACTAATATTATATTGATATAATTGATTTATTAAGTTTTACATATCGAAAGAAAACAGATGATAGATAGAATATCTTTTATTTTTTTATTAGAAAGAGAAAGAAATATGTTATTATATTTTATTATATTATAAATGTACTGTTACAAATATAAGAAATATATATACGGGACGCTGTTCTCTCTCTTAACGCTTTTTTCGTTTTATTTTTCAACTTGGGAATTTATATGGCACAATTACTTATATCTAAAAATGTTATAAACAAGATAGTGTCATACCTTCATTATTTAATTATATTCTTTTAAAAAAATAAAAATTATATAACAATAAATTAATACAAGAGAAATAATCACAAAACCTTTTTTCTTGCTATTACGGTATATCATGAGTAACATTATTGAATAAAATACATAAAAACAGATGTTATGTAAATATTGTATTATAATATAATATAAAATTAAATAAATAATTAAAAATAAAATCATAAGATAAAATAAAATCGACATATTCTATTAATACAATAGAAATTTTTTATGCCATGGAGTTTTTCGCGTGGGGTTTCTTGCGACACAAAGTATATGAGACTCTGCCGCAAGATCCAGAAGATTTTAAAAATAGAATTCGTAACGCATGTACGAAAATCATTCTTTCGATGATTACCAAAGTGAGAAAAAAATTTTATGCGGAGGATTGCTTTATGTTTAGAAGAAAATGGAGGTTACATTGAACACATATTATAAGCATAAAAGAAAGGTTTTCTGTTTAAATTTACTATATATTATTTCTTATTTTATCTATGTTATTATATTTTAATCGTGTTATTATATTTTAATTGTGTTATTTGTGTTATTGTATTTTAATGGTGTTATCTATGTTATTTTATTTATATAATTAAATATTAACAATTATACTGTATATTAAAAGCCGATTTCAGTTTCCTCATTCCCTATCGGATTTGCATTTAAGGTATCAATCATGTAATTTTTTCACTTTTTACAAAGAAAAAATTATATGATCGATCCTCTGATTTTATTATTTTTCAATTATGTGCACATACATATATTAACATCATCTTACGAATTCTATTTTTAAAATCTTCTGGATCTTGCGGCAGAGTCTCATATACTTTGCGTCGCAAGAAATCCCACGCGAAAAACTCCATGGCATAAAAAATTTTTAATGATTCTTACAAAAAAATTTTTGATGATTCTTACAAACAAAAATGTAGGCAGGGTATCAATCATGTAATTTTTTTACTCGGTAAAGCATGCCCCTGCCGATCGTCAGATAGGCAACCCAACTTACTGATCTATATGTTGCGGAAGCACTCTATATATTAGAAAAGATTAAAAATTATATATACATTGAATATTATATTTCACTATTATTTTAATATAGTTTCTATAATGTATATTATATTTGTCAAAATACTGAATTATTTGTGTGCAATTGTGTATTAATATTTTACAGTTATTAATGATTGTGACAAATGTTATAAAATGTAAAAAATAGATAATAATATTTTTTTTTAAATACTTGTAATAGATCATTATATAAGAAAATTGAAATTTATTCCTAGAACAAATTCTAAATCAAAATTGGGAGTCTTAATAACTCGTAGAATCTGATTAGAGCTTGAGACTGATTTGCAATAATAACTATATGATATATATATATATATATATATTAACACAATTACATAATGTACATATTTATCATTTCATGTTTTGTAATTAAAATTTAAAAAGTCAATGTTTATTTTAATAAAAACTTTTAACCGAATTTCATTTTATTACGAATTTTAAAACATGAAAATGTAAAATATGTACAGCTGAAATTGTCTTTGATACAGTAATGTTATTGTAACGCCATTAAAAAATCCATTAAGAAGGGAATTATTTAAATTTATAAACAGAAAAATGAATAGACCTATTACATTTGTCATAGTTTATCAAACGTTCTGATTGGCTATCGAATAGAGAATTTTTAGAAACCTTGAACTGCACTATGTGATTGCGTTCAAAAACCTATTCATCGGAGTAGTCTTTGATTGACCAATCAGAATCAATATTTGCTCTTTTTGATTGACCAATCAAAAGCTATTTTACTCCAATGAGTGGATTTTCGAACGCAACTTTTGGATTAATGTGCATTGGAGGGAAAAGAGAGAAGAAAATAGTGTGTAAAAAAAACTTTAAACATCACACAAGCTACATATAAATATCTAAAGTTTAGTGAGTCTCATTTGAAAAATGCAGAAAGAGTCAAAAGGCACTCCAAAAGGACGTAATCGGAGGTAAAATTACTTTAATTAAGTGAAATATATTGTGTGATATATATTATAAAATGTGTATCTTAATTTGTGTACAATGGATGTTTTTGTTTTTACAGAATTCATGATCCAAATGTATCAGAGATTGCAGGAAGGCCTGCATTGGATGTCACATTACCTAATATTCCAAGAAGCAATTCTCTTCGCAATAGACCATCCATGATGCCAAGTGAGATTACTCAGAGTAAGAGTTTTATCAGTACTTAATTTTGTTAGATTTTGTTGACTGCTCTTTTGCTGGATTAGTATAATAATGCATTATATATTACTTCTCATAGAAATGTTGAAAAAGAAGATTGCGGTAAACAGTAGGCAGTCAATTATGCCATTGCATTTGTCAAAGAACGTGGAGACCGAATGTAGACAAAAGAAGGCAGACACTGAAAGTAAAGAGGTAGAACTTGGACTTCTTTACGATGAATATTTACAAGCTATAATGATGGATCTCATAATAAAGAAAAAGACTGAAGAGAAAAAGCATTTGATGGTTATGCAATTGGCCACTATAGCACAAGAGATTGATCAAGATACAAAAAAACTAATGAAAATTAAATCAAGAGAACGTGATATAATAAACTTAAGCTTGGCACAAAAAGAGGTAGATGCGCAATTAGCTGCAGTAACAAAGTGTACCAGTAAGATTTAAACTTTTCAAAATTATATAAAAGTTTTATTCATGTGGGATTGTATATTAAAATATAAATATATTGTATTATAAAATATATTACATTTATATTTTTACAGAACATGAAGCGTTTAAGGTTGCAAAAGATATATTATCTAAGTTGGAGTCTCTTCTACAACCTTTGAACATATTACGGTGTAATGGTATAATACTTCCTAAGACACAAGATGAATGGGAAAGGACTCGAGAAATATTAACAAAATGTTCAAGTACTTTAAAGAACATCTTAAATTTAATTGGATCAAAAGGCGAAAAGTATTGCGCTGTTAATGATGGATTGAAGAATTTTATTAAAACATATAATAAAACAGCAAATCTTCAGAAGAAGTATGTATATGTGTGATTTTGTAACAGCTCTACTTTTTAGAAATTTATTACAAATTAATTATTTATACGTATAAGATTATAAATTATGTATTTATTTATATCTTTCAGATTGGAAGAAACACTCTGCAATTTACAAGTAATAATTTTGAAAAACGCTTCATTTTCGTTAATGGATTCTGAAAGTCAATAGATACAAATAATTTGCGAAAGAAAAATATAATATTTATTATAGACTATATATAAATGAATAAAAAATTTTTTGCAAGTATTTTTCATTAAAAAAATGTATTATATATTGTTGAGAATATCAATAACAATTAAATCTACTTTTTTATGACAAAAATTGAGTTTTTATTAACATATCTTATTCAATTTATATATAAAAAAAAAGTGAAAATTAATTTTTATTTTATTTAGTAATAATAACAAATATATACTCTAATATTAATAACTCTAATAGTGTTACAAAAAGAAATTTATTTATCAAATTATATCTGCATCAATACATAATATAATATAGTATAATATATGTAATAAATGTAAAAATTATATTAGCTTTATTTGTTATATATATATATATATATATATATATATATATATATTTTATATTTTCTGTACAATTTATTTCAATCATGAAATAATAAAATTTCTTCTGTACATTTTTTCAAAATACGTAATGCAAAATTGATATCGTTTTTATTTAAATTAGCAGATATACAAAGGCTAAGACTAGGTCTATGCAAAACTTTTTCCACTTCCAAATAAGTGGGAAGTATAACTGCCAAATTGTTTTCTATACATTTACTAGATATTGCCGATAGTAATTTTTCTTCAATGGCAAAATCTTTCTTTTCTTTTAAATATACATGCTTTAAAGGTGATTCTGCAAAACTTGAGCATTCTAACATTGATATTTCCTTAAGACCACTGTCTATCGCTAAAGCATTATCTCTTAATGATTGAAAAATTTGCAAGTTATTTTCTATGATATCTAAAGAAGTGATAGCAGCAGATGCCAAAAGAGGCGGCTGAGATGCTGAGAAAAAACCAAACCAGATAAACATTGATGATCAATAACAAATGATGTTCCCACACAAAAACCTCCAATAGTTCCTATAGCCCCTTCTAAAGATCCTAAAGAATATAAATATTATTATTATTGTTATATAAACATATTAATATATTTATTTGTAATTTTAAAATATATAATTTTTCTCACCCATTATCATGTCTATTTCATTCCCAGGAATATTAAAATATTCAGTAACACCTTTTCCATGTAGACCAATGGTACCAAATGATATTGATTCATCAATAAAAATTCTCAATTTATATTGTTTACAAAGATCTAATAATTCAGGCAAGGGACAAATGTTTCCTGTGTTCATATAGATGCCTTCTATTATCAGAAAATGTTTAGTTTTTGCAGCTTTTTTAGGATGTTATTTATCTGCTTCCATTTGCTTCATTAACAGATTATTTAAATCTTGAACATTATTGTGCTTGAAATATTGTATATTTCCGCGAGAGGCATCTAATCCTTTTTGAATTGCAAAATTTACTTGATCATCAACGAATATCAAGTCATTACGTTTATTAGGCTGGAATTGCAGATGCTGTAGTAACAAATCCATAGGAATAAATAATAGCTTCTTCTACATTCATAAAACTAGCCAAGCGTTTTTCTAATTCAAGATGTACATCAACAGTCCCATAAAATGATCGTGGTCCACAAGAACCAACACCATATTTCTTTATAGCTGTTACTGCGCTCTCTATTATTTCTGAGCTGTCACTTAAACCCAAATAATTATGTGTACCCAAATTGAGACAGTCTTTACCGTTAACTGCTATTCGTTTTCCAATTTTAGAAGTAATGTATTTAGGATTTAACAAAGGATGTCTTTCTGGTACTAGAGATTCTGGTCGATATTCTGCTAATTTACGCTCCATCAATTCTTCCGATGGTATTGAATCATGATTGCTATTTCGCTTTTTAGAAATAAACTAAGCTAGCCAAATCACTAAAATCACTTGTAAAAAGATGTGATAATGCAGTAAAAAGGTACTTCGCAAAATCTCTACCGATTCAACAAATAAAAACTTTGTGCTCATTATTCTTGTCTTATGCAAGCACTTCGCTGTTTTATGATAAAATTTAAACTATAATGATACATATATACAAGTCTGTGATTGTAGAACAGGCTATGTGATGATATATATATATATATATATATATATATATATATATATATATATATATATATATATATATATATATATATATATATATATATATATATAGATAACCTTATATTTATCAGAATTATCGTTAACCTTATGTGCTCATAAATATCATTATAGTTTAAACTTTATCAGCGAAGTGCTTGCATAAGACAAAAATAATGAGCGCAAAATTTTTATTTGTTGAATCGGTAGAGATTTTGAAGTATCTCTTTACAAGTGATTTTAGTGATTTGGACCTCTTATCCTACGACAAAAAATCCTTTTATGCTACGACCGCGAAAGGAGAATTATACCCCCACTCTCAAATTTTTGCCGTAGGATCAGAGGTTTAAAGGTGCCTTTTCATGTTGACGCTCGACGCTCATTTTTGACGTCAAAACAGATCACGTGATCAAAATTGACGAATTGGTATTTTTATTTTTGGTCACGTGATGTCTTTTCACGCTGAAAATGAGCGTCGAGCGTCAGCATGAAATAGCACCTTAAGGGGAAGATTCCGGACCGAAAATGTCGTAGAATAAGATATCCGACTGTATATATATATATATATATATATATATATATATATCATCACATAGCCTGTTCTACATGTTCTATATAATATAGAAGTCTGTGGGCGCGTTCGAGGAAACACTATTGGCGCTAACAGCGTTATTCTATCTTTGTTACTCATTAAAAGTTGAACAAAGATAGAACGAGACTGTTAGCGCTAATAGCGTCTCCCCGAACGCGCTTTGTGTCTATAATACATCGTACGTCACAATTGGATATCGGATGCATGCGCTCGATTATCAATTATCGCTATATGTATGGATACTATTAGCCCGGGTCTACAATAGCTGTAGTAAGACTTAAGCCGTAAGAAATTAACCAATCATATTCATTATTCTTCTCTAAACTCAATTGTGATTGGTTAATTTTCTACGGCTTAAGGCTTACTACATCTATTGTAGATCCGGTCTTACGGGCGCGTTCGAGGAGACGCTATTAGCGCTAACAGCGTCGTTCTATCTTTGTTCAACTTTTAATGAGTAAGAAAGACAGACAATGACACTGTTAGCGCTAATAGTATCTCCCCGAACGCGCCCTACATTTGTTGTATGACAAATTTTTTGTGCGTATTGATTGACTTTAGGATATAACATTTTTAGAGACCTGAAAACTTTTCTATCCTGTAGCCAATCAACATGCTCGAAAAATTTGTCCTAATATTCGCCTAAGGCCGGGTCTACAATAGATGTAGTAAGCCTTAAGCCATAAGAAATTAACCAATTACAATTGACTTTAGAGAAGAATAATGAATATGATTGGTTCATTTCTTACGACTTAAGGCTTACTACAGCTATTGTAGACCCGGCCTAAGCCTGATGTCAGATAGTGAACTCGATAGATTTTTACTCTTTGGTCGGTATTCATAGTCCGATTTTATATTTAAGACCATCTTAAGATCCCGTTCAACCAATGAAGTAGCCGCATAGCATCATTTTATTGATTGAACGAGCTCTTAAGATGACCTTAAATATAAGATCGGACTATATGAATACCGGCCTTTATGGTTGTATCTCTTTCTCTCTCATTTGTGATTACGGAATGACAGATCGTACGATTGGACGCTGAAAGATTCTAATTTCCCGCTTTCCTTTGTTAGAGAGAGACACAAAGACCACAGACGTATTCTCCTTCCTTCTTCAAACCACCAGCTTTGCGTCCGATTCGGCAATCCCGAATCCAAAATCCAGAGGCCGAGGTGTGCTGTGTGCCAGTGTAGTGGCTCGTTTGACTCACGTAGCAGCATGACACGAGTTTTGCGGTCTCGGGAGTCTGACGAGCAGCGCGGCGGTGGTGAGGAGTGACAGGAGAGCCAGAAGAAAGCGTGAGCGTGAGCGAGCGAGTGAAACACTCGCACGAGGAAGCGAGATTGTGTTTGAGCGCGAGATCGCGAGCACGCTAAAACACCAGATTTCCAGATTCCAGATCCTGTTCCAAGACGAAGACGCACGTTGTTCCTCCGCTTTCGACGTTCTGCGCGACATATTTTTCTTTTTTATTTTTCCGCCATCGGGATATCGGGAGACGATAACGCACGTACATTCGCGCGTTAGGGTTAGCGCTCCTACGAGGAAGGTGTGCGACCGTCAATAATCACCCCCCCGAGATGGCCGGCGCGATGTTGTTCGAACGGGCTCAGGCCGTTTCGATGACGAACCGGAGCGAGGGTATCTCGCTGCTCAACGAGATCGTCTCGGATCCGAGTATCGGCGCCGCCGATGACGACGAGGACAACATCCGGGTGAAGGAGCAAGGTATCCTGCACCTGGGCGAGCTCTACAAGAAGGAGGGTAAGGCGAAGGAGTTGGCCGAGCTGATCAAAGCCACCAGGCCGTTCCTTAGTCTTATTAGTAAAGCGAAGGCCGCGAAGCTCGTGCGATCCTTGGTCGACTTCTTCCTGGATCTGGAGGCTGGTATAGGTATCGAGGTAATTGGACGATTTACTCTCTTGTAACTCGATAACGAAAGACGTTGACTTGGACGTGCCAGAGCGTGGATTAGGTTATCCTTTTTTTCACCGGCTGGTGAAAAACGTCAAATCATGCTTGTCAAGATATTCGTGAGATTTAGCTTGAACGAGTATTTTTAGCTTGCTAACAGTAACACAATTATTGGCGTTTATTTAGGAGATTATATAGGATGTTTCAAAGTTAAATGATCAAATTTTCAATATTCTATGGGTAAAAATAAGAAAAAAATGTTACATAAATATAGGTCCAGAAATGTTTTTGTTATCATCAATATATTACAAAAACAGTTTGTTTAATTTTCCATTTAAAAATAATCCGTCTCTCGTTTCTAATGCAAGATTGACACTGAGAGATTGAATTTAACACTAAACTTCATATCTTGCTTCAATTCAGTAAATACATTGATCCTTCCTATCAATCTGTTTGTGACTCGATTCTTGTATGACACACTATCATTTCCTCACCGATAAAAATCTAATAGTGTAAAATCTGATGATTTCAGAGGCTAAACAATTGGTCCTCATTAGATAGATATTGCCAATTTACTCTTACGTCATAATATATTAGCTACCAATCTATTATTCATGTTTGATATTTTTGTTACGTTTTAATAAAACATTTCTAAACTTATGTTTATATCACTTTTTTCTTATATATTTCTATTCATAAAACATACTGACAAAGTTTAACTTTGAAACATTCTGTATATATATTTATAAATCTGAGCTCTCTGATTTTAAGTCTTTCTACTTTTGAAAATGATATTAATATTTGTACTAATAAAGAGTGAAATGTATACTTACGTGCTTTGTACATTTAGGTGCAATTGTGTAAAGAATGCATAGAATGGGCAAAGGAAGAGCGCAGAACGTTTTTAAGGCAATCGTTAGAGGCCCGCTTGATAGCTCTCTACTTCGACACGGGCATGTTCAGCGAGGCGTTGCAATTGGGGTCTGCTCTCCTCAAGGAACTCAAAAAGCTGGACGACAAACAACTTCTAGTGGAGGTTCAATTGTTGGAGAGCAAGACATATCACGCGCTGAGCAATTTAGCGAAAGCGAGAGCGGCGTTGACAAGCGCCAGGACGACTGCCAACGCGATTTACTGTCCGCCTAAAATGCAAGCGGCTCTAGATCTACAATCGGGAATACTTCACGCTGCGGACGAACGAGACTTCAAGACTGCTTACTCTTATTTCTATGAAGCCTTTGAAGGGTAAGACCGTAGTCAATGTCTTAATATCGCTGCAATTGTTCATTGTTTATATTTTAATAACGATGTATTATCTTTTTTTTTTTTTTTTATTATTTAGATATGATAGCGTTGACAGTCCCAAGGCACTGACTGCGCTCAAGTACATGCTACTGTCTAAAATCATGTTGCGCACCCCGGAAGACGTTCAAACTATTATGTCCGGTAAACTGGCGGTGAAATACGCGGGATTAGATCTAGACGCGATGCGTGCGGTAGCTGAGGCTAGCCACCGACGATCATTAGCGGACTTTCAGAAGGCAGTTAAGCAATACCGACAGGAATTAGAAGACGACGTAATCGTACGTGCACACCTCGGTTCTCTTTATGATGCTATGCTGGAGCAAAATTTGTGTCGTTTAGTCGAACCTTATTCACGAGTTCAGGTATTTATATGGATGTTACATGATGTTTCCTTGTAAAAAAAAAATATATCAATTCTTTTCAACTAAAAATTATTTAATAAATTCAATTTTTTTTCTATTACATTAGCAATAGAGCATATAAAATTAAGTATTCTTTTTTACATATTAATATTTTTTTAACAGGTGAGTCATATTGCCTCGTGCATATCTCTGCCATTGGCACAAGTAGAAAAGAAATTATCACAGATGATTCTGGACAAGAAACTGCGAGGAGTTCTCGATCAAGGAGAAGGTGTTTTAATTGTATTCGAGGATACACCTCGCGACAAAACTTACGAAATCGCATTAGACACAATACACAGCATGGGAAAAGTCGTCGATACACTTTACCAGAAAGCCAAGAAACTCACCTAGCCCTATTTTTAATATGTATTTATACAAAAAAAATTTATCGCAATTATTATAACCATTAAAAATTAGTTACTCTCATTAAATATTATCGATTAACTGTATTTTTCTCGTAATTAACTGGATGACACATAAGTGTCGCGACAAAAAGTGCTCATTTACAATACGTTTATATAGAATCGCTTTTATTAATAATAGAGATTTTATTTAAAAAATGATAAATATAAAATTATTTAACATATATAAAATTAATTTGCTTGAGATCTAATCAACATACTCTCTTAATCTCGTGTTTTTTTTGGAATTATTTTTCGTAAATATTCTTCAAAAAAAGAGTGAAGAAAAATGTCATAATATTGAAAAAATTATAAAAATATAAAAAGGTAAAAAAGATTTCTTATATTTATTCACTTGCCCTTGACATAAGTGATCAACTACATGTTTTATAACAAGAGTCAATATAAGAGTAAAATTACAAGTCTGTTAAAATAGAGACATATAATAAATACTTTAGAATTTTTTCATTTCAATTTTTGTATCTGTAATTGAGGCTGTAAACAACGTATATGCAAATCTCAACTTGTTACACAACTTTTTCAAATGTTTGAATATTTAAATCCACAAAAATTTGTTGGATAGTTCAAGCATCATTCAAGTATTTAAATATATTAAAATTTTTCATTTACATTTAAATCTTTATAAAATTCTACAATGTTTAATTGAGATGTAAATATTAGCATTTGCAAAATGTCTAGCATTCAAATCATTAACTCGTTTATCGTATTTGAATCATATCAAACATTTAAAATATATATTTAATAAAATAAAAAGAATTATATCAATATGAATAAAGGAAAATAGTTCTCTGTATATTCTCGATAACAATTATAATCAATATGATCTAGATAAAAAAAAAAATGTTCAAAAACTAAGTTTGTTCGTTTTGCTTGCTTTCTCTAAAACTTCAAGAAAAAATTTGAATACATTAAAAATGCATGTAAAACGAGCAAATTTACGTGCAAAGTGATTGTGTATTTCCTAACTATAGCATATAAACAAAATTCGAGGAAAAGCAAGAAAGAACAAAAATAAAAGTGATCTCATAGAGGTTCCAAAAAATTATGGAGGTCCTCGAGAATCTTTTTTTTTTTTTTTTTTTTTTTTTTTACTTCCGTCATATCTATCAAGTACACGATTCAAGCTCTAATAAAATCAAAGCTTAAAATCTACAGAATATTTTTTTCGCAGACGTGCTATTTTGTCAGAATTGCTGAATCATTTTCTTTCTTTAATCGATATATATTCCCCGTCGCGTGATTCACGTTTGAAAGATCGATCGCGGATGCGCGATCATGCGCGACGCATCCGCGATGTCAGGTGTCCATCTGTCAATTACATTTCCTCTCTCGCCTCCCTCTTCCTCCCGGAGGGGAAGACCGCAAATATCGCATTCCGGGTGATTTTGAATTTCAGGAGCCATCGAAGCGTGAAAAAGACGAGCGGCTTTTTCGCCGAGCACTCCCATCTGTCAAGAGCCTCGCTTGACAACTGTAGTAGTCGGTACACACGGTGGTGGTAGCGCGAACTTCCTGTTTGAGTTGCACGTTTTTCAACAAAGGGACACGCATACACAGTGGCCACGGTTCAAAGTGGAAGCCTTTTTCCTACGGAACACTTATATAATGGAGGATGCTACAGTGGAAAAGGTAAAACGTCTGCCCTGCTCTCGCTCAGGACGACGTCCTAAACGGCTACGGGGCAAACGACGAACAGCGGATGGTTAGGTTAACCATCCGCTGGTCGCGCGAGCGGTCATGTTTGTGTTGCTGCGTCTCCTCGTCCATCGCGACGTCACGATTTCGTTCGCCGACCTCGACGACGCCGCGCGACTCGTTACTCTCCTCCGTCGCGCGGACCGACGATTCCCGCGGGAATCTCGGGTGTCGGGAGAGGGAAAAAAAATCCTTGGAGGAGACGGGTTTAACCTCTCTCAAAAACGTCGTCCCGCACTTGGTTCCTCATTTTTAGTCGCGCCAAGTAAAGCCCCGATAGTCTCGTTTAGATAACAGACTGACAGTCATTTGGCAGATAACACGAATGTTAAAATAATTTGTGATGCTGAAGGTCCCTTTAACGAATTTATATATTATATTCTGTAATGAATTTTATCAATTTTTTTCAATCGTTACGCAAGAAGGGATGATTTAATGTTATTGTAATCTTGATTGTGGTATATTAATAATTTTTTCTTAAATTTCTGTATAAAGTGTTACTGTAAATAGTTATTGGCAGTTGTTCTTTGTATATAGCATCAGTATGACACAACGATAATTTGTCAAAATTATGCAGCTCATGAAAATAATTCATTTAATAGCAATAAAACTTGTGACTTTTCTCTCTTGTAGCAATTATTGACAATAACAATTTACCTGTATTTTTTTGAAAGATGATGAAATAACTTTAAATTATATAATGATTGTTATAATAAGAAATTAGAGATAACCATACTGCATTTGTACATAGAAAGAGCTCATTTTTTTTCTCACAAGTTACTTTTTAAGTAATTAATTCAATGATGATGATAATTTTATTATTTGGAATGTGTTATGTGCAATATGTCATTGATGACAGAAATATAAAGCTTATTTTTAGGCTTTTAAGGTATTCTGTGATTTAAAAACATATTTTTAGTTATTTATTTCTTTTTCTAATAAAATAATATATAAATAAAATTTCAAACTGTTGTCTTGCAAATGATAAGAGGAAAACAAATTTTTATTTACTTTGTTTTTCTTGAAATAATACAATATCATACAAATTATTATTTTATAGTTATAAATATAAATTTATTAAGTAACGCATCAAAGCATATTTTTGGTTATTTATTTCTTTTTCTAATAAAATAATATATAAATAAAATTTCAAATTGTTGTCTTGCAAATAATAAGAGGAAAACAAATTTTTATTTAATTGGTTTTTCTTTAAATAATACAATATCATACAAATTATCATTATGTATTTTTAAATTTTCTTCCAAACATGATGTAATTTAAACAATTGAATGTAATCTGTTATAACCAGTTAAAATTGTATTCTGTCATAAAAAGTTAATTTTACAAAACTCTAAATTCTTAAAAGTTTCTAAAGTTGCTTACACAGCAACTTCTGTGCATATTACTTTATTATTTTCTATCAGCTATTTTTGTGTAAATGTTTTCTACATTTACTAGTAATTCAAGTAATGAACCAAGTAATACGTTATTGGATAATTGCACAGAAAATGAGGTAGCCACAGATATAATAAACCTGATTTGTATATTGTAATACCAGAGTAAAGTTACAAAAATAAATATCAAAATATCATTTTAGAAGAATTACATTGATAAATACGTTACTCTTGTGACTTTACTCTAAATCAATTTTTATATGCACAATATCTTATCAAAGTGATATATTTTTTGAGTTTATCTTACAGGTTCAAGAATACAAGGATTCTCTTAAGACTAAGGTAATTTGTACTCTCTCTTTCTCTTTTAAATGTTTATAATTTTTTATTAATTCTTTTATCACACAAACACACACATACACTTGATTTTTTTATGCTCTTTTATCTTTTTTCACATATATACATTATTTGATAATATATTTATCAAAATTATAGATTGACAAATTATCAATATATACTTATTGTTTTTATTTGTGCGTTATTTAGGCGGAGGAATTGTTGATAAAAGGGTTCCCTGAGAAAATAGTTAAATTAAATGAATTGCTGGAGACACCTGGATTCTGTAACCGAAAGTTGTCAGATGTACATCAAGAATTAAATGTGCCCATTCCAGACCCTATAGTTCTTAATCATTCCGAAGATGCCCCTGCTACAAAAAAACTTAAGTTGGACAATAATGCGGAAGAAACCAGTGGAACCAAAGTTATGGCACTACCAAGTGGTCCAGTACCTTGCAACAAAAAACTATGTGATCTGATTTACATAGTTAAACCATACATTAGACAACTTTTGGAGGATTCTAATTTAGTAAGTATTGAATGTACATGTGTTAAGATCTTTATTTTAGTTTTTTTTATCTTTGCAGAGGAGAAAATATTTTTATTCATAATTAATTTTAAAAACAAAATCGAGACAATTTTGATAAATGTATGTTTTTATTGTGATATAGTAAATTTTTTTTTTTTTATTTCATCATTATCGTAACCTATTAAGCATTTGTCACTTATTTTATTATATTTCCAAATTTTCAGTGATATTGTTCTTAATTTTCTAGCTAAAAATGTGGATTTCTTTCTTGATCCCAAAAATCGAAGATGGAAATAATTTTGGAGTATCAATACAAGAAGATACATTATCTGAGATCCAGTCAGTTGAGAGCGAAGCGGCTGCGTTCTTTGATCAAATTTCTAGGTAAAAAGAAGTAGTTAATATATGTATATATATATATATATATATATATATATATATATATATATATATGTGTGATTCATTTTTTATATTCTTAGATTATTTGTAGATTATTTTAACAAAAGAAAAGAATAATATTTTATCCTTTATTTCTACAGGTACTTCATCTCTAGAGGAAAGATCGTTAGTAAAGTCGCGAAATATCCACACATCCTTGATTATAGAAGAGCGATTCAAGAATTAGATGAAAAAGAGTATGTGAGTTTATGGCTCGTCATGTGTGAGGTTCGCAATCGCTACTGTTCGCTACACGATCTCGTCATCAAGAATCTTGAAAAGATCAAACGACCACGTTCCTCTAACGCACAGTCCCTGTATTAGGCATGCCCGTACAACGCGCTGTACCTACATGCGGAATAATTCAATATGAACGTAAAAATCCGCAAAATATAATAACATTAAATAAAACTCATCTTCATCGATATAATTCATCTGCCTTGACATTAGTCCATCATTTGTTCTGTCGATTATGGCACTATATAAATAAAATCAATAGCTACACTTAAACTCTTCGAAATTGTATTTATATATTTAACTTATTAATATATTTAATTTTATATATAACTAACTTCTTTCTTTCATTATTAATATATAAAAGAAGTATCTTAGATTAAGAATTAAGATTTAAATTTTTCCAATGTGAGTTTTTTCACTAGAAATTTTTCAACTTTACTCTTCTTTTAAATTTTATTGGTAATAAAAAATTTCATATCAATACTATACTTATATATTGAGCAAAATACCTCTGAATAATTTTCGTCAAAAAGTCATATGGTTATATGGTGTAGCAAGCTTGCGTGTAATTTTGCCAATTATATAATCGAGGCACTTATAAAAGCAGCAAACAGGCGGTAAGATTAAATTTAGTATAGTTAAGTGAATCATTTTTTGTAATTTATATTTATAAGAAGATTGAACCACAAATCACGAGCTATTTTAAATGGTATGGATCAAATAGTATCCTTTTTATCTGTAAATGTTAATGCATTGTCGCGAGATGAATCCTAAATATAGGATAAACACGAAATTACATGGAATATAGTATTAGTTGATGCCCGAAATAAATCTCTTTAAACTTGTGAGATACAAACTTTTTTGTTTCTGCCTTCTAGATAGAAGCATTCTAGATAAACAGAAAATGATATATCTTCATGTGTATGTGTAGAAAGGAGGAAAAGAAAGAAAATATACATGTTGATAAAAGGTATACTTGATGCATATTATATTAAAATTGAAATAAATGCAGTACTCGTAATTAAAGATCATTTATTCATAATTATATTGGACACAGCTTACAAAAAAATAGATGACAAACTAACAAAGAAAAAGAGATGGCGAATTTAATCATCCTAAACTATTAACTTAATTAAAATTCTGTGTATTGTGTGTAGGCATACAACAATAACTTTCCTAAAACTAGATTAATAAGGATCAGAAAGATTATTATTAAAAAGATAAAATAAGAGTGATTTTTTATAATTTTAGCTACAATACCAAGGTAAATAAAATTATAATCAGGCGAAGAGAAGGGGGAAAAATTAAAAGAAATTACATGAGACTATTTCCAAGAAAAAGAAAACAGTATAAAGTAGAAACAACAAAATAAGCAAAGGAAAAGAGAGAAAAATACATGTTTACATTATATTTCTTAATAAAACAATCTCATATATAATCTTATATATATATATATATATATATATATATATATATATATATATATATATATATATTATATATATATATATATAATATATATATATATATAAAATATATATATATATATAATATGTAATAAAAAATATAAAAGAATAAAAAAGCAAGTAAAAGATATGATTCATTTTTTTCCATAAAAAGTAATACAAAAGTATTTATGCATTAAAATTCATAATTATTTATAATATAAAAATGTTCTATAATAGCACTGAAAGCTAAATGTATAATAAAATATGTTATAAAATACTTGCAAACAACAAGTGAAAATATATAATTTAAATATTGCTTACACAATAAAGATATGATTCTTTATTGTCACGATTCGAAAAGGCCAGGATTGATGTAACAATGGTTAAATCCCCACGACTGTATAGATGTCGTTTGACATTCATTGTCTCCTGTTCTGATCTGTCTTAATTCTGAATCAACCTGTAAATTGCATGAATTGTAGATTTTTATAGAATCATTATTATTTTATATTTTATTAATATTTCATAAAATATTTACTTTAGTGAACAAATCATGAATGTGTGTTGTACAAGCATATGTCATGAATGTACTACAAAGGTAATATATGAACCAACTGCCAGTGATTTTATCTCGGTATGACACATGTCCAGGCAAACTAGATTGAACTATGAGCATATCTGAATAATTCCTTGTTGTTAAACGAGATATATTTATACTGTGTTCATAATTCGTGTTTGGAATGACAAGGGTATCTATAGCAGTCCTAGAGTGAATTATAGCTTTCTGTTTTCTTTTTCCTCTAAAAAACAAAAAAAAATATATACAGAATAAATAATAACTAAATACAGAAGAGAAAAATATTGTGCTTTTTTTATATAGGTTTTGATCTGTAAATAAAAATAAAATTTGCACAAAATTGTATCAGACACAATTCAAAAATATTACTATACAGAATTATAGGGTCTCAAAAATTTTTATTAAGAAAGAAGCAATATATTTAAAAATGTTTACGAAATGATTTTCGAGTTAAGGATGTTTACGTTTTATTAATATACAGTTATGATGCTGCTTATTAATGCTTACATTTACTTCAATAAATGCGAAACAAAAGAACAGTGATAAAAGCAAAGCCAAGATTTAATTTTTTTAACATTTTCAATGAAGATTTAGAACGTGTCGAACTTTTATTAGTCTACAACACTATGAAATGATACAGAGGTTTTATTTCTATTTATAGACGACTCGAAATGCATTAAGACTGCAAAAAGTTATAATTATATTACGTACCTGCAAAGTTGGAAAATAAATATTTTTGGCTTTCCCGCAAGATTTGGACAGGCTTCTGCGGTGAAATAATCGTAAATATCTGTACACAGAACTTTTTCATAATTTGCTTGTGTACTAGAATAATCTATTGCTTGAATTTCTGTATTGTCGTTCTCGTCCTCGACATCTTTGTTTTCGGTACCATGACTTGTAACTAATACAAAACACGAGTCTACTTGTTTTAAATCGGCCCTTTTTGAAAATTCTTTTACTTTTTCTTTTATTTGCTAAAAAAGAAAAAAGTAATTCATTAATCTAATTATATATATCACATAGCTTAATCTAATATTAATATAGAAAGGAAAAATATTGTAAAAAAATAATTTGCAACACTGTAATATTTTTGCTTCTAATTGCACATGATTTTTATAATAATATAATAATATAAGCTCAAGACTTTTGTATGAATCATCATATAGTTTCGAATTTTTTTAAGCTTTTTATACCTCAACTTTTTTATTCGCATAAATTATTAGGCTAAAAATTTACAAAAGAAGATATAATTTGTTAATTAATTTTAAATATTAAATAATTTAAAAACATGAATTTTACATCATACAATTATGATATATATTTCCTAATATAAGTATCTCTAATATAAATGTATTTAATGTAAAATAATTTGCAAACAAATTAAATCTAGTAAACATAATACCAAACATTGTCTCTCTTTTTCTCTCTTCTTCTAAGATTATACATACCTTTCCTGTTAAATTTTCTTCTACAATAACTCTAAAACCCATTTCTACAAATAATTGTCGTAAATTATTAGTGTCGTGTTGTGCCGAAAGTCTTGGTTCTTCTTCCGATGAATTGTAAAAAATATTTGCGATTATCAAAACTACACCACGAGGTTTACTTCGCATGGGATAACGCGCAATGATATCACCCGTGACGCCATGATATTCACGATGATACTCACGATCTAAAAATCGTGTTGCTTTACGAAGCTTTATTGATAAAGGTTTATCGGCCGAATGTATATATCTTATGTCATATGAAATGTCTTCTTCATTAGAACTGAAATAAAATATTGTAAATATAATGAGAGAATTTACAAAACAAAAAAAAATTGAAAATTAATTTTCAAAAAATTAACCATTAAAATTATACACCATCTTAACATTTTTAATATGTAATGATTAATTATTGATCACACAAAAATTCTTTTACCTATATAATTAATTATTTAATAATACATTGTAATAAAATATTTTTACTATTATCTCTTTTCTCATATGTATGTATTATTATATAATGTACTAACCACAGTTACTAGTAAGATAATAAGTTTTAAATTAAAAAGCAAATATTAAATATGTAAAAGTATATTTAAAATTGTTTAAAAAAATAGTATATTTATGTAAATTTAAAATCATCAAAAATGTCTATATTTATAATACTATGAATATGCTATACTTACAGAGAGTATCAATAATATCAAAATTATTTATTAATTATTACTTTTCAGCAAAATGATTTAGATTAATATCCAAAATTGAAAAAAAATTAAAGGAAAAGATTAAAATTTCAATCTTTCTAATGTACATAGTTAAACACAATTTTTACATTTTTTTTAATATACATTATACAACATTAAACATTAAAGAAAAATTAATGAATAGTAATAAAATATACTTTGCATTATTTTCACTAGTTTTTCCTTCCAATATATCTGCTACATTTCCATGGTCAGACTCTCTTAAAGAGAGAATTAAATTTTTAAATGCATGTGGTCCTCGTTTTTTTATTGTTAAATATATATCTTTGATTGTATCTAGTACCGTAAGACTTGCCTGCAATCAGATACATATTACATAATGATATATAATATGATACAATGTACATGATATATAATTTCTATAATATCAGTTAATTTGCATTTATTCTTTAATCATTTACTTTGCAAATTTTTGCATGACATTGACAATTTATTTCACATATTACTGCACAAACTCAGAATAAATGACGCATATGTATGTATGTATATGTATTTATTTATATAATATTAATAAATATTAGAAAGAGAAATAATATATTACAATTTATATACTTTCATTGTTGTCAATTATCTTTCTCCTGCATTATATGTATTTGAAGTATATTTGGGATTTATAAAACAGGAATCATACAAGTCTCATAAATATATAACAATACTTCAGGAAATAAACACACTAAAATAAGTATAAAATATGGGAGTATATATATATATATATATATATATATATATATATATTTATAAACAATGCCAGTTTGAAATTAATCTTCACAATATGTAGTTGATTCTCAATCAATCAATTTATAATCTTTCATTGGTGAAATAAATAAGAAATGCTACGTATTATATATATATATATATATATATATTATATATATATATATAATACGTAGCATTTCTTATTTATTTCACCAATGAAAGATTATAAATTGATTGATTGAGAATCAACTACATATTGTGAAGATTAATTTCAAACTGGCATTGTTTGCTTTGTAAATATGGACATTGTTTATAGTCATTAGATTGGATCAGAAATATTGTATGAATCATTGACATACATCTATTGTATATTTTCTTTAACTTTTCATAATTCAGAAATTATATGTACAATATATTCACATAACATTTTTTTATTTGTTTAGTGCATACATTCAATCAGTAATACATTCATACAGTAATACATTCAAATGTATTATTGTACATTTACAGAACACACTATGTACAAAATGATATATAACATATTTTGCAAACCAGACTGTAACATGTATTTCATTAACTGAATGTAATCATACATGACAAAATGATATAAATTATAAATAATGAACACAATAAAACTCCCAAAAGTAATCTGGCTTGCATAAAGGATAAATCATAGTATATCATAATACCTTAGAATAATTTGTTTTCCTTTCCTTTATTTCTCTATCTTTCTTCTCTATTTCATCCTTTAAAAGTAGAAAGTGAGTGAATGAAAAAGGTGATGATGAAAAAATATGACTCATGATCTTTATCTCTTATAGATAAAATCTTTCTCTATAATTGCTTATCTTATAAAGACAAAGAATACATATTTAATATATCTATTTTTTATTTTAACAAAAATATATTCGCTTGATGCCTTTTTTTTGTAAGAGACAGATTTGCAGAGTAAAAATTATTACTCCACATTATTTAAGAAAGTAATAAAAGTAACTTGAGGTGCTTTTTTATTCTAGAAAAAAAGATTTGCAGAGAATAAAAAATTAATCGGTATTATACTAAAAAAAGTGATAAAAAATAATAATAGTTTTAATATTATGTCACAAGCAGTATTTTGTAAAAAAAACTTATAATTTAGTATATTAAATTAGCTAAATAGCAAAAGATTAAGGTTCCATTTTCTAAATTATTATTTTATTACAAAGATATAACGCACTACTATTCTTATATAAATCTTAACCCTTATTCCATACTGGTTGGCCATTTCTGTCCATATAATTTCTAACAATCTAAATTCCTCAAAAACGAATGGAGGATAATATAGTCAAGTAAATGATTTTTCAAATATATTAGTTTTTATTTAAACGGATCAAAGAAGGTATATATAAATTTTTTCAGATTTTTTTAAGCACTTTTACCTATTAACAAACGCGTTAAAAAATGCTGACGTGTATGGTTTGAGGGTAAAAATGACAGTAACGGAGTAAGGATTAAAAAAGATGAAAATGGAAAAAAATATTAGCGAAAAAATGTTTAGCATGGTCGATATACTATTGCTTTTTCTCTAACAATTAGCTTCTTGTTCAAAAATAAACGGGCAGTTCGGGAAAAAAAGCGTAACCAGTAACTGGTAAAAAAAAAAGAAAAAAAAGGTGTATAATTTTTCTGTGAAAAAAAATTGCTGACGATTATAAACTTGTTGTACGTCAGGACGATATGGCTAACAGTACAATAGAACTCACCATCCATCGTTTCATGTTTGCATCATCGATATTATATACTTTATTTTGCACCAATTTTGGTAAAAGTTTCTCCATATTTATTTTGGATATCACATTTTCGCAACAATATTCTATCCTTTCGCGATCTTTCTGCTCCATGTCAAACGCGAAGGAATAGATTATGAAAATATGTATATGATTATCACAAATCTATCTGTAAAAAGAACTATCGGAGCCTGTAACTGATACGAGAGCCTAAACGCTACTGAACCAAGTGCGGACACGAACAAACTGACAGACAATGGCAGGCATAGGCATCTGAGGAGCTTTCTCCTCTGGACAGTCTGGACTCTGGACCCTTTCCACCACCCCTTGGCCGTCCTGATAACATACGTAAAGATAAGAAGAATAATGGATCAAACCACCGCCGAGATACATATTTTCAATAATGAAATAATAATTGGATATGTTGAAATCATAGGATTCACATAATTCGTGTATAAATGATTTTCGATGCAGCTATAAAATCATGGGTGTAATCACACCATGGCTAAAATGGTTGATAATGTCAACGCTCTTCAATTACCACCAGGCTCTCCTGAGATTGATAGCCAGAAAAATTTTGGCCCATATGGCTAACCGTTTTTAATTAACATTAACTTTGTCAATGGATATATGAAAAAAAAAATAACGATTTTTTTCTTTCCTTCACACATTTTATGTATGACTTTTGTAATGATCACGACATAAAGATTATTAATTAACTAAATCAGCATATGAAAAGTATCAGTATATATATTTATACAAATTTATTGTATATACAAGTTTTTTTTATAAATATGCGCAAATTTTATTATATCCGATATGGTAAACATTCATAAAATTCTTATATCAAGAGATTTATTGTTTTTTATCAATAGTAATAATTAATTTTCACTAGACTTTTTTTTTATACATTATTTAACTAATATTTCATTTTTGTCTTTATATCTTGATAAATATAACTAAATAGAAAATAATAAAAATGGAGGAAAAACATTAATCTATTCTCTTCATAATATATTTTACTCATACCTTTCTCTTTCTTTAGTTTTGAAATATTTTAATGATAGATGTATCCTCTAATCAGAGTGCCAACTTGATTTTCTTTCAATAAAATATCGTAACATAATGATATATATAGCAATTCTTACTACAGTATTTATATACAATATTAATATAATAAAAGGAAAGCCAAATAAGTAATTTCTTCAAGATTAAATATATATATATGTGCAGTGAAAAAAATTATTATTATTAAATATTTAATATACAATTCTGCAAAAAAAATTGTCTAAATATTTCAAATAAATTTTTTGTATAATTCCAATAAAAAGTTGTTTCTATTTTGATAAAATACCTGCATCTGTAAAAAAAACATTAAGTATTAAATCAAATTTTTTATAACATTCTTCATGTAAAAGATATTTATTAAAGAAACAAGCAGAAGAAAGAGAGAGAGAGAGAGGAAAGAGATTCATTACTTTTACAGAAAAACATCACTTCTCCTTTTACATGTGTGTGAATGTAAAAAAGTATGAAAATATTTCACAAAACACTTGTTATATTACAATATATAATAACTTATTTCCTAAGGCTTGTAGTGCTACTTTAATATAATAACTTTTTCAATGTGACTTTCTCAAGTTTCTAATTGTTACATTGCTTTAAAATCCAATGAAAGAACATGCAACATGTACAATCCTTGATGTAACAAGAGACATCACATTATCATTATACAAAAGTACATTAATACTAGCAGTTTTTTTTTCAACAATAAAGACCAATTGTGACATGCTGAGAAAATTTCTTCTCAAGATATCCAACAAGCTTGATTTTGTTGGGCTTGACTTTCATGTAATCATGTCATATATGTATGTTGTTTGAAAGCTTCATCTGCAGGCATCGCTGGTGTCTTAATATTTCAAATTCAAATAAATCCTTTCTAAAATGAAAAGAATTATTTCTATTCAATTGAGAAATGTTACATCTTATAGGAGATATTATTAATATTAAATAATATTTTATAATGCTATTAATATATAAAATATATTAAAGATATTAAGACAATAAAAAGAAAAGAATATTATTTTTCTATTTATATAATTAAATAAGAAAAAGTATAAAATTATTTTATAATATATAATTGTTATATTATACTAAATAATAGTCTGTTTACTAACATTTATATACTATTACTTGAATGCGATAACTTTCTCAATATGTTTTTTAAGAGTCTCCAACTGTTGCATTGTTTCAGGATCCAATTGAGGAATATGCGACATACGCAATCCCTCTTGAGGCAACAAGGACATCACATTGCCATCACCCAAAGGTACATTAATATTAGCAGTTTTTTCTTCAACAACAGCAGAAACTAACAACGGACTGCCTTGCATACTGAGGACCATTTCTCCTTGACGCGGACGTCTCAATACATTCAATGGTGTATTAGGCTTAATTTTTGGGGTAACCACATCATATACGTTGTTTAGAGGCTTTAGCGGTGCTGGTGTCTTAAAGAAATCAGTCTTCTTGCCCTTGGGTTTGGCTACCGTCATCTTCTGAGTGATCTCGCTGAGTTGAGCGCTGCTCGCTCTGGTTGAACTACGTGTTCTCCTCGTTGTTGTCGGTACCTCCAACTTCTTGGCTTCCGTTTTAGTAGCCCGCGATGTGCTGTCCACACTATTACCTCTCTCAGTCCCATATCCATCATCAGTGGCGGTGGTGGTACGTTTGGCGCTCTTATACCCTTTCTTCTCTGCTTTAGGTTTAGATACAACGGATGCCTGCTTGTAATCCTCGACCGACGAGCTTACCTCGTCGTTGTGGTTCTCTTTCTCGTTGACGTTGTGACTCTTGTAACTGAGTATCTCGCCCAATGTCAGCTGACGTAGCGCCGTTGGTAGACGAGAACTTATAACGTCCATGAAGGTTTCGAAGCTCTTGATGTCCGCTTGTGCATCGCGCTCCAATCTGGCGATACGTAGCTGCACGTGTCTGTCAAAGGTCTGTGCCAAAATATCGTATTCTTTCGTAGAGTCATTTCCTTTATTTTTATTTCGTGCATACTTCGTTCGCGGCATTTTTTTCCGACCAAGACACAACGCGGTGACCGGATCCTTCAAGTTTCCTCACACCTATCCTGCAGCGGGTACGGGATACGGGTATACAATATACGGAGGCGAGCGATTTAAAATCGGTCACGTGACAAGCAATGGGAAATGGAAGACGCCATAAAAACTAAAAACATAAGACATGGGATATATAGACTCTGGTTGTTGCGTTGAAAATTGGGATTGAAGATTGAAATTTGACGAATCAGGCAAAAGAAGCTAAAATTTCTTTGCCCTCATTGGTCAAGTTTTCAATTTCTTCATAGAAAAGGACACCGCCGATTAGCTATCGAATAGAAGATTTCTAGGGTTTAACACGTTCTTGGAGAAAGACTGTCATATTATTGCGTGGTTTATGGCAAACTGGCAATAGACCGCGAGATTTGAACTTCGAATGTTTTTCAAGATTTAATAAAGTTATCGATGAACCTTGATTATTTGCAATGAACGCTCATTATTCCTCGGAAAATCACACTTCTGATTACAAACGAAATGAACAGCAAGAGATGTTGATCGCTCCACCGTTGGATTTATCCTTCAGAAAGGCCACCACGATGAATGGTACCTCTATAAACGATGAGCAGGGAGGGGAAAAATGTCATTTTTTTAATATTTTTAAAAAATTAATATACATGCTTCGCGTTGGCATTAATTAATAAGTACATATTGATAAAAAAAAAAGTATGCAAAAATGTCTTTAAAACTTTTGTTACAAATTTTAGATATTATGTATAATTACACGTGTAATATTTTAGATATTATTTGTAATGATTATTATTACATAGTTACTTATTAAAAAATATATGGAAAATATGCAGTATAACGCTCTTTTCTCCGATTTTTTTGTAATTTTAAAAATTAGTGCGTTATTTTAATGCGTAGACTAAATTCTGAGAACGAAATTTGTCGCTCATGTACTGTTCTTTTTTTTATTTATACTCAAAGTTTTATAATGTCGGTAAGTAGAAAAATAATAATTTTTATTAAAGTAAAATAAATATTCGTTGCAAATATTCTCTGCTTTCATCAGAACTTATAATACTTAAATTATAGCAGAAAATACATAGTTTATTTCGATTATGTACCAAAATTATGTGTATATATATATATATATATATATATATATATATATATATATATATATATATATAGTAAATATGCAGTATAATGCTCTCCCATGGATTGAAATTTTGAGTATAAATAAAAAAAATCGGTACATGAGCGACAAATTTCGTTCTCAGAATATATTCTACACATTAAAATACACCAATTTTTAAAATTACCAAAAAATTGAAGGGGAGAGCGTTATAACTGCATATTTACCAAATATATATATATATATATATATATATATATATATATTCTTATGTTTATAGAATTGATGGAGAAACGCACACAAATAGTACGCACGAGAAAAGCACCAGTGAGAACGTTGAAGGATCGTTATATAACCAGTACATTGTGGCTAAGTAACAATCTATTGAGCTCGATGGAAGGTCTTCAACGTCTCGTGGACAGAGTTCTCGATGAGCCAATATATCTCAGCTGGTTGGATCTATCTTTTAACGAGATAAGGGAGATTGGGGAAGATATTGAGAAATTTATAAATTTAAAGATACTCTATCTGCATGGCAACAAAATTTCCAATATCGCAGATACTCTGAAATTGAGAAAACTACAGAATCTCAGATCGTTGACATTACATGGTAATCCAATCGAGGACATTCCCTGCTACAGGGGTTACATCGTACATCTCCTTCCACAGCTGCTTGTTCTAGACTTTTCGCCAGTGATTGCTGGTGAGAAGAAAAAGGCACTACCTACAGGATTTTTTAAGATGATACAGCCTGGAGTATGAATATAAAATTTTATTTTTTTTTTTAAGTTGTTGCATGCATGTTTTATACACACGTCTTTTCATTTCCATACCTATATATTATATCGTGTACTGGTTGAGGTTGAGGTATGTCTCAGCTTTGCAAAATTTATTTGCATGACAAATAATATTCTTCTGAGAATAATGCATATTCATTTGTTGAAATCTAATTTTACAGTGTTGTAAATAATGATACCTGATTAAGAATTCATCTACACACAAAGAAAAATATTTGTGCAACTTAGAAATGAAATCATAAAGATCGCATAGCATGAGCAAGTGCCGTTTGCAATATTTTTATTTCCATTAAAAATTTTTTTATGCATTTGTTAGTCAATATAAAAATTTACAAATGTGAGTATATGATATCGCGCGTACCTATAATATTTTTCTTTGTCCTGAAAAATTTCTATAAAGATGCATAAAACTTAAAAAATGCTTTACATGTTAGATATTTAAAAAAAATCACATTTGTCGTGGTGTCTCACATAATAATTTCAAACACAAATTATGTATCTATAAATGATAAAAATGCTTGTTGATAAAAATGAAACATACATATACATATATATATATTTATGTATATGTGTGTTATATGTATATATATATAACATATATATAGGTATGTATATATATATATATATATATATATATATATACACATACATACATACATACATACATACATACATACATTATTTTAATGTTTTAAAACACACACAATGAAAAATTCTTCAAGATTATCTAGAAACTGGATGTATCCATTTGTTAATTTTGAAATAAACTAAAGGAATTATAGACCTACATATAAAGTTTTACTATATATTACAAATTGATGACAAATTTTTAAAGTCATACTCGTGAGATATTTCGCAAAATAATGCAAAATTTCCCAAATTTATTTGTATAATGTAATTTTTATATATATATATATATATATATATATATATATATACAGTGGAACGTTCAGTGCCGTCTATGCTTACTGCGATGTTTGCTCGATTTCTCCAAGTCCTTGTCTCGGGATCGACTCCGAGATCTGTAACTTCGTGATCTTCGTGACGATTTATGACTGCCTGATCGTCTTCGCTGAGTCTTTTTAGGTTTGCTAGATCTACCATGACTGTGACTTCGGGATCTACTTCTTTTTCGTTTAGAATGCTTTGTTCCTTCACCTCGCGATGGGGAAGTACTTGGGGATTTAGAACGCCTGAAAAATAATGTCGTATGTATGTTGAAATAATGAGGAACAATTCTTTTTTTCCTTTGAAATATGATATTACTTTGAAAGTGCAAGTAGCATTATTAAAGACAAATTATAAAATTATAAGTTATTAAAGTTGCTAGTATTTAATTATAAACAACGGGTTAATTAAAAACGACCTGACTAGCCAAAATTATTCAATTTATTTACACGACGTTTCGACCATATGGTTGTGGTCCTTTTCAAGTGTAAACGTAAATTAAGAAAGAGAAGAAAGAATCCAATGGGACATGTTTAAAGGTAGAACTTAATGATGGAATAATTAAATATGTCACTTAGTTAAAAACAATGGTTATTAATTTTGAGATGAACACAAACAAGGAGACACGTCATGTCAGCATGAGTTTCGTTTAAAAACTCATGCTGACATGACGTGTCTCCTTGTTTGTGTTCATCTCAAAATTAATAAAAAACTTCTCTTTCTTAATTTACGTTTACACTTGAAAAGGACCACAACCATATGGTCGAAACGTCGTATAAATAAATTGAATAATTTTGGCTAGTCAGGTCGTTTTTAATTAACCCGTTGTTTACAAATTATAAACATTTATTCTAGAATCCTAGAGTCTGCTGTATCCTCAATTAAAAATAATTAAATAATACTTTTATGATGAATTCGTTGAGTTTGGCTTTTTTTTCCCTTGTACTTGTATTACCTGGGCGATTTCGTTCTTTCGGGAGCGGCGTGAGTGCCACTGCGGCTGATGAATCCACCCCAAGCATTGTGATGTTTTGGTAGCGGTGGACTCGGAGTGTGCCCGTCAACATCTCCACCGCGCGCTTTATTCCTAGCCTCTTCGTACTGACGTCGCAGCTCTTCGACGCGCTTCTCCAGTTGTTCGGGCCTTACGCGTGGCCGTGAATAAAGGCGCAGAATACGTCGACACACGTCCCTAATCGACGATTCGCTGACTTTGAATAGCAAAAACCAAGCGGGCGATGTGGGCAGCGGAAGTTGCAGTTGACGAGCGGCGAGATAAACGCACGCGCATGCCACGGTCTCCGGCTGATAGCGCAAGAAGACGTCGGAGCGCAACGAGTCGTTCATGTAATTCCAACTCTGCTGCATCAGCGAACGATTCTTTTCATATCCCAGTACTTGCAAATACATAACTATAATCTTGTGAGGATGTTTTACATGAACGCAGAAGCCCAGTTCCTTTAATACTCTTCTCTCTGATTTGATTACCTGATTCTTCAGAGCTACATAATTCTGATCAAGAATCACAGGTTGTATCGCTCTGAAACAAACATTGTAAATATGGATTATTTTATTTTATTTTTTTATTTATTGTATTCTGCATTTTGTAATTTTAATTATTTATATTGTAAGATAAAAGGAAACTTACTTTTGGCTAGAAACTTGTTTTACATGATTGAAAACATTGATGACATCTCTAATGCGTCTGGGTGCTTCCTCGATTTTGCTAGCTAAGCATATACAACCCATCGCGGTTGTCTCCATATTATGCCTAACTAAAGATTTGCTATAATAAAATCGTTGGAATATTACTTGTCCTGTAGCCATTGCAACCTACACATATGAAAGAAAAAAAGAATTAGATAGTATCATTTTGCAACATTTTTGACATTAACAATGTTTAACCCTTCAAGGACGCGAGTAGAGATATCCCCGTCGCCATATACTTCTATATTGCTGTGCGACACACGTCGACAATCCAGCGCACACATCGCCACTCATTTGTTTACATTAGCCACAGAGAGTCTGCAAAGTACATACATTTTGAGCTATTTTTCAGCTAGTTTTACATTAAATGAACAATATACAGTCGTAATTTCTATTCTGTCCACAAAGGGTTAAAGTAATAGTATCTTTATGTATATTTAAAAAATTCAAAATAATGTAAACATCAAGACTAATGTATATTTTAAAATTTCTTTCTCTCTCTCTTTCTCTCTCTAAATCTCAATTTTTAAATATTTTATTAATAAAACAACATTTGCATATGTGTAAATTTATTTCAAAATTTCATACAAGGAATTTAAATATTTTTTTCCAATAAATGTTCTAAATAAAATTAGATTTTACTTAAAAATTTTAAAATATATATTAACCATGAATAGATCTTGATTCAAAGGAAATAAATACAGCGATCCATATAAATGTACAGTCAAATAGTTTTATAAACGCGCAAAATTTATATACGTAATAACGAATAATATACAAGGACGAGATTATATTAAAAGGAAGCTACAGCTGCTCGAACTAAAGAAATGTAAGTTACGCAAATTGGAATAGAGAGGTTAGGGTTCTCCGAAAGTTGCTCCTATCTCAACGCGAAAACGTATCCTACCTGCGGTAATTTCAACAGGATACCGGCCGTCTGTATAAGTTCGCATCCCAGTATTCGCAAATCGGTCTCGGTTTCCGCATCGAGACCGTCCAGGTACGACGGAGTTGAGTTGAGCTTCTCCTCGGGCAGAAGGCAATTCTGCAACGTCAACACGATCTTGCCGTAGGGTTTCGCATTTGGCGCGCTCGCGTTCTTCGTCGGCGCCGTGGAATTCTCCTTCGTGTTCATTTCAATTAATTCGACAACTGAAAGGACGCACGTGAGAAGGAAATTTACTGTTATAAGCTGAATGTATCGCGCAAAATGTTTGCATCAAGACGCGACATAACCTGTACTAAAGCATACCAAACACGACAAACGACAAAGAAAAAATGGTTGCAAAGCAGTGTTGTTAGGTCGAGGGACAAATCTCGCCCGGCGAGACTCGTGCGCATGCGCGACTATGTCATTGACCACGTGACTGACTTCAACAGACTCGTAACTTTAAACTGTTATGGAGAGCATTCGGGGGGCATATTAATTTTTATTACAATATATATGAATTGTGTGTGTGTATATACATATATACATACATACATACATACATACATACATACATATATACATATATATATACTGAGAAAAAATATTTTTAATATAAAAAAATAATTTATTTAGATACATGCAAAGGAACTAATTATTTAAATTAAATAAAAATATCAGAATGGAATCATAAAATATATAATATATTTTATTAATTCAAATATATTCTTGTTTAATTTAAATAATTAGTTTCTTTGCAAGTATTAAAATTAATTATTTTTTTATTAAACCTTCCTACTCCCTTCCTATATAGGGATCAATAATCTCCTTTATTTCAGCAGATTGTGTACGTGACTGAGATGTAACAGCATCTGCTAGCGTTGCCATGACTGCGCATGCGCGAGATTTATCCCTCGACCTAACAACACTGTTGCAAAGTGCAAAAGCCGTGATTACACTATAGGTTGCGGGTTCGGTTGTGGTTGAGCTTACTGTTGGACATTGGGAACCAACCAATTACAGCAAAGCAACTTTTGCTGTGATTGGTTCCCAATGGACTGAGCATCGCGATAGCCAAGCGCGCGCTCGGTTTAGAGAGAGAGAGAGAGAGAGAGAGAGAGAGATACACCTGAGCCTAAAGTCACTAGATTACAAAGTACATACCGCAATTAGGGGGAAAAAATAACCGCCATTTTATTTCCGCTACGCGGCTATTTCAATTGTACGAATGTATTATAACCCCATTTTTTGTAAGAATGAGAGAAAATAAAATCATAAATTATATAAATAAATATCTTATTTGTATTGGTTACAGACATTTTTCATTGTTATACTTCTACTGCTATGGTTAAGTATATGAAAAAAATAAGTTAAAATATTGAAATTTTTGCATTATTATGTGGACATTTTTATTAAAAAAATATAATTTATTTGTATCAATTCATATTGAATAGTTATTTATTATGTTATTTATTAATCGTTATTTTTTATATTTCAGCCCCAGTAAAACGGATTGCCGAGATGGAAGTAGGTATTCTAACACAATGTGTAAAATTAAAGACTTTTAAGAACAGCAACTACTCAGTATTTAAAAACATTCTTCTAAAGATAAATTCGAAACTGAATGGTGTTAATCATACACTCGAGTCTGTGTAAGTAATACTTGTTTCTTATTGTTTTTTGAGAAGATATAATTGTTAATAATTTCGTAAAATCCCTTTTTTTTTTTATTATTTTAGACCACATTGTTTAAAGGATTGTATGCTTGTTGGTGCTGATGTGACACATCCATCTCCTGGTGAAGAGGAAATACCCTTTATAGCTGCGGTGAGTATAAACAGTGTTTTTTTTTTCCTTTATATATATATCCATTACTAAAAGTATCATTAATTTAGGTTGCTGCAAGTAGTAGTAATACTAACGCATTCCAATATAACATTGCACTTAAACTTCGAGAACTCATAAAAGAAATGGTTAAAGATCTTGAAGAAATAATAACATCACAACTACTGATCTATAAGCTGAAAACAAATCGTCTACCTAATAAAATCATTTATTACTGGTGTGTGTTGTCTATAATAATATTGTTTAATGCATAACATTTTTAAGATTATACTCTATTGCATTTCTTATTATACATATTTATAATTGCACATTTACATTTTAATATATAGAGATAGAGTCAATGAAGGGCAACTTAAGGATGTTAAGGAAAAGGAAGTAGAAGCTATTAGAAAGGCGTGCGAGAGAAGTAAAGCACATGATGTCTCTTTCCAACATTCTGATGCTGACTTGGACAGAGAAGTAAAGCACATGATATCTCTTTCCAACATTCTGATGCTGACTTGGACAGAGAAGACTGATGTGAAAATGTGAAAGCAGGCACGATTGTCGATACTGAAATTACTCATCCAAGTTACATTAGTTTTTATCTCGTCTCACATAAGAGTATTCAGGTAAAATTGCTGGTTAAAAGGATAATTTTTTTTTTATATATATAAAACTAAGTATATTTCAACATTGAAGAAAGACATTAAGCATAGGGAAAAACTGATGTAACAATTAACTTAATATCAGTTGATATATAATTATAACACAATCGACTTTAAGAAACATATCAAAATATATCAGTAATCAAATTTATGCAAATACTGTCGTATATCTCCAATCGTTGAATAAATTTTATATTACATGCAGGGTACAGCGAGGCCTACTAAATACCTATGTATATATAATGAATCTAACTTCGACAAAGATACTATTGAGGAATTGATTTATTACCTTTGCCATATGTGTGCGCGTTGTACGAGAGTGATAAGCTATCCAACACCAACTTATGCTCATTTAGCAGCTTATCGTGGAAGAACCTTCATACGAGGGTAAGCAATCATGATAAATCGTGTACGTTGATTATGATTTCGATAATTTATGAGATAAACGTTTCTGGTTGTAGACTTAACATTAAAAATTTAGAAGCAGAACAAAAAAAAGTGGAAACAATAATGAAAGACTTTCCAATGTATTTTGTTTAAGAAGACAGAATCTGTTGCTTCCTGAAAATTCTCAAGAATTTGTATTCGTGAGATCTTTAATTATAGTCTTACTTCTCTTTTAACGACAAGTGTCAGTCTATTATATTAACATCTTGAATGATTAAATTTTTTTTTTAAATTAAATTATTTCAATTAATTGATACACTTTAGTGGAAGTGTATTGATACATTTATATTTTAAATTCGGACAATGACAAAATGTTAATATAATCGATCAATCTTTTCTTATTTATTTTGTTGTCTACATTTTCTAATCGTTATTCTTGAATAAAAATCTTGATAGTAATAAATATCAAAAGTTTTTTCTTGATAATTATTACTGTAAAGATATTTATTGGTGTTTTTTGATTAGTAATTATTTGGCACCAATATTCTGAATTATTGCTATTATTAGAGATTCAATATACATACACAGATGCACATATATAATATATAATATAATAAATAATATTATATGTTATAGTAATAATATATATATATTATTTATATTATAATGTGTATATATATATATAAAATATATAATATAAATATATATATATATATATATATATATATATATATATATATTAAAACAGTATAAAATTGTTATTTAGACTGTCACTTGTTGTTAAAAGTAGAGAAGTAAGACTATAATTAAAGATCTCGTAAATATATATATATATATATCGTATGGCACATTATTTCGTGATTCATGATTAGTACATAATACATACATAAAAATACGCGCAATAATTCTTGTTTACCTTTACAATATTATATATAAAAATAAATTATATGTAAATGTAAATATTAGATTATAAAAAAATTATATATATACATAGGATATGTGCCTCTCAATAAATCGTAAGTTCTCTCTTGCATCCCAAGTACATACACACGTGTCATCATGTATTGCTACGCAAGTTTAGATATATTATAGAAAGGCGATATGATTGAGTCAATCAATCTTTGACTTTTTCGAAAGACGGATATAAAACTTGTAGCCTGTCAGTAAAACACTTTTAATTCTATATTCATTTTTTTCGACTATGCGTTAAAAAATGAGAATAAAAAATTTTGAAAGATTGTGTTTTCGTAGCGACATTCCAAAATTTTAATGTGCAATCTTCGTAATACGTCAGAGAAAATCTAATAAATTTTATTCTTATCACTTTTTTATACTCTCCAACATTCTATCATTACAATGACATATGTGCGGAATAAAAATATTTTTATCATATATATACAGTGTGCCACACACTTTTATTTTATTACAATAATACGTGTCCAAGTGGCAAATGTGACATAATGAGACAATAATATAGAAAAAAGTTTAAAAATGAGAAATAATTAAGATTGTAAATAAATAATTTATAATGAGGTGCATATTTAGATATTATTTATAAAGAAATATACATGAAGAGGGAATATATGCATATATCTAAAGTCCCTTAAAAAGAAATTTATTGTAAAGATATAACACAATAATTGTACAAATTATATTAATAATGTATTATACAATCATATGTCCGTAAAGCGAATATGTTTCTCCTGCTCTATTTTTTTACATTTGCCATATGATCAGATTTAAATACATTGAAAGCAAATGAAAATAAACATAAAGCGCGCATCAAATATTTTTGTTACCATAATGCCATTGGAGTGAGAATAGGTACTGTCGAAAATGTTTACGATAAAAAATACCTATCTTGTGAAAAGACACTGTTTCATTCAAATGACTGCAATACGAACATTTGACTGTATATCAATAGAAACGATTGTTTTCTTACCACGATACACATATCTTTAAGATTTAAAATACAAGAAATATACTCGATTAACTTCCGATTTATCAAATAACAGGAATTTGGAGAAGAGGACTGTGCTGTGTCCTCCGCTTATTATTATGTATATAATAAATATGTACAAATCTTAAATAAAATACAATTAATATATAATACAAATGCATTTTGTGTGCAGTAGCATAACGTAACAATAATTGTACAACATATAGACATTATGCATGTAACTAATACATAGGAAACGTAACACAAAAGATACAATGTACGAGAATAGTACTGGATTAAAAAGTTTTTTTTTTCATTTTTTCAAGAATATGTCGTGCATTCGACATCTTTAATTTATAGTATCGGATCTGTATGTACATGTGAAACCATATTTGCATGATATATTTAGAAACTTTATATCAGAAATTTTTTATGTGATGAATAAGTTATATAATAAAATATATACATACAATAATAAAAGATTAAGAAAATAAATAATAAAAGATTAAAATATAGGTAATAATCCTAATAAATTCCTAATAAATTCAATCTTTTTAATTTTCTGGCATTGTGCGTTAGCAAGTTTTAAAAAACTTGTGTAAAACAAACGATATTGAATCTATAAAGAATCAATATGAAATATATGATATGCAAATATAGTTTGCACTTGTTTATGCTTGGACCACTTTTTAGCTTCTTGTTATTTTTCTTTGTTACAGCTGTCAATGCAGCTATAAAACACTTGTTACTTATTAATTGAATATATAAAGATGCGATTTTATTTTATGACCCGATTTCAGTAGCAAATGTTGAAAGCAATGATCATAAACTATGCGAGACATAGTTTATTCATGAAATATGTTGTCATTGTCGATCTACATCACTAATTAAAAGTTACGTTCTGGTATCAGCGAAGAGGATTCTCAGAGAAAGACAATGGATTCTTTCTTCCGGAATGTTTCAAGTTTTAATTTGACAAGATCAATGATTTAGTCTATAGATATTCCAGAGCATATGAAAGATTCTTTTTAAGAAACTTGAAAAAATAAGATTCTCGATCTACTGTTCTTTATACTATTCTGTATATTCTGTGTACTCTATAATATACGTAACGTTCATGTGAGATTCTTTTCTCCCACTTCGCGTCAATTATAATAACTGTGTGTATCCCTGTAAAAAATGATTCCATGCATCTTTCCATTCATGGCAGTGTCTCAAAGTTTATCCGCTTGTCTGCTTTGTCCTATAGTTCTCTCGTTATCATTACGTTTTGTACGCAGGTTATCACGTACAATAATCAGATGTACAATGGATTCAGTGAAACTTCCAGTCTATATAATAATCGTCGAGATGAAAAAAAATTTAAACTGTTTCTTTCTCACCGGAGCTATAAAATCCTATAAAATTCACATCGATGATTCAAAACACCATCTCGTTTCCCCATCAACATCGTAAATTCGTCGCGATTATGCCTTCATCTTCCTTGAATTACACGCAAGTGTTATTACCGAGTATTAGTCTCGTTACTCTCGGCTTTCCGATCAGTTTTCTCCGTCTTGGATTCATCAGCGGTCCCTTCACTCTTTATCGTGGCGTTCAGACTTTTCAAGAAGTTTCCCAGATGTTCGGCAGCGATGGGATTGTTCGCCCATTCGTTCGAGGGAAAAACCGCCAGCAAGGTTTTCTGCACAGAAGTCAATTGCTTCGCGATCTCGCTCGCTTCTGATTTGATGGCAAATTTGTTCTTATCGTCGGAAGCGGTCGAATTATCGACGATGGGATTCGCGTCCGAGGTCTTCGTCGAGGCGTCTGCCGACATTTCCCGATCGGTCGTTTTGCCTGAATTCGTACCCGAGCTAGATTCCACCGTGATCGAGCTGGAATCCGGACTGTCCGGCGATTTGTTGCACGTCGCTTCGGAAGCGATGCTCTTGGTCGGACTCGATGACGTCTCGTTATTACTTCCGTTTGAACTGTTGATATTATTGTCACCGTGATTAGTACTATTCTCATTCCTCGATCCACCACTGCCAGGAGGTGGCGACGGCGAAGCCGTCGACGACACGATATTAGGACTCGCCGCCTCGCGTTTCGGTTGCTGTTGCGGTTGTGTCGAATTGTCAGGATTAATCGTTTCTTTTCTAGGCTCAGCACTCGTATCTCTAGTTCCAGAATCGTTCGTGGCTTGGCTGGTGCTCTTTGCGTCTTCGGTCCGCGACAGGAACCTATTTGTACTTTCGACACTCACGGGAAATCTTTTTTGAGCGTTCAGACGAAGAGTTTCGTCCGCCGAGGCGTGACCTTCATTGTTGTTACGGTTAAAAGAAGATTTGCTCGTGGAGTCGCCCACGATCATTCGGTTGGTGTTAACGTTCGCAGATTTGTCGGCAGACTGTTGTTGCTTATTGATGGGAACCGCCAAAGGTGCCACGGACGATCTAGCAGGCTTAATCGGCGCGCACTGAGCGGCCAAATGACTCTTCCCTGGCATGCCACTGATACTGGGATTAACTGGGTTGTCGCCACTCCCAGACGTGGCGGAGGTCGCGCCGCTTTCCGCAATGGGGCGCGGTGGCGGCAGTTTCAGCCGCGCCGTGTCCATGTGAAACTGCTGAAGATTCGGTGCTTGATTGAGAGCATAAAAACTCGACAGAGTCGGAAAGACGGATGAAAGATCCGACCTCGATCGGTTGATGGAACCGAGACATGGTGCGTAAACGGGGGTACGTGATGGTGTCGGTGGTAGCGGAAAATCGCTAACACGGTGAGCGGCGGGTGTTAGAGAACCTGGAGGTGCTCGATAATACATATGATTACCCAGCGTTACCAGTTGGCCCTGATCGGAGACGCTACCCGGTTGCATACTATCCCTGCCCGTAATCTTATTGGTTTTGTTTTGATTAAGTTTCGTCACCGGCTGAGGAATTCTCAGAGGATGTAGATCCATATTCTTTTTACCTCCGCTCAAATCGAGAATATCCTTGGATAATTCGTGTTCCTTCTTCCGTTTGTTGGCCAACGTCGTTGTTCGTTGTTGATTCGTTGCTGTCTCGTTACGATCCGTCGTCATCGGAGTCTGCTTCGTCGTCACTGCCGTTGCCGCCGTTGGTTTGGCCTTCGTTGGAGTAGCCGGCATTCTCATCTGTCCAGTCTTCAGAGCCTTCAACACGCGCGGATTGACGGACCGATCGTTCAACGTGATGCTAGGATTCACCTTCCCGCGACTGTTATCAATGGGATCTTTAGGCTCGACTAATTGCCCGGAAGCTCCCGCAGACTTGGGCGACGTCAGTGTTATACTCAAACTCGCCGGAATATTCAATCCGTAGCCATCCACTAGAAAATCCCTGGTGTCGTTCAACAGAAGTGGACTGGTCGACGCTTTCGCATTGGATCCACGACTGGAACTGCCACCATAATCTCCCACCACATAGGTTGCTCTGCTCGTAGGTATCACAAGTTCATCCGCGGAAGAACTACGCGGCATCTTAACAGAATTATACGGAGAAACGTTTTGCCTCTTATTAGTTTCTTGTCTCTGTGTGATCTGTGACGACTTTCGACGCTTCAAATCAGCGATCGGTACACCCGGCGGACATTTCCTCTTTACTGCTCCAGCAGGAACGATTGGCGGATCGCTGGAGAAGGTGTACACATCCATCTTAGCAGCATGATTGCCGCTCGTGATGTTCGTCCTATTTGGATTGACTCCCGAACTGGATGCACGTCCGTTTCCATCATTGGTTTTGTTCACACGCGAATTACCAGTCATTCCGAGGAGATTCCGTTTTGCCACCGCGTTTGTCGCAAAGGTATTGCTGTTTGCATTCGATCCGGTATTCTCAGTGTTGCTCTTTTTCTTGATTTCGTCGATATCTTTCTTCGAGGATTCCTCCACCTTCGCCTTACTTTGTTGAAGAAGTTCAAAGGTGTTCACTATGACACTAATATCTTGAATATCAGGGATCGGCTTGTTATCGTTTGGCACTGATGGTTCCCGGGCTGTCAACTGGAAACCTTGCAGGAATTGCTTTTTATCCTGCTGCTCCGCTGGTTTCTTTAGCACTGTTTTTGGCATAGTACCACTAGTGTTAGTGGGAGAGGTCTTCTCGGACGTTGGAGGTCGATCCACTGAGAAGGTCACTTTACGTCGTTGCTTTTCCACCTTATCCGGCAATACCGGATTTGTCGTAGTAAATTTATCCTTGTCTTGTTGCTGCTGTAGTCGCTGAATCAATGTGCTCGACGACGTATCTTTTTCCACTTGGCCGCAACGTAGCAAAACGTCACTGATGACTTTCGGTTTCTTCGCATTGCTATTTTGCGGCGGCGAACATTGTTTCAGCGTTATCTTGACACCATTGGAATTCACGACACTAAATTCAGGACTCGTTGGGCTTTTAACGTCCGTCACGGTAGAAGGAGTGGACGAATTCTTCAACACTTCGTATTTTCCGTCTGGATTCTTCATTATTTTAATTGGACTCTTTATCTGTTTGTTTGAGTCATTGCACGTCGACGTTGACGTCGACGTCGTTGTCGTCGTCGTCGTCGTCGTCGTCGTCGTCGTCATCGTCGTTGTTGTTGTTGTCGACATCGTTGTCATCGTTGTCGTCGTCAATGGAGACATGTTTGTCGTTACCGTAGTCAATATCGTCGTCGTCGCGCTCGTCATTGTTAATGTCGACGACGGTGCAGACATCGTCGTCGTTTTGTTCACTTCCTTTTCGTCTTTCTCTGTTGGCTTGCGATCCACGGATGTATTTATCTTGTTGTTTGTAATCTTATTCAAATTTTTCGCCAAAGACGTTGTCCTGTCGTTACCGCTCGCAGGTTCTGATTTAACTTCCGATTTAACTTCTGATTTAACTTCCGATTTAACTTCCGATTTAACTTCTGATTTAACTTCCGATTTAACTTCCGATTTAACTTCTGATTTAGAGGTTTCCAGAATCTGATTAACAGGATTACTATCACTATTACTCCGAATATCATTCGGCGGCAAACACTCCCGGGCTCCCAATCCTGGAGTCGATGGTCTTTGGTGCAGCGGTGCTTCCAGCCTCTGTTCATGCGCCACCAGATAGAAAAACCTCATCGGTGCGATCTGCAAGAAAAACAATTTAAGTGCGAGATCTTAAAAATCTTATATACGTATAAGAACAGCAGCATGCACAATTATTATGTCGTCTATATAATTATTTTGCGAAGAGAGATAGATAAATGAAATTGAATATGTACTCTTTTCCACGCGTAAATATAAGCAACATCCATGAGAGTCCAGTTTTCGGGGAGGGTCGCGCGTCGATGACAAATCTCGATGGTGTATCTTGTTACATCGACACTGTACTTCATTGATATGAACTTTTTCAAATGCGCAATAGTTACGAGAGCTGGACATTGGAGATATCGCCTGCTGTTGCCGTTGTGACTATTGTTATTAGTGTTGCCACTGTTATTAACGTTATTCGAGTTGTTTATGTCCACGTCATTAGTGCTCAATATATCCAGCGGATCTGCTTCTGGCGGCAGGTATTCCAAGCTCAAACTCACTACATCCTCCGGATTGAATATTAATCGTCCGCTCACATCTTCACCGCGTTGCTCCGGCGTTGTTAAATTCGCTAATTGTTTGAAAATTGAAATATAATATTCAAAATATATATCGTTTATATTAAAACTCTTATTCTAAACTATATTGAACTATGACATCAGAAGCGAAAAATTTTGTGAATTATTTTCTTGTTAAATAAATCAGTTTTTTATTTGTTACTGCAAAAAAAGATTTAAAAATTTTTTATTTCTAACATTATAATTCGATATAATTATGGTAAAAGACCAAGAGTCTTAAACGGGAATATTTGTGCAAAGATTCGAAAATCTATGCTGTCTTAAAACGATTAATTACCGTGCTCGGGATGTTTTTTGTAGAACTCTTTCCTCTTTAGCATTTCTCTATGATATAATCCGGGCACCAACTTATACACGATCTCCTGTAATGTCTTATCGGCTCTGCAAAAAATTTCAATTATAAATGATAAAAAATAATTTTTTAAATATAAAATATATAATAAAAAAGATATTTATTCTCTTTTATTATATAGAGTACATTCACTCAAAAAAATAATCTTGCAACTTTAAGAAAAATTTTCTAGGTGTAAAAAATTAACTGAAACAGATAAATTATTAGCATGTACTGTGATACTGCATATATTTTACACTTAATCAATTTAAACGACAGAGACAGAATTTATATCTGTATTATTAATGTAATTTAGACAGAAAATTTTTCTGTGATGCCTATCTTTAGGGCCTTTATATATTGTCAAGGACAATTATATTTGTGATTAATATTTGACAATGGGATCTAAATTTTCTAGAGGTATTGCTAGAATACTGCTATTAGAAATTCTATACGTGACAAACAATATTCTAACAGATACAAAAAGTAGCGATAAATTTTAATTGAGACATCTAGAAATTTATCTACATTAGCAAAATATTTTTTGAGCATTAGGAATACACTCATCTTGATCATTTTAAAATCAATATTTCGTTATTTGTGAAATATAAAAAAAATTCTATTTTTTAATATTAATTATTCATTATAATATTAATTATATACTCTTGTAACCAAATGTCTCTTAACAAAGATTAAAATTTTATTTCTCCAAACAACAGTTTATTGTTACTGCAAAAGGGGAGTGAACAATGTAAAGTGTTGTAAATTATTCGAACGATATGAAACAATAAAAACATATGATTACATACTTGATATTTGGCTTCGCTTTGTTGAGCACATGTTTGCACGACGGGCACTGCGCTGAAGTACTGAGATGTTTTAAAATGCAACTTCTGCAAACTGAATGGCAAAAATGCGACATTAATTTATCATATATGTTGATAAAAGCAACAAAATGTCAACTACATAATAAATCTTGACTTTACTCACAGGAATGCAAACACTCCACCACGGTTGTGGCATCTATGAGGTAGCCTCGGCACAGTAAACAGATCAAATGCTGATTAATATCACGTAAGAGCATCCTTTTGCCGATACCAGCCATTTCTTCGAGAATTACAAAACGCTAAGCCTGTAAAGAAAAATGCGGTCATTTTCAATTTATCATTTCTAAACTTTAGAATTCAATTCATTATTGTTATAAGTCTGAGTGTTAATCCCATGAGGAATTGAAGAGTGTCGTAAGAAACCTTACGGTACTTTTTCATTTTCAAAATTTCCGCAATAATGCAATTATAATAGTTTGAATTATTAAATATAAAATGTATATCAGATATCTGTTGAAAATATCATGAAAGTTATGTATTTATAAAAAAAAAAGTTATCCTGCATATCGCTAATAAAATAACAACAAAATCATAAATTTCAAAATATGAAAAGCAGTTTTTAAAAAACATATGATTGAGAATGCCTTGCAATCAATAGTTTGATAAATAGTTGAGAAAAAAATTAAACAATGATTATAATTTTTAATACGTTTTAATGAAATATTTCTGAGACATATATGTGTGTAATATAATATTTTTCCATTCAATCAACTCTTCAAATTCATCATTTTAGTCACATGTTTTACAAACATCGTATTAAGTATATTGTGCATATTAAAAGAAAATATCCTACACTCAAAAAAATGATTTTGCAACTTTAAGAAAAATTTTCTAGGTGTAAAAAATTAACTGAAACAGATAAATTATTGTCAAATACTGCGTGATACTGCATATATTTTGCACTTGATCAATTTAAATGACAGAGATAGAATTTATATCTATACTATTAGTGTAATTTAGACGGAAAATTTGTCTGTGATGCCTATCGTTAAGGACAATTATATTTGTGATTAATATTTGGCAATGGAATCTAAATTTTCTAAAGGTATTGCTAGAATATTGCTGCTACAAATTCTATAGGTGATAAACAATATTCTAACAGATACACAAAGTAGCGATAAATTTTAATTGAGATCTAGAAATCTACATTAGCAAAATATTTTTTTGAATAGTATTGATAGCATTGATACAAAGTACTATCATGATTGAAAAATTTAAATTTTTCAAAAAAAAAAAAAAAAAAAAAAACATGAAATAAATACAAGCTTACATAAAGTTAGCTTGAGACATATGATATATCATAATTATGACTAAAATAGCATTAGAAAACTACTTTAAATAAAAAAGTTATAATTATAGAATTATTTCTCGTTTGTACACTGAAAAAAATATTTTGCTAATGTAGATAGATTTCTACATGTCTCAATTAAAACTTATCGCTACTTTTTGTATCTATTAGAATATTGTTTGTCACGTACAGAATTTATAGCAGCAATATTCTACACAGAGAGAAAAATTTCTTTAGATTTAATAAAATTTATGCTTGAAATAGTCGAAAAAAAGCTATTTATTTTAAGAAACTAATAAGATTATTGGATTTTTAAAATAACATGTATCATATAATATTGTTTAATTCAACGAAATAATACTTTTTACAGTGAATAAAAATAATGTTTCATATGACATAATGTTGTTTGAATGAAATAAATAAATCCAAACAAATTATTCAAACAAATCGTTCTCCCTGTGTAGCAATACCTCTAAAAAATTTAGATAGTTTCAGTGAATTTTTTGTATATAGAAAATTTTTGTTGAATTTGCAAGATCATTAATTTTGAGTGTTTGTACCATCGAAATAGAAAACTTTCTCTCGACATTATTCCAACGCAGTTGCCGTACTTTAGTAACAACTGACATATATTTTACAGAATGCCAGCGATATATCATTATGTACGTTTAGTTGAATTTTTCGAGGGTTTCTCAGGTAGACTCTGCGATTCCCTGTTACATCCGTTTTGTCATCCCCTCCAACCGCTCAAAAGCCCGCCTGTAGGTAGGAAGGTATACGGGTACATTTCCCGTCTCTGTTCAGAAACGTCCTTTCCGTTTTTCCGCTCGCTCGGCGGTGCGGTTAAACCGCCAAACGTCCCTTGCAACGTGGTGTATATTTGCGTGTGTGTACGCTCGTCGAATATACCTGGCAGTATTGATCGAATATCGCGGTATTTTACGGTCCGACGAGATAAGTCGACTCACCTAGTTATTTATGTTACACGAAGAATTGCCAATTTTACGGAATTTCTCCTTTTTGTCATTGCGTGTGCAATTTGGGAATTGCACACTGTCGGACTTGACAAGCGCAGCATGCTGTCGCCATAAACGTAACACGTGTTGTTCGGCAGGAGCACATAGATTCCGCCATTTACATTTTCGTGACGCGTCTTTTTGTCGTTTGCGCGCCGCCTGAATATCCCATATTTTTTTTATCCTCAATTAATCGAAAAAGAAGTTCCGTGCAAAACTGACACAAAAAGATGCTTTTTTGTTCTCTTCCAGAACAAAGAAACCGAATCGGTTTAAAAAGAAATGTCATACAGAATGCAAACAATAAAAAGCAAAATGCTACTTACGAACGTGTATTCTATCCAAAAATAATACATAAATGAAAATTTAAAATATATACATTTTTCTTTCATTTCTCTCTCTCACTCTCTCATACATAATTATCTATGTTTCAAGCAATATATTCTTGATTTCAACAAAGTGATGTATTTTTTTATTCTATTTAATATAAACAATCTAAGATAATGTAAGAATTGATGAACAAATTTTAAACTCTGAAAAAAGGATATAATGACTTTAGGATTCATAGAATTTCTGTTGCAAATAATATCAAGATTAATAAATTGATAAACAACAAATTATTTATTAATTCTTTCGATGTGCGATTTTTATATATCTATTAATAAATTATTTCTCTTTCCTAGAAATCCGAGTCAATGTTTTCCGTCGGTTATTTGATTCTGTTGCCGCGCAACACGTGTCGCGAACGCTACGATAGATGCATAGCCCCCATAATCATACGAGATTTTTATATCCCTCTCTTCCAAACGATGCAAATTTTTCAAGAATGTTTAATAACCGAGTAGAGATTGAATTATCTTACATGTCAAATTATGAAATTTTCTAAAAGCTGTGACTTTTGATTTTGATATTAAATATTTTTATATTAAATAATTTTGAAATAATTAAATATTTTTTATATTAATTTTATAATATATTTTAAATTATTTATCTATATATTATAAATTATTCATATATTTTAAATATATATTTTTTTAAGATTTTTATATTAAATATTTTTGTACGTAATATTGTGTGAGCCCTTTCATATCAACAGACTCGAAAAAGAGTAAAAGATTCCCTTAAGAATATAAGATTTTATTATTTAATTGTGCTTTTGAATTTATCTTTTACAGTCTTTTAATTTCAAACGTTAAATAATGTTACATGTGATTTTTACATTTATAAATATGGATTTATAAAATTTCATTTAAAATATTTGTATTCTAGATGTACTTTTGATCTTTTTTTTGTGATGTAACAATATAAAACAGTCCTTTACATATAAAATTTGCAATTTCTCTATAATATTTCTCTACATTTTATTTCTAATATCCTTATTTAAAAATTTTTGTTAAAATAAATGGAGCTATTCGACAAATGTAAATAATTTTATTAATTGACTTTTAGCCAATTCCATTATTGATTTCAATTAAAAGGTATTGCTACAGAAAAATATATTTTTTTTCATACATGCGGAAAAAGGCGAAAAGTAATCTTTCGAATCCAATCAGCAGTAACCGCGACCGACAATCGCCAGAGCATGTTCCTCTTATCAAACTAGGAATAAATCACAGATAATAGACTATCTATGATCGACATGTATGTACGCGCGTATGTATACAATTTATAAAATCAAAATATGAGGAATAATATCGAGAAGGAAAATTCGTTCGAGCATTATCTTTCTAGCGTTTTATTTCATCGTTATTTACTCGAATTATTTAAACTGCGAAACGTGTGCCTTACATACCGCTTTCTGCGATGTCTAGCGCACTATGTCTATTTATACCGGACTGCTACGCGAAGCGAAGAAGTGAAATTCTCAGCGCGTTGTAATTGTAAGGCAAACGAAACGTGGCGTGGATCGCTCTCGAAACTAAAGATTTATTCTACAAAAATAAGATTTTAAATTTTCGATATATCAATCACATGAATGACAGTGACGATAATAAATATATTTTTTAATATTTTACATCAATTAATCCGCAAACTGTAATAAAAGTAATAAAAAATAGAACAATATTATAATATATTAATTATTGTGTGAATTATATTATATATTTATTATAATTGTATTTTATTATATTATATCTATTTAATAATTATTTATTATTATTGTTATTGTTGTTTGTTAATTCTATCAATTTATTTTTATATATATGTATGTTAATTTTATCAGAGTGTCTACTTTTTGGAAAAACATGGAAAACCTGAAATTTTCAAAGATTTCTGTACCTAGAAAAATCAGAGACTTCTCAATGGAATTTTATTTCACAATAGAAAAATTTAGAAAATTGCATTAAAAAATTACCAAAATATTCTCTTTAAAGGCATTTTGAATAAAATATCTAAGAAATCAGAATTTTCAAAATATTTTATGTGTTTTACACACACAAGATTTGAGTAAACACCCTGTTTATAGGCATTGTCGAAACAGAGAAGCAAAGTTTGCGGATTGAAGACCTAACCTAATTTGGTCGAGACCTTGTCAATTGAGATTACATCGACACGTGTTTCGGAATTAACATGTGATACGAGTAGTCGTTCTCACGCGCGTTGCTATCAACGTGTCACGTAAAAAATGCAGAAAACTGAATACTCAACTGGCTTTTATAACGTAATTCCTTCCGGAGTATTGAATAATGCGTGCATGTGTCGCGCAGGTTCCTCCTCTTTATTTCCTGTGAGATTTCTCACGTATCGGAATCTTGTGTCACGCAAGACGTATAGATTAAAGTTTATTTAGGTGTTCCTTTTTCTCAAAATTCCTTTACGAAAAAATACGTATATATTATATTTTTTATAATTTTTTATAAAAGAATTATCTCTGATACTTTTGCGCACGCTTTCTCTTGAATATAATTATTAAGTATTCAGATTAACACGAATTATTATTCCCTAAGAAATATATTTGTCTCAAAAGATCGATTATTTTTTTCTTAATTATAATCAACATACATGGGTACAGGTATTGCAATTAATATGTATTATTTTACGATACGCCGTGTCTCAAACGACAAATGTAATAAGTAATCCTCAGTTTTCATTTTCGTAATAGAAAGAAAAAAAAAATCGATCGCAGACTGCTCACGAAATATCGTCACGACATTAGACGACACTTACGCTTGCGAAAAGCAAAGGGAGACCTTGCCAGACTGCCGTTCGCAGTCACTTAGCGACCAGAGGAGAGACACAGAGACCGCGAAAGGCGGACATCGGGGGAGCGACTTGGCTTTTCCGTTATTAAGGGTGCGAAGGAAAGGACGATTGGCTTTTTGTAAGAATCCCAATTCAATACGCGATCACATAAACGGAAGATCGGAAGTCGAATGTAACATTTTAAGGCTCAATCAAGCGTCGCTCTCTATAATGAAAGCGAAGAAATTGATGCGCTGAAGAGAAACGCATCAGACAGATGCATTGAAAGTAATAGGTAAAAGTGATATCGTAATTTAATTGTAATTAAGCAAGATTCCTGTCGCAATAAAGTGAAAACTTTTTCAACTCTGCCGTAGCAAAGTACATTTTTTTCTGTCATTATATTAATTTAAGGAAATTTATTTTTTTTGTTATATCAAAGGAAAATAACCATTTATATTTTTTTTACATCAACACATCCAAATGTGGCCCAGATTCAGATCATTATATTGTGATGGAAAAATTTCAATTTTTGACATTTTTTAACTTTCTTTTTTACACTTTTCAATTTTCTTATAGCGTAACATACGCTTGTACGAAATACGTTTGTACAGTGATGTTATAAATGGCGCCAGCTTATGAGACGGAAATTTCCTTCACGTAAAAATTCTCATGAATTTTATCAGCAAATTCCGGACTTTTCGAAGTTACTTCACATTAAGAATTCACTAAAATGTATAAAAGCTATGTTAAATTAATTAAGAAATTAGATTTCATTGCCTGTACGACATTCACAAACATTTACAATTATATATTTACAATTTTTAACAACTCTGTAATTTATTATAGTTTAAATTTTATCAAAGAAAAAAAGTTGTATTATTTGTCAAACAACATGTCTCTGATATTTTACGCAAATTTTATAAAATACTCTGTACCGTTAATACATATATATACATATATATATATATATATATGTATATATATATATATATATATTTATATATAAAGAAATATATATATATTTATATATAAAGAAATATATATATATTTATATATAAAGAAATATATATATATTTATATATAAAGAAATATATATATATATATATGTATATATATATATATATATATATATTTCTTTCTTCGAGAAAAGTTAGTAATTAATTTTTTATTTTACAATATATTAACAGTATTCAATGCCAGTGTATTAGATTTCTTTAAATTTATGCGAAAAAATTTTTCTATTTTTGCAATCACATTTACATGAAATTTGCAATTCTATATGTAAAAAGAGAATCGACATCGAATTCAAAAACAAACTTTTTTAACAAATCCAGACTTATATGTTAAACTATCTACAATATTTTTCTTCGTATAGATTTACATCTGCATATATCTACAAAAAGATATTAAAGAAATAGAAAAAAATGTACATATCGAGCATATACGTTGAAATTGTTCTTTACTACAAAAAGGAAATAATCTAAATATTTTAATAAGAAAAACAACGTGTCCGAGATATATATATGACACAAACTCTGATTTAAAGCATATATATAATTGACAAATCCAATTTGAATTAATACGTTCTAATCTTTGAAAAATTGTTTAGTCCTATCTAGGCATAAAATAATGGATTAGATACATACTGATATCATTCGTGCAAGATCTACGGTATAATAAAATAAATTCTTCAAATATTTTATAAAATATATCTTTCTCGGAAAGAAAAAGAGCTTCAATGTTGAATACAATCAGCATGATAATAAACAGCATGACCAGTAATAATAGTAAAACTATTTTACTATATCATTGCAATAGCGATGATAGATAACCGATGAAAGAAGCGATATACATAATTACAGAGAGAGAAACATATATATATATATATATATATATATATATATATATACATATACCTTTACATATTATTTAGTCATTACTTGGTCATGCTGTTTACTGTCATGCTAATTGCATAATAAACATTGATCACATTTTCTTTTCCAAATATTTCAAACTGTCTATTCTAAGTTAAGGTATAGTTTATCAAGATTTTTTCAGAAAATGTTTCTATCGCGCAGTTTATGAAACCTCGAAATACATCTAAAATGCATCATATCTCAATGTCGTAATTGACGGATGGACTGTTAATACGCATCCCACTGGCGGATGCCTATTCCAGTATGTTTGTCTACCGACGAACGATCCCATGCGATTCCGAGGACGGAACGGTGCGGAACGAGAAAACGCATAAATGCAATGTGCGCCAAAAAGAGAGAAAAGGAAAGAGAAAAGAACGAGAGAAAGAGAGAGAGAGAGAGAAAGGGAGAATCGGGAGGAGGGAGAGGGAGAGAGAATACGCGGGGGACAACGGAGGAACAGACGAGGAGAACCGTCCGTCCACCTCGTCGCTCCATCTCACGGCACACAAGCACAAGCAACGTTCTGTGTATGCACCGGCATGTACATATGTGTGTGTGTGTGTGTGTAGGATTTATTTTGTATATGAATGTGTGTGCGTATGCGCGCGCGCGAGTGCCAGTTTGGTGTGTATTATACATATCTATATATACTTACGTGCGAGCATGCGATCCGTGGCAGCGGGGACGAGTAACGCTACGCGTTTCCCGGTTGACGATTCTGGAGCACGAGCGAGTCTACGCGCGCGCGCGCGCGCATAGACCACACGGCGACGACGCGTCTTTCGCGCGACACCACGACCGACACCACGTATATACTACGTGCGAGATACGCCTACAGCGGACAACGGCGGTCTCGAACAACGTCTCGAGATTTCACTACGTTCTCCCTCTCCCCCACCCTCCTTCTCGCCCTTCTCCGGGGTTCTCTCTTTGTGCAGAGGTGGCCAGTCTACTACCACCACCAGCCCCACTACTACTACTACTACTACTACTACTACTACTGCTATTACTATTGCTATTACTCTTATTACCGATGATACTAATACTACTGCTATGTCGCGTGGTACGATCGCGCGTCATTCCCGTCCCGATGAACCGCGATCGGGCCGAGAATCTGCCATGTTCGCTGCGCCCGGGGGCCGTCGTGGAAACGACGAGAGAAAATAAGCCCGATCGGGGCTTATTCGTCGTGAAAACGAGGCGAGGGCGAGGAAAACTGCAGGCAGGGCGGTCACGAAATTACGGGTGCCGGGCAGCAGCGCCGCGCGCGGCCCACTCGCCAACTAGACGTCGCACGACGGGCGCACAGTCCTCCGGACGCGCGGGATACGGGAACGAGGATGCGAGACGAGAAAGCGCGCGCAACGATACCATTCTACCGACGACGACGTCTCATGCCGAACTAAACGCGAGACGTAGAACGGGATATGCGGGATATGCCCTTTCCCCCGCGGGCTCGTCTCTCCTCCCCCTCCCCCCCCTCGTCCTTTCGCTCCCTTCTGATCCCGCTCTCCTTCCCCTAACCGCTCGCTTTTGCGCTCGCTCTCTCGCGGCAGTTCGGTGCCCCCTCCTCTTCCTCCTCCCCCCTCTGCCCCCCCTCGACATCGTTCATCCTTCTCTCTTTCTATCTCTCTCCCTTCTGTCCTTCAGATCCGATGCAACTAGCTCTGCTGGTTCGCTTAACTCTCATCGTCGTGCATGTACCCACTCGATTTTTTTCTCTCTCTCTTTCTTACCCTCTTTATTTTTCTCCCACCGTTCCTGATTGTACCTCCTCGCTCGTGCCTTCTCTTCTCCGGCTGCATTGTACCTATATACATATACGTACCTCGCACACTAGTGCACTAACAACGTTGAATTGCCCCTCTCGCAGCGGCACTGTGTCCCCTTCCCGCGTGTCGTTACCAGCTGGGGTTACCAGTTTCCTCCCCTCCCCCGTCATGGCTGTTCCGCGCACCTCGCCCGTCTCGTTTATCCCACTGTCACATCAGCCCCCACCCACCGGTTCTCTCTTTCCCTTTCCGCTGTTACGAGTGGAGAGAGAGCGAGGAGGTAGCCCTTGTATATCTCCTCCTTTCTTTCTACCTTCTTCGTTTTCCATGTACGATCCCCTTCTACCTCTGTATCGTGTTCCTCTCTCTCTCTCTCTCTCTCTCTCTCTCTCTCTCTCTTCGCAGGACGCTTCTCTCGACTCTCACAATCTCCCCCCTGCCTGTGGCTCCTCAATCATGTTTTATCTCTCGCAACTCTGGCCGCCCTTCTCTCCCCATTTTGTTCTATGTTTTTCCCTTCGAAGCGTCGAGCGCCCTTTCCCTGTTCATCCCCTCTGTTTCTATCGCCTCGCGTCACTTTCTCTCTCTCTCTCTCTCTCTCTCGTTCCGCTATTTTTTTCTCTCTGAAAAGAAGCTCGTCCCCTTCTCTTGCTCTCTCTCTCTCTCTCTCTCTCTCTCTCTCTCTCTCTCTCTCTCTTCTCTCAACCTCTCCTCTCGTGCCTCTTTCTTCACGCTCGTCCGCTTCCTTCCTCTTTCTCTCGCGCTTCCTTCTTCCCTTTTCTTCTCGGCGCAATCTCTCTTTCTTCCCTTCTTTCCCCCAATCATCCCCCTCCTCTCTTTCTCGTTCTTGATAGATGTAGCGGGAAATCTCTGACTAGCTTCGCAATGTGCGATCATTTTTCTTTCGCTTGTCGTTTTCTGTATAATCTCGACGCTAATCCACCTGACGTCTGTTTAAGTTGAAGACGTATATATCGTGTGTTAAAATACAATGCTGACATTAAATATTGTTTTCTTTTTAGATCGGAAAAATCGAATGTAATACATATGCGTCGGGAATTTGTATGGTATATACGTAATATATACACATGCGCGTGTATGTTAATAGGATGATTATTTTAAATTAGAATAATGTTAATATTGATGTAAATAAATATTAACGTTACAATCAAATATATCTATAATAGAGAACTAGAAGCTATTATATAACATGTGCAGTACATAAAAAACTGCATACAAGAAGTATATTTATACAAGCTATACATTCAAAAAAATATTTTGCCAATGTAGATAGATTTCTAGATGTCTCAATTAAAATTTATCGCTACTTTTTTGTATCTGTTAGAATATCGTTTGTCACGTATAGAATTTATAGCAGCAATATTCTAGCAATACCTCTAGAAAATTTACATCCCATTGCCAAATATTAATCACAAATATAATTGTCCTCGACAATAGGCTTTAAAGATGGCATCACAGAAAAATTTTCCGTCTAAATTACATTAATAGTACAGATATAAATTCTGTTTCTGTCAATTGAATTGATTAAGTGCAAAATATATGCAGTATCACAGTATTTGCTAACAATTTATCTGTTTCAGTTAATTTTTTACACCTAGAAATTTTTCTTGAAGTTGCAAGATCATTTTTTTTCAGTGTATCTTAAGAATTAAAAACGAATTGTAAAAAATATCGCACATATTTAAACGAAAAGAAAACACTTTTAGAATATACTAAGATATTGAATCGATATGTAAAGTAAAAATGGAAGCTTTATTAGTTTATGAGATAAGATTCGAATTTTGTCTTTTTTTATGATTCTTGATTTTTCAAAAATATTGAATTATAAAGTCAAAAGCGAGAATCATATTTTTTTCTCTTGGAAATACATATAAAAATAAATTACTTATTTTTCACATGTTACATCATTCACGGTCGTATATAGATTGATAAAATTTATATATATAGATTGGTAAAATTTAGCAAAAACTTTATTTTTATGCCTAAATTAATAAGTAGACCTAAGATCAAGTTTCTCAACATTAATATTGGATTTAAGTGAGAATTAAACACGTGTCTATCTTTATTTTTCTTTCTGAAAAAAAAAAAACACATTTTTAAATAAAACTTGAAAGCAAAATAACATTAGTGTCAATCAAGTTTTTGATCACAACTGTCATAACTTTATTTTCGCTAATATACTAGGACGAATATTACAGATTAAATTATTGTATGCATTTATTAATAACGGAATAACATAAAAAATATTGTATACTATTGTCCCGCCTTCCCTTAACCCACATATTATCAGACGCACGCGAACGATGATATAGGAAAAAAAATCTAAATTATTTTTTATTTTGTAAAAGAAAACTTTACATGATTTCACGCCTCTGGCGTGATAATTCAATATGACTGTGCAGTGAAGAAACTGGAGTCTTAAAGCTAATGCGTTATTTCCGAGATAGCTGTTTGATAAGAGCTCAGGAAGGAGAAGAAAGCTACTCTTATCTTATCATGGAGAATGATTCCTTTGATCCTCAAGTGTTTCGACCGCACGTATCAAATGAAGATTTGAAAATATTTTCCTTTTTTTTGTTAATATATTGAATCTATTATCATGAATAAAAAAAATATGCTGCTTTATTCGCAATTAGTAGAAAGAAAAGTTAATTAATAAAGATTTAAAACAATATATCTTTATATGTCACAATTAGATATTTTATATTATCAGAACAGAACTTGGTCCATTTAATTTATTCATTAGAGTTATTCTTATAGTTTGTGAATTTGTTGCTCATTTATGTGCTAAATTAGTTTGTATCAAATTCCTGTATAGAAAAAATTTAAACCTATTTTATATAAAAACCTTCTTTGGCAAATTACATAATCTAAATATAATAGTATCTCTCTTTGTGATAGTACGACGTTATTCTACTGGTTTATAAATTTCTAAATCTGTATTTCTTTTTTATCTTTATTATTAGTCTCACAGTGCGATTTTGAGAAAATCAAATTAAGGTACTTCGTAAATCGAAGTATATTTTATAACTTATATATAAATACGATCTACCATCTATCTAATCAAAATAACGATATCTAACATCTTGTTTTGAAGCATCTTTGATTAAATTTATTGATTTGCCAATAGCTAAAGTCCAAAAATAAAATAATATAGCTGCCTTTCTTCTAATAAATAATAAACCTTACGTCAGGGATTACGTGCGCAAGTGACATTGTAATTCTACAAAAATGGTAACTGATGCCAACATTCCCAAGTCCAAGTGAAAAAAGTATGCAAAAACAAATATTTGGCTAATATAGATAGATTTCTACATGTCTTAATTAAAATTTATTGCTACTTTTTGTGTCTGTTAGAATATTGTTTGTCACATATAAAATTTATAGCAACAATACCTTTAGAAAATTTAGATCCCATCGCCAAATATTAATCACAAATATAATTGTCCTTAATAGACACCACAGAAAAATGTTCTGTCTAAAATATACATCAATAGTACAGATATAAATTCTGTCTCTGTCATTTAAATTGATTAAGTACAAAACATATGCGGTATCAAGGTATTTGCCAATAATCATTTATCCGTTTCAGTTAAATTTCTACACCTAGAAAATTTTGTCACATATAGAATTTATAGCAGCAATATTCTAGCAATACCTTTAGAAAATTTAAATCCATTGCCAAATATTAATCACAAATATAATTGTCCGTAACGATAGACACCACAGAAAAATTTTCTGTCTAAAATACACCAATAGTACAGATATAAATTCTGTCATTTAAATTGATTAAGTACAAAACATATGCGGTATCACGGAATTTGCTAATAATCATTTGTCGGTTTCAGTTAATTTTCTACACCTAGGAAATTTTGTTGAAGTTACAAGATCATTTTTTTTTTTTTAGTAATATGACAATAAGACGTTTACGTGGACCGACTCCGGATGCTCTGCCGTTCTCCGACATCTAAGATCCTCGTGCGAGTCTTCGTGTGCAAGTGAACTGTAGAGATCTCCGTCTCCGTAACACGTGAGGCCGCGCGCTGTCGCTATTTGCGCGTAGGCCGCGCGCCGCGCCTGCGCCGTCCGCACGCCGCACGTTCCCTCTCGTTGCATCTCGTCGGAAGAGCGCGTTTGTGCCCTCTTCCTCTCCTCTCGAGGATCTCGCGAGAATCGTATTATCTAAATATACAAATCGAGGTCGGTTGCATCTGCGTCGAGCTCGGCGCTCCCTCCTGTTTCTTTTTTTTTTATTCTACTTACCCTTCGGTTAAATAAATTGTTTCTATCTCTCCCCGTATTCCGGATATAACACGTCCATTAGGCTGCGGCTTAGTCACAATTTAATGAAATACATATTAGATGGAATTTCAGAGTGTTCCTTTTCTCCTAATTTTTTGCTTCCTTCCTTTTTCTTCCAATCGGTTCGTTAAAAACAATCATTATGCTAAATAATCTTATATCTTGAAGTAAATACTTACATATAATATAGAAAAGAATTAAAAATGAAAGACAAACCTGTATAGTATATATGTATTTGAGCATTTAATAGGTTCTCTATTTAGTTTCTAATTAATTTCCAAAATAATTTATTGGTGGAACTAGGGAAGCTATTTTCTAGAAAAACTATTTCTAAATTATTTCACATTCCCTATCATATAACATTTGATAAATGTTATTTTTTTCAAACGTTTAAATAGATATTTTCTATATTTTTTGTTGCTCTATATTCTTTTTTATCCCGGATTGTTCCCAATTAAAAATATTATCGTATTAATATTTAATATTCAAAAGTTTGGCATGTTTTTTGCAAGTTGCAAAACTCGATTTATTAAATCTCGTAGACTTAAAACATATAAGTCAGGATTCGGACGAGAAGGAAAGAAGAAATATAAAGCATTACGTGTAAAAAGCATTTTTAGAAAAAGATATGTTTTTAAATTTCTTTTTTGTGCGATAGTTCAATTATCAGACTTTACAGAGAACAGTCTTTCAAACAGTATGGAGGCAAGCGCTACATGACTGCGCGTAATAATGGAGATGCCAAAATGAATAGAGCGCGTGGAACAAATCAACTTACGAAACAGAACACAAATAGAAATATAACAGAAACAGAAATTGTTTACGATATAAATCATAGCAACAAAATCTCGCAAAAGAATTAAAAAGAATTGTAGTTTTAAGGCAATAATAATTCGTCTATTCCATGTGTTGTCCTTTCCATGTTTTTTCTAAAATAATTAAAATTATTGCTTGATTTTTTTTATTCATTTATAAATCATGATTTTTTAAACACAATAAACACATTTATCACATATGTCATTCTTTATTTTGATAACTCGATAATTTTTAAATAGTAACCCAGGCCGAAACCGGAACTAATAATAATAATCACGTTCTCTCTTCGCGGTGATTAATAAAGTGCAAGTCACGCCGCGATTCTTTTATTACAAGATCGGATTATTCAATGGTTCAAAATGTAATAATTTGTATTTTTTGTATGTTTTTTTAAATAATATTATCTTATCATTCATGTAATGTAATTAGTATTCCTCCAGGATCGCCGATGTTCTTTCAACATTTTCTCTGATCATATTTCACAATAAGAGTTGAGTTTTTTAGCAAAAGTAATGAAAAAAATTACGGTAACTCTTTACAATTCAACATTATATGTAGAAATATAAAGAATGTTTGAGATTTTTAAGAATTTGTTTATGTTACACTTTATGAGCATTATATTTTTTAAAATCATATTTTTTTTTCGTGCACGCGGTGGGGAATGAAAAGTTTATATTTATATTCGATATTTATTTTTCATCACATTGTAAAAAGAATCCGTGATGTCGAATTGGACAAACTCAAATTCTCATGCAATTACATCAGCTATTTTCGTGTAAAAATAGCTTTTATTATTATTGTAGAGAGTAATAATATAAACGAAATTCTTTTATTTATTGCTACGTTTGCACTTTTACCAGAACATCATAAAAAATTAATATTTATGATAGCGCCTCATGGTGGAAAAAAGAAACTACGAAAATATGATAAAAAAGTGTTTTATAAAAAACGTTTATTAAAAGTGACATTTTATAATTATGAGGAATTTGTCACTCTCTAGGATTTAAAAGATTAAATTGTTTATTGTCATATTTACGTTTTCTCTGCCGTAAAAAATTAATATTTATAGGAACATATGTATACCATAGCAGAGAAAAAATTGCTACTATAAATATCTTTTACTTTTAAAAAAGCATTTCTCTTTTTTCGTTAGAGATAAGCATTTTTTTTATCACCTGACTAAATTTTTTTTTTTCCATTCCACGAAAGATAATGCGTGTAATTTACGACGTCAACATTTTACAACGTAAGAATTTCAAACGTTCTCAATCTCTAAAATAATTTTAAAAAATTCCTTGATTCTTTTTATTCATTTATAAATCATGATTTTTAAAATGCAAATCCTCTTATAATAAATCATTGAAATAAGGAGCAATTACAGTTAATCGTTTGCGCAATTTATATGATTTGCAGTCTACAAATATTTACTAAATAAACGCAGAGACAAGAAAAGCTACATGTACTTAACCTTAAAGTTTCATAGCCTATTGCACAATTATAATCGAAACATCCGGTCTGTTGCAAAGCTTTCTGTTGATATTTAATTACAGCGATCGTATCTGCAAGAGAAAACTATGTCCCGCCCCATTACACATGCGTAATCTTCCAATCCCAATCCACTCTCTCTACGTGTATGCGTACATGTGCGTGTGATCGGTATTTTAAAAAATACCGAACTATTCCCCTTTCCTTTACGGTCAGAAGCCATAGAGTCCTTGCTTCTCTCATCTTCCCTAGAGGCTTATTGTGTCTTTAAGCTTTCTCTTTGAGAAGCTATCCTATTGTTAGATTGCTTCTTTGACTCTTTTTCTCTCTTTCTCTACTACGAAAATTTCTAAAGGATGGTCGGTCATCGACGCGAGGAGCGAGAAACGCAGCGAATGAGACGCTACCCTGAGAGACCGGGGGGGCTACGCAATCTCTCTCCGTCTTGGCCCTTTCTCTCTAAGCGCGAACCGTTCCGCGAATCGTCGTTCCCTTCGTCGCGCGTGTAACCTGTATAGGTGACGATGACGCGTGGGCGGCTCCATCCGGCCGAGGCACGTGTGTGTGCGCGCGCGCGCGCGCGCTCTGCGTCAGTAGTGTATGACGCGTGTATAAGTGTGTGTGTGTGTGTGTGTGTGTGCGCGCACACCGGAACTCGTAGTGAGCCTGCGCCGGGCGATATCGGTCGATAGAAACGGCTCTTTCGGGAAACACTCCACGTGCCTTTCGCCGGGAGAAGAAAGCGGGGGAGTCGACTCGCACACCCTCGTAGAAAGGAGAAAAAAAATAGCCCTTTTTTTTCCTCTCCTCTCGCGAGAGAAAGAGGATACGCGTGATCTGGGAGAGGATAAATTCGCGGCCGCTCATCTCCGTCTTTCTCTCTCTCTCTCTCTCTCTCTCTCTCTCTCTCTCTCTCTCCCTTTATTTCTTTTTTGCCGAATCATCGTTTTGATCCGGCGCAAATAGACGAACAATCTTGTTGCGTGTATGCACGAAGGCGGTAGCGAAAGCATATCGATTCATCCGTCCTGTTGCTGATTTCAGGCAGTCGCGCCGCGACTCCGCCTCGCTCGACTCTCCTGTCGCATGACTAGGGAGACCGATATTGGCGAGCGTGGTGGAGGGAAGATGTCGCGAGTGCCTCGTCGTTTAATCCTTTAGCACGCTTCTTCGTACGATGAGACATATACATATAAAGATGTATGTATTTAGAAATATAGCTCCCTTTATTTGATCGATCCGTTTTTAAAGGCATTTTCCTCCAATGATCTCGAATAGAAAATGTAATAATAATATTTATATATGATGACGTAATTTAATTATTTCTTGTTAATTAATTAATAAATCAAATTACAATGTAACAAGAGTATTTATATCTGATGATGTAATTTAATTATTTATTGTTAATTAATTAGTAAATCAAATTAATTAATGAATAGTGAACTTCTAGCGTGTATATTTTTTTAATCTCTTCGCCAGATAACCGGACCTCCTGTAGACTATGATTGTCATAAAAACACATACAAAAAGTTTTACTAATTTGTTAATTTCAGTTTTTTTTTTTTTTTTTTTTTTTTTTGCTATCGATACGATCGGTTGGAATAATAATTGGATTTAAATTAGCGAACAAGATGGATAATTATTTCAACATGGAAGTTTATTCCACGTCTCTCATGATTATTAATTTTTTCTGCACGATATCAAGAAACTCTGCGAGATCGCATCGATTAATAATTCGACGCAATGAAACGAGTGGGGGACGTTTCATCGAAGAACGATCGAATATCGAAATACACACGAGAGGATCGTGCGTGTCAAAGCCCAGTTCGCCTACGCGTAAAACCACTCACAGTCGCTGCCGCCTCGGATAAGACCGCGGCAGGGACCTGTGCGTCTTCGCACAGGAGGGGCAAGGGAGAGCGGGCAGGCTTTCGCATTCCCCGGAGCCTCTCCTGGCGCGAGGGTACATTATTCATTCTCCACTACACCCGCAGGCATTACGAGGGGTGCGCCGTGTGCGTGTTCCACGCCCGTGTGTGCGTGCGAGTAGATCGGTATACGCGTCCGTGCGTGCGTGCGATCTCCTGACGAGGGAAGGTCGAGGAGAAAGAAGAAGACCTCCGCATCATGGGGAGTGGTGGCGGAAAGGGTGGCGGCATTACGGTGTACGGCGGAGGGGAGGGGTGGGGGAGAGAGACGGGAGAGATGCCCGAAATCCCGAGGATTGCCCGCCAATAGGAAGAAGCGAGATGGGGAGCGAGCGAATGAGAGGGAGATAGTTTATGCGCGATGTCCCTTACACACGATGGAGAGATGTCGTCCTCGTCGAGTGAAAAAACAAGTGTTCTTCGATCTTTGAAATAGGAGATGCGTAAACTGTCAAATAATATAGGATTAATTCCAAGAGAGGTTGTTTCTTCAATATTAGAATATTTCACATTTCCCCGAAAAAAGAGCTGTCAAATTGAGAATTTATCAGGTTTTTCCCGAAAGACCTTCGATTTTAGAATCCTCGACAAAAGCCACAAATTATAAAATTAAAATCAAGGTTTATTGAAGCTTTGTAGAGAGTGTGTCCATAATCCTTTATAACAATTTGTCTTAATTTCGATTTTAAATTTCGTATCATAATAAGGTCGCTATAAAATATTTGAAAAATAAAATATAGAATGTAAACTATTTTATATAATTGATTTAATAAAATCGAATCACTAATACAATACTATTAATAATGCAGAATCTTGATATCACCATCGATAAACAAAGATTGCACCTGTAAATATCATTGCTAATCTTGGATTTGATTGTCGTCGTTGAATCCAAGTGTAGCCGCGGTTGTGTGGTCGAAAAAAATCAAAAGTCCGTAACGCGTTGTGTAACCGCGCCTTGTTCTCGCCCCGAACGTTCAGCCCTCTTCACTTCCGACGCACTTCCCCGGGGAGGCTGCAGCCAATCAGCGAGCGAGGCCTGCGGCCGCAGGCTGACTCTCTCGCGTCTAATGTAAGTTGTCGAAGATACAGGCATCGTACGGTGTATACTTTGTAGGTACATGTCCTCTTCCCTCCTCTTTCTTTCTCTCTCTCTCTCTCTCTCTCTCTCTCTCTCTCTCTCTCTCTCGATAACACAGGTCTTTCACTTCAAACGTATAATTGTAATCACCCTTCTGGCTACCTGTGTCGACAGTGAAAGATAGGAGGGAAAGATAAAGGTATCGTCTAATCTTCTACCATCCTGGTCGAGACCTGCAACTACAATGCGCTCCATGAGTTTTACATTATTCTAAAAATGTCGACATATGATTAATGATGGTCGTGTATCGACTATATATTTGTAGTCAACCGAGAAATTACGAATTACTTTTGGCCATAGAAATGAAAACTAAACAACTTTTTTAGACGATCGTAAAATGTCAGCGATCGATCATATCGTTCACGTATCAGCGAAAAAATTAAGAGTTACATATATAAATTTCGATAACTTTTAGGAGATTATATATATCGGCAATCAATCCTTTAAAGGACATTGCAAAAGATATTTTCTTCATGTAATTAATAAATCGATTATTTTAATTGTTATACTATATTGTTTTGATATATCTCAAGTTTCAGGAAAAGAAAAATGCATACGATAAAATTTGACAATTGCTGCAATTTATATCTCTATGTAAGCCTATCACAGAAATCATTAAAGATGAATCGATAGAATATATTTATTAATTAATACTGACACGTCTATTCACTGATAAAATATTATTCGCTAAACAATAATAATAAAATTCCTCAGATAGCAGTCTGTGACGGCTGCGCATTTCAAGTCCAGTCTTGTATTCGCCATTTTCGCGCTCGGTCTCAGGTCAAGTTTCCACGAAATACGTTATCCTTCGATACGAATTTCTGTAAAATAAATTTTTACGTATAATTTAGAAAAAAAATATTATTTAAAATTAGAGGAAGATTATATTTTTGTTCAGTTTCACGAGACTATTGTTACGAAATCACTCAGCGAGCGAAAACAAGCGATGATGTAAGTGCAAACAAGCGGAGACTGCTTGTGAGTCACAGTTTTTACGATGTGTCATCTTTGTTTTATGTTGAAACGTAAAAAGATTAAGTACTGAAGATAAAACAATAAAGTTTAACAATAAGACAAAATTACACACACGTTTGCCGTGTTAAATGTAAATGTAATTTTACATTTATTTTTATGCGATTAGACTTGTTTCAAACATTATATTTTCACATAGGACAAAAATATTTGCTTTATTCGTCATGACACATATATTTTATTATTACGACGAAACAGAAACAAGTTATATGGAAATAATGCAAATTTTTTTAAAATAAAAAAATTCAAACAAATAATAATAGTTTTTCTTAAACAAAAAAATATATTTATCGTAAACTTGAGTAATATTGTATTATATTTATAGCTTACACGTTTATCTAACGTTGAGACAAGGATGAGTGATTGAAATAAGTCACATGTAAGATACATTTTATATTTCATTTACGAATATTCCTACAGTGTATACAATGCGATATGACTTCCAGTTCAAAACGAAACGGGACGTAGATGCTATATAATAAATACGCGCAACGATTTCTGTCATTCATGCGGCATTTAATTTTTCGCTCTCGTTAAATTAAATTTGACAATTTAGTTAACACTGAAGATCACGTCGCGAAATATACATGTTCCTCTGGTCGATTATATCACTCGAACCATCAACAATATTAGATAATATTATATCATGGTGTATACCTATACATACTCTTGCACACGTCGCAAAATCGATTTCCACCATTCTTGTCATCAATTTTGATTTTAGGAGCTGCTAGTACCGTTCTCTAAATTTCCTTGGGAGTCCTTGACCGTTTCAAGTGTATATAACTCGCACGCCATTGCTACGACACTCTTGGTGTACACATATGCATACGGTTAGGAAATCTAGTTTAGGACTATACTTGTGTATTTATCTTAATATTTACGTTCGGTTAATTATACATCTCTTGCCATTTATACGTACGGAAAGAAAGAATTGTGCACAACGTTGATTTTAAACAGCGATAGATATCGGATTTATGAATATCGATATCTTAAAATTAATCAATATATCTATCTTGTGTGTGTGCATGTTTGATATGAACAAAGATATATTCAACTTATTATAATAAAATTTTGTAAAATCATGTGACATTAATTCGAAGACACATTTCGTAAAAATAACACAATAAATGATCAAGAATAACATTGGAAAATTTATTTAATAATTAAATTAAATAAATATTGAATTTTGTCAAGATGATTTAGGAGATATACCTATTAATAAGTCATTAGATTAATAATAAAACAAAAATTAAAACTTGACCATTTATATGGTTATATTATAATAATATCGTGCGCACACCACAAGTATAGATGATAGAAAATACGCGATATATTGTTTCTCGTTTGGCATTGCATCAATCGTAATCATTACGATGATTATATTATAGTTAATATACTAGGCAATATATTCTCTCGAACGCACATGTCCGGAATACTATGTAATATGACACGCTTATTATTCATATTATTCGATAATATGTATTATATTTGATAATTGTAAGAATTTCATTAGGGTAAACTCGGGTAAGATGGCCATAGTGTTTTAAAATGCAAAAAACGTACTTTTATTTTTGTTATTTTTTAATAATGTTTGACATATTATCTTCACTGAAGTTTAAATTACGTAATATTATCGAAATTAAAAGGAAAATATTTAATAGAAATTTTATATTATCAACATAGTACAACGTAAGCATTGGCCATCTTACCCAACTTTTAAGGAAAAGATGACCATCGTGACGGAAAGATGGCCATAATATTTATAAAAAAATAGTGAAAACGAAAATAAAAATTATAGGTCATATAACAATTTACATATCTTTATAATATGTTTAACATCGATTACGATAGCTTAACTGTAATTTATTCGACGTTATAACAGTTTTTAGCGGACAAATGAAAAACTTTGCAGGTAGTCAAAAGTAAAAATATGATATAAGATTCATAATAATATCGTTAACAATGTATGCACATAAACTACTGTAAATATCGATTATCTTTGATAATGACTAAAAAAGCGCACTATGTAGAGATTATTGAAAAAATTACAGTCTATGGCCATCTTTTCCATATGGCCATCGTATCCTAGTTTACCCTATGTAAAGGAGGGGGTTTCTCAGAGATTTTTGGTTCTCGCAAACGAAGCCATTTCTTGTTTCATTCATATGCATCTTCGTAAATATATATGAGGCGATTATTAGATTTTCGTATAGGAATTGCCAAACTGATTCCTTATCATTTGTGGAAGAAAGTAGGAAGCAACGCGTATATCGATTAGTGATGAATCTTACATTCTTAATTCCTTATTATATTAATACGACTATCTCGCATGAATCTACCATTATTATTCGTCACTATTCGCTATTCGTTAGTATCAAATCGACTATTGTGGTAATCGATGATGAGTGAGAGACCATGATGGATTATGAGAAGAATAGGAGAATTACATAAATTTTTTCTCTTTTAATACATAAAAATTTTACTTTTTTGTTCCTCGCATTTGACAGGATTTGCGAGAAGTTATGTCAAAGATTTCCTTTCGGTTGTCCTTTATTTAACGAACGGTCATATAACAATAAAGGACACGACAATTAAATCAAATAGCTGTTACGTTTCTCTTCGTATGTAAAAAAAAAAAAGTTGCGTGTATGTAAATTACTTTGTAAAAATTTTTTCAGACTTTACTACTCACATTATACATATATATCACTGGCGTAGTTTCAATACACACAGATAAAAATCACTTGGCGTATATTTCTTTTCTGTTTTTTCGACAGAATTTCTGTTCCGCGAAATGTCACCGAGACGCTCTCGTATATAAGATAATAAACGCGACACTCTCGTAAGATAATAAACTCGCGTTTTGTTCGTGATTATTGGAAAACGCGATAGAAAAATAGCTTTGAGAAATCTGGGTCCCTCGATGAATCTATCGCGAATGAAAGTAAAAACTGGCTGTGGTTCCCGTCAGCAAAGAGAATGGCAGTTTTGAAATTTTATTCTTCCTTTCTTTTTTTTTTTTTTTCATTGTCGAAAGCGCTTTCGCTTCGCGACAAATTTACGCGACAATTAATTGACTTGATCTCGTTACAGGAAATTGAAGGTTGTTTTTTTTTATCATTATTAACGGTAGTCGTCCAATGTTTCTTTTTTCCTTTTTTCTGAGCTTTCATTAACTGTCGTTTTCTCGTTTTTTCTTTGCCACCTCTTATCATGTTGTTCTGCTCGTTAAAGTGTCTCTTTTCGAATTTTTTATTCGTCGATTGTTTTCCGTTTCAATAAGTTCAATTTTTCTTTAATGATGTATTTGTATTTGTGCGCGTTAATATATTATTATTAATATTTTTTGTAGAAAGCGAATATTCTCATTTGTCTATACATTGCGACTACGATGAATTTATTTAAGAGCATAATGCCACTCGTGGTTTTATAAAGTTTAATTTTTTACATTAAAAAATGATGTTTATCCAAGAGTAAATTTCTTTTGCATTATTAATAATTTATTTAATAATTAATTATTTAACTATTCATTTACTTATCGTAATTATTGTAATTATTATTAACACTGTGTGGGATATAGAGACATACATATAAACAAAAAATACATAAAAATATATTTGTAATAGTAAAAGAGAGATTGGAAGGAAGAAAATCTTTGCTTTAAAATTTGTAAAAATACATAAATAAACACCAAGTGACTATTCTGATTTACGTTATTTGGCATTTAAATCTTTTTGCTGCTTATTATTAACAAATTAATTATATACGTTTTATTTTGAAGAAATACGTTTCAAATCTCAATTTTTATCCGCTTTATAAAAAGGTTATTTACTTAAAAATGTGAATATTATTAAATTTGCGATATAGTTCTATGTGTGTGACATCTAATAAATGTGAACGGATATAAAATTTCATTCCATAAATTTTTAACTAAAATATAATAAAACCAGAAACGAAATAGTACATATATGTATGATGCTTTTTCTTTAGAAATTTTGTTCATCACTATGAGAGAAACTAAAAACTTGAAAAATAAAAAATTTATTTATATCCAAATTCGGTAAAACTAGACAAAAAAAAGCATACTTTTCAAATTTTCACGTACACAATATAGTTTTGGCACGATAGGAATGATGCAAGTACGAGAAAGAGTATCCGTTGTAAGATTTCGTGCAAATATAATCACAACATATATATTATATTTCTATTAAAGTATATTATATTTTATTATTAAAGCAATTTTCTAGTAGCTTGGAGAATTCTTTACGCGCAAATATAAAAATGCCGACTTTATCTATGAATTCTTTAAGATATATCATATCAATGTGTTTGTAAATTATCCTTCATCTTTTCGTCATTATCTTCGTATATAAAAGGGCTTAAAAATTACAACATGAGCGCTCAAGGAAGCAACCGTTCAAGGAAATTTAAGACCACTTCGAACAATTTATTATCGAATACGCATTTTTATTTTCAAATCGTAAATAATTGTAGTCCGTCGCGCGTATGCGATTTCGCTACGTATGAATTCCAATGCACGAAATAGCAAAGCGATTACATCGACTGTATCTTATATCGCAAGCACGTGGAAGGAAGCAACGGTTTTACGAATGCTCTTCCGTTTTATTATTCGCTGCGGCTCGCACCTTAAAATGTAGCGATCGTTTGCGTACCAGAAATTTTTTGATATTTATTCAATCAATCTCCCAAACGTCAAACCATAACTTTATATTGTAATAAATTGTGGATAAATTTATGAAGAATTTACGCTATTTGCCATCCGATGACATATATATTTTGCAATTGGTCGTTTTTTCTTGAAATTTTTTTACGAGATTTTCTATTCCAGAGAGAGTATTTCATGACCTAGTGATTTCTTTCTGTAATATAATGATTATTTACTCAAAAGATACTGATATTTATTGTTTATTAAAATACTCGACATTCCGTTATGTGAATAAGGAGATAGAAAGCAAAAAAATATTCGTTTTCAAGTTTATAAAAAAACTTGATAAAGAAATTTCTCACAAATATAGATTCACTCGAGTAAATTTCTCAGATTTTTTTTATTTTTTAAAACTTAGTTTTGCTATATTCATTTCTAACTCAATATTCAAAGAAATATTAATAATACAAGAGAACTTTCTTTCTATATCATGTATAAACGCATACTATGAATTATTTTAATAGAAAAGATAAAAAACGTATATCGCTGGAATTTTTGAAGGAATTAAACAAAATGTTATTTTTTCAAATGTGTGCACGTTTCATCTTTTCGGTTCGATTTGTCAGGTCAGTAAAAAAAGCCTAAACGCTTGTCAGTCAAAAGACGTTACCGCTTTTTTTGTTTTTGGTCATCGTCGCGCAAATTAAACTTTGAGCGACACTCGTGCGCTTTAGAGAAATCTCTCGCGACATTTCTTTTTTTTTTTTATAAATTCCACAAAAGTGTGCCGTTACAAAAACATCTTGTCTCCCTCTACGACTAATATACGCTACAGAGTCCCATCGGGGAATCACAAATCACGCAATTTGTATGTGTTGTCCGATTATCTACCTATCTACCTACCTTTTATAACTCGACGATTTTTAATCCGCCGAGCGATAGATCGATTATACGGTTACGTTACGTTACACGTTAATTAAATTGCACTAATACATTGCACACACGTTCTCTGGCGTTCTCTTTGGCATCTCTACAAATTATTACATGTAGGTATATTTCGCTAATTGTAGGTTCAGAAAAAGAGAGAAAGAGAGAGAGAGAGAGAGAGAAAGAGAGAGAGAAGGAGAAATATCGCCCGACATATAATAGGCCCGTGCGAACACTCGAGAAAAACGCACTCTCGCTTCTCGCCTCGGATACTTGGATCTCCTGAGAATAATATCGACGTAACATATACGAAAATAAGGACGTAATCGTCCTCCTGTACAATACAATCGGATTTCGTTACGTTACTTAATACTTACGCATCTTTGGAATCTTGTGTAAACCCAAGATTAATTGAAATTATTCATCAATTATGATACGAGTATCATATGTAGCTATTTCTAAATATCTCGAATGTTTTCAACAAAACAAAAAACAAATATTCTACACGCACACAATTAAATCAACAAACAAACAAGTAACTCAAATATAATTCAACAATTGTAAATATATGTAATAATAGATAAAATCGCAAGGAACTTTTTCCATCAACTGAAATGTATCCTTTTCTATGATAAAACGAAGATATTTGAATGTAAATTATACAAGATGTAAAGTGTATTAATAATTGAAATATTTACAACGAAAATTCGAGACATCGGCTCGGCTCATTAATCACGATCGCTTCGGGGGAATTATCTACTTGATAAAATAAATAATAAACTTACTATATATAATCGCACAAAAATCTTTGACTACTTACACGTGAATCAGACTCCTTGCTCGCTTCTCGCAAACTCGGAGTACTCGCACAGTCCTACCGCAGGAATAACGGATAATTTTATGTATACAGGGTGTCCGGTAATAATCGCGCGACCTTTCAGATAGAGTAAGTCAAACCGAATAGAAAAGTCCTCTACCATTTTGCGATTTTCGCAATAATTATTAAACTATTAATTAAAAACGCTCAGCGAACAATATTAAATGTATTAATTAATATTTTAATAATTATTGCGCAAATCGCAAAATGGTAGAGGACTTTTATGTTCAGTTTGACTTGCTCTATCAGCCCTAGAGAGGTGGGGCGATTATTACCGGACACTTTGTATATATAAAATTACCTGTTATTTTATATGTACATGCTAATTCGTCCACCGTTCAAATATCGGATACGACGAGATTTACGGATTTTCCTCGCGAGAGTTTTCGTTTGTCAGATCGATGGTAACCATAGTAAGAGTATAGACCCGCGACGCAGGTCAAGCATATATTATTACAGTCATACACAGTTTTGACATCTAGGGGTAACAATAATCCGACCAATAATCGGTCAAGTTTTCTTTCCCCTCCTCAAAAAACAACGGCGTAATCAGATCGAAAGTACAGACGATTGTGCGTTTCTATATGTATATGTATGTATATATATTATACTTACAAAGCTTCTTCTATACTCACCCCTAGCGTGGATACGAGAGTAAAAGACGACGGTTGTTTCAATTCATAACTCTATCGTATTCTCATCCCTTTGATTTTCGTCGAAATAGCAGAATCTCAGAAAAATTTCAACTAGTATATCGAATATTGACATGTTCGCAATATACACATAGCTATAAATACTCCCTATGAATCTCGTGACTGCTCGAGAATCATTTCCCTCAAGTTTCGATATTTATATATATATATTTTTTAGGAACATACGATTTATAACCAGTGCAAATTGTTCCGCGATTTACCTATGAATTTTTCGAAAAATTTTAAGAGCTTTCGATTTTTCGCCAGCAATCTCAACGATCTTAAAAACTTTATTAAAGTAAGACACTCACTTGTAATTAATCAAGGAACAATTTTATTACCTACTCACGTTGCAAAGCTTAGCTCGCAAAAAGTTGGTCCATTTTCAATCGCTTATATAATTTAAAAACTATTATACTTGAGCACGTATGTTTTTTTTTTTTTTTTTTTTTTTTTTTTTTTTATATAGAAGAAATTTGATTTTAAATTCAAGATTTTATACGTAAAGTTTATCGGGGGATATCTTGCAACTGCGAACACTTGTTTTTCAGCTGAACTCAGCATTAGATGGGAGATAGTTAGATAATTTGTTAGACATGTATATTAAAAGAGTGTTTACCCCAATAAAGATAATACTTACGAGTATCAATGTCCCGACTGTCGTGCTATTTCTTACAGTGTCTGATATTCCAAGTATCATTTATTCGAACGAGCAATTTCATGAATGGGAAGTCATATCGGCGTACCACTGCAATGAAATCGTCTTTCCGAATCAATCTGATTACGTGTCATGAGCGAGCGAGTCGTCGGAGAAAAAAACATAGGAGTAACATGTAGCCTTTGGATTTTGGTTGTGTAAAACTCGCATCAGAATTTAACGACGGAAATAAAAAAAAAAAAAAAAAAAAAAGATGAAGGAGGAGTGGAAGAGAGAAGGGATAGATTAAGAGATTAAAGGATTAAGAGACACATAGATTTACAACGGCGGCTGCTGAGAGACGGCGTTGAAGTAACTGGCCCTCTGATTACGATATTGGGAGGCCACGACTGCCTGGGGATTCGGGATATGCCGGACGCCGAGATTGGGCTTGATCTTCATGTTGAAGCCGGGGATGCGTTGATGTAGCTGGGGTATGCGCAGGGCGACCTTGCTGGGGGTGGCGTGCAGGTTGGCAGAAGCCAGCGCGAGCGGCTCCGTCGCCGAGTTCTTGTCGGTCAGGCAACCGCTCAGACGAGAGACCGCGACGTCCGAGAGGGTCCTCAGATTCGACTCTTGCTGTCCCCGGCCACGCTGCTGATCCAGTTCCTTGGATTTGCGAAGGAAGCTGTTGGCGCCACCGATCGCTGGTCGCGCCGGCGGCCTCGATGACGGCAACGACGAGGATAACGACGGCATCGAGCAGGATGAGGGTGAGGAGGACGAGGAGGAGGACGAGGAGGAAGGAGACGAGGAAGATGAAAAGGTAGCCGGCTGCCCGCCACCGGGCAACGTAGAAGACAGATCAAGGACGTTATCGTTGTCGGCGGTGCCGCCGCTACTGAGATCCAAGGGCGTCTCGTACTTGGACGTGGTATTGGACACCACCAACCCACCGCTGGTCGCGGCGAAACCGGACGGTTTCGCGACGCGCAGAGGCGCCAACGGCGGCGGTTCCTTTTTCTTGGGCGCGGATACGGAGATGGGGGCGGATGACGGCGCGCTGATGTTGGATGACGCCCGTTCCTCCTTTGTCTTGGACATGATGCTCTTGAGCGCGTCCCGCATCTGCTTCTCCGCCAACAGGCTTCGCACGCGGTTCGCTTTGCTCTCGCGCAACTGCTTCTCCAGTTTTTCCCGGTCCAGACTATCCGTCTTGTCGGCACTGCTCTGGGCGCGTTGCTTCGCCGTCTTGTTGCCGTTGGCCTCGTTGATGGCCACCAAACCTAATCGCCGAAGAATCTCTTCGTCCTTCTTCGGTTTCTCCGGCTCAACGTTATTCTCTGATGTATTAATCGATGGTTCGGCTTCCTTTTTGCCAGTCATCCTGTCCGCTGCGACGTCTTCGTTTTGGTTGCTGATATTCTGTGCAATACGAACGACCTCGTCGGGAATGCTGTCGATGATGTCCTCGATCGTTTCTTCCGTCTCTATAGCTGCGCACTCTTTGGGTCCAACTTCCTCTCGCGCCAGCGAGCTCGCCTTCGATCGTTGTTGACCGATCGCTTTGATCTTCTCGCGTCTGACCGCTCGCATTTGCAGCAACTTCTCCTTCGTTGGACTACCTGCGCCGACACCCCCAGTTCCGCCACCTGTTGCAGTGCCAGAGGTGATCCTCGGGGGACACGGTGTCAGACGGACCTTGAGCTTAAGCAGATCCTCGCGCGGTGTTGTGGTAATTTCCGCGATCACCCGCTTGTTTCGTCGCTTGCGCCGCTTCCGGTGTTCCAGTCTCGTCAGATCCTTGCTCTTCGCGCTCTCCGACGTTTGATGATGATTGCTCGCCGCGAGTCCGCCGGTTGGGGGATCGGGAGCACGCATGACAGGCGTCACCTCGCAACGGGGCTTTTTCGTTTTCGTCTCCTTGTCACGAACATCGACATTGGTCTCGAGAACGCGAGGGGGCTCCACGGCGCGGACTTCCGCTTCCGGTTCGCGACTGAGTTTGGGACTGGGTGGCGGGGTCGGCGGTCGTTGCATGTTCTCGATCGCCGCCGGGCCGTCTTTCGTCGCATCGTCCTTGCACGACGAGAGAGGTTTTAACGTCGAACTTTTCACCGCTTCTTCTTTTCGTAATACCCGGTAGAACAGCTTCATCGGCGTTTCCTGCAACAGATGAGCCATCGCGCCGCCATTCATAAAGCCTTTTCACTGACACTGCCGGCCAGTCAGGCTAGAGTTTAGCAAACATACGACTCGCTTATAATTCTTTTCATAGGCAAGTTTTCAAACTTGAGATAATTAAATCTTTATGAATGCCCTTCACATTCTGTAAAGCCAGCTTTCTAGAGGAAAGAATATTTTTTGAAGAGAAAAAAAAATATCTTAAAACACCTTGCATTCTTCTATATAACACTAAAAAATGCTGCACTTACAAATCTAATTTTTTTAAAAATATTGTGTAAACATTTATTTGATTATTATTATTATTATTAATATTATTTATATTATTAGATTTGCATTTCTTTATATTTATCTCCATGAGCGAAAGTTTTTCAGTCAAAAATAAAATAAATATTAAAAATATAAGTACAAAATAATTAAATAAATACAAAAATGTAAAATATAAATAGAAGATATTAAAAAAATATAAATATAAAGAATATATAATAAAAATATATAAATATATGATAAAATATAAATATAAGTAAATATAAAAATGTTAATGTAAATGTAAAGATTAGATTAAAGAAATAATACTTAAAAAAATATAAATATAAAGAATATATAATAAAAATATATAAATATATGATAAAATATAAATATAAATAAATATAAAAATGTTAATGTAAATGTAAAGATTAGATTAAAGAAATAATACTTTTCCTAAATTATTAAGAGAAAGTGACATTGAAAAAGTAATTAAAAATTTCCAAAAGCCTAAATATTTTTCTTTTTATACATAGAATTGTCTATTTAAGAATATATTTAAGAATAAAAACGATAATTTTACAAAACTGAGTCATTAGAAAAAATTTTCTACAAAATTGCTAGAAAAATGTATCGTAATTTTCTTTTAGGAATGCGAAATTCTTTTGTGGAAGTGTATAACATTTTGAAATGAATCCCCTAGAGTGAAAAAACCAGTTTATTCTGTTGATTTAAGGTTTCAGGTCTAGTTTTACCGTGCAGATTTCTGGCAGTATCTTCAATACATTTTTTTCGTTTAAAATCTATGAAAATTATGACAACGTTTATGAAAGATATTGTTAGAAAATATCAAAAGTAGCAATTTTTTAAAAATAAGTAAAGATTAAAAAGAAATTTTTTTTTAGAAAAATTCTTTAAAAGATTGAATGATAAATAATGTATTCATGTAATGATAAATAATGTATTAAAGCCAGTAAATACGAGTACTTCAAGCATTGATGCCACATTCAGACAGATTAATTAAATACACAAAATTTGAGATTAAATATAAAACTTTGAATGATCTTTGGAGAGTTACAGTAAAGAATGCTAAAATTTATAAAGGCAAAAAGATCCCGCTAGATCGTGCACTCTTCTGGTTGATTTTACGCAGATAATTGTTAGTCTTTTGTCAGATCAATATTACGAGTAAATGTCAAGTACAACAGCTGTTTCTTTGACGAAATAAATCATGCAAATATAATAAAAATGATCTGCACGGAGAAAATATTATAATAAAAATTCTAATATATTTTTTTGTCATCATGGAAAATACTAACATGTAAAAAAAATTACGCAATATTTTTATTCAATATTATAATACGTATGTATTACGTTTAAAAAAATATAATTATTAAAATATTTTGCCAAACAAATGTATAATAGTCAACAAATTACAAAACATATGCATAATTTATAATTGTACAGTAATAAATATCTTGTTATATAGCTTTAGAATAAATATTGTAAAAATTAATGAATATTTTTTATGTAATTTGCACAGTAAAATTTTCTTCATGAATTCACAGCCGTTGTTACTTGACTTGAAGTTTTTCTATTTTATCGTATCATAAGTTTCTCCGAGAAAAAAATCTGTTCAAATGAGTGTTTTCATATCATCATAGATGATAAATCAATTATGAAATATCGAAATGTTTCCATTAAAATGTACACAATAGCAATCGCACGAAATGCAACGCTTTAATAGATAGAAACTAATATAATACTAAAGGCGCAATAAACAAACAAAAAATAATTTCTTTTTCTATAAAAAAAAAATAAAAAAAATAAAAATTACAAACGCGTGAAAGAAAAATCAATTTGACGTGAATATTTAAAAGTTAATATAGATTTAGGCTGCAATTAGAATCTGTAAACGGATTGATCACCCATCGTACATGAAATTGAATCGTTAAACTCACCCTCTCCCATTGAAATATGCAAGCGAGATCCAAAAGCGTCCAAGACGGATCAAGCGGGCGCATATTCTCGTCATCAGGGTGCTGATACATAATCTCTATCCTGTTATTGACGCTGTTAACGCTCGCATTAGCCTCTTCCCATCCTCTCTTTAGCATTAACAGCCTCACCAGATGACGCACCGTCACAGCAGCCGGGCACTTGAGATATCGCGTCGATATTCCCGAAGGGACTTCGTCGTTCTTCGACGAGTCGGGAGCGTTCTCCTTCGTCTCGTCCTCCACGTCCTCCTTCGTCAGCTCTCTCAGACTCAAGCTAACCAAGTCCTCCAGGGTGAGATCGAGAGCGCCCACGGGCGACGCCAAGGGCGGACATTGCGGATTGACCAGACGGAAATGACGTCGGCGCTCAAGCTCCGATCGGAAGAGACCGGGTACCGCGAGATACACGAGCCGTTGGAGCCGCGTGTCCGGCAGAAGCGGCGGCGAGGCCGCGACGTTGCACACGGGACACGCGCGGGCGCCGCTACTCAGACGTCGAACGATGCAACCTCTGCAAACTGACGTTTCGCATTCGCGCGTGAAGGAGGGATGAAGCACGGCGTGAACCGAAATATATGTATATAGGATCGATTCGAGCGACAATTTCTTTTAAACGATTATTTGTTATCGAATACAAATATTTTACGCGATAATAAATTATGAAATAAATCACCCACTTGAGGAAAAATCACATAAAAGAATATAATTTCATTTTAAAATAAATTCTTACAATTTTAAAGAATGTATGCATATATATTTTTTGTATACATTCCTTAAAATTATAAGAATTATCTCGCTTTAATCTTTCTTATAATGAATGATTTATTATTGCATAAAATATTTAATTAATAACAAATTATTATTTTTAAAAATACATAAAAAGCAAATATATAAAAAATATATTATGTACGTGATCTTTCAATTAAAAAAAAAAAAAGATTTCGAGAGAGAAAAAAGAAGATGGAGAGAAGAGATAAAAAGAGAAAAAAATATTTCTATATCATCTTTAGATAGAGAAATATTCCTTTCGTATCTTAAAAATACAAATTATATCTTTAACGAGCTACTATATTTCTTATAACACTCGACGGTTAATGATAATATATGATAGGCTGTGTATACAAAATACTAACAGGAATGAAGGCATTCCACGAGAGTCGTAGCGTCTATAAGATATCCTCTGCACAGAGGACACACGATATGTTCATTCAAGTCTTTGACTAGCGGCTTCTCCCTTTCCTTTGCCTCCATATTGATAGTCAGTGCTGAAACACATGTGCCAATTGATTGTTAATCATCCATCACGATACAACTGGCATACATAGATATTAACATACGTTCGATAATTACTCTTCAGCTTTCGATTCTGTTTCATTTCATCGAAGAAAATATATTACTTTCAGTTTAGCTAATGATGTAATGTAAGATTGACGCGATATATGAACAACAAATATTATTTTCTAATTAAATTTTTTATCTGAAAATAAATTGACTTATTTCCGAACAGAAACTAATATATATACATGATCATTTTATATGTTTCAAGCAAATAAAATGAATAGAAAACGCATAAAAATTGGCTCGTTTTCTTCAATTTAATAATAAGTGACAATCTTTTGGATATTATTGGATCATTGTATTTTCTTACATTCTTATATCTTTTTATTCTACAGTTTTCATTTTCTACATCTAAAATTTTCCACTTTATATAAATCAAGTTTTGCAAAAAAAACTTTTGTAGAACAAACACTTTAGATAATCTTTTCAATTTTCCGATAAAATAAAGAGAATAAAAAAATAGTAAATATTATATTTATGATTTAGATAAAAATTAGAAATTAGATGAAAAACAACTTACAAAACTTGACGACTGGAAATGTGTCTCGAGAAAGACTTTATGACTGGAGAAGTATATAAACCCGGAATAATTTCTTTAATTTTCCAATAAAATAGAGAGAATAAAAAAATAGTAAATACATATATTTACTGCTTTTTATATTTTCTACTTATTTTATATTTCTTTAATATTTTTAATAATTATTTTACTTTTGTCTGAAAAACTTTCTCTTATTTATAATTTAGATAAAAGTTAAAAATTAAATGAAAAATAATTTACAAAACTTGACGACTGGAAATGTGTCTCGAGAAAGATTTTATGACTGGAAAAGTATATGTATAAACCCGGAATATTTTCAATTTTCTAATAAAATAGAGAGAATAAAAAAATAGTAAATACATGTATTTTTTTTAATAATCAAATTTGATATTTATATATTTTCTACTTATACTTTATATTTTTGTATTTCTTTAACCCTTACTCCGTATTGTTATTTTTGGCACCTTCTAACTGTACAGGTGGGTCAGCGTATTTTCGATAAGTTTATTAATATGTAAAAGTGTTTTAAAAAATCTGAAAAAATGTATATACCTTCTTTGAACAATTTAAATAAAGATGAAAATAATAAATTTGAAAAATAATTTACTTAATCACAGACAAAAATAACTCACCAGTACGGAAGAAAGGTTAATATTTTAAATACTTATTTTACTTTTATCTGAAAAACTTTCCCTCATTTATAATTGAGATCAAAATTAAAAATTAAATGAAAAACAACTTACAAAATTCGACGACTGGAAATGTGTCTCGAGACAGGCTCTACAACCGGAAGTAAACCTCAATTGCGAGATATTCTAACACAGAGAGAGAGAGAGAGAGAGAGAGAGAGAGAGAGAGAGAGAGAGAGAGAGAGAGAGAAAGAAAGAGAGAGAGGGAGAGAGAGTCCATCTAAATACGGTGTGCGATACTCTCACGATGCGCGTCTCGCCGACGCGGCGACACGATAAGACGTAGAGCGTAATCAGTAGTGCGAGCCGCCGCTCGTGCATCCGCGCAACGCGTGCATTGCACACACGCGATCGCGGTGCGATAATCCCTCGCAGCGACGCTCCGCGCCGGCGCGCGTTTGTCTTGTGTTCGAGAGACCGATGCACCCAGCGCACGATTTCCATGCGCATCGGTGCGCAATGTCGACGTACGTACGTATGCGAGGACGAGTGTGTGTGTGTGTGTGTGTGTGTGTGTGTGTGTGTGTGTGTGTGTGCGCGTGGATATTTGTCTGTGTCTCCCCGGGGGGGGGGAGATCCCGGGAGAAATTCGTGTGCCGGCGTGGCCAAGACTTTAAGGTCTATCTCTTAAAGGGGATGGTTTCTCTCTCTCTCTCTTTCTCTCTCTCCCTCTCTTTCTCTCTCTTTCTCTCTCCGCAAGAGCCGACGCGATACTTTCGTGCGCCGGTATAACACATGTCCGGACGACTCTGTCAGGTATAAGCGCGTGTGTGTCATGTTTTGTTCTTGCGATCTTCGTCCCTCTTCTTCTTCTTTCTCTATCTCTCTCTCTCTTGTTCACCTACTCGACATCGGCGACAAGAATAGCTAAAGGTTGTTACGTACAAAGGAGAATGTAAAAGCGATAACGAAAAGCAGTAGTCACATAACCGGTATTTTTTTTCTCGGCATAATTTATCACAGGTGTTTGACCCGATTCATAGTTTCCATAGTCTACTGTTTTTTTTTTTTTTCATTTAAGTCTTGTAAAAATTACATGCACGAATGTATTTGTAAGTTTTATCACAGTTGAAAGAAAGAGCAGCAAATTAGCGTGAAAAAAAAATTATAAAAACGAATATTAAAAACTGATTTTTAACGCGATCATTAATAACAAAACTAGTAAGGTAATTATTAACAAACAAATAATAGTTTTAGTATTTTTCGAAATTTTATAAAAACGATATTAAAAAATGAATAAAAAAACAAAAAAGACATTCTCAACACATTATAATCGAGTTCTCTCTTTCTTATAAAGAAATGCAGAAACTATATTATATACATAAAATGTAAACATCTTATTTGTATAGTCACTTGCATACCATTAAATAATTATATTAGATGATTAAATGATGTAGACAACAATATAATTTGCATCTATTCTATAATTAAACGAAGAAGAATTATGCAAGTATATAATTGATTCAAATTATTTAACTAATTATTCTAAAGTACATTGTCCTTCTCTTGGCGCTATGGTTATTAAAAAAAAAAAGTTAAAAATCGGTCTTGATAATCTAAATATTTTTCGTATTTTCCTTTTACGCAGGCCTGAAAAAATATATATGGTTCGGAAACCATTGTTCGCAACTGTATCGAATTTTTGGAAAAGTTTCAATGGAATAACGAAACATTTTGCCGAATGAGTGAAAGATCTTAATGAACTTGTGAAAAAGAAAGTCGACCACCACCTGTGTCCACGATATAACGTTGCAACAGGCATACGAATCCCTGCGAAAGCGATTCTGGCCTGTGAATGATCCATCAAGGCCGAACGTGCGAGGAGAGGGGGTACGGCCTCTTCGTTCCCCCCTCTATTTCCGTGAGAGAGCGAGAGGGAAAGAGAGGACGTATACGGGCGCCAAGTCCAGAAAACGTTCCTTGCATGCCGTGACTCGTCGGAAATCGAGTCACGTGTCATCGCTCGCGTCGGATAAACAAACTCGCGAGGTCAGACGAATTCGGATCGATCCCAAGACTTCTGTCTATCGAAAGACCGAAAAGGAACGATTCCTTCGAATAACGCGTTGCGTTCCTCCCTTCTCCGAACGTCGGTCGAAAGAGATATGCAAGGACAGCAAATACCGATTTCAATGTAAAAAAATGTGTAAAATCGACGTTTTTTTCATATCGTTACGAAAACGGAAATATACATCGCAATGTTTAATTCAATAAGTGATATAGACTTTAGTTTTTATCAGAGGGTCTACTCAAACCTTGTAATGAAAATTCCTTGATTTTCCAGGTATTTTTTGTCCAAAATTTTAAGCAAAGAGAATATCTTAAAGATATTTTTGGTGCAATTTTCTAAAAAAAAAAAAAAAAAATAAATTTTTTCATTGTACACGTTTTCTAATACTTTTCACTCGTACGAAAAAAAATACAAAGCCACTCACAAGTTTCCAGGGTTAGATTTACAGAAAAAAAACTGAAGCTTTTGTTAAGATAAAAATTGTTAACTCATATAATATTTTCATTTTTTATCAATAAAAATTAAAATAAAGAATATGCACTGCATATTAAATATTTTGTTAAGACATTAAATGTACAAGTAGATGTGTACATATCTATTTATAATTTACAATAAAACAGCAAAATTATCAGAAATTTTTAAATTCTATGAAATTTCCTGATTTCTCCAAGTTTAAAAAAATGTCTGACAATTCCAAGTTTATCATATTTTTCTAAAGATATTATATAATATGCATAAATTAAACAATTAAGCGTAGTATATAGATTTAATTGTATTATATTAATTTTTAGTCATTTTTGCCATTTTACAAAACGTTTTTTGAATGCAAAGTAATATTCTACAATATGATGCAACTTCTGGCAATTATCTATCATTTACATTTAATCATTTTTAATATTATCAGAGTTATGAATGAGCAATATTCCAAATTTATCTGGCATTATCAACTGTTATGAGGGAGTCGCGAATCCGATTGCATATAAAATTTATGTTGACATAAACGATTCCATACCAGAATAAAATTCTTGAGAGATGTATGTATTGTGTATGTATGTATACCGAGGTTTCATAGATTTCAAAACCTTTTTGAAAAAATGTGATGATCGATAAGAAAAGAAATATGCAAAATGCATATTTGTATGTGTATCTTTGAAAATGGATCAAACGTTGTTACATAATTGGAAAAGCAAATAAAAAATTACATGATAAAGAAAAAAGTAGCGCGCAAGTTACATATTTATTACATGTATAATGTTAAAAGCGAAAAAATGTAAATTATCTTTTCTGCATTATACGTATTATCAAATTTTAAACTTTAGATAAAGCAAATTTGTAGAAAATATATTAAAAAGTTTCTTTTCAATTTTTTTTTATTAATATTGAGAAGAACATTTATAAATATTTTGATCGTCCTGTACGGAAGTATGCAAGATCGTTATTATATTTTATATTTAGTAAATAATATATATAACATTTAATAGATAATATATATTGCGACTCAAAATGCACAATAAACTGGAAATGTAAGAGATTTAGTAATATACTTTGTAAAAGATAACGTCTTTCTAATTAAATGAAAGTTTCTAATTTTGTAATATTGCAACATGTTAAAATATTTGTTTAATGTGTAGGGTGTAATATATTTTTAATTTTTACTCACAGTAATATAACAAGAAAGCGCGCGCGCAGAATACATAACAACATTAAACACGTGACACTTTGATGTGTGTGTGCGTGTATGTGTGTGTACTCTAAAATTCAACTTTTTTTTTTAGTCGAGTTAATAAGCGGACATTGAGCGAAACAAAATACGATAAATACTACATATCTCGGACATTAAATGGCTATCCGTCTATAGTATATTTTTACTTTCACGTGCATTTTTACAGAATAAAAATAGTTTGTTTACATTGTCACGCGCCGGCAATTGCGTTTTAATATGTATTTCTATTGTTAGAGAAATGCAAACGAAATATCAATTAAATATACCATTCTTTTTTTATTCATATATCAGTCGTGCTGCGTCATACCATTGCAATACGATATAGGTAAATTATCACTCGCGATAACTACATAGAAGAAGATATATATTGCACCTGCACTATCTTCCGTACTAAAAAGTATACTACACTATCGTATCGTATATATATATATATATATATATATTTTTTTTTTTTTTTTACTATAAAAACACCGTGAATTCAATCGACTAAAGCACACGCACTCAAAAGACGCGTTATCACTCCGTAAAGATTTCAAAAGTGACGTCTCAGGCCCGAGGTCGCGAACGTGCCCTCTCAGGTGGGAGACCATGCCTTTTATATTCGGACTCTACCATGGTCCCCCTACTACCGTTACAAAGCGGCGCTTTACAGAGCTCCGCTACGGGAGTATACACCATAGCACTGTCAGCGTTATACATACCGAATTGGAGCCGCGCTCCAATGTCACACCGATTCACGCGCAGCTATTCTATAGACAGAGAGAGAGAAAGAGAGAGAGAGAGAGAGAGAGAGAGAGAGAGAGAAAAAGAGAGAAAGAAAGGAGAGTCAACATGCATAATAGCAGCAAAGAAGCTTACCAACGTGTCCGAGGAGATCGTCGTCGTCGTCGTCGTCGTCGTTCCCGACAGTGGAACGTAGCGGTGGACGTGGCAACGACGATGCGACGGCGATGGCAGCGGTGGCGGCGGCGGCGGCGGCGGCGGCGGTAGCGGCGGCGGTAGCGGCGGCGGCGGCGGCGGCGGCGGCGGCGGCGGCGGCGGCGGCGGCGGCGGCGGCGGCGGTGGCGGCGACGACGGTGGCGGTAGCAGCAGCAACGGTGGCCGCGATCGCGGCCGCGGCGAAGAGACGGCAACGCCGCTTGGTCCGTCGGTGTGCAACGGCGCCCTGGCCCCGAGGCGTCCGATAGCGCTCGTCACACTTGGTAATCGTCGCTCCTCGTCGGCGTCGTTGTTGCTCCTCTCTACGTTCGCGGCAAGCGCGGGCGCGAATCGTCGAGTCTACTCCGACGACTCCGGACAGGTGGACGAACGCGCGGCGATAGCGGCCACGTAGCATCACGTCCCCGCGTTGGCCGTCATGGCCAACGACGCGACGGTCATGTGTACGTGCGTACGAATCATCGTCGTCGTTGTCGTCGTCGTCGGCGTCGTCGTCGTCGTCGTTGTTGTCGTCGTCGTTGTCGTCGTCGTTATTGTCGTCGTCGTCATCGCGTCGACTGTCACCGCGCGATCGACGCGGGTTTTCGTCTCGCTCCGATCACCGTCGCGACCACGCCAGCCCACGTTCCTTTTCGCTAGTCAGTCGGTTGTCCTCGTCCTCTAGTCACCCACCGTCGATCGACCGGCGCGAGTCGAACCGAAGGGCGAGCGCGCGCGCGCGCGCGCACTCTCTCCGCGTTTCCCACCCCGCCTGCCCCTCCCACCCTCTGCTCTCTACCTTTCAACGCGCGCGACTTTCGCGAGACCGTTATATTGTCGTTGCTCCGACTGGCTTGCTGCTCGTAAGAGCACGAATATTACGAAAACAGATGATTATTTTGAATGGAAAAATAAAGAGGAAAAAAAAAAGGAAGAGAGAGAAAGAAAGAGAAATGATTGCAAATGTGACGGCGGTTGCGCCGAACGGCGAACGGCGGGCGATAGTTTTGCCGCGATGTGTTTCGACATCCACACGATTAAGAGAACGACGACACTGTACGGAAAGAGAAGGCGCCTCGTATCGACCCCGCCTAAACCCCGCCTCGTTGCGACGGAATCGCACGAGCGACGCCGAGCGTCGACGGGTGTCGGCGAACGGCTCCTCTCTGATGACTCTATAGCGTCTTCTCGCTCCCATCTCATTCGTGCGTCTTCGTCGTTATCTGCCCCCCCCTCTCTCTCTCTCACTCTCTCTCTCTTCTATCCTTTGTCTATTCCTCGCAAACGGAGGTCACCGTTCTGCGCCTATGTTCCTGTTCTGCGTAGATTTCGCGCGTTATGTTTTCCGCGCCTTGTCGATCGATCGGCCGATCTATCTCTTTAAGAAATGATTTTTCTAACTCTTTAGACATCGAGGATTTTCTTTAATATTCTAAAATCGATAACGCACTCTTCTTTGCTAATCTGCAAAGATAAACAATGATGCGGAAGCAATAGTCGCAATTTAGATTGCGATTGTATTTCTAAATTTAGGGTATGTAGGGTAAAGATGGCCATAGGCTGTAATTGTTTCAATAATCGCTACACGCTTTTTTAGTCATTATCAAAGATAATCGATATTTATGGTAGATTATATGCATACATTACTCAAAATAACGATATTGTGAATCTTATATCATATTTTTTTACTTTTGACTACCTGCAAAGTTTTTCATTTGTCCACTAAAAACTGTTATAACGTCGAGTAAATTGCAGTTAAGCTATCGTAATCGACGTTAGACACATTATAAAGATATGTAAATTGTTATATGACCTATAATTTTTATTTTTGTTTTCACTATTTTTTTTATAAATATTATAGCCATCTTTCCGTCACTATGGTCATCTTTTCCTTAAAAGTTGAGTAAAATGGCCAATGCTTACGTTGTACTATTTTGATAATATAAAATTTCTATTAAATATATTCCTTTTAATTTCGATAATATTACGTAATTTAAGCTTCAAGGAAGAAAATATGCCAAACACTATTAAAAAATAACAAAAATAAAAGTATGTTTTTTGCATTTTAAAAAACTATGGCCATCTTACCCGAGTTTACCCTACATTGAAAAATAAAAATGAAATTTTGAATAAAGAGATTTAGAGTATTTGTTTGGCATTAAAAACATTCGTTTCTAAAACGTTATCAAACTCCCCCGAAATCTAAAAGTGATAAGAATATAAATAAATTATTCTTATCATTTCGCAATATTTAATGACAATAATTACGGAAAAAACTTTAAAATATGAGACATACTTGATAATACAAGCGAGATATTTATATAAAGAAATGTTTTTCTTTTCTGCTTCCTGCCTCAATATAAATGCTTTTACTTTTATTTTACAAAGTTCGCTATAAAATATATGTAATACTTGTGCATCACAATATATCGTATATCGGTTTTTTGTATATATATTTCTATACATTTATATTTCACTATAGTGAAATAATATAGATATATCTATAATTTTATACGACATTGTATCTTCTGTTTATTTTCCTCCATTTTCGCGCATACCTATAATATTATCTAAATTGATGAACGTATGAGAAAAGCATCCAAGTAAAATTTAATCAAATTCAGCTAATAATAAAGCTACAATTTAGCATAACACTATTCATATTTACGAAAGCTTGTTATCAGAAAAAAAAGAGTTATGCGTTATAATGATTTTATATAATCAGTAGACAATAAAGATTAAATTAATTAATTTTTTTAAATCTTTGTTTGTTAAGTCTAATTGGAAGATGTATCAGATCTTTAACGCATTGATTCAATGAATAATGTGACTATAAAGTACAAGTAATTTAATACTTAAAATTAATGACACTAATAAGTATTGCCTCACGCAGAAGGGATTAAAAATTATCTTAAAGTCTCGTAAAGTTGCCAAAAATTTCATGTATTCGTTGTATACTTCGAAAAATATCGATAAAAGAGAATGTAATATCGCGCAATCATAATAATTTTATGACCGAAAATATTGCATTAATAGTTAACCGACTGTAATATATTAGAGAAATCTTATAAAATTTCGCACATTGTCAATATATTAACAAACTTTGATTCTTTATCTTAACACTAATTGATACGACATTATTTTATAATATTATGCAACATCATTTTATAATATTTTGTAATATCAATCGATATAAAATATGATTTATATAGGTTTTTATATAATTTGTTTATTATATTTTAAAATAATATTTTAAACTCATCGCAATAAATAAAGTAAAAGTTTTTTATTATTTTATTATGTCTCTCTGGATATCATTCTTCCTTTATCGGTTTGTTAAAACAAAAATGATAACATCCAATGATGATTCGATACTTGATAAAGAGATTGAATCTTCATTATTATTAGTTTATTTAAGCAAAGTGTGAAAATTAAATAGCATATAAAGGATGTATAAAAGACTTAATTTAAGATGTAATTTAAGTTGATGAAAATAAAGTGCGTTGTAAAATTCTAACAAATAGATTCTTATATAATATTGCATATTACAATGCAAGCGGTCAATTCCAGAGTACAACGTGCATCAGTATAATAAATTTACAGAAACTCGGTCGCGTCGCACGCAAACAAATGTAGGACGGATACCCGGCATAGCTAGTTATTTACTCTGACAGAACCGGCACTTGCTATATCTGCAGCGATATATACTATCAACGTGTTAGCGATATTTTTTTTATCGGTATCTTTTTCAAGTTGACTTTATTATAAATAGAATAGCAGGTCGGTCATGTTTGTTATTTCTCTGTTCGACACGTGTTCATTGACAGTTTTCCATGCGTTCCGCATTTTCAAGATATCTCGATATTCACGATGATTCTCTGTCCGATATTTTACCTAATCGAACCTATATCTTTAGTACATCTTCTTCTACATAAAATATACCTATGTACCATCTCACTCTCGTCTCGTTTTTATAACTTTTTATTGCTTTAATTTATTAGATTATACGTCAGAGATTGCATTTTAGATTTAATATTTAATAAGTTTAACAAAAATGAAAAGATATTGAACAGAAAATCATCGATGATAAAATGTTTTGGACAATGAAATTTTCGAATGGAAAAGTGCATAACGAGTATCGAACGGATCAAGTTTCAACCTAAATAGATTTTGCGCACCTGTATTATTTATTTTTTCCGGAGAAATAGCAGATAGCAAAGTCTTTGTAATTGCAATTATTTAAAAAAGTAGTTGAAATAATTAGCGTAGAATCGGTCAACGCGTAAAAATATATTTGCTATCAGAGAAACAAATAAAATAAAATTTTGAGTAATTTTAATTAATGCTTTCTCTCTCTCTCTCTCTCTCTTTCTCTAGGATTTCGAAAAAATCTTAATATGCATATTTTAAATTGTTGTAATTGTAAAATATTGATAATTGGAGCAGCAAGTAATGTACCTTTCAAATAATTAAAAGATATACAAAAATACATAAAATTATAATTATTATTAATTTATTACTTTTTAGACGCACTATATAAACTATTTTGATTTGAGAACGGTATAAAAAACAATGTAAATATCAAGAATTATATTTTTTAGTCATTTGCATGTATATGAAAGAGAAAGAAAGAGAGAGAGAGAGAGAGAGAGAGAGAGAGAGAGAGAGAGAGAGAGAGAGAGAGAGAGAGAGATCGGTTAAGCGACAATAAAAAAAATATGAAATTTGTTAAAGAGGAGTCCATCGGACGTAAAAAAACCATAAGCGATAAACGAGTCGTTCCATCACAGTCAAACGTTCTCGAGAACGGCTTAAATCGAAGAGAATGCTTGACTATGATTAATCGATTTGCCTAACAATAAGTTTTACTATTGATTTGTTTCTTTGTATATTGTGCAGCTTTTACTATTTGAATTGCTAATAATTTTGTTAACAATAAAAACGACATGTATTTGAATAAATAATTTATTACTGACTCTCAAAAAAATATATAAAAATAATATTCACATAAATGATAAACCTATTTGTAGTGTGTTATGTGTACCATACATAGTACAGATATAAATAATATAAATTATAGTTATAAGATAATTTTTGATTCGTATTACACTATGGCGGAAATTTATAGTTCATTCTTGACTTAAGTATAAGGTCTTAAGATTCATTTGGCCATCTGAATCGCTAAACGAGTTTTAAGACGATCTAAAACTAGATTTAAGATAATCTTAAGAACTATGAATACCTTCCATTAAATGTTTTTTTTTCTACTCTCTAAATTTTTTAGAATGAAATCTCACTCTTTTGGAGTCGAATCTCATTTTAAGCAATAATGAAAATACTGCCAGTCGAAGTGGAGTAAAATTTCAATTTTTCGAAAAAGTGAAATTATTCGCTCTTTATTGGATTCATCCTTCACTCTAAAAAGAGTGACATTTCACTGTTTTTTTATGTACCTACGTTGTGTCGCCTATGCTGCGCTATCCCAACTTAAAAGTGACACACGAAAAGAACTACGCAGATGATTTTACTTTAAATTGGAGTGAAGTTTCGAATGTTAACTTCAGGAGTGGACTTCGCTTTAAAAATAAGAGTGACATTTTTCACCTTTTGTCTTAGAGTGCATAAATTCACTTTATTGAAGTAAATGTTTACTCCACATGGAGTGAACTGATCAGTGACTCCATGATTAGAGTGAAAATTTCACTCTAAAAAATTTAGAGAGTTAGTTGTAAAGCCGACGTCACACGATGTATGTTTTTTTGTATGATTAGCCGTATGCTAATTTGTATGCTGCTGCAATGTGCTTGCACCTGTGCATGCTAAATGCCTCGGTGCATTGAACGCACCAGGCTAGCATGTATGATTTCTTTCTATACTCCATTATATCCACAGATGCATTATATCCACAGATATACATATATTAAATATAAATAGAGCTTTGTGTCTTACGTTATCTTCGTGGTGCTAAAATGAGCAACATTTTTCTTTCTTGCGCATGCGCATTTATATGTATGTATGCGGATATTTCATTCGGCGGATATCATTTGCAAAGACTTGAAATAAAGATTTTAGAAAATTTCAAAATTATCTCTCAAGTTCGAAAAATTAAAATCAGAAATTAAAATGTATATTTAAATAAAGTTTGTTTATCGAGGAATCATAGGTATAACATTTATTTTGGGAAGAATAAGTATACGCGATTGCATGTACGCAAGGAAGGAAAAGATAATATTATCTTGACAACTATAATAAATAAGATAAAGTTCTATCTATATTTAAGGTATATCTATGATTATTTCGTATTTTTTTCTTAGGATACATATATGTATAAATGTTTATATGTATATGTTTTAAGATTATTTCGTGCTTGCTTCCTTGTATGCACCAATCAATGTATCGGAAATTCAACGCAATTTTCATTAAAGCGTCAACATATCAGATATCATTTTAACAGAGTCTATAAGATGCCAAATATGTCAATCAAAGTAACCAGCTTCGTTTGATGTCTTCATATAACGCTCCATACAACAAACCAAGCAGCGTACAACAAGCTAATAAAATCATACAGAAAAACATATATCGTGTAATTCCAGCTTAACATGTTACATTTTTACGTAAAACGAAGTAAGCATACATATATTTCGAGAGACATCGAATAGAAAAAGAAGGAAGAAGAAAGATTGAAAGAAAGCGCAGAACAATGCGCATTTCTCAATTATTCGAACCCTCCTTCATTTTCTATCATTATTCCAGACTTACACTGTACATCGCCCTATGGCAAAAAGCCATAGAATGCACCGTGGAAGCCGTTTTCACCGTCCGGTGAAACCAGGCGAGAGGCGAGAGGGATGCGGTTGTGTGCGTAAAAAGACTACAAGCGGAGCCGAGTGGGAAAGGGTGACGAGATGGAAGAAGGGGGATGCTGGTGTAGTCGTTGATCGATCGGTTGCGATAGCGTCAGCGTCGCCGTGTCGGAGGCCGCCAAACTGGTTCCCGCGCGCGCGCGCGTCGCGTCCATCGGGCGGACACGATTCTGACCTATGGGAGAACAGGTGGGCGCGGTTGACGCCGTCAAAATGGCGCCACGCCCCGCCCACCGAGCCTGCCCGCTCAGAGGCGCGCAGCTGTGGCTCCACCCACCGCGTGCGCGAGCGTCGCAACGATGCGACGCGCCTTCGTGTCGCGCAAGCAACGTCTCGCGTCCGTCGGTACGTGTCTCCGAAGCGACCTTGCGTATTAATTATTCTTCTGAATAATCTTTCACTTTTTCAAGATTATTAACACATATGTGCGTATTTCGTTTCGGTGTATAATTAATTTGGACGCCCATTACACGCATATGTATGTGTACATTATTTTTTTCAAAGGTTTCAAACATTCTTTACAATTTTTTTCTGTCTTGTTTAATAATTATAAAAATATCTCGAATAAATATATGTACAATTGAAAAACAGATAAAATAGTTTTTCAACTTCAATAAATTCATTCCTGAAGAGATTAAAGTCCATATTAGACAATTTATTCAAATAGTCAACAACTGATAGTATTATGTTTCTTTTGAAAACCTTTTTTTAAATCTTCTTTTCTTTGGGTTCTTTTTTTTAAAAAAGAGGAATAAATTCAAAAATATTTCAGATAAAGAAAATCTGCACGACAAGTTTGAACACGTTCTCGTCTACGGGCAATAACGAACTATATGAAGTTAAAGTATCTCATCATCATCTATTTGGAAATTGAGACTGGAGATTGCGTATTGAGAATTGCGCGCGAGGATGACACTTTCCTTTTATTCGTTCTAATCATTGGAATTTTCAGTGCGCGTTTACGACACATTTTGATTTTCTAAATGCAAAATTTGATACCCAACTGTATCTTGTAATAGCTCTTGTGCTATCGATGTGATAATTATTTTAAAATTCCACGCATGACACCCACTTTCAGCGAAATCCCATATAGGATATCAGTATACAGGATGTCCGGTAATTACCGCCTAACCTTTCTAGGGCTGATAGAGCAGGTCAAACTGAACATAAAAGTCCTCTACCATTTTGCGATTTGTGCAATAATTATTAAAATATTAATTAATACATATAATATTGTTCGCTGAGCGTTTTTAATTAATAGTTTAATAATTATTGCGCAAATCGCAAAATGATAGAAGACTTTTATGTTCAGTTTGACTTATTCTATCTGCCCATGAAAGGTCGGGCGATTATTACCGGACACCCTGTATATTTACTGTATATCTATCGATGTTGAATCTTCTCGATTCTTCTCAATTCTTTTTATTATGAGCCAATGTGAACGGTGATTTTCCTCGAAATTCACCTATCTCATAATACATATACGTAATTGATTTACTTTTTACTTGATTGACTATATTAATCTTAGATTGGAGTAACTAGAAGGAAAGAAAGAGAAAAAATGAGAAGGGGAAATCATAACCGATACTCGTTGCTTCTAGTTTAAAAGTTGGATTGAAAGAAGGGATATCGGCAAAGAGTAACAAAGAGGAAGTGGGGGAAAGAGAAGGAGACTGACAGGAGGGAAGAGAACTTCTTGCTTCTGACTTATATGAAATCCGGTTATAGAAAAGCAATGCGAGATTTGAACGATAAAGAAGTTATCTGTTTTCAGGGTAGATGTCTTATTATCGCATTCATAATGATATATATAAAATAATATTTTAATATACATTCTAATCCCAAACTAACCGTATTAATGATACATAATGCCAATAAATATATGCTTGGTAAAAAAAGGAATGATTTAAATTTAAGTAAACTGTTTGCAATGAAAAAAATATTATATCAATTATATTTTTGTATAATATGTGTATAAATATTTAATTTATATATGTATACATATATGTATAATATTAAATTAAATTTCAAAAATGTCTTAATGATAAAGAAAATCAAGTTTTTTTGCGATTGTTGTACAATATAATATACCAAGAATATTTATGATTTTGCTTTATACTCAGGAAGCAAGCACGTGTCATTTTGACGTCAAAAAATGATCATTTCTGGTTCAATGACGTCACGTGTCCAAATGTCTAATTTAAAACGTCTTTTTTGTGACGTTTTAATGATGTTGTAAAAAAAAAAAAACGTCAGAATATCGTAATTCTTAAGTCATTACTTTATAAGTCGCTCAAGTATATATTTTTATACAACTGATTTAATTAATAGATAAAATCTCATAAAATAGTTTTATATAGAGATGATAATACAATAAAATATTTAATTATAATTTAAAATTAAAAAATGTATATACTTTGCGCAAGAAATTGTATATTTAATTAGTTAGTTTAAAAAAATAATTTATATATTATTATTAAAAACTTCTACACACATACAGAGAAAAAAATATTATAAAGATAGCATTTTTTGTAAGTGCAATCTATTATTATTTTTAATACTGCAGTTATTTTTTTTTACTTTTGTGATATTTTATAATATCTGTTACAATGCTGAAATATTAATATTACAGCATTTTTGTTAACGATTAAGCAGATCTTTTTGTTAAAAAAGAAATAGCTGATTTATTTTCCGAAAAAAATGTCATTAATCATTTTGAAACAAGAAGACTGAAAAAGATAAAATAAATATATCAACATATATAAGTAGGATCACTATATTCAATTATATATAATTGTATTTTATTTTATTATTACCAAATTTATTTATTTCAGGACTTATGCGTGTTGTATAATATAAAAAATTTATTTCCTATTTCATATACACTTATTACATATGAAAATAGATGAAGATAAATAAAATAATGTAGACATATTATATCAGGATATTGTAATTTCTATTATGACAAAATTTCTATTACAATTGTAATTAAATATAATCTAATAAAATCTCTAAGGACCAATTTTTAATTTATCTGATTGTAAGATAAAGATATAGTTTATACCATGGTAGAGTCGGCGTTGGAAAAGTCGGCTCTAAGAGCGAGTTTTCAAAGTTTTGTTTTGGGGAAATAATGATGAGTATTTTCCACTCTAGAGCTATTTTTGAAAAATTTTATTCCTAATAATTTTTCAGATTTGTTGAAGAAATATCTAATAAGAAATCTCTTTCAATAGAAAGGAGAATACGGAATTAATCATGCGTAGTTTGAAAATATCGTGTAGAACGCAAGTTTCTCTTTGTATGAAAATTCAATACTTAATAATGTATTACGTCACAGTTTGTGTAGTATATATTTATTAGAGGGGATAATTCAATAGCACATCTTGCCGAGCCAACTCCAGTAACATAGGATCGTCGAAGAATTTGTTGATAGAGACATCTTCAGATAGGCCCTTGCGTCTTCGCGTCTTCAACATAAACTCTCTCGCCAGATGGGTAGCTGGCTGCGGCTCCAGCGGGCGGATAGTTATGCTTTTGTCCAGAGGATCACCGGGCACGATTTGCCAATGGTGAAAGACGGATAAGCAAAATGCCTGACCTTGAGTATGCGTCCGTAAATCCGTCTCGAAACCAAAACTGTCAATGGCTGGTATAAAGGCTTTGATCGTATATAACGGACTGCCTGGAACCGGGGCGTCTTGCGTCACGTGACCTCGACGTTTCGCCAGGACTGTATAAACAGCGGACACACAGTCCGCGGGTGCTTGTACTTCGACGAACAGATAAGGCTCCATCAGACGTGGTGTTGCCATGAGAAAAGCAGAATATGCGACACGTCGTGCCGTAGGAATGATTTGACCACCTGAGGACATAAAATCAATACGTTATGAAAATTACGCTCTTCTTCTCTTTACGGATTTTTCATGTAATTAAATCAACTTTTTCTATAAAATTTGAACGTTTTTTTTTTAAATTATATATAAATAGTTGGAAGCCTTCATGATGAAATTAAGTATTACGTGTATGACGAATGAATTCTTCTTGTTGAAGCGAGAAAATATTTTAAAATATTTTAAACAAAATGTTTATGAGTATTATTTAAATCTTTATCAGTTCAGCGTGTGTTTCGGCTTTTATATATATTTTTTATCACATATATTATAAATTAAAATATGCGACACTTATTAAATTACCTCCTCGATGCAGTGGTTCCTGTGCGATGACTGCATCAAGGATTTTGAATTTGACATTTCGGATTGGCTCTTCGCACAATGGTCCTTCACGGGTTCCCCATTGAAAGCCCTGAATGATAGCATCGCGTGCACTATTCAATAATGTTTTATCTACTTCGGAAGGTAAAGTATCGTCCACTAGGATATTAGGACCTGTAGAGTCAGGACCAAATGCCCATATGCTACGCGCTGCTAATAAATCCCAATCGTATTTTGTTTGAAAAAATTCTCCTAGTGTCTTTCTAGAAAAGAAAATTAGAATTAAATTAAAAATAAATAATAATATAAATTATTTTGTATAAATAATATAAAATATTTCGATATATTGCAGGTGTATGTATTATTGATGATATATATTTCAGAATTGGAGAGGGAGAATAATGGAATATATGTGATGTTATTCCTTATAAAATTTGTAATCAATACATCTGTAAAAATTTCCAGCGAGATCTCCTTAATAACTTTTTAACTTTCGATACTCGATTGTAATAACTTTCAGGTAATTCTAAAATTAAAAATTTCAAATCTCTATATCAAATTCAGAAAAAATATATACAATATATTACTATTTATTTCCTGAAGTTTAATTCGTAGAAAACTCATCATCAATTATATAATTCGAAAAAATTATGAATTCAATTTTTTCACTAATAAAATGATATATACTATATGAATTTAAGAAAGTTCAGAAAATGGAGATCTCATTTTTTCCATCAATTCTCAGACAAACAATGTGTAATATAAAAATAGCAAACACATATCGACTGCTACTCACTTGTTCCACGTGATACGGACGTGTTCTGCTTCTATATCCTCGGCAAGACCTCTCTCCAATGGCTCCGCTATCATCGTCAATTTATTCCGCTTATTCGGTGTTTCAGCGAAGCATTTGAGGGAACTGGTCTCCACTACGGTTTCTGCGAAGGCGACCACTGGATCAGCTACCTTTATATCGATTTCAGAATACATGCGACGCAAATCATGCATCGCGCAGTCGAGATAGAGTTCGCCAGTTCCCAGGACAACGTGCTCGCCGCTTTCCTCCACGCGTGTCCCCAATAGCGGATAGCTCTTGTTCACTTTTCGCAAACCGTCTAACATCTTGGGTAATTCAGAAGGATTAACCGGCTCAACAGCGATCTTGATGACACTCTGCGTGTTAAACTTGAGCGGCCGAAAGATATGTAAATCTTCTGAATTACCGAGATCTGTAATGGTGCTGGTCTTCACGATTGGCCGATCGATACCCTCGATGAGAACCCAATTGCCTGCAGGCACTCGACTCAGTTCGATCGAGTAACGTGCTTCGCTGATCCATAATCTACCCACTGTGAGAACACGTGAATCCTCCTCATCCGTGCGTGAATATGCTTCGCCTAACACGCGAACGCGTTGTCCCGCTTCCAGTGTGCCAGACATTACTCTGCCAAGCACTACAAATAGAGTGCAATCCTCGGTTGGATACATCTTTGTGCTGTGAATCATTAATCTTCCCTAGAAAGACATTTGTTTATTATACTCATTGATAATATTAATATGTGTGATTAATATATGTATAATCATAATTCTTATAAAAATCTGATACTAAAATCTAATCGAATTAAATCGCAATAATTGAGATTGAAATTAAAAAATACTAACGTCCGGATCACAATTAATCATATCTTGCGCGAGCGGTGAGTCTACAGGACCAGTATAAACATGTTGCACTTTATTAGGTGCGTGCGCTTGGGGACTAGGTACGTGAGCGACACACATATCGACTAATCCGCACATGTCTCCTAAGAATCGCGTACAGACAAGTCTCAGGAGTGGTCGTATATTCATCTTCATTTCTTCGGATGTCAATCGTATGCCAAGTTCGTCCAAAACTGCACACAAATACAATACAAATAAAACACATGTGTAATTATTTCTCAAAATCATTCCAAGTTCCAATAAAAGAGAGAAAAAGGAAATAAAATTTACCATCCGGCAACGTCGTGTCTACATCACCGACGACTTGTGCAAATATCTTATACAGAGGCTCCAAGATGAACTCGATAAAGCTTCGTTGCGCTGTATTGTGCGGAGGTTTCTTGGTGAACTTTCGCGTTTTAGGATTAAAATAAATGTCGCCCCAGAGTCGCTTGGCGAACTCGCCGGGATTGAGTCCGGGATAGTTCCTAGCATAGAGCGCGGCAAACGATTTCAGAGTGAAGCATACATTGTATTCGGAACTGGCAAAGCAGACATTTCCAACGGCGGGTGAAACGAAAGCGGGATTTTCAACATCCGAGGAGTATAACGCTATCAGTCCGTTGATTTCCTCGATAATGTGACGCAGTTTATAGTAAGCATCCAATGGCGGCAGTTTCAACTCTAATACCAAACGATCTATCTTGTTTATGCAGACTGTCAGAGCGAGCTTCTCTTGAAGCGCGTGCTTCAGTAGACGTTCGGTGTTTAACATCACACCTTCTGCCGCATCGACGATCAATATAGCACCGTCCGATAGACGGATCGCGGCTGTCGCTTCGTCAGAAAAATTCACGTGACCCGGTGTATCAAATATGTTCAAGAGGTAAGACTTGGATTTGACATCTTGTAGCAGGAGAGTAACAGGAGTTGCTTTCGTGGAAACGCCTCTCTGTTGCTCAGTAAACAACGTATCTGTATACCTAATGATATACATATTAATAGAAACTACATTTTACTTTTTACGCGATTAGTTCAATAAATAAAAGCTACACGTTATACACTTTCATACATACCTCAGTGGTTTCTCGTCGGTTATACTGTGTATATAGGGATGGGTTTGTTGTATCAAACAATCAACCAAGGTGGTTTTGCCGTGATGAAGATGTCCCAGTAAAACTACATTTCTAATTAGATGCGGCGCATCCATTATATCTGCCAAAAATTCAATGCTATATGTCGTTTCAGGCAATTGTTGCTGTTTTATTTGAAACTTTGGTTTTCTAGTAGGCGCTATCAATGGTTTATCTAGCGGCTGAGCATCTTCTTCTTGTACAAGTGTTTCTACCTAAAAATATATATTAAAAATGTACATGATAGTTGCTTTTATGTATAATAGCTTTTATTAATAAATTATAGGGATATTTATTTTCCAATTAAATAAATATAAAATATAATTGTGAGACCATTTAATATCTTAACTGTAAATTAATATAGGTTTATTACCTCAGGTCCATACACCTCTAATGCACTTGGATAATATCGTTTATCTTCGTGTAATACAACTGCCATAGAAGATCCTTGATCTACTTGTTCTCGTGACTCATCCTTGTCTTCTTCCATTTCCTCATCGGACCGTTCTCTGTCTTCGGCGTCATCACCAACATTGCCGTATTCATTTTCATCTTCGCTCTCTGATGCCAGATCAGGACCAATATAATTTCCAAATTCATCATACAAATCAGCATCCATTTTGATATTTCTATCAACTCAGTTTCTGCCTTTTGATATCTGATTAAAAAAAAAGAATTGAAAATTATTTTTCTGTTATTTCAACTTTTATAAAGACACATTTATGTAATCATTTTTTATTCAGATAAGAGAATAAGATAAATAATAATCAATATTACTATTTAATTATTATTAACATTTAGCGCACTTTATTACATGATGTAAACTTTACGATTAGGAGTAAAATATATTAATAATAATATAAATTAAAATTTTAAGAAATGTATAGATACGCACGTACATTTGTTTGCTCTACTTTCGATTATTATTGTTATTTTATTACAACTTTAAACACACAAATATATATAAAATAATAAACTACGCATTCGTCAACATAACCTACAAATAACTATCAACACCGGCAACGAGTATATTTCTCTCTCTTCTGAAATTTGTGGCAATATTGTACTAACATATTACCAATCTAAAGATGTGAGAAGTTGGTACTAACTTATTTGATCCCTATGAATATAGAAAATGGAGAAACTTTCAATATGAGAACTATAATTTGATTGGCTAGAGGGCTCTTTTGCGCATGCGCAACAATAATTACAGCCAATTACGCACGCATAGACCGTTCAGTTTTGACATAAGTAAATAAATTAATATAATTGGTGTAATATAATGCATTATTTTTTTATTTTATGTTTTTAATTAATTTTCTAAATAACTTTTAAAAATAATGAAACGGGAGCCATACCCGAGAGATTTTGATGCACATTCAGCACGCATGCGCGAAAAAGCGAGCTTGTCCAACAATCTATGGTGCGTTACCACAGTTTAAGGGCTATCGCACACAAAATGCATAAGCTACATATGCATAGCATAAGATCGTATGGACCAATAATAATATTATGTAAATCAATATGGCGACTTAATACTCGATGCTCATTGGTCCATACGATCTTATGCTATGCACATGTAGCTTATGCATTTTGTGTGCGATAGCCCTAACTGTGGCGTTCACAGACTTCTATATAATACTAGACTGCTAACTTCTTATGTATAAGGCAGCTCTAATTTTATGTACAAATAAGTATGTATGACATTCCTTTCTGCGCATGCGCTGTGAAGGCGCGTGTTGCACGCATATATATACATACTAAGTATGATAAACAAGCTTATATAAAAGATATAAAATAACTGCACATTTGTATTCTATAATTTAATATTTATATTTCTTCCTTTTTTTATTAACACGACATGTGTTCTGACAAGAATTAGAGACCGAAAGCAGGTTAGAAGTACATACATGTACTGATCATAATGGCGTCGGCACATGTCAACGCATGCGCAGAAAGGGTCACCTTAGCGCTAATAGTATCTCCCCGAACGCGCTATTAGTACATAAAATTCGAGGACACTTTGGGCGCGTTCGAGGAGACACTATTAGCGCTAACAGTGTCATTCTATCTTTGTCACTCATTAAAAGTTGAACAAAGATAGAACGACGCTGTTAGCGCTAATAGCGTCTCCCCGAACGCGCCTTTTATACATATAAGCAAAATCTAGGGAGTTAGCAGTCTAAAGCCGTGATTACACTATAGGTTGCGGGTTCGGTTGCGGTTAGGGTTACTATTGGACATTGGGAACAAACCAAAGGTTGCTTTGCTGTGATTGGTTGGTTCCCAATGTCCAATATAGTGTAATCACGACTTAATATTATATAGAAATTTGTGGTGGCGTTACTTATAACGCTTGCAACTGCAACGCACTTTATGTCGATGATGTTTGACATAAGGTACTGCGCGCACGCGTCTCCGTTGCATGTGTTGTGCGTGAGAGTGCACACGTGTATGTGTGTTTAGTACGCGCTTCTGTCGTTGTGTAAAACACTTTACGCACACACGCGCGGATATATTTGCACACGGTACATATCTGTGAATTGACAGCTGCCAGGACGAGAAGGCAGAAGTGGCAGATCATGTAAGGTGAGCGATACCTCGTTATGGGATTCGATTCTTTATTTTTGCACGAAACACGATAATATTCCGTCTATTATTACGCGTGAATCGTAGACCGTAAAGTTGCAAAGCGTCTGTTGAACGAAGAGAGATCCGAAGAGGATCTCTAAAAACAAGTTTACTTTTGCATCGTTGCGATTGACACACCTGCTAATGTGGTCGATGATGCCGCGATTTTCGCTTCTTTATACGTAAACGAAAAAATTCCAACGCATTTTCGTCGCTGGAGATCCGAACAATTGTATTGTTGATTATCACAGAATCTCTCGGGTCGACGAAACAATTTACCATCCCACGAGCGGTTACACTGCCAAAGAGATACGTTAGAAGAGTTGGCAGAATAGGCAGACGCAGGAACAGTAGCGGGCGAAGGAGTGGACGATCCAGAGGCGGAATGACACGTCCTCCTAATAATGACAACCTTATGACCTTTAAGCTGGTCGTCGTTGGAGATGGAGGAGTCGGCAAGAGTGCCCTTACAATACAGTTTTTTCAGAAACTGTTTGTCGCGGATTATGATCCAACTATCGAGGATAGTTACATTCAACACACAGAGATAGACAAGCAGTGGTGTATCTTGGATGGTAAAAATTTTTTTTTCTAAGTATCTTATATATCTAAATACTTGATTATCGATGAGCTGTACTGATTTGTTTTTACTTATTTTCGATAACAAAGATTGAGTAATTAAGAAATGATGGTAATGAAAGATTATCAGAAATATGAAACATTACGAGTGATTTCTCTAATGAAACCATGTGTTCTTACAGTGTTGGATACAGCTGGTCAAGAAGAATTTAGTGCTATGCGTGAACAATACATGCGTAAAGGTGATGGGTTTCTTTTGGTATATTCTGTGACAGATAAACAGTCTTATCAAAACATTGTCAATTTTCATACTCAAATTCTACGAGTGAAAGACAGAGATGTTTATCCTATGCTATTGGTGGCCAATAAAGTTGACCTAGTGCATTTGAGGAAAGTCACAGAGGAACAGGGGAGAGAATTGGCTCATCGTTTGGGCATACCTTATATTGAAACTTCTGCCAAAGATCCACCCTTGAATGTAGATGCTGCATTTCACGAGGTAAAAATGATAGATGAAAATATTATTTATATTATTCGAATAATATAAAGGCTTGTGATGTTTATTCAAGGTTGTTCGTATTATCAAAAATCAACCACCAGCCGAATTGGAGAAAAATCAAAGAAAACGACGGCGTTCGAGAAAATGTAACATTTTATAAGTTACAAAGACAGAGTATATGTACACACAGTTGTGTAAGAACCTAAGGACCATGGTGCTGCATCGTATTCGTGCAACGCCTTTAATTCCGAGAGAATTTGTCCTTCAGTTTAGGGGATTCATCAAAAAGAACGATTCTTCCGTTCCCCAGGTATAAAAGATATCTGTGACTATCTTTTTTTACTTTCTTTTCACTTTATCTTTTTACCTTCCGCTCCTCCTGCTTTATGTCATAGCGTTAATAACTGCTATGAGTAGTATCTTTAGCTTTGTACTCTGTGGATGTTACATCTGTGGAGAATAAGTATCACAGAGAGCGTGTCAATGCGAAACAAGAGAACTCTGACATCTGTATCGCGAAAATAAAATTCGAATTTTCGAATCTATAGTTCAGGATTAATTTATTATGATATTTGTGGCAAAAAGAGGAGTGTCGGAGATATATTGACTGTTCATCCTCTACATGATAAATTGAGACCACGTCTCTACCCGTGCGTACACATCAATTTTCTACCATTGAAAAAAAATGGAATTGAACGTTTTTTATTGCACATAATATTGCATAATATTAGAAGAGTTTTTTACTCTTCTCCATGAAAGAGAGATCTTTGTCATAAAATGACTATAATGGTTTCGTATATCGACTCACCGTATATCGAGCTCACTTTTCAAATAGTTATTATAGCTTTAAGCGTATTTATTTTTATTATGATATCGTCCTTCATTTCTCTTATAGTCGAATATATTCTCTTCACACATTTCACGTTTTCTAAAATTGAGCACATTAAATGTGTATCCTTTTGTGACTTGAACCCTTCCATTTTTCTACACTAGAAATATATTTATGAGACTTGATTACATTAATTAATTGCGTAATTAATTAATAAAAATAAAACAGTATATATTATTTTATTTTTTATGTATTATAAAATAAAAAAATTAAAAATTTAATATTGACGCACGCGATTATTAGTTAATTCTTCAAATAAATGATCAACTAAAATTATAAAATATTTATTATATAGACAAGTTTTATTAATGATATTGTTACATTATTCAGTTATTCATTGCGTGTTAATCGTTTCACAGTTATATAAAAATATCGCCTTATTTAATTCTTATGTTAATAAAGATTCTCGTTTTATTATCAAAGGTATCATTAGTTGTTGATAAGTTATTTGAATATAAGAAATATATAAAATATATAAAGGTAGCAATTACCTTTGCTACGAATTATTGATTTTGGTACATAGAGGTCTGATATAAAAAAAGAACTTATGATGGGATATTACGTTAATAAGATTATCTTTAATTAAAAAATAGAAAGGATATGTGTGTATGGATATGTGTATATATATGTCATACGAATAACTTTTATTATTTCATCAAAATACATTTGTGATTTTGTCAATCATTATAAAAATTATTTTTTTTTACCAATTTCACATTAGATGCTTTAAAAATTCAGTTAAATCGAAATATAATAAGAATTATTTCTATTTTTTAAGCAATTATTTACAAACATATACATACATATATTGTATTTTTAACATAAGAAAAAACTGATATATATTCGACAATGTTAAAACTGAAACATTTAAATTTTTCGAATTTGAAAGTATTGAGAGGATAATTATTTATCTTTTTGTTCTATTTATTAGTAGAAGAAACTAAATTATATCTTATAACTTGGATCATCGATTGAAAATATTTCGGATGCCATATAATTAAATCTCTATGTAAATCCCTTTACTTATAATTATTCATTAATCTACGATTTTTGTTGTCAATAAATTTATTTATATTGTCTATAAATTTGTTATGCTTTGATATTTTTTAAATAACTAATTCATTTTTTATTCTCGGATGCACATGCGCGTGCGTATATATCAGACCTTTTTATATACTAAAATAATATGGCCTACATTAGTGTTTAAATGTAAAAGAAAATCTATATACTTTATATATTTAAGAGAGCATCTCTATGTGTGCGCTATTATATACGCTTAAAATTAATGTTATGTATTTCGAAATGACTTAATCTGAGATTATTTCTCATTCGTGTGAAAAATTTTGATTCTTTGTACCCGCGTCTTGTATGCAGATCGCGTGTATAATCTGTGTATGTTAATCTTATGAAGAGAATAATTAATTTGCGCGATCACACATTACCCACGTTCGCACGCCCTTGCACAAATTAAATTTTTTCATTATTTTATAATATACAAGTTTTTTCTTTCCTTACACTTTACGCTATTTCTATATATAGGATTATAAACTTTCTTTGTTAGATAGACTATATAGGCAATTTTTCTCTTTTACGGATGTACACTATTAACATATTAGCACAAACATATTGTGTCAAGGCAGCCTTATTACATGCAATTAATTATACTGCGCGCAGAATTGTGGTACGTAAAAAAAACCTGCTGTTATACAAAATCTCAGATTATCCTTTGAATGTAATAACTTGAGATGTTAATTACTTTTTGGGTATATTATCTGTGTTACACAAGTGCTCTGCAAAGTCTTTCACGCAGCTATTAGCATGCAATCTGTTAAACTGTCATAAAATGACGTCATATATAATTAATATCGAGTTAGATTTCATCACTATTTTTCGTTGTAATCTTTTATATTAAACAAAAAATACGTTCGAAACAATTAAAGGATCACTTTTTCAATCATTCGTATAGTAAATATTTGACACGTGGAAATCTTTTTTAGAAAACTAATTTTTTTAGTAATTGTTTTTTTCTTCTTCTACGTAGTCTATACAATTATCCGAAAGAGTGATCCTTTTTAATTATCCTTGAACGAGGTGCTGTATTTATTATACATTCGATTGTATAGACAGACTTCTTCTACGTAGTCTATACAATTATCCGAAAGAGTGATCCTTTTTAATTATCCTTGAACGAGGTGCTGTATTTATTATACATTCGATTGTATAGACAGAGTGTGTGTGCTGTTTAGTGTACACTGATGAGCTCTGTCTAAAATTGTTTGAATCTGTGAATATAATATAATAAAAAAAAACGAAGTACATACAGGATGGCGCATTTTAATTTCGCTGAAGTTATTGATTTTCCAGAAAAGAAAGCTTAAAATAAAATTTTGAATCTAATACGCGAGAGGCATTTTTTCCTTGAAAGGTCTGCGAGGTTTGATTCGAAACTTCTTTTTCTAAATCACTTTTGGCAAAATCAAAATGCATTATTTGAAATGACCATCCTGTAAATACACATATAAGGGTGTATTTATATTAAGTATACATATATATATATAAAATGTGTGTGTGTGTGTGTGTGTGTGTGTGTGTGTGTGTGTGTGTGTGTGTGTGTGTGTGTGTGTGTGTGTGTGTGTGTGTGTGTGTGTGTGTGTGTGTGTGTGTGTGTGTGTGTGTGTGTGTGTGTGTGTGTGTGTGTGTGTGTGTGTGTGTGTGTGTGTGTGTGTGTGTGTGTGTGTGTGTGTGTGTGTGTGTGTGTGTGTGTGTGTGTGTGTGTGTGTGTGTGTGTGTGTGTGTGTGTGTGTGTGTGTGTGTGTGTGTGTGTGTGTGTGTGTGTGTGTGTGTGTGTGTGTGTGTGTGTGTGTGTGTGTGTGTGTGTGTGTGTGTGTGTGTGTGTGTGTGTGTGTGTGTGTGTGTGTGTGTGTGTGTGTGTGTGTGTGTGTGTGTGTGTGTGTGTGTGTGTGTGTGTGTGTGTGTGTGTGTGTGTGTGTGTGTGTGTGTGTGTGTGTGTGTGTGTGTGTGTGTGTGTGTGTGTGTGTGTGTGTGTGTGTGTGTGTGTGTGTGTGTGTGTGTGTGTGTGTGTGTGTGTGTGTGTGTGTGTGTGTGTGTGTGTGTGTGTGTGTGTGTGTGTGTGTGTGTGTGTGTGTGTGTGTGTGTGTGTGTGTGTGTGTGTGTGTGTGTGTGTGTGTGTGTGTGTGTGTGTGTGTGTGTGTGTGTGTGTGTGTGTGTGTGTGTGTGTGTGTGTGTGTGTGTGTGTGTGTGTGTGTGTGTGTGTGTGTGTGTGTGTGTGTGTGTGTGTGTGTGTGTGTGTGTGTGTGTGTGTGTGTGTGTGTGTGTGTGTGTGTGTGTGTGTGTGTGTGTGTGTGTGTGTGTGTGTGTGTGTGTGTGTGTGTGTGTGTGTGTGTGTGTGTGTGTGTGTGTGTGTGTGTGTGTGTGTGTGTGTGTGTGTGTGTGTGTGTGTGTGTGTGTGTGTGTGTGTGTGTGTGTGTGTGTGTGTGTGTGTGTGTGTGTGTGTGTGTGTGTGTGTGTGTGTGTGTGTGTGTGTGTGTGTGTGTGTGTGTGTGTGTGTGTGTGTGTGTGTGTGTGTGTGTGTGTGTGTGTGTGTGTGTGTGTGTGTGTGTGTGTGTGTGTGTGTGTGTGTGTGTGTGTGTGTGTGTGTGTGTGTGTGTGTGTGTGTGTGTGTGTGTGTGTGTGTGTGTGTGTGTGTGTGTGTGTGTGTGTGTGTGTGTGTGTGTGTGTGTGTGTGTGTGTGTGTGTGTGTGTGTGTGTGTGTGTGTGTGTGTGTGTGTGTGTGTGTGTGTGTGTGTGTGTGTGTGTGTGTGTGTGTGTGTGTGTGTGTGTGTGTGTGTGTGTGTGTGTGTGTGTGTGTGTGTGTGTGTGTGTGTGTGTGTGTGTGTGTGTGTGTGTGTGTGTGTGTGTGTGTGTGTGTGTGTGTGTGTGTGTGTGTGTGTGTGTGTGTGTGTGTGTGTGTGTGTGTGTGTGTGTGTGTGTGTGTGTGTGTGTGTGTGTGTGTGTGTGTGTGTGTGTGTGTGTGTGTGTGTGTGTGTGTGTGTGTGTGTGTGTGTGTGTGTGTGTGTGTGTGTGTGTGTGTGTGTGTGTGTGTGTGTGTGTGTGTGTGTGTGTGTGTGTGTGTGTGTGTGTGTGTGTGTGTGTGTGTGTGTGTGTGTGTGTGTGTGTGTGTGTGTGTGTGTGTGTGTGTGTGTGTGTGTGTGTGTGTGTGTGTGTGTGTGTGTGTGTGTGTGTGTGTGTGTGTGTGTGTGTGTGTGTGTGTGTGTGTGTGTGTGTGTGTGTGTGTGTGTGTGTGTGTGTGTGTGTGTGTGTGTGTGTGTGTGTGTGTGTGTGTGTGTGTGTGTGTGTGTGTGTGTGTGTGTGTGTGTGTGTGTGTGTGTGTGTGTGTGTGTGTGTGTGTGTGTGTGTGTGTGTGTGTGTGTGTGTGTGTGTGTGTGTGTGTGTGTGTGTGTGTGTGTGTGTGTGTGTGTGTGTGTGTGTGTGTGTGTGTGTGTGTGTGTGTGTGTGTGTGTGTGTGTGTGTGTGTGTGTGTGTGTGTGTGTGTGTGTGTGTGTATTATCTAAGATTATAAAAAAAAAAACAGGACATCTCATCGCGAATGTGTGTTTGCGCACATCCCCTATATATCATTTTAAAGCTAAAGTATGAAAAAAAAAGAAAAAAAAAACTTCCTCATACTCTTTTATACCCTCGGTGTGCGCGAAATATTGTATACCTTACGATATCAGAACCATGCACAAAAAAAACTCGGTCGGTTTTACTATACGATCATGAGGATGTTTCGATTGTTGTTCTCGTAAACGGAAAAAACGATTGTCAAAGACGTTTAATTAATCATATCGGATAAAGTTACGAGGAGGCGAGAAGCTTCGTTGCTATAGTCGCGCGTAACTCGTTCGAAATTTTCGATACTCAGGATTTAGCGTTCCTCGGATACTCACGTGTCACATGATCTGTAATAATGTTACGTCGTTTTATATCGCCGTCCATGAGAGTACACGAGGACAGGAAACGCGCAGGATTGTATCCAAGCGTAGGCGGATGAGGTCCACGCGTGAACGAGACCAAAAAAGGAAAGCGCAACGATACATATATATATATTTATAACAATAGGACGCAATTCGCGTATATTTAAGTACGTCTGTGGACATGTATAAATAACTAAACGTCAAGCTATCGAATATTCTTTCCGCCGATAACACTGTTCGACAAAACAAATTCCTTTTTCAAGCCAAAGAAAGGAAGCACAATTAATTTTTATATATATATTTTTTTTCAATATCGAATAACACAATTTCAATCTCTTTTAAAAACGCACACTTATTGTGTTGAAGATTTATCTGGATGTAATGTTCACATTTTTTACAAAGATGCTCCACGTTATTTATACGACATACGTACTTGACGTTATCAATCGATAAGATTATTTATTTTACAAATCTAGAGTTTAACACATGCAATCTTCTAAGTATGGAGTGCATTAGTCGATAATTGATCGAAAGAAAGATAGTAATAAAAGAATTTTTTAATAAAAAATATAGTCTATCGACTGAAAGATTCCTATATATTTCTCATAATTTATATCTGTCACAATTGATAAAAAAAGTCCTATTTATCTTACATCATAATTCTATTACTGTTAGGAAACTTTGATTCGGTGAAAAAAGTGGATGCTTCCAGCAAGAGCTTAGACTGGTCATAAAAACAAAGTACAGTTACAAAATTAAAATTGAAAACGACCATGAAATATATATTACACACTCAATCGTGAGCATTAGTGTCGCGAAATAGCAAGAGGGAAAAAAAAGAATTACTTTCAGAGTAAAAAAAGGTCGGTAATACGTCGTCTCCTGCTTTTAGAAATTAAAGAAAATTATCTATGAAATATATATATATATATATATATATATATATATATATATGTATATATAAGTCAATATATTGAACCATTGTGATAATGAAAATACGAAAAAAAAGATTATAAAGAAAGCAGAAGGTTGTGAGTGTCACATCATCGAGAGATCAGCCGCAAGAAGAAGGACGGTTGATTTTTCCGAACTTTGACAGTATCGAAAAACATTTTTTCTTAAGAATTTATCATTGTCGTTCACCCACGTTCACTACTACTACTACTACTACTACACTACTACACTATACGTCGCATCGTATGTGAGAATGTACAACTTTTACATTACTGTGTAAAAAAAAAAAAAAAATAAATAAATGGTAGAATGACGAAAATATAACATACAACACACGAAACTACTGGTACGTAGTAAGAAAAAGACGAAAGAATAAATAATATTAGGTGCGAGGAGCGTAAATTTGCAACATACATTATTCTATATACATACATACATATGAACGTGTGTATATGTATAGTTACGAGAATTATATATTTTGAAAAAGATGAACGAAACGAGAATTTTCCCCTTTCCCTCTTCGCCTTACGAAAATAATTATAGAAGAAAAATACTGTTATATATATATATATATATATATATATATATATATATATATATATATATATATAACAGTATTTTTATTAATATATATCGTATTGTACATCAGATGGTGTGTATGTGTATGTGTATGTTGCGTATGTATAATCTTTCATATAATATATAATATATGTATACATAAGAGCATACATGTGTGCAAGTGTATTTGCATACGTATATACGTGAATGCACGACTATTTTTATGTTGAAACGTACGTGTGCGTGTGTATGATTGCGCGTGATTTGTGAGCGTGTCACTAACTGTGCTAGCCTGTATGTATGAAGTACATTGATAATAAATTATAACTCGTGTTTACAACAACTGTCCGCCGTGTTTGCGCGCGTGTCACCTCTTTCATATATTCCGCTCCATTTTATGCGTAATCCTGACATTCGTATTCGTCCTGTCTGTAAAAATAGTAGAGGAAAATCCGACATACCATTTTATTTTTTATCTTTAGATTCTAGCTGAAAGTTCAACCTAAAAATTTACATTTGCACGCAGATATTTACTAGAAAAAAAATAAAGATAATATTTTATAAAAAATAATTGGTCTGAAAAGAATTGTGCGTTTATTTCATAAATATACCCTTACAAATTACACAAAATATATAAGATCTTATTTTGCATTCACTGCCTTACTTATATCTGTCATATATAATATTACGCATTATTTGCATCATTATGTATATTATTTGCAAAAATAATGAAATTTATATTTCATAATAGTTATTGACGCATATTTTTTATTTTAATCACATAAGGAATGCTATAACGCAAGAAATTTAAGCGTGATTGAGAAAAAATTTCGGCGGGTAAAAAAATTTATATTTAATAATTTGTTTAGGTATATAATTATTATTATATGTTATTAATTATGTTAATTATTTATAATAGTTTATTATATAAGCATATAATAATTTCAAATTTTTATTTAATTTTTTACACATACAATAGATTTTTTTGTCAATGTATAACTTTTTTTAATTTATATATATATATGTATACACATATATACGTAAATACATACACATGAGTAATTGGAAATGTCAGAGTTATAACATAATCTAATTGCACGCTATTTACAGTCACGCCCCTCTCCGCGTGAAAATTCAAGCGGGATCAGCACACGTTTAAAGTACTCTCGGTTGATAAACATCGGAGGCTACTTAACTCCTTGATACGAGCAGCAGTGCGTGCATTGCGGTGCGTACCTACGCAATTGGCCAATAAACGTCGCCGCAGCATTAGACAAAAGCACCCCGCAAAGTGTGGAGTATTAACGACACACGACGTGCCGTTTCAAGGGCCACGTGCGAGTAACTGCGCACTAACGTCATTACCCTCGCGCAAATGGTATACATGTACTGGTAAAGCTCCATCGAAGTACAAGAGACACGTTGTAATGTGTACACTACTGCACAGTTGGAAAATTTGTGTTGTTAAAAATTTTTGATAGTTAAAATTTTTTATGTTAAAACTCGACACATTTACTTGTCAATTTAACATATTACAGTTCTGTTAATTCAAGCCAGTTAAATTATTAAAATAACTGAAAAAGAGTATAAAAATAATATAATGTGCACGTATTTTTAATTTCACATTATGTTTCGAATTATTAGTGACAGAATTGTGTCTGTTAAAATTTACAGAAAAAATGTTGAGTTTATTCTACAATATGATATAAGAGTGATTAGTAATACCTGTCACGTGTCTCAACGATCTCGACTTGACTGAACTGTTTTGACGTGTGTCTCACATTAACATTATAATAATATCAAAGTAACATGTATAACGTATTACTTTAACATTATTTTCTCATTAAATTTACACACAAATATTATGTCAAACGAAATTGACATTTATTTTTATGTTAAAATATAACATAATATTACTGTTTAACATGTACCTAATATGTTAAATTAACAGAAAAATTTCTGTAGACCGTTTGCGATTTGTGTTAAATTTAACACAAATTTTCCAACTGTGTGACATATGTAATATCTGGCAAAATATTACCGGAAATAATAATTGTATCGCAATTGCATTTTTGAGTATTTTTATTTGGTGTTTTATTAAAACTAAAAAAATAATGAATTTATATATACATATGTGGAATCAATCGAAAAAAACATGTAGAAAAATTATTTGTTAAATTGCATGTTTATAATCATTTTTATGTATCATAATAGAACGCAATTCGTGCCTAAGGAAGATTGCAATTCTGTAGTCCACGTAGTTTTACATTTATACTCACATTTTCTTTTTTTCGTATTTAATTCGAGAAGAGAAAAGTCTATTTTGCAAATCACATTTATTCTATTTGAAAATATACAGCCTTACAATTATTATTTTCATTGAGAAATATTGGATAGATTTATTCGGAAAATAGTAACAAAAGTTGAAAACAAAAGGTTCATCATTCCCTCGTTTACTTTTCATTGCGTTACTTTTATTAGTCAATCGTATTTCTTCTTTTTAATTATCATTGTATATTTCATACCCGTTTCTTTTGCATTATACATTTAAAAGTATTGTACAACACATTTTAACAAATAATTTTTCAAATTCTTTTTTTTTTAATTGATTCCACAGATGTACATGTAAATGTTATTTTGCAGTTGCAAAACATCCTATAAAAATATTACATAAATTTTAATAAAGAATTACCATTATTTTTATTTGAAGAGAATATCAAGTCCAAATTATAAATGTTAAACATTAAATAAATAAATTAAATTTATTTAAACAAATATATATTAAATTTTTAACCAGCATCACGAATACAACAGCAGACTAGACTACTAATCACACATCTAGTCTCTTATCTCTTTCGTTCTCGAGTAAATGTGTACCTTCGTGCTTAGCTTTGCTGTATGCCATGTGATAATGTGATGAGAAATGAAGATTAAATAGAGAGAAGCAGTCTGTGCAACCGCTAATACACCGACTTTCCAGGGAAGGGAAACAAAATTAAATAAATGGCACACAAGTGACGGATAATATTATTATATTTAAACGTAACAGATGCGAGAGGAGGAGGAAGATTGGACTAATCTGGAGTGACGCGAAACGTCTAAACGTTACGTAGAAAAATAACAGAAAATATCAAAATTACATGTGATAAGTGGAATAAGAGGAGAGTTATAAAAATGTGTATATCAATGTTGCAAACATTTCCTTGTTATATCCACTATATATTTCAATTTTTATTCGTTATCGACTTTCTCTTAAAGTATGACAATTTGATAGAAATCGCAATTCCGATAACAAACATCAAAAATAAAATTGAGAGATTGATGTGTCGTAGAGAATATATTTTTTCACTTCAATTCTCCTTTTTTTCTACGAAGAAATTAAATATCGCATTGGATGACACCTGAGGATTATCATACCTATATACAGATCTGAAAGCAAATTCATGTCACGAAAACATTTTTAGAAATCCTCAAAATATTGATCGGAAGCGTTCCGGACAGCTCATTGTATGGCATTGGTTATAATTCGCATGCGCACGTTTAAAATACACGTCGAAGTAACTTTACGATGAATAAATCAATCTCGCGTGGGATGCAATAGATGCAGGGGACCATCCATTGATTTCTTCTCTCGTCGACACGATATATCGACGAGATATCCGAGATATCAAAGTGAAATATCGGAAAAATATGTCCCGCCTGATGTATTACGTTTCCGACTATATACATATTATTCCGGTTTAGCTTCCACGTGTCTCCGAAGCAATTGTGTAACATTTGTATGAAGAAATAAAAAAAAAAAAAAAATTCAAAAAATAGGTCATATATATATATACCCGCAGAACGGGAAAGAATATTTGCAACCGTGTTGTCCGTAGGGAAGTGTCTTAACAAAAAGTCTAATGGTCCTTTTTTTTTTTTTTCTTTCTTTCTCCCTCGCGTTCTGTATCGCGTCACCGTCTATAGAATTCTTTCTCGACAATAGCCAAGTGTCGGCATAACGTGTATGGTGTGTGAATCCTTATCGCAATATCAAGCGCGATAAAAGTTTTCATCTCTGGGGCAACCGAGAGAATGCGGTGGATTTAAACGTTTTTATCCGCCCCCTCCCCCCGTTCCCCCGTCTTAACTTTATTCCGACATTAATTGTACTTATATATCAAGAGATATTACCTCCAGATACGCCCATATTTTACCGTTTTAGTAACCGGTGAGTTTTATGCGTTTTCATTAATAATCGAGTATATACCAAAACAGATTGCAGAACATTCTTCTTACGTATTAATTTTACTTAAATTAATCTCAAGAAATAAAGGTAAGTGTTGAGAGAGGGAGAGAGAGTAGACAAGGGCCCTTCTCCGATCTTATTAAAACTTGCGCATATTTTCGAGGGATGGAGACCGAACCTTAATATCGTTCTTTATAAATGAGCACCTCTTACACGAATAAGTTTAGTTGAGAAAAGAATCTGTGTCGATTTTTTATATAATTTATTAATTTTTATATAAATGGTATAATTTATATGTAATATTTATGTGTATTTGCACGAGAAAATATAAAGTCCATCATTTCTCAAACACGTTACAACCGTATTAATTGACAATTTCGAATACTGTATTTTAAATATAATGATCAATTAATACCACGCCAATTTACGTGTGCAAAAAAATAATGAAAATTACTAATTGTCACAATACTCATAGTTGTCTCGTTCAAACGTGGAACTTTAGTGTTTCGAAATTATGTGTACATTCGAAATAATCACTTAAAAAATGATCTTGCAACTTCAAGAAAAATTTTCTAGGTGTAAAAAATTCACTGAAATAGATAAATTATTAGCAAATACTGTGTGATACTGCATATATTTACACTTAATCAATTTAAATGGCAGAGACAGAATTTATATCTGTACTATTAGTGTAATTTAGACGGAAAATTTTTCTGTGATACCTACCTTTAAGGCCTATTGTCAAGGACAATTATATTTGTGATTAATATTTGGCAATGGAATTTAAATTTTCTAGAGGTATTGCTAGAATATTGTTGTTATAAATTCTATACGTGACAAACAATATTCTAACAGATACAAAAAGTAGCGATAAATTTTAATTGAGACATCTAGAAATCTATCTACATTAACCAAATATTTTTTTGAGTAAATCTTTTAATAAAATTTATTCTTTGATCGACCAAAAAAAAAACTGAAAAAACCCTGAACGCATCGTTTCATTTAATTAAATATAAAAACTATAGACTATAAATATCGACCTTACACGTATTTTGTTTCAATTTCCGCGGAAATTGTATTTGATGTACATGCATATGTATTTTTACATCATCACGTTTCTAAACAGCATATACGATCAGCACGCACATCATACATCACATATACAACTCTGTCGCACTACCGTGTATATAAAACGAGCTAGCTCGTTTCCGAGAATTCTCCCCCCCCCCCCTGTTTCCTTTTTGTACACGGTCTCGTATTTTTCGAGGAAGTTTCTACTGACAGTTGGTACTGTCTAAATCGTTGATTAATTTAGCGATTTAGCTTTTCGCGATTCTCACTTGTGCGTTAATATCACGTGTTTATATTCACTGTATATTTAATGTCGCGTGTAATAGAAATCGACTAATTTCGAGTAATTCTCGTTGTAACAATTATATTTCATTCGAGTAGCACAAACTTGAATTTCCGGAATTGACGATCACGTGCGAAATCAAGAGTTGAGAAGTTTAGCGCGGGACGTTTGTGAAGCGTAAAGATTTCATCGCGATCGTGAGAGAGTTTTAAATTATTGAGAATAAATATCGCCTGCAAGTATATATGTAAATGTATGTAGTATCGGGAAAATGTTGAGAAAAATATCGGACGATTGTCGTATCGTGTACAATATAGGGTATCACGGCAATTTTATTAAAGTGAATTCTACGCGACCATGATTCCAAGTATTGTTAAACGTATTAATAAAATTATTGAGAATAAATATCGTCTGTAAGAAAATTTGCAGTATCGGAAAATGCTGAGAAAAGTATCGAACGACTGTCGCATTATGCGCAAACACAGATAATAATATATTACGTGAGTGTGCGACAATTTCATCGAATAAACTCCGCGTGACCGTAACTCCAAACATTGTTAAACAGATTAATTAAATTACTGAAAAATTAAGATTAATTAAATTACTATGGCAGAGGATAAATATCATCTCATAGTAAATATGTAGTACTCGAGAATATAGATGAGAAAAATATTAGACGAGACTATTGTGTACAATAAAAATCGCGTACAAATATACATTATGAATTTTTATGAACATTTACATTTTATATTAGGATTATAAAAAAAAAAAACATTTATAGTTATACATTATTCTCATTTATGTTTTTTTTTCCTATATACTTTCTTGACGTATTGTTCTCGATTCTCTTTCCATAAATATAAATATTTAAATAGACGCAAAAGCTATATAAATAATCTTATGAAAATTAATTCTCGTAGATATATAGCTGACGGAATAAAGAAATAAATTCGTTTCGATATTATAACTTTTACTTTTCGCGTTTATTTTGAGATTCTCTTCAACAATTATTTTTTCATACTGACAGAGACATCGTACATTCCCTCTACAACAAATCAGCAATAAAAATACCAATGATACATTCTCCCATTATCGAAAACAATATGTGTATTATTCTTTCAGATAACACAAGCTATTCAAAAGGAATTTATTTTTATGTCACCAATTTTGAGTCCCTTTTGAAATACATATACATTTTATAAAATGTATTCTATATGTATTTCAAAAGGGACTCAAAATTGACATAAAAATGAATTCTTTTCGAATAGCTTGTGTTATCTGGGCTGTCACGTATTTCTGGTAGTTTGATAAATACCAATTTTTTTATATTATACATTCTTTTTTTCGATAATTAAAAAAAGTTTTAAACATATCAATGTTGAATGCGACACTGATATTTTATATATATATATAAAAAATTTCGGTATTTTCTTTAATATACATCGATATTTTTTTCTATTAATATTTATGTAGACATACATATATAAAACGTCTTGATATATATCGGCAACAGTCAATCTAAACTGTTACCGACGAGATGTGTGGTTTAACGACACTCTCGTAGCCGCGGTCCGCTTCGATTTTAATTCTCGTATCCACACACACACACGTAAAGTATACGTACCACACATACATATATAGACACACCGTCTCGCCGGCCGGCTGGCAGAGGAGCCGTCGGAGAGATTGGACGTGCGCGCGCAACCGGTAAGATCAGCTACAAGGCAATCAGCGCGCACTGAGCATGCCTGTCTCCCCCCTTCCCCCCTCCCAATCCTCCGCTCGCGCTTCTTCCCCCACTCCTCCGACTTGCGGCGGCGGCGGCGGCGGCGCGCCGATGCCAGTCGGTCAATACTCCGGGCAACGCGGCGGTGAGAGCACGACGGTCGGTCTGTGCACACGCCGCTCGCGCTTCACGTCGTCGAGAAACATTTTCTCTCCGCGTCTCTTCGCGCGTCCTCTCTCTTTTTCTCCGTCTCACGCGCGCGATATAATCTCGTCGTCGTCAACCGAAGTTGTCTGTGGAGTTCCCGGTGCTAGTCTGTCCGTTTTCGGTCCGGCCGCCGGTAGTGGTGCGTTCTCACCCGTGTGTCACTCTGGACATAGCGGCTGACGCAAAAACGACGTATTAACGAGCACGTATATATATATATATATATATATATATATATATATATATATATATGTGCACACGCGGGAGTGCGTAACACAGTGCATACCTACGCACGCGTAGACGCGCACGTCTCCGCAAGGAGGAGCGCGCGAGGGGGCGGCGCGCGCGCGACCGCCGAATAGCGTCGTCGTCGTCGTTGTCGTCGTCGTCGTCGTCGTCGTTGTCGTCCTCGTTGTCCTTATCGGTTTGTTTGCTCTTATTCGCTCGTTAGTGTGCGGGGCACCTGCGTGTGAGAACGTTCGTTCGTACTTGGTTCACGAGATGTGAGAGAGTGCGCGAGACAGAGGACGACTCCCGTCTGTCGAGGGACAGAGCGCAGTGAAGGTCGTGAAGGACGACTGGTCCGTGAATTCGGAAGGATTTTTCAGTGATTCTCGCGCGATCGGTGGGTGCAAGCTTGCGAGCACGAGGAAAAGCAAGGGAGGAGGAGAAGGAGGAGGACGGTACATATCCCAAGTGACAAGACAAGCTATGCGTCTCGGTGCGTGATGGACAGGAGGCGAGCCTTCCCAGCCAGCAGCGGCGGTTTCTCGATCGGCAGACTCATGGATACGTGGATATTCTTCCTGTTCGTCGCCATTGCCGGTGAATACTTTTCTCGCTTCTTATATATTCATACGCACGTACGCTGTCTTTTATTTCTACCCGGGGAGATTAATTCCGCTGTGAGGTGGACCCCCCCCTCTCTCTCTTTCTCTCTCTCTTTCCTCTGTCCCTTTTCATGTTACGTGCACCTAACCGAGCATACTGAAAATTTGTTGACATACTTGGAGATTTTTTGACGTTTACGTATCTGATCAGGTAACGAGAAAATATAATGCAGGGAGAGAGAGAGAGAGGTTAAACACGTGTACGATGACGTAAGTATTAGCTTTGATAGGGACTTGATTTTTATTTCGCGTAGACACGCGTCTACGCAAGATTGTTGTAGCATTACTTACTTTCATACAAGAAGTCAGGTATCTTTACGTTTTTATATGTGTGGCACGGTTGTGTTTACGTAATGAATCACATCGAAACAAAGAGACAAAGAGAGAAAGAGCAAGAGATTTATTATAATATAATTTTAATAGTTATATAATTGCGGGTTGTATAAGACATTTGGACTCAAATATATTACCTACATTTATGCGTAATAAATTACGTTACATGTAAGATAGAGAAGTAAAGAGAGATGTTTATTATAATTTTTACAAGGTATATAAAAATATTTTAGAAAACATTTTTAAGTGAATACTTTTACGCGTGTCATTTCTCGGACATTTTAATCAATTTATTCCAATTAAATTAATATTATTAAAACCCGCATATATATGTATATAAGGGACATGATTTTCGAAACTTAACTTATTCTAATACATTTCTGTATTTTTCAAAGGATGAAATTTTATAATGTAGATATATTTTAACAAAAAATTTGATCAACAGTTTTTCACAATATGATTATCATAATTATATATAACGCAATTAACTGATGATAAAATGTCATCAAAGCATGATAGAAAAAGTAAGATTTTGTTGGAAAAATTGTAAAAATTTCGGGCACACATATTGCATAATCTAAGACTGTTTGCTTCGAATTTAATATTCCAATGAAAAGATCCATCATTCAAATACTATTTTTTTTCTACTATAATTTCTTAAAAACACTTGTGCAATATAATTATAATAAATTTACACTGATTACTCTTTCTCTTTCTTTCTTAAAACGTATAAAACTCTTAATTTGTCACTATTATAATTTTAAGTGACATTTTTTCACAATGATATCGACAAGTGTCGTTAATATTTAATGTTGCAGGAGAAAAGATACCTTTTTTAAAACGACATTTATGATCGCTGCCTTGGGCGTTACTTGTCTTTTAGCGTAGAAAGAGTCAACCTGTAAAATATCTATATTAGCACTTAACCTGTAATCCAAGCAAAACTCGCGTAATTCGAGCTGCAGCGCTAATAGTGTAATTTTAGATATTATCTGAATGACATAATAACAGATAATTATTGCTATACCCATCACTGCCATTTTATAGAAGATATTTACATGGAGAGGCACATTTTTAATGTAGTTGGGAATCGGATACGTCAGAGTTTCAGCTCAGCTGCCATTGTAAAAACGTATCTAATAATATATTTTTCTGTTATCCCAGCATTTTTACAATTCATCTGCTGCAGTCCGAATATATTTAAAAATATTACATAATTTGAAACATTATACCGGGAGCCAAGAGAATTGGATTTCTCTGAAAGTTTTTTTTTTCTTTTTTTTTTATGGAGGAGAATTTTTGTGAAGAGAAAGAAAGCACACATATGCGAGAAAATCTCTCTCTAATGTATTTTTTCTTTTTTTATTATTACATCACTGTTTACTTCCAATTCATTCGTCAAGCAAATAAAAGCAGTGGCTTTGCGCGCAACTTTTTATCCCATTGATGATTCAGATATCTTTTTGAAGTCTGTGTGCATGTGGGGGCGCCTAACACTAGGTCGTCCCACCCGTCGTGATTCGGCGATATGCACTTGCGTTTCGCTTTGTTCGCCGCGTCGATGCGCATTACATATGCAGCACGTGCGGCACGCACGAGTGCGTGTACCGCTAACGTCGTCCTGAAACGCGCGTTTCATTCAGGAGAACGACGGATAAGCGTTACGGGAGGGAGAGGAGAATTCTATTATCGATTCGTTATACTTTCGGATCATTGATCCGTGGGTTTCCGGAACTTTAAGAGATCACGGCCCATCTGATTACACAAGCGTTTGTAATCATTCGTTTTATGTGAACGTATTTTTTTTTTTCCTTTTTTAAGGCAAATACGATAATGAGTGTTTGCAGGCGCGCGTTATAGCGATACTATTATTGAGTACGATAATAAGGATTATGGAAATTAACTAAGGAGATACGGGCAATAAGAGGCGATATAAAAACGTTGCGTTGCGTTATCGAGGAAGCAAAGTAGTTGCAATCGATAAAATCGAATAATTATTCCGTAGAGATTTTTTTTTTTTTTTTATAATTACGCGCGCAGAGAACAAGGAGTTTCTTCTACTTTTAATATTTCTTTCCTTCCTAATGAGATAATATTGTAATTTGGATATTAATGAGTTTTCATATCTCATACGCTTTACTCACCATTGACAGACTCAGAACTGCCAATTATTGCGATACAATCAATTTTTATTGTATCAAGTTACAGTTTTATTATATATATATATATATATATATATATATATATATAAAGGAACGAATACATTGTACTCATACATTGATATCATCGGTCTTATGCTGCGATTTTGTATGCGAGAAAACTTCTCTTTTTGTCATCGATTCAGCTCATGCATAACTTATACAGCTGTCATCACGACAAGTAAGCGTGCAAATATTTCTGATATTATTCAAAACAGATAACGTAATAAAAGAGACTTGAAAAATTTTGTATCGCTTGATCTTGCGTGTATATAATACCATTTATGGGAGTAAACCTTTAAGTTGATGTTGTAGACTTTTAGTGTTTTTTTTTCTTTTTTTTATATATAAAACTTACGCAATCTCTCTTGAATTTTTTTTAGGAAATAATAAAATTATTTAAATTATAAAGTTTAATATTATGCAATCTCAAAAATATTATGTACTTTGTTGTTGGGTTAATATTTAAGATTCTGTAAATTTTTGTTTCGCGATTTAGACCATTTTGGATTTAAAAAGCGAAAAATTCGAGTTGTAATACACATCGAGTAAACGTATCACGTATTTGTATTCATTTTGAATATTATCGAATCAATGTTAATTTCATAACACTTTATACTTCTTTTTTTCTTTATAAAAATATATGTATTTTAGGAACTCATAAATTTTTAAAGGTTTTCCAGACGATAAATTTTAGATTTATCCTATCTCGAGCATAGAAGGTTTTAGCGCCGCGAAAGACGCGATGAGACGATGTTTTGCATAAAAAGATTGCACAAGCGGGATGCTCCCATATATTCTATGCAATTCTATACACTTTTTTAAAGATTGATATATAACATCATACGATATTTTTATTGTCTTTTTCTAGGCGAGAGAAAATTCTAAAGTCTAAGCGATTCAATATTAAAAGCATATTGAAAATTCAACGTATTTTGTATTTTAGTTTCAAATAGTCACGTATTACGTAATATTCTCGGGTACTAAAAATGTGAGTCTCACACATGTCAGATGTAACAAAGACATTGAACAGAAGAAATTCCAAGCCATTTTGTTTCCGATTACCGTGAAATTAATGGGTAATTTTCCTTCGTTAGGCTTCTTGACTTTTGTCTTATTTTTGTTCTTTATGGGTATTTAACTTTATCCATTACAGTGTCTCTCAATCTTATTTGACATTTTTAATGATTATTACATATTGACAATATATATTACATTGCATATATTTTATTATTATATTTCATATTTATTTTATCTTATATATATTTTATCATTATATATACAACGCAAAATATTATATTTTACACGTGCTTTAATTTTTCGTTATAATATCGTATATAAATTTGTTTTAATACATATTTACAATAACTTTTATCAATTATTTTGTGTGTGTTTTTAAAGAGATATAAATTTTTTGAATTATACTCTGAAACGTTCATACTTTTACATTCTGAAATATAAAACAAAAAACCGCGTATAAGTATTAACGTAACTTAACATTAATAAGGAATATCGTAAACTAAGGAAATATTTGCAAGACAATTTTATCAACTTTTGACGTTGGAAGATTTAAACACAGCAATACTTCACTTCTTAAAAAGAACTTGATACAAACTATAGAAGCACAGAAATCTTCTTCTATGATAATGAACATCCATAAAAGACAGGAACGGTATACTAATTTAAATTTATATCTTTGCTTACATTTTTTGTTAAAGAGAACAAAAATCTTCATATTATTTATTTTATTTAATATCCAAAGTTTTAAAGATTTAAGAATACAAAGTATATTATGTTAATGTAAAGTATGAAATTAGTATAAAGTAGATTAATTATCATAAGAGGTAGAATTGATCACGGCATTACATTAAAGCCGGCATTCACGGTTTAATGCACCAACGACGCGTGTATACACTGCGGGAAAAATGATGCTGCAGAGAGGGACGAAATCCCCCATAAAATTAAGTCTCGAATGGCTAGCGCCAGTCGTAGGGAATCGCAGCATGATGCCAGATGGCCTGGCATTCTCGGTGACGTGCAGAAGAGGAATCAGGGAAGCGCTCTTTGTCCAGCCACTCTCTTCTTTCCCTTATTTCTGTTCTGTTTATCCGACGATAGTCGAGACGATACCACATTTTTTGTTCCTCTTGGCAAATCGCAATCTTTTTATACCGTTTTTCTCTCTCTCTTTCTCTCTCTCCCCTTCGCTTTCTCTCATTTAAACCATAATCTCTATCCTCTTCTGCTTCCGTGCGATCTCTTCCTTTCGCATTTCTAGAATATCTGCTGTCGCGTTTGCTCGTGTACTTCAGAGAAAGAGAGAGAGAGAGAGAGAGAGAGATATATATATATACGAGAGGCAGAAAATCATCCATTCTCTGCACTTTTCTACGGGAAAAAGAAACCATCACGCGATTGTATTTTCTATACCTTTTCTATACCATTCGAAACGTTAGTAACGCAATGTGTAGAAAGATGTAACAATATGGACTTGCTCCATTATTGACTATTGATACTGAATTTTTTTTTTTTATTTAAAGAAACTAGACTGTTTTTTTTTTTTTTTTTTTTTTTTTTTTTTTTTGTGAAATTTCGAAATCGACGTGCTACCTATTTTACACATCACTAAATCACTTTTCGCGCGAAACCTTTGCTTTTATTTCTCAGAATACCGCGAGTACATAGGGGACATTTGGGACACGGCAGCTTTAGTAAAAGCTTTTAGGACCGAATTTAGTTAATACGTTTACTTTCGACCTTTAATTTTGGATAGTTTAAATTAATTCCTTTGTTCTCTGTGAAGTGCACGCGGTTTTCATAGTCAGCTACAGTGTATTCTGTTTTATTGCAGATTTCTGTATAATTAAGCTTGCTCTTTTTGAGTTTTAGTAACTGCGTTGGATTTGTTTGTGCTCATTTTTGCTGTAACTATTAAATCAGTAATTCAAAGGAGATTAGAACAAAAGGAAAACATATTTTTAGTTAGATATTTTAATTTAATTTTTAATCCAACTTTATTTTATTTTATTTGATTAACTGATATGCTTTTTATTAATCGTGTCACGCTTGTGCTAGACTGTATTAAACGAAATCGATGGTTCCAATCGAATCGTACATATATTATATTAAAATATAATAGATATATCCTTTCAAAAACTCTAGCCATTTATTTTCAATATAAATAGATATTTGCCGATTGACAAAATTGACAGCGATTCACCGTCTTCAGTTTCATGATAATTCGTGTAATAAAAATTGCCGATATTTTCCTTTACTTAGTAAAAAATTCTCTAAATTAAGTATAATAAGTTTTTGCAACATTTGCATTTACAGAATAATCGCAAACTGTACTATTTTGAATTAATTATGTGCCGATGAAATATAGAATAGTGGCATACGAAAAAATTGAATAATCTTGAAATTTGATTAAATTCGATAAAGAGATGAGACATAAAACTTCACTTTTCGAACATTTTCGAGATATCTTGGATTATGTTAGCTGCATGAAATGACTTTAATGAAAAATAATGTCAGTCTATATCTGAGTTTATTTCAAAATATCATCGGTGTATTATCAATATGATATTAGGATTTTAATTTAAAATGCGGATGTAGTGTTAAATTATTTCTTGTGTGATATCTTTAACTTTCATTGTTGGTTGCTTCTCATATTTGCACGCGATTTCCCAGGAGAAATATGAAAAGTTATTGAAAATCTCATTTCATTGAGTTTTAACAGTATTTTGTAATCCATGTAAAACCGTCACATTTACAATTAGTGTTATTGTGACATTACGCGAGATATTATTAAATACGGCGATTTAATACTCTTGATTTACATGATCACTCAATATTTATACGCAATATTTATAAATGCGTTCTGTTATGGCATGTAATTTTAACGAAAGGGAAAATTAATATTTTCGTAGGAGGGACGAATTTGCTGCTCCTCTTTTCTGTTTTATATTTTATAGTAAAGTTTCTCTTCGTAGTACGGTTGATAATTCAAAGGCATTATAGATGCAAGATGTTGATGGTTGTACATTTTTCATATGATTACCAATTTTGTACGGCTATACGCGTCTCTAAATATTCTCTAGTTTATGTGTTTTATCTAAATATTCCTGTACACAAAAGCGTGAAAAATGGAGGCAAACGCCGTTCTTTGGTCGAGGAAGTTAAAGTTAATACACACTTTGCACTTTTATATCAAATCCCTGGAATATACTCCCGTTTTGAACAAATCGAAAAATAATGTGACATAACTCGCGAGTACTTATACACAAGGAAGACAGGATGACGATGACAGTATCAGTAGATTGATCATAGCGTTTCCGTTCACGTTGACAGTTTCGATGAGCGATAGAGCTTTTGACGATACGTTCCGTCATCGGGAACGTCCGTTCATTTTACAACGTTACGTTTTTTCCGTTTTTTATAAAAAAACAAGAAAGAGAAAAACGTGTTCTAAGCGCGGATTGATTGAAACACGTTCGTAATATCCGGGCTGGCAAGCGCGATCATTTCTGGATTTCTTCGTTGCTTTTCTTTGTAGAATCCTTGCGTACGACAGTGAGAAGTAATTTAATCCTTTGGGGAAGCAGCTACCGACCCCTTGTTCCATGTCGGTTTAATTTCTCGTAGATGATGCCAGTTAACTCGCACGTATAATTCACCTCAGTTTTGAAAAAAGATATAAAAAAGCCAGGCAAAGTAGTATTACTTCAAAATCCGATAGTAATAGTGACACGAATAAAAAAAATGACAGATATTCTTATAAAAATAAGAATATCTATTGTACATAAAAATTACACTCAAAAAAATGATCTTGCAACTTCAAGAAAAATTTTCTAGGTGTAAAAAACTAACTGAAACAGATAAATTATTATTATACAAATACCGTGATACTGCATATATTTTGCACTTGATCAATTTAAATGGCAGAGACAGAATTTATAACTATTAGTGTAATTAGACGGAAAATTTTTCTGTGATGCCTACCTTTAAGGCTTATTATATTTGTGATTAATATTTGGCAATGGGATCTAAATTTTCTACAGGTATTGCTAGAATATTGCTGCTATAAATTCTATACGTGACAAACAGTATTCTAACAGATACAAAAAGTAGCGATAAATTTTAATTGAGACATCTAGAAATTTATCTACATTAGCAAAATATTTTTTTGAGTGTAGGAGATTGCAATTTTATATTCATTTTTTATATTTCTCTCCTTTTTCGAATTTTTATACTTTTTCATTTTCACTTTGTCACTTTTGAAACGGAGGTGCACATGTAATATACAAAGGTCTCTCAAAAGTTAATTCGCACATGTTAGCGCACATATAAAGGAGCGTAGGTGGATGTATACATGGAGCATAAAACCCCTGTGAACCTGGCACCCATTTTCAAAAATTGTTTTAGAAGTAGTTCCGTCGTTTAAAGCAAAGAAAATGGCGTTTAAAGATACGGGGGGGGGGGGGGAGGGGTCAACTTTACATTTTTTGCAACTTTGAGACGACACAACTTTTTTGTTATCAATTTTAGCGCTTTGGTTATTGAGGATAATTTTTAGAACTCTTTGAGGGCTATCAGAAATCTAATAAATTTTTCAAATTTTTGAAAATGGGGGGCCAACTTCACAGGGGTGAGCATAAATGCCTGCCGAAAGAAATACATTTCTGTCCGACATAATTTTTCCATTTCGGTTTAATTTCTCGTAGATGATGTCAGTTAACTCGCACGTAATACAATTCACCTCAGTCTTGAAAAAAAGATATAAAAAAGCCAGGCAAAGTAATATTACTTAAAAATCCGACAGTAAAAGTGACGCGAATAAAAAAAATGACAGATATTCTTATAAAAATAAGAGTATCTATTGTACATAAAAATTAGGAGGTTGCAATTTTATATTCATTTTTTTATATTTCTCTGCTTTTTCGAATTTTCATACTTTTTCATTTGTCAATTTTAAAACGGAGGTGCATTTGTAATACAAAGCTCTCAGAAAGAATGAGCCAAAAGTGTTAATTCGCACATGTTAGCGCACATACATATAAAGGAGCACAGGTGGATGTATATATGGTGCGTAAATGCCTGCCGAAAGAAATACATATCTGTCCGACATAATTTTTCCGATACGTTTTATCGGTCGTCTCATAACTGAGAAAAGTACCTCTTGGCCAACGTCCCTCGCAACTTTCCGCGGAGCGATAATTTCGCGAAATTTACGAGGTGAAACGCTATATTGGAATCGAGAAAAGGAATCGGATTTCACGTGCGATAGAAGTGCAACGCGATATTTTCGCGCTCGCTCGGAAGAGAAAGAGAGAGAGAGAGAACCGTCATTCAGGTTCCTTTTCATCACTGGAGGGCGGATAAGCGGCGGCTGCGTACAGCGTAATCGTCGATCGTAGTCGTATTTTATGTTGTCGCACCGAGGGAGCGATAAACCCCGAGAGTTGTTTGCGTGAGACGACGATGACGTCGTGTCGCGTCGCGTCGCGTCGCGTCGTGTCTTAATTCTTAATATCATTTTCCGCCAACGGGAAGTATCCATCGCGCTCCCGCGAGAAATGGCATTCTGCCTTATAATCTTTCGCTAATCTTTATTTTCTCCTATTAGGTCGCGAGAGATTAATTTCCATTCATACCATTTCTCACACATATATACGTGGATACGTATAACGAGTCAATTATATATATCGTTTTGCCGCGACGTGGCTATTTCTCGAGCTCGTGCGCGTCCATTATTAAGGCATTTTCTCCATTTTTGTCACGTTCATATCGTTGGCATCATAAATATCCACGACACAAGATGAAATGGTTTTATTCTTTCTTTTTTTTGTACGATATAAAATAAATCAGAAGTATTTGTGACTTTTGAGTGAATAGAGGGACTATTTTTATTTTAATGATACAAATTTAGTAATTATCATAAAATTTTTTAATATGAAGACATGAATACCTATATCAATTTTATCATTGAAAAATATAACAGTGATGTTACATAGGCAAATTTATTATAGGTAATTTCGCGATTCTATCCAATAAAATTATTTAAAAAGAAGTCTCATGAGAAAATCAATTATTAAAAATATAAAAACATAATGCGAAAATTTTATGATAATTACTAAATTTTTATCATTAAAATAAAAATATTTCCTGTATTCACTCAAGAGTCACAAATACTTCTGATTTATTTTAAAAAACGAAGCCTTTATCACAATTTTATTATACTTGATTTTCGTCTTATTTTATCATATAAAATCACTCTTTAAATTTTGTCCCACCTGTTGTCGAACATCCTGTATATACACACGATAAAGTTAATGATGTATCTAACAAGACAAATTATTAAGAATTTTGTCCTACGACACATATCAAGTTTAACCAGCGAATCAATCAAGTAGATTTTCAAAAGAGTACCGGTTAGGTTTGTGCATACTAATAATGCTTATTTAATGCATGTCGTTCAATTTATACTCCATCGATTATATCGGGATGATGTCTCTGTCATGCCCACGCTCATTATTCTATCAGAGACAACTGATACGGATGATTCCGCCATTCGTATATGTAAATGATGTTCAATAATGTAACAAACAAATCAATTAATTACGTTCCTATCTATATATGCAATGTATAAATAGCATTTCCAGAATTGTCACTTTTGATAGGCTAAATTAAGCGAAAGAAAGATCTCTCTAGATTTTTCATTTTTCAAACATTGGGTTATAAATCAAAGGTTACAGTTTAAAATTAATAATGGAGGCGAAAAATAATATTTGAGTACATATCTTGTCACGACGATTATATACACCGCATAAAAACGGAAATTATTAATATTCGATTTAAACACAGTAACAACAAAAAACAGGAAACCACATACAACCGAGAGAAAGAAAGAGAGAGAGAGAGAGAGAGAGAGAGAGAGAGAGAGAGAGAGAGAGAGAGAGAGAGAGAGAGAGAGCAATATTTGATAACAAAATTAATCCGATATACATAATAACAACGCATGGAATTGGAAATGTCGCAGATTGAGTAATATTTTATTTAAAGTTGCGTTGGTTAATCTTGCACGTATATCTGGCGATTAATTCGCTGCTTATTTTCGCGAATGTCAGAGTGTCGCGCTAACGTATGTTACGGTAATATACCTTGTCGATTATTTAATTATTCGTATACCGGGGAGTATTTCATACACGAATGGTGTGCGCGCGCATGATCCCGGAATTCTCATTACCCTCTCGTGACACAGGTACATTCATCAAGTGTCAAATAAAATTCACCGGGCTCTTCGTTACTTAAAGTTTAACAAAGATCTACTCTCGAAGCAACGACACTCTTATTTCACCCATGCACTTTTCTCTCCCTTTCTCCTCCCTTCTCCCTCCCTCTCTTCTTTTCTCACAAGTGTCAGGATGAATTAAGAATGAAGTTACGTGCAAACGCGTTGTTGCGTTGGTCGTCGTATCGATAAGGTCGTTTCATTTGTGTTACGAGACTGAGTTTATGGCGAGAGGGGAAGTTATTGTTCCGTCGGCGCCTTGTAATAATTTTGCGGAACTCTCAAGTTGCCAGAGAAGGAGATCGGGATTTAATCTATTTCAGCGCTTTAGGAGACCGGACGTGCGCGTGTTTCCGTCTATTAGTCGCGTTAAAGTCGAGGGCGCACGCAAGAAGTCTAAGACTCAAAAGCTAAGCCCTTAGCGAGCGACTGGAGCGCGAAAATAATTTCGAAATAGTTTCGAGTTAGTGTTACGCGAGACGAATTCTCGAGTAAACTTTCTTCGGTATAATTTGCGCCGTGAGTCTCGTGTCAGCGATATTCAACGACAGACGATGATAATTAAAATTTACCCGGCAGCACCATGTCAATTGAATCGGAGTCATTACCGGCAAGTTTCTTGAAAAATTTACTTTGAAAAAAACCTTGATCCCAATCACGTGTCAATTGGATCGGAGTCATTGCTGGGGCCTGTTTCTTGAAAAAAGAACCTTGATCCCAATCACGTGTCAGTTGAATCAGAATCATTGCTGACTGGTTTTTTTAAGAATTTACTTTGAAAATAAAACCTTGATCTTCACGTGTTGACGTATTTTATGTCACCTATGTTAATCGTTACTTTAGTCAAACTGTTGAATAGAAAAGGGAGGAAGGGTACAAACGCGCCTGGGCGTCCCCCGCGTGGCAGAAAAATATCAGAGTAGCTCGATCGACCGGCCGTTTACCCGACAAAACGTGTTCGCGGCAATTCTTAAGATTTCGAGGTGCGTGAGAGATGGGGTCGTCCTGGCAACCTGCTGGCGAAGAGAGAACCTTTTCCTCCCGTATGGTCTATCTACATCGACCGTTGTAACGAGGTGCGCGCGCGAGGGGAGGGTTGAGAGAACGAGAGAGGAGAGAGAAGGACAGGGTTATAAGTGGGGGAGCTCCGATTTCTGTTCGGATCGGAAATGTGGATTCTCCCCCCTCTCCCCTCTCATATGCGACGTGGAGGAGCAGGTGTTTCTTCGTTGAAGAGTATGCGCTTTGTGTGTGTCGTTCTTCTTTTTATCGCTACTATACCTGTCTGCCCAACGCACGACTGCCACACGACCTTATGCGAATTCCACCCTCTCTCTCTCTCTCTCTCTTTCTCTCCCCCTCTCTCTCTCTCTCTCCCCCTCTCTCGTCCGCTGCTCGTTGTCCTGATGGCTCCTTCGTTCCTGCTGCTGATGTCGCATCCGTGCGGTTGATATTGCCCCATCACGCGTCGAGGGAGTACGACTTTGTTTAAGTTTTTCCATCACGGTTAACGTACCTTGATACGCTCGTAACGATCAATTGCGTCATCAACAAAGTTTATGCGTCGCAGGGCAATCTGTAGGGTCGATCGGACTGAAATTTTCTTCAACGATCTATAACGCGTGGAATTGTTTTCCTTTCTTAGAAGAATAGATTATTGCGCTCTTTTTCGTATCAAGGATTGCTTCTTAAATCAGATATTTTTATTTTCAGTTACTGGACACTCAAAAAATGATCTTGCAAGTTCAAGAAAAATTTTCTAGGTGTAAAAGATTCACTGAAACAGATAAATTATTAGCAAATATTGTGATACTGCATATATTTTGCACTTAATCAATTTAAATGGCAGAGACAGAATTTATATCCGTACTATTAGTGTAATTTAGACGGAAAATTTTTCTGTAATGCCTATCTTTAAGGCCTATCGTCAAGGACAATTATATTTGTGATTAATATTTGGCAATGGGATCTAAATTTTCTAGAGGTATTGCTAGAATATTGCTGCTATAAATTCTATACGTGATAATCAATATTCTAACAGATACAAAAAAGTAGCGATAAATTTTAATTGAGACATCTAGAAATCTATCTACATTAGCAAAATATTTTTTTGAGTGAATCGATAAAAGAGAAAGAAAGATAAAGAAAAAAGAAAGAGAGAGATAGAAAAGTATAATTACAGTATTGATATTAATATTATATAAACATATATAATATTATTATGTTTTTATTACTCTGACACAACATAATATATATTTCAAGTTTTTTTTTACATTTTATGTCTTGGGTAAAAAACGTATATTAAATTTGTTTAGTTATATTTTTTTATTTATAACGTATAAATTATATATTTATATATTCTTGTTTCGAATAGAATTTGACAAAATTACTCACAAAATTTGCGTTCCTCTTCTCTCTTTATTTTCCTCTTTCCGTCAATCGGTCTCGATAAAATACCGCCTCCTCGTTTTTATCTACTGACGCGAGGCAGTTCTTTTATCTCCGATTTTATTCGTGTCCGGCCGAATAAAACTGGATGCATACTATACGTAGTGTCACCGTCACGTCACGTAACGTCAAATATTCTTATATAGGTCTCACGTAGATCAATACACACTGATCGTCACCAAACCGGACGACATTTAAAACCCCTATTGACGGTATAGTGTGTATCCAGCTTTATCCGGCTAAGAGAGATAAAGAGAGAAAGACAAAAAGACAGCAATGGGAGAGAGGACTGTAGAGAACCCTTTTGAATCAGCAATGAGAAAGCTTTCGGTTAGCTGAACGCGCTGATACCTGGCCGAATGTGTGGAATGAAAGTCGAATATAACAGCGGTTCGCCCTTTGCCTTTTCCGTTTTATTTGAAATCGATCTCTTCCACGGTCAGAGTGATATCCGATTCAACCAACGGTACGACTTTACCGTATCGGATCGCGGGACCACTTTAAATACGAGCTCTTCTGTCACATAAATGTCCCTACGATTTGTCGAGAATCTCGTAGGAATTATGGCGTGCAAATTATGGAATTTGTTTTGTTTTTTTTTTTTTTTTTTTTTTTTATTGGATCATGGAGATTGTTCGGATTTTAATATTCTCGTGAATCAACAAGTAAATTAAATTCTTGTCCAAAACAGATTCATCTCTCGACATTAATGAACGCATGAATGTCCCATTAAAAAGAATGATAAGCCTTTTCTTGCATTCAAACATATGTTGTTCAGCTGATGTAGAGAATTTTGCGATAAATGATATCGATTAAGCTTCTCGCTGTCGTTTTGCGCGACTGTTATATATATTATTCCTGTAGTTATCTAGAAATAATTATTCTCGGCGATATATCGCAGTGCATTTGTGGATTTGTGTTTGTTAATATTCCTTTCAAAAGGACAGTTTAACGCACCATAGTGTTCATATTTTCTATCTTGCTATGATTCCTATCGAATATTTCCATGCAGAGTATTAGCCGGTAGCAACCGTATTGGTAGATTTGTACGCATTGCGGACCCAGTTTTATCGCGGTCTGACCAGACGTATTAAAACCGCGCGCTTAATCGGGTTATAAAATATCGGGATCGATTTGCGGTATACATACGTGCCTGGCGCACGTTCGATTTAAGCTCTGCGTATTGCGTCACGCAAGGATGCATTTGAAACAATAAATTTATCATTCGTCACGCGTGCCTGTCGACATACTTTGGGGGCGAAAAAAATATGCCCGTTCTTGTCCGTACATACAGTTGTCGTGATAGAGTTTTGATTATTTTGCCCTCGCGAATGGAACAAATGAAACAAAAACAAGATATAGAGAAATGCGAGGGGGAAAAATCGATAGCGGGGATATATACGGTTTAGGTTTCAATATCATTCGGTATTTCGGGAACGATGCGGGACGCGATGCGAAGATAGGAACACGAGGAAATCCCAATTGCAAAAGTAAAAATCGAAAAAGCTTTTGATGGGAATACTACTAGCTGCAAAACTTGAAATGGGAAAGAATTTCTTGTTACGAAATATCCGGAGAATCTACAAAAAAATTATGCAAGATTTGAAAAGAATTCTTTGCGTTTGAAAATCTTCTTGAAGAAATCTTGTTGAAGACAACAAGAAGATATCTTCATATGCTTCTTTATTATCAGTAGAATTTTATTGCAAACTCACAATTAGTAGTATTGATACTTTGACATGGAGTAATAACGATATATATCATAAAAATTTGATGAATATAGTGTATTATTCAGTATTTATTTTGATGAGAGAATATAATAATATATTTATTAAAATAAAAATAACGAAATTAAAGGCTCTCAATATTACGGAATAATACACTATATTTAATATTACTCAATATTCAAATTTCAATACATATGTATATATTTATAAAATGAATAAATAGATAAATATATATATATAATGTTACTATACAACCATGGTGGAAAGTATTAGGCACCCTTAAATTTTCCACATTTCTTATTTTGTTAAAAGTATATGAATAGTAAAAAGATTAAAAAAATTTTTTTAAACTATCGATAGCACTTTAAAGCTGAAATTTCAAGCTTTAAAATGTTCTTTTTTTTAATTTTTCGTCTGCGATAATTTCTCGCTGTCATTTTGCGAGTATCGACATATTTGAAAAACACAGATTTAGTTTCAAAATTATGTATTTCGGTAAAAAAAATTGTAGGAAAGTTTAAAAAAAGCATTTTGTAGGTACACAATATTGTAGTTTATGGAACTTAACTTAAATTTTTCGAGAGAAATTTTTTTACCGAGCTGCAAAGTGTCAAAAATGCAATAAAATTTTAAGAAACAAAACAATGTTCTTTTTTAAAGCACAGAACAAGGAAAATACAAAAATTTTAAAAATTACCTATAGCAACTTTAATGCGTTATCAGTACATTAAAAATTTTTGTATTTTCCTTGTTCTATGCTTTAAAAAAGAACATTGTTTTGTTTCTTAAAATTTTATTGCATTTTTGACACTTTGCAGCTCGGTAAAAAAATTTCTTTCGAAAAATTTAAGTCAAGTTCTATAAACTAAAACATTTTGCCTACAAAATGCTTTTTTTTAATTTTCCTACAATTTTTTTGGCCGAGATATATAATTTTGAAGCTAAATCTGTGTTTCTCAAACACGTTGTCGATACTCGGCGAAAAATCATCGCAAACGAAAAATTAAAAAAACATTTTAAAGCTTAAAATTTCAGTTTTAAAGTGCTATCGATAGTTTAAAAAATTTTTTAAATCTTTCTAATATTTATATACTATTAACAAAATAAGAAATATGGAAAATTTAAGGGTGCCTAATAGTTTCAACCATGGCTTGTGTATATATATATATATATATATATATATATATATATATATATATATATATATATATACATATATAGTATTGACGTACTTAATTTACCAATATCACTTACATGTATAGCGTTAAAATGATAACAGCAGTCCAAGACTTGGCGTACTAGTTTACAGCATTCTTACACAACTGAGGTCTTGTAACATTGGTAGAGTATTATTATGCACCAGTATATTGATGCCGTATTGTATTTCAGCGTCGAAACGATACGTACGACTTAGCAAGGAGATGCGGTGATTCTGGAATATTCTCCGTGTGTACGTGTGTGCGTTGGATCTACACATACATCCTATTTTATTAAAGGAACAATGCGCACTTGGTGACGCGAGTCGCGAGACGTAACGTAACGGAAATGCGAGAGAGAACGGAAAAAGCATTGATTGTTAACTAGTTGGAAATAGAAAAAAAGATAGGGGAAGCGTGCGAATGACGGGGAACGGAGAACGCGATAGGGCGAATTCCAATTTTAGTTTCCAATTCCGGCGTGCCGTGCGTTTCAAGCCGCGCTCGCGATTCTCAACTGCAACGAAAGAATGCATCGTGTTCGCGTTTGCGACGCGACGGCTGTGAAATTGCACGACGTTACTTTCGTCGTCGTGGAAGCTCGCGGAAGAGCGCCACCACGTACTCTTTCCTCTCGTCACAGATCGCGTCGCGTCGCGTGGGCGCCCCACATTTCGCCCCTTCCTATGGGAGGGTAGAATCACCGGTGGTGATGATTCAGTAACAACGATACGTCGAACCGATCGGTAGTTTGCTCGTATCGCGTTCGATTCGTTCGGTTTAATTTCGTGGAACGATTGGCCCCAAAAGCGAAAAGAGATTGTCGCGCTATCACTGTTCGATAACCCTACGCTCGATGTAAAGACTGACGATTCTCTGGAATTTCTGGAACTAGGTTACGATAGGGACGCGCGTATTTTTCCATTTAAAAGTCCAGTCTACTCTAGCAGTATGAAAAAGTTGATCATTTTTATGATTTTTTTTAAAGAATTAGAAATTCTTAGCGGTTTACATATTTTTCTATTGTATTTTTTTTTTTTTTTTTTTCGTTCAACCTTGTACCTTTGCGCGTAACGTGTTTGAAAATGCATAGTTCAACGGTGTGACATGCTACTTCTCGTATAACTGTTTGAAAAATGAATAAACTCTCAACTCTAAACTCTATTGAATCTAATTTCATTAGAAAAAATTGAAAAATAAAGTAGCGTCAGTTTAAAATTAGATATTTCAATTTTGCTAAAGTTTATTTATTTCTTGAAGGTCAGAAAACTATTTATTATTAATTTTTTTAATTCAATTTAGATTTAGTGTATCCTCAAAAAAACTCTTTTATTGATCGAAAAATTTAAGTTATTTTATTTTTTAAGATATCCGTCACACCAACTTTGAAAAACAGTATTTTGAGAAAAACATGTTTAAAGTTTTGCAGACCCATTTAACCTGTGCGCTATCAAAAGTCTTTTGAGTCAATTTTGTAAATTTTTCAGTTTTAAATTTGAAAAAAATTCTTTAGACATTTTCAGAAATGTAAACAAATGGATTTTTTAACTCTTTAAAGTAGATTGGGCCCTTAAGATCCGGATGTACCGGATCCGGATATCGCGTCGCATTGCGTTGTCCCAACATTTTTTTCGGAATATTTAATTTTGATATTTGCATTTTATATTTACTCTACTAGGCGCATTGCGGGTTTTTATGAAAGAAAAAAAAATCTGACTAAGAATAAGATATGAAAGAGTCGGTAATGCAAGTAATTTCGTGCCAAGTCTCTCGCTGTCGCAGACGTAATTATACTGGCGCAATTTCACCGTCGGTTTATCCGCTTTATTCCAATGGGAATTTTGTTTTATCGTCGTGTACTGCTATCCTTCTTTCACGATCTATAATTTTGAAATACATGTCTTAGTTTCCTATGTCTGAAGTATATCTTGCGGGAATAACGCGCGCGAGAAGAAGAAAATCTTTCCGAGAATTACATATTATTATAATAGCGACATTAAGTCTCTTTATGCATCGGACACAAAATTTAAATATAAATAATACTAGTTTTTTAATTATATTACATTGTATTGTTTGCGTTAAATTCGGTATTAATTGTATCCATATATTTTTTGATCCTTTGTATATTTTCTTTACAGTGACACTTGAAAAGGACCACAACCATATGGTCAAAACTTCGTGTTAATAAATTAAATGATTTTGGCTAGTTAGGTCGTTTTAATTAACCCGTTGTTTAAATATAAATAATATTTATTTATACATATTTATTTAGATTTAGTAAGAATATTAAAAATATTTATTTCCAATATTAATATCAAATTAATTATATTTTTATTCCTCAAACTGAACACGTTTTTTTGGCACCGTAATCCTGAACACGTGGGTAACTAGAGTCCGAGTTAATTTTTGTACTTTAAAATTACTTAAAAAATTCTAAAAAAATTCACACATCTTCTTTCAAGTTTAAACTAAAAGTTTATGAAGTAGAATTAAAGAAAAAATATTCTTAAATATTATGTTTTTGTTATTTGTCAGATCAAGATTTGGAAACATAGATGTTTTATATAAAAATGGCACGGAAGACCCACGTGTTCAGTTTGAGGGTTAATCATATTTATTTATATTAACAAATAATATTTATTTTCTTTAAGAGACGTGATAAGTTAATGTCATATATTAGTTATACATTTAATCGATTTTTGAGAAATACAAAATAATGTAATGATAAAGCGACAATTTGTCTTGCCCATCTGCTATTTATTACGCGATGGATAATCTCGCGTTCGGACAAAGAGAGCTCATTCTGAAACTCGCAGTTCTCCATCGATCGCACTAAAACGTCGCGAATCCTATATTTAACGCGGCATTCCGTTTCTCCCCCCGCGAAGTAGAATCGTAGGGAATATATACGTCGGGAATAAAATTCTTGTCTGCCGGCGACTTATCTCCAGTTCTTATCGAAAGCAGTCTAAAGAGATCTATATATCTCGCATCGTACACTTCTCGACAACGCTTCTTGGCTCCCGAAGTATCGGCAGAGAGATATAGACGAAAAATGCGAGGAAATGTGAGAAAGAGTGCGAGTACTTTATTGTTTTAAGCGAACGTTTTTCTACTTGTAATTAATGAAACGTTTTAAAGACGAAATTTATCAAGCAGATTGTCATTGTTTTTATTAATATCGAACGTAATGTTAGATATTTATTAGCATGTTGAGCAACTTACTTTTTATCAAAATTTTAGTTTTTATTCACTCATTATTTAATTCTATTATTCATCATTTTATGTCGTATTTTATCTTAATGACAAATTTTATATTTATAATCGCGAGAACGATTCCGACACATTTTGTGCATCGAAAGATAGAGAGAGAGAGAGATTGCTTTTATCGATAATAAATATTGATTCCATCTGATTGCAAATGAATCTGGCTCGTTTCGATTAGTGGCTATTATCGAGAGCATAAGTTTCGTTCTAAACAGTATCTCGAAATTTCGAACGACGACAACCGTCGTTAAATCCTGGGCGGTCCACGTGTGGGACTTTGAACCCTCGCTGTCGTTTCAATCAGAATACGATCTAGAATGGGCGGGTGAATAGGAGTATCTCGACAAGCACCCAATGAAATTCGGGAGAATACTTCGTTCGAGCTGCAAATAGCGGTTGAAATAAACATGAAGCGAATCCGTAATTTTTGCGAGCTCATTTAAATATGAAATAGTTGCCAATCTTGTTTCGATGATTCGTATAACAAATGTCAATTTTTTTTCTTATATGATTTGAAAGAAAGAATCAAAAACCGATATCAGTAAAAAAAGTCGGGCTAATTTTTTTCTATTTACGGACTAGAAGAAAATAAAAATATCAGAGATGTGATACATTAGAAGCTTATATAGAAACGAGAATTAAGTTCAATCTATCGGAGCAAAATCACACATATATTTATATACAGGGTGTTTCAGACCATCCGTTCACCCCTTTTATTTTCAAAAAGATGATGCTAAGAAGTTGGAAAAGACATATTTATCATCAAAGCCTATCTGAAGTTTCTGATGGTGGGGTACTTTCAGTTTTGGGAATCCCCCGGAAATACCGGAAACGGGGGGGGAGAGAGCAAGGGGCAACTAAAAAATTTTAAATTGCAACATGGGGCAACTTGGGTATCGTTGGATGGGGCTTTTAAAAAGAAACAACTTTTGTTTAAAAAAAATTTGATTTCTTTTATTGTTTCCAAGAAATGAACAAAAAACGTTTGCAATTATTGTGACGCTCGGAAATGATCCAAAACTAATTACAATACAAATGTTCAAAATGCCTGCCACCTTGATGGAGACACCTTTCTATCCTTCGTCTCATGCTGTCAATCGGCATCAAGACTTCTGCAGAAGTAAAAGCTGATTAATTGTGCGCTTTGCGTAATTAATGAGAAATGCGCCAAACAACTGTCTTGTTGAAATCACATGTGACAAATCATCCGTATTTATGTTTGGTCCGTGGTCTGTATCACGAGTTTGACGTGATCATGTTTATGTTTGGCTCGTAATCCGTAACCAAAATATCGATATTTTAAGATAATTTAGAAATTTGAGCGTTACAATCATTGCAAGCGTTTTTAAAATCATTTCTCTCTAATGCTACATGATATCAAATTTTTTTTCAAACAAAAATTTCTTTTTAAAAATATCCAACAATACCCATGTTGGGTCCCAAAACTGAAAGTACCGCTATCAGAAACTTCAGATTGGCTTTCATGGTAAATGTAAATATGTCTTCCCAACTTCTTAGCATCACCCTTTTCAAAATAAGAGGGGTGAACGAGTGGTCTGAAACACCCGTGTATATTTGTAACTCGCGTTACAATTTGAATTAAATAAATTGATCGATTATTTTGATAATCCCTGGATTACGGGCAAGTAATTCTTTCGGAGGATCTCGCACGGAATGCAGGCGGAAATACATATTTTACCCTCGGTGTAATTCGAGCAAGTAAAATATTTTGCGCAGCGTGCGCGATCTCTGGTGCAGGAACGCGTAGCGTGCAACACACATCGGGCGGGATGAAAACAACACGAGAGAGATCCAGAGCGAAATGACATTACGAGTGTACGGGAGCACGACGAGAAAATTCGTGCTTGGTTTTCAAAACAAAAAAAAAAGGAGAAAAAAGAAAGGAAAAAAAAAAATCCCGAATATCACGGTTGCGTGTACGTTGGTAATATCGCGACGTAATGCTGTCGCTGCCGGCTGTAACTTGGTCTAGCGGTATCCGCGAGACCCCTTCGGCCATTGCAGCGGTTTCGGACGTGCTCCAAATGGTCGGTTCCCACGAGTATAAGTGCGCTGTGTACCGCGCTTGTTGCCCAATAAATATCTGTCGATCGGGTATAAACTTGGACGTTCTCCGAGTACGACGTTAGGTGGAAATTGGAGCTTCCGGTTCTGCGGTCGCGGTAGAAACGCTCGAAGGAACGGACGTTTTGACTCCGTTTTACGCGAGAAAGAACGAGGTCTCTCTCTCTCTCTCTCTCTCTCTCTCTCTCTCTCTCTCTCTCTCTCTCGCAAAAACTCGCGTAAACGTCCGCCGATCAATATATATGTCGCGCTCATATATATGATATACGTGCATATGTGTATGTATGTATGCGGGTTTGTAGCGAGGTGAATCAACTGGCGCGATTTTATCGCGAAACAGACGTTCGTTTGTCAAAATCGAGCTGTAGAAGAGAAACGCGAGAATATCCCGCTGGACTCTCGAACGCCGCCGGTGGTTGCGTTTCTGTTACGGTTCTTGCGTTTGGTTACGAAAATGACGGCTCGTGTGAACAAAAGCGCGAGCAATGCGCGGGCAAACGCTCTTATCGGTAGCTATCGAAAGCAAAAGCGTGTTCGCTTTAAAGTAAAAATATGAAACGAAAAATAACATCCGACGTTTTGTACGAATAATATTTTTGCTTTTCATCGCGTGCGCGCGTTTGTTTCATAGGTATCTCAAAAATATTTGATTACACGTAAAATTCCACGCGTCGCTCAAGGCTCTAATTTGATTAACCCTTTGCGGTGCTATGTTGAAATTCGACATAGTGTTCTGTGCATAGCAATATTTCTATTGGATGTCTATTCAAATATTCGGCATGATGGTTATATGCAGGTACAGATGCAAATTGTAACTGACAGCTACTTCTTTAGGAAGAATCTCTGTCAAAATTTCTCAAATAACATATAACTCGATTATCAAGTCTACATCGAGATTAATCCTCAATTTGAACACGTTTTGGCACAAGTGGATCATCAGTGTATTTCCAACGCATATATTAATACGTAAAAGTAATTTTAAAAAAATCTGAAAAATTTACATACCTTCTAAATAAAGACTAAAATAATAAATTTGAAAAATAATTGTTTAACCCTCAAACTGAGCATGTTTTTTTGGGACCGTATCCTGAACGCGTGGGTAACTGGAGTCCGGGTTAATTTTTGCACTTTAAAATTACTTTAGAAATTCTAAAAAAATTTACACATCTTCTTTCAAGTTTAAACTAAAAGTTTATGTAGTAGAATTAAAGAAAAAAATATTCTTAAATATTATATTTTTGTTATTTGTCAGATCAAGATTTGGAAACAGATGTTTTATATAAAAATGGCACGAAAGATCCACGTGTTCAGTTTGAGGGTTAATCATATTTATTTATATTAATAAATAATATTTATTTTTTTAAGAGAAGACAATATTTAAAAAAAAATTTAATTACTTACGCTTTCTTATTTAATATATATAAAGCGAACACGTGGGTCATTTGTATCCGCTTCAAATTTAGATTCGCCAGAACTTTGCACTGAATGAACTGTTTAAATTGTCCTTTCAGTTATAAGTCCCTTTTGACACAAATTTTTTTTTGGATAAGTTTCCAACCTCGAGATTTTATTAATATTTTTTTAAAACAATGGATTAAAAATGGCACGGACACGAAAGACCCACGTGTTCAGTTTGAGGGTTAAATATATTGTTTTACGATCATTTATTTACGAGAAATTAACTTTGTTAGAAAAGTGGCTCGCTTATTCGGATTAAAAGGACGAGGATAAAAGGCATAATATGTACTGCGAAAGCCGATAGCTAGCTGATAACGCATTCTGTATAGCGTTTTGACGTAAAGCAACACGCGGATCAAAGTAATATCCCCGGGGGTTGCGAAGGGCTACGAAAACGCCGTGTCGACAACAGCGTGGCACTTGCGGTTCGTAGCATATACCGTCCGACCTGTACGTACACCTGTATATATATATATATATATATATATATATATATATATATATATATATATATATATATGTACGAGCCCTCAGTAACTCAGTTAACTGCCACACTGGGTTCACCGGTGATACGAATTACACTCCCGCCATACGGGCGGACTCGCATAGACGTGCACGGCGTGTGTATTACCTCGTTACCGCATTTGCCCTAAAGTTACACGGCAAATCCCGACGGCGAGACACGCGTCCCTCTCGGTTTGATTTTGTCTCGCTTGATTTAATCTCGCTTGCTTATTAACAACAATAACGCTCGCTTTTGATTGACACCGATAAAGGTATCGGTAATCAGCGTGGATTTAGGCGTGAAAACGCGACGATCGGAGTACTCGTGACCCTTCAACCGAGGACGAGAGGTAAAAAACGTAATGTTATTGCTACTCGTGTTCTCTGACCGTTTAAATGGTAAAAAATTTCCAAGAAGTCGGCAACTTGTAAACTAGGTACTAAGAGAGATCTTATAAGAGCAGTTTCTGTGAGTTAAAATTTTAGTTACTTTTATATATACTTTAAATAAGGCAGTTCTCTCTCTCTCTCTCTCTCTCTCTCTTTCGTATTTCTTTCTCCACAGAATTTAACGATACTTGAAAATTTAAATGTATCTACATAATTGTGAATTATAACATTACGTGTGTATATGTGTCTTTGTGCGTATCAATAGTTGTGTCTAAAAATTTTTTATAAAAATTGATATATTATTTATTATTTATTTATTCTTAATTCTTGCCTTTCGGCTTAGGATGGCTTCCAGCTTACATGTTTCACGTATTTGCATATAATCATTTCATATCTTGAATTTTATAAACCATATAAATACGCTTACTAATTCTATCAAATATAAACCAAAAATATATCTTATAAAATATAATAAACAAAACTGAAATTAACAAAATAACTCCATAAAATATAGAAAATATAATAAATATAATACATATATATATATATATACATACATGTGTATATATATATAAACATAAACATCTAAATATAAATATAAATATCTATATACACAAACATATACATATATAAACTATATAATATTCTTTGAAACCTGCCAATCTATTTTTATCCAGAATTTTAAGTTAAAATCAAATTCCAAATTTAAATCAGAAATTGCAATTAAACTTAAATTAAACAAACTTAAAATTAAAACTTAAAACTTAAAATCAAAATTAGAATTAAAATTAACATTAATATCACATTTAAAATTAAAATTAAAATTCGAAAATCCAATCCTTCAAATCAAATTAACTTACTTAAAATTTAAAATTTAAACCTTCAAAATTTCAAATTTAAAATTCAAATTAAAATAAATTAATATAATATTAGCGATAAAATTTTGTTATGAAATGTCACATTAATAATGTTGCTTGATTCTCTCCTCTCTCTTAAAAACAATGCCTGACATGAAAAAAAATTCTCATTTTGTAATAAAATCAAAATAATTTCCATCCATAATTTATTATACCTGTGCATCGAAAATTGCCAAATCGTTGATAAATATTTTACGATTCTTATCGATCCGTAACACTTGCTGAAATATGTATATATGTACGCTTAATTAAATTGACACAGATGCCGAAAAGAAAAAAAAAGTAAAGACTAGTTCGCAGTTATATTCTTATACTATAGTTATTCTCGTTTGTATCGAGCGAGACATTTCAGGTCACACTTGACAGTTTTCTATTAAACTAAAATGGAAAGGGAACTGGGCATGCGAGGCATTTTTTATGTCGCTTTGTATCACGCATAAAGCGCCATGTGTGTGGTTGTGGTGGCGAGAGTCGCTTTTCGGTGTCGCACTTTATTGTACACTTTGCACAGCCGAGGATTGCAAACTAATGGGTGCCTTACGGCGACGAGAGCCGCGCGATTGTTTGGCCCAAGTTAACACGAGAATATTTCATCTCTCCTCTTGGTCCACGCTGGAGAAACGCGACAAGTCTCGCACGCGATGCTCCCTCCTTTATGCAAGCTTTGCGTAAGGCATTAATGCAAACGCAAATTTCATCACAAGATTTAATGAACATTTTAATTGTTATCGAGTATCGCGCAAAAAAACTTGCTTTCTCGCCTGTGATTAATTTGAAAGTTGAGATTTTTTTCTTTTCAGCCAATCTTATCTCTTCCTTTAGATTTCATTTCATTCTTCTCTTCAAATTAATTTTTCCAAATTGTTATGTATATTGTACAACATTTCGAATTGATAAAATTTTAAAATGTTTCAAATCATTAATTGGCCTTCTCGCAAAATTTTCAAGATAAACTTGATTTGATCGTTTAAGGGGCAGACAAGCGAGTTTGAGGAAGAATTACAATTTTATAATCTCAGTCACGATTGAATCGTGTAATAAAGCTTTTTACTTATTATCGCGATGTCGACGGCAGGAAAGGAGGAGGGTTCAATATACTACTTTGACCATTTAAGGGGCAGACAAACGAGTTTGAGGAAGAATTACAATTTCATAATCTCAGTCGTGATTGAATCATGTAATAAAGCTTTTTACTTATATCATCGTAATGTCGACGGCAGAGCGAAAAGGAGGATTCAATATAGGTACTGCTTACATGTCACATTTAAATGTCATTCAAATTTGAACGGTCACAGAAAAATTTTTACTATATATACAAATTAAGAATACATTTTATTTCGCATTATAAAAAAATTGTAAATTGGAAATATAATTAATAAACATATTAAAATGACAATACATATTATTGTAAAAAATTGCTGTCAGTAATTTATTTATTATTATAATTTATTTGTTATTATTGTCCTTTCGTAAAATATACATAATATTATTGAATAAAAGTATTGATTCCTCTTATAATGTTAATATGTTTCACGAATATGTAAATATTCTATTGTACTTTCTATTGCAATATTTTCTTTTGTGTAGATTACATGACGCATTCTCGTTTCATGATACAAAGATTATGATGTAGGGTAAACTAGGATATGATAGCCATACGGAAAAGATAGCTATAGGCTGTAATTTTTTCAATAATCGCTCCATAGTGCGCTTTTTTAGTCATTATCAAAGGTAATCGATATTTACAGTAGTTTATGTGCATATATTATTCGAAATAACGATATTGTGAATCTTGTATCATATATTTACTTTTGACTACCTGCAAAGTTTTTCATTTGTCCGCTAAAAACTGTTATAACGTCGAATAAATGACAGTTAAGCTATCGTAATCGACGTTAGACATATTATAAAGATATGTAAATTGTTATATGACCAATAATTTTTATTTTCGTTTTCACTATTTTTTTTATAAATACTATGGCCATCTTTCCGTCACTATGGTCATCTTTTCCTTAAAAGTTGGGTAAGATGGCCAATGCTCACGTTATAGTATTTTGATAATATAAAATTTCTATTAAATATTTTGCTTTTAATTTCGATAATATTACGTAATTTAAGCTTCAGGGAAGATATATAATATGCCAAACACTATAGAAAAATAAAGTATGTTTCTTGCATTTTAAAAAACTATGGCCATCTTACCTGAGTTTACCCTACTTTCTATTACAATATTTTTTTTTTGTAGATTATATGACGCATTCTCGTTTCGCGGTACAAAGATTATGATATAATTAAAACGCTGCCGCTATGAAAGATCAATCTAAGGGATTTTATATAATATTGCGCGACAACACATTTATAAAGGTTCGTCGATTGCCTCGTTACCGCGTTTCCAAAGTTACTTTCACGATACGAATATATGGGCTGCCGACTTGAATTCATCGCGTGAATCCAATGGCCAGTTTAATTAACGGCTACTGTCGGCGCGGTTTCGTTCTCGAATTTCCAGATGCCGTTAGTCCTTGTGAATCGCCACATGAACTAAAGTTCTCAATCCTTGTCCAAGTCGTAAGTGGACTTTTCCGATAAATTATCCGTATATAAATCTCTATCGAGATAGAGATCGCAATTATAGGAAATAAAACAGTGCAAATGTAATGAAAATGCCGTCGCGATTGTGATCTCGATGATAATGAAATAATAAAATACTGACCGAGGTGTAATTGTATAAAGTCCTGCGAGAGAGAGTGAGTGTGAGAGAGAGAGAGAGAGAGAGAGAGAGAGAGAGAGAGAGAGAGAGAGAGAGAGAGAGAGAGAGAGAGAGAGAGAGGTAAGTGAGTTAATGAAGATCGTTAAGTAAATGGAACAACGTAATGATTTTCCAATGATAAATGGTGCTTCTCGCGAGAATAATGACCGAAAAACTTGTCAGGATCCGCAAATGGGAAACATTTTATACCGGAACGCGGGAAAAGTACACGTTCATGAAACTCGCGTAAATGTTGCTTCTTTTTCATTCTCCGCATATTTCTGTCTGGCAAGAGGTGTTGCTTACTTCCGGCAAAGATTTTTTTACCAAAAAAAAGAAAAAAAAAGTTTCCAGAAGTTTGTATAAGTAATACCTACACGTCGCACAAAGTTCTAGCTATATAAATAGGAATAAATATTCTTTTATGTTTAATCTCATATAGATTTTTTACAACGTTGAATATTACCTGCAGAAATGCATTTTTACATTACTAGAAAAAGATTGAAATCTTTGAGGATTATAAAAGAAAATGGCTTAAATTTTCATACTTAAAATCTTTAATTTTTAAGAATAATTGCAGAGCTTATGAAAAATGAAACGTAATCTATATTTTTAATCGTTTTTAATGATTTAAGAAGAGAAAAGAAATTTTCTGATTGAAAGTAAGAACAAAAAAAGAATAGAAAGAAATAAAATTGAAAGAAAGAAGATGGAAAATATACGGGTCACGTTTTATTTTTTATTTTAAGTTCTTTAATGCGTTTTTTAGTTACTTTTTTATGCGACACGTTTTTGTGTCGCAAACACGATATTGTATTTGTCGCATGCATGGTTATCATATATTATGACACTATCTATAGCACGAAAATCGAATATCGGAATATTGAAACAACATCATAACATTACTGACAAGAAATCAAATGGAATTTAGATATTATATTGGCAATTTTTCCCGAGAAAATGGAATAATGCTGCTATTTTCTGACTGATTTACCTTCCGACTTTATAAAAAAAAAAAAAAAAGTAAGATGTAAGTCAGAAATATTTACTTGTACTACTGACGTTATTACGTATGCTAGTAAATCTTATTATTCAGACGTTCTCAACAGCTTTTATATTTTAGCGGAAAATCGTAAATGTACGTATGACAGTTAAAGAGGATATACTATACTTGTATCTTTCAATGAGATAATTATTTCGAATTAAAATACGTCATATTTTGACGGATCAAGATAATATTTGGTTCTTTTTTTTTTTATATTTGAAGTCATTTTGTTTAACTCTTTGTTACATCCCTCTAAACACAATCTTATCATTAAATTGACAATATCTTTTTCTTTGGGTATTTTCGTCAATTAGATTAACGTAATGCGAGCATCAGAGAATGATAGAATCGGGCGATATTTCCTTTTGCACAATTTTAGGTAAGATTCTCGTCGCAAAGGATGCGTGGCATGTATTTTCTTGCGACAAGCTAAATTACAAAAGGAAGGGAAGACATCGGTGTGGCAGTAGCAAAGTAATGGTTGCCATGATGACGGGAGATGGTCTCTCGAGGTCTTTCATATGAATCGAGGCGAAAGCAGCTGGTTGTCTGCGTCGGTGTTTCAAACGATAAGAGTGTACAAGAAGATGCACTCTCGATTTTATTTATTTTTTTTTTTTTTTTTTTAGAGAGGAGAAAAAAAATTTGTGTTATAAAACGTAGCGTACGTTTTTTAATTAAAAGCAGGACAATTTTCAAAACAATTAATCCATCATTGCGGAATAAAAGTACTTTAATAGAGATTTTACACTCGGTGTTTTTTTTTTTTTTATTATTAATAAAATATAGTATTTTGAAAAAAAAATACTCGCATTGTTTTAATTTTTTCGACATATTTTTTCACATTTTTACTATTATTAAAGAGTACCGAAATGTCATTTACGGTCAGCTTTCTCCATCCATTTAATTTACGAATATAAACATTTTATAAACTAAAAATTAATTATTAATGCTTCCATTTTTTTATTTTATTTTTTGAGAACAATTTTAATGACTCAATGACATTTTTGTGATTAAAATGATACAAACTCGGATCAACATAATTCGGATGACAAAAATGTTTATTATGCATCTAACTGAAAATTATTTGACTCATGTCGTGTTTGATATAATTTGTGGCAAAAGTTTTATCAATTTATTAAAATTATTCGAAAAAAGACAAATTAAAAATATTTGAAAAATAATGAAAAACTATTTATAAAAAATAATGAAAAAATACCTTTTTTTTCGATATCAAGAATCTATTATTTTTTTTTGGACTTCTTTAATCACAAACAATTATGAAGGAAGCAGACTAGTAATAAATACGTGAGATATAACGCGACAGTTTCGTGCTGTTTATATATTTGTAATAACTGGTGCGTGTATAAGCGAAATATTTTCTACGAAAATTTATTACGGTGGTCACGCACAAATAAACACTCACACGTACGAACATTTACTTGAGATGAGCGTCGCAACGTTATTCCACTGTTAGTCGGGGGTGGAAACGAGTGGTTGGCGCGGATACGAGAGAAATTCGCGGAAGTGCCGGCGCCAACCTACTCAGACTCTCTCTTCGCTCTGTTTCCCTTTATCTTTCTCGCACCCTCTCGTCTCAAGTTTCTCCCGCGAAGGTCCTCTCCGCGATGTCGCGATTATAAAGGTCGTCTCCCTCGCCTCCCACTCGCGCGAAATAGTGCCAAGTACGAAACAATCGTGCATGCAGATTTACTTAATCTGTATTATATAGCGCGCGGTGGAAATACGAGGGATTTCAGAGAAAATTATTTCCTTTCTTTTTTTTTTCTCTTCATCTCTAGATTGCATTGCTCTGACCCTCTTTGGGGATTTAAAAGGGGATGGCGTGCATATCTCTCCTGTCTCAATATTCGAGTGGAAGATACGGAATCTTGGGTAATTGATTTGTGGAAAATGCAAAGATTAATGATTTATAATAGAATATTATAGAAAATATTTAGAAAATTAAAAAGTTTTGCGTTAGCACATTTTGAATAATTATGAGAAACATGTAAAATAATTATCGAATTCGATGTTCTGTAATAAATGATGTAAATATTTTCATACGCTTCGGGTGAAATAGACATTTAAATTTAATATTGTTAAAATTTGATATGCATATATTCTATCACTTTGTTGCTATACTTATAGACTTGCATTCAAAGGAAGACTTAGAAACTATCAAACGGATTTGGTGTTGGCGCTTTGAAGCTTTGGCAACTCACGATATCGATGCTCGAGTATTTGTATTCAGAATTTAGTCGCTCTAATTCCCGTAAGGATCTTAATTCCACAATAACGTTACAGCAACATAGCTTTCTACAGAAGCTGGATTTGTCTGGCTTTGTGATATGTACGTTTGAATGTACGTAGACGGGAACCTGTATGCAACGTACGCTTTATCATACAATTATATTCTCGCGAGAATATTTATTATAGAAATAATTCTTGTAATTATAAAACGATCCGTTTCCTGTTTGTTTGTTCAGCTCATGCTTTATACAACATTCAGAATTAGTGAGATTACAGTGATTCCATGCAATTTTAATTAAATTACCCCAACATTCATGAAAAACAAATGTATCAAGAATATTGAATATTTAATCACACAAACATTTATATGGCCAAACATTTTTTTCTGTTCAAGAAAAATTTTTCATTTTTATCGATATATAATTTTTGTCGACTTTTTGCACTATCAACGAAACCGGCAACTAGCTATCCCGCGTTTTTGGCGTGGATAAAAATGGAAAATCGTACGCGTTGTCATACAAGCTGCGAACAGATGTATCTGAATAAAACGGAACGGATGAATTCCTCGAAAATAAAAGAGCAAAAGAGAGAGAGAGAGACAGAGAGAGATAGAAATGCACATTAAAATAGTCGGTATGCGATAAAATTCCTGTTGGTTCCCGCGTTGGTCAGTCGTTATCGTAAAATCCGGGGTGCACACTCGTGTCCTTATTACTGCGGGCGTGCGCTTTAAACTTGCTACGACGACGATGTGTATTGCGAGAGACATTCGCGAGAATGCGCAGTGTCATTTGTTAAAAAGCTCCGTCGCAGCATCGTCCACGGTGTCGTTCAGCCGTTAGGAAACTTGCGGAATGCATAATACCTACCGTCGCGCTCTCAACCGCGGTATAAAAAGCCCCCGCGCTTTGTAATACTCGAAAGGACGATCGTATAACTGTCGATTTTTCCTTTGACGGATCTTATCTATACGGAGAAAATTTTTACGATCTACCGCTGCAAGTTGTCGCTCTTTGAAATTCACTCCGTTTCTTCGCGCGATCGTGTTATTACAGTAATCGATCGCGGGAGAAGCACGAGCGTGAAACCGACTAATCCGATTTTATCGATGCGTGCTTCGGATCGGGAAGAACTGTCATTTTTATTTTTTTTTTTTTTTTTTTTTTTTTTTTTTTTTTTTATATTCCGGCTTTCGATAACGTAAAGCGCGGAACAGTGCAAGTTTTCCGTAAACCAAAATTTCTATCTAAATAAATTTTGTTTTTCATTGATCGACAACTTTCAATTTTTTCTTGAGATTTTACATCTTGGTATTTTTATTTTTTATATATTTCCGTTTTATTTGTGCATCATTATTTTTGCGCAATTTACGATATTTTATTTTATTATTTAAGTGAGTTTTATTATTTTTGCGAATTTCTTAATTTACCAAGATTGTTCTCGCGTATTATACGTTTAATTTTTATTCAATCATTATTGCATATAAATCTACTAATTGCTCCTTGAACCTGTTTATTATTTTGTTTATTTTCATTGGAGCCGTTTGTGTTAATTTAAAACGTTGTTTTATTTAATATGTATATATTTGACTCTCTCTATTTACATTGTATTGAATCGCATTTAATTACACACGGTTATATAATTAAATACTTAAAATGTCGAATAACAGTCGATTTTTTTGATCGAAAATAACGAAATGAAAATAGCAAGAATAATTTGGTGTTCGAGAGAGTACGCGTGATCGCTGTCGTTTATCGTGCGTGAATTTTATGAAAACGAGGACGCGACGATACAAGAAGTTTGCCGCGAATATGATTCCGCGTTAATGATCTCGTTGTGATCCGTATTCTCGAAAGTACGCATGAGCGCGCTCCAAATCTGCGAGTTGGAGAAAGTCGAACAATTCAGTCGCGTTCGAGCAAATACTCGATAGACGACGACGAGTGTTCGGAGCTTCTTCAAGCTGCTGATTCGACATTTTAATACATTCACCGTTTATCAAACTCACAATGTCCTCATGCATTATTCTTCAGGAGAGAACTTCCGTTTTTCCACCGAATATAAAGTTAATGTTATGTTAATATCAAGCGCGCGTGCGCGCACGAGTAGGATATTTTGAGGGATGACGGTGAGGCAAGAATGAAAATAAATGATTTTAAAACGCATATTCTTCCACGCTGTTCTATATATATATATATTTTTTTTTTATTGTGATTAATTTTTTTTATATGTGATTATCGCACTCGTACATACATGTTTGTAATTTATAGGAAAAATCGCTCTCTTAAATTGAATTAGTTGAAATGTCACTGAAAAGCGGTGATCGGTGATAGATTATTTCCAGGAAAGGTAATTTAATTTTTGTTTTTAATTAATGCAATTGAAAAACGAGAAATATTTTTAGTGTAAATTTTTACGACAGAAACTTTTCATACAGGATTATCGTGAGCTAATTAATTTAGATCGAGAGACTCGAAATGCTTTCATTTCATTAACGTGTCTTATCACAATCTTAAAAATTCGAAACCGAGAATTTTCCTCACTTTTTTTCAATTTTCTTCTCTTATTATTCGCCCATTATATTTTTCCTTTTATACATATATACACGGTCGTATACGAGATTGAGATATTTTACATTGTCGCTTCTGCCGAGCTAGTCGCGGGAGAAGAAGAAGAAGAAGAAGAAGAAGACGAGGAAGACGAAGAAGAAAAGCGACAGGCCGCGTTATCGAGTAATGCACCGCCGCTGCAATTTTCTCGCGTCATAACGCGAGTCGGGAGCGGTTCCGTGGTTCTGGAATTGCAGTTTTCTATCACACGATTTGAAACGCGGAAGCCGCGGCAGCTCCCTCATATTCCGCATGTTCGCATGTATACATAGATGATGAGACCCGTTCATAAATACAGGGAGAGAGGGAAAAATAGTGACGTAGAACTATTATAAATCCTTTTTTTCTTTTTTTTTTTTAAGCGCCAATAATAATATGGAATATTGTATATTGTGTTATAGGGTAAACTAGGGTATGATGGCCATAGCCTGTAATTTTTTCAATAATCGCTACATAGCGCGCTTTTTTAGTCATTATCAAAGATAATCGATGTTTACAGTAGTTTATGTGCATACATTATTCGAAATAACGATATTGTGAATCTTATATCATATTTTTACTTTTGACTACCTGCAAAATTTTTCATTTGTCCACTAAAAACTTAACAGTTTATAAAAATTATTGGTCATATAACAATTTTATTTACATATCTTTATAATATCTTTATAATTCGAATAAATTACAGTTAAGCTATCGTAATTGACGATAGACATATTATAAAGATATGTAAATAAAATTGTTATATGACCAATAATTTTTATTTTCGTTTTCACTATTTTTTTATAAATATTATGGCCAACTTTCCGTCACTATGGTCATCTTTTCCCGAGGGGTTAGTCACTGAGGTAATTTTACGAGGTACAAGGGCTAGGTAATTCAGCGGCAATCCCAGCAAAATTTTGGGTAATCCAAGGTTATTTTTGGTAAATCTAAATAATCTTTAGCGTTAAAATAATTTAAAGTAAAATTTCTTTTTCAAAACTTATTTTTAATTTGAGATACTATTAGGTAATCTTAAGTAATCCGAGGTATAATTTAAGGATAATCCGTATCAAAGGGTAATTTTTGTACATTATAACTGTTAGTGACCAACCCTTCGTCTTTGCCTTAAAAGTTGGGTAAGATGGCCAATGCCTACGTTGTACTATTTTGATAATATAAAATTTCTATTAAATATTTTCCTTTTTAATTTCGATAATTAATATTACGTAATTTAAGCTTCAGTGAAGATAATACGCCAAACACTATTAAGAAATAACAAAAATAAAAGTATGTTTTTTGCATTTTAAAAAACTACGGCCATCTTACCCGAGTTTACCCTAATATGTAACGCATTATGGCTATGTGTTTACCATAATTGAATGGCACTCTATTTTGCACCGAGCGTTTTTGAACACCATATATGAGAGCCAAAGTAAGAGCTGTTATAATCATTGAGATAGATCGAGAAGTTATTTAGGTTATTAGATAACTAGAAATTCTCTGAAATATACTAGAGGAACGTAATAATATCCCTTCATGTTTTCTTGATTGAAGCTGTTTCCCCTTTAATTTGATGGACTCTTTGATCGCGAGACTTTTCTCTCTAAAACGACTTGAACGAGTCGAAAACATTTGGAAAATCGAACGTGCTCTTTTTCAGAGATGAAAGTAAATGCACGTTTACATGAGTTTTCAAATCGACTTTAAATTAAAAGTGAATTATGCAATATACGCGTATATGAAGTCGTGTATGTAATTATGGCTTGCGGAAATGGATGCAAATGAAAATGCATATGATTGGCGTGCATTTAATTTCTTCTTTTCCCTTTTCATAAATTTCGCATATGATGATGATTGATAGGATAGTGAAATTCACAATTAAATTTTTTTTCAATGTATAATCTCCTTTTGGGCGCTTTCAAAATTTTATGATTTTGGGGATAATAAGGAATAAAAAAAATATGAAGATAATGATTCGATAAAGACCCGAGATGAAATGCGGTTTATATAGGCTTCTCATATTCGTATAAGTACTAAAATGAAAAACGTAACGAGAGTAGAATGGAACGATCTTTATCGGCAAAGCTATAAAATGAGTTTTAACTAACTTGTTGAAACTATTAATGGAACTGATTTCAATCTATGAAATTCTCTTGAAAGATTGACAAGTGAATTTTGCATAATTATTAAGGAATTTACGAAACAACTCGAAACTTTATCTTTCTGTTATCTGTAAAATAAAATAGACAAATCTTGTGAATATATTATTATTGTTCACAATATTTATATATATCCAATCTATATACAGGGTGTCTAAGACCTGTCGTACATTCTTTTTAAAATGAAGGAATATGGTTTTCATAAAAAATTTTAAAAATTTTGATAAATCGGTTACGCTCTGACGAATAGTGATATTTTTAATTCTTCTTTTACTGACCGGAAATGAGGCTATTCAAATCGGAAATTGAATTTTTAAAACGAAACCTAGCATTTTTTATTACAGATTTAGATTACACAAAAAAAAAAAAAAAAAAAAAAAATAAGAAACTTTTATTTCAAACATTTTTGACAAATGTCTCTATTAGCCTTGAAATGATCTTGAAAGTGTTATGAAAGAATAAACAATCGTAACTACGTTTCTGGATGAATGAGTATGTGTTTGTTTCAGCGAAGTTTAACTGAGCACTTCTGTCTGCGATGCGAGCATCTCTATTTTGGAAGCAATTGATTATTCAAAGAATTCCATCAATATTTAAAAATTGATTTTTTTTCATTATACTTTTAAGATTATTTTAACCAATTTCCGGAAAAATGTTTGAGACAAAAGTTTCTGATTTACTTTTTTTTAATCTGAACATATAATAAAAGGAGCCATGTTCCATTTAAAAAATTTGACTTTTGATCTGAATAACCCATTTCCGGTCAGTACAAGAAGTTGAAAATATCACTATTTAGATAGATTTTATATAAACTACTTTTCTTCATTTTTTAAAAGGGGTATGGTTTCAGACATCCTATATAAAGATATACAATTGGTATCTCCAAATCAATTGGATGCTCTTTTAATAGATTTTCTAGCTAATTTCGATTTTCCAAAAATGTCAAGACAGCAATAAATTCTCGAATCACAAACTATTGAAAAAGAAGGATTTTCAAACTAAATTTTTCGCGTTAACAGGTTAATCAAATTACATTAGAATTTTACTTTAAAATTTAGTTACAAAGATATAATAATAATATGACCGCAAGAATTGAAAAACTTGCAAAAAGTGCTCTCGACAATTTCGCTAAAAAGAAAAAACTTACTCAAAATTCCCGAGAATCTACCGTTCAATAAACATTCGACGGTTGGGATGAGACACCCTGTACAACTAGTAGATGTTTGGCATTGCATAGAATACGCTCGCAAGCGAGGCGTTATAATATGGAAGGACGATTATCAGAGTACCTGGCGATCCGAATGATTGCCGTTCGCTGAATCGCTCTCTCCGATTGTGAACCGGAACATAGACAAGCGCGAACGCGGAATTTGCGCCAAGAGAGAGAGAGAGAGAGAGAGAGAGAAAGGGAAGGGGAAGAGGAGCTCCGATATTCCGGCCAGCAAGAAATCAAGCACTAGCGAGTGATTAATCGCGCGATGCGTCGCGACGCGAAGTCTCGCCTCTCTCGCCAAGAGAGAGAGAGAGAGAGAGAGAGAGAGAGAGAGAGAGAGAGAGAGAGAGAGACAGGGAGAGGTGTGGGACTCTCTCGCGATCGTTAGGATGGAGAGAGCATCCATTATCGAATTACGCTCTACACTCGTCGGATTCCTACCCGATCGCACCTGTCGTAAGTGCCGCGATGCAATTAATTTCACGACGGTACGGCGATCCTGTTCGATCTCTCGTAAAGCTTACCTAACGGCTTCTGTTCTCGGGCGTTGCTCGACGCATGAGCAACATAAAGCTTGATTTTTCTCTACATCGATGCAGCCCCTTTTTCTCGGTTTAGTTCGTCGGCATGCACGACGAGAGTTACAGCAAATAGTTCTTTTCACAAAAAAAAAAAAAAAAAAAAAAAAAAAAAAGATTGAATCTTTTTTTATAAAAAAAAAAAAGTAGTTTCATATAATGTATACGTAAAAAGTCCATATGTATATACATACAAAATATTGCGATCGTAATATTAATTTAAAAAAATACGAGGGAGAATATATCGCGCTCCTGTGTGCTTATACATCTTTGGCATTTTTAAAACGCGTACGCGTGTATATGTATACGATGCAACGTGATGCGGCCTGTGTTTGTATAAGTAATCACACGCACGCGTTGCATTTTATATTAAAAAAATTTCATATCCAAATTTCTTTCTCTCGTTTTCTCTCCAGGCCATCGTATACGATCCTCTCACGTTTCTCGAACATAATAATTCTCTGTCTCTGTATCTGTATACGCTGTAGAGGGTACAGGCGCATTCGTATGCATGCGCGTCTATGCAAGCTCATCGTGGTAGATGCGAAACCCTCCGTTGCAGTCGTTCTTGATTCTCGAGGTTTCTCCCCGGGTCTCCGACATTTCGTTCATACATTTACACATGCAACGCGACATCTGTCCAATATTCGCTGACAATCCACGGAGGAGGCTGCTCTCTGTCCCCTCCCGGATTTCCACTTGATTTATAACGCGAATCTAAACGAGAGAGCGCAGATGTATATACGGCGGTGATGTATGCGATATGATATACCGATGCGATTTTACCGCGAGATTTGCCGCCTCGCCGCTTCTTAATGAGAAAAGAATGACTGCTCTTCATTTCGCGGTCGCTAATTCAGTCGGGATAATAACAGCCCGATAATGAAATCTCATTCCGCGAGATGAAAAATTTGCCACTAATCTCACTAGCGACAGAATGAAAGAATATCCCTCTCCTAGTGTCGGTTGAATGAAAATACTCTGTATTAAATCGGATAATGCGCGTACGTAATTATCTTTTAGATTTCGTACGAATTTTAGTACGTGATTTATTATTTGTTATTGATTTTTTAGTGAGACAGTGTATTTCATTTTCGTTTGAAAAATTATTAGTGTAGGAGAAAAGGCTAAATTTCTTTTTGTCAAAATAAATCAAAATGACACGAATAGTTTTAAATTCAATAGAAACTTAGGTTTATACATTAAAAAAAAATTTTTTTTGTTTGTTTTCATATTTTTCCTCCCATTATGCGATGCACATGCGTGTGTGCGTTACGAGTGCGTGGATGTAAGAATGTTCATGTGTATGCACAGTCGTTGATATATGCGCTCGGAAGTTAAATATGCTTACGGTAAATTTCCATATTATGCTGTTTAAGGTGTCTTAAAGCGTTTACACAAGTTATTCGCTAGTTATGTCGTGCAAATTTCTGCGAAACTTCTTCTCCTACCGCGTCTCCTTTGGAATCTGCGGCGTGAACGACAGATGTTAATTCTTGAATTAACAAAACTCCTGCGGATTTGAGATCTTAATTATTTTAATGTGTTTAACAATGTCGCTCTGCGAAGAAAAGCAAATATTTGATTAGTTTACATTTCGTAAACTCAAATAAATTTGTTACTCTTATATAAAAAAAAATTTTACAAAATTATAATATTTTATTATTATTTTATTTATTCTTAATCCTTGCCTTTCGACTTAGGATGGCTTCCATCTTACATGTTTTACGTATTTACATATTGTATAATCATTTCATATCTTGAATTCTATAAATCATATGAGTACGCTTACTCCTATTTCTACCAGTATAATCCCAAAATATATCCCATAAAATAAAATAAACTAAACTGAAATGAACAAAATAACTCCATAAAAATATAGAAAAATAATAAATATAATATATATAAACATCTATCTCAAATATAAATATAAATATAAATATCTATACATATATACAAACATATACATACGTAAACTATATAATCTATAATTCCTTGAAACCAAACCTGTCAATCTATTTTTATCCACAATTTTAAGTTGAAATAATCCAAATTAAAATCAGAAATTACTATTAAATTTAAATTAAACTTAAAACTAAAACTTAAAATCAAAATTAAAATTAGAATTAAAATTAAAATTAATCACGTTTATATCACATTTAAAATTAAAATAAAAATTAAAATAAAAATAAAAATTAAAATCAAAATATCAAAATCAAAATCAAAATTAAAATTAAAATTCGAATTTTCAATTTAAAATCATAATTCTAAATTCCAGAATCCAAAATCCAAATTCGAAAAACCAAAAATTTACAACTTCAAAGTTTAACATTCCCACTGCAGACTTTCAAAATTCAAACCTCAAAACTTTAAACTCCAAACTTCAAAAAAATCCAATCCTTCAAATTAAATTAAATTAACTTATTTAAAATTTAAACTTACAAAATTCAAAATTTCAAAATTTTTAAATCCAAGAATTGTAATATAATATATTAAATTATAACATATATGTATATTAAATTATAATATATTATTTTATAAAATTTTATATTATGCTATTTTATAAAATAGTATAATATAAAATCCACATATTATAAGAATATTTTCTGAATCAATATGTTTGAGTATAAGAATATCTTCTGAATTAATATGTTTGAGGATTTGAGGACTTTTATTTCTACAAGATATTTTATAAAAGATCGAGCATATTATAATTTTGTATCTTGTTTAATTTTGAAGAGTATTATCAAAAGAATATCATCGAATAATCTTAGCAAAGACTTATTATTAAATTGCGAGAACTATGGCCTTAGTTGATACTACATGAATAATACTGTGATATCCGTTAAAGCTGAGCTATATTTAACTTCTTTTTTATTCTCCATTATTCTATTTTGCTTCAACTGAGTATATTTTGATAGCATGGAATATCGTTATTTGCCAACGCTCTTTTGAAAAAGATAAAGTTTACACGGCAGTAAATGTTATAAATCTAAGAATAAAAGTCTCTCGTTCCTTTTTTTTTTTTTTTTTTTTTTTTTTGCGAAACTTCTATTTTTGTAACATAAAGATTTGCTAATAAAATTCCCCAACTCTACTAGAAAAACACGTCTGTGTTATTTCGCGGAAGAATAAAACTGTATCGGGAAAGTGACGTTGAAAAATGACACGATATAAAACATTTATAAAACCACTTTTCCCGGTGTGTCTTTAAAAAAAAAAAAAAAAAAAAAAAACGAAAAGGAATGCAAGATAGAAAGTTACGTCGGTGAATAATATTATTATCGCGTTCATTACGACTCATCGCACGCGAGTCATGCGCGTCGAATGTATATGGGGCATCTCTACGGTGGGCAGGAAAGGGGGGGAAAGGTGCATGGTGGAAGTCCCATTAAAATTCTTCTTCTTCCAGCGCGAGTATTTACCCACGCGACATCCGCGAAAGGAGAGCCGGCCAATTTAGCCGAAAGCAATTTGAAGATTCCGCGTGCGAGTACACGCTCGCTCGTGTCATTGTGCATGTCGTGTAATGAGTGGATTAAGTTTGTGCACGAGCGTGGTTCTTAAATTACGGTGATCCGCCCAGACCTCGTTTCCTCTCATCCTCGCGTCCGCCCCCCGCCCCCTCCCCCTCTACCCCGTCCGTCTGCGCGTCCCTGGTCTCGTAACCGACCGGGACGTCATGCACCCTCGTCTGACCTCATTCGGAATTTACATCGCGGTACTTTGCGCGCTTGATCCCGACTTCGAATTGCCTGAGTTCTGCGGAAAGACTTGCCAAGGCTTCTATGTTGGCGACCCGATGTGGTAGCGTTCGGCGAGAAGTCAATTTTCTTCTATTCAGAATTTATTTCCGACCCAGTTTCCCGGAATCTTTCGCATCGAAAGCTTGCGAGCGCTTTGATTTGGTTCAGAACTTGTTTCACAAGGAAATTCGTAATTGTTAGCTGTAATTTTGACTTATATTTCGAGAAGAAAAGTCCGACATATATATGTGAAGGTCGTCAATACATCACGTGTTGGAAAATACAAAAAAATTCTCAGAAATGTCAAATTGATTTAAATTATTAAAATTTACACATATATATTGTAATTGAGATCTCTCCGCGCGAATAAATTCCCCCTTCAGAATTTATTCCGCAGTAATTAATGATCTTCGCCTTTGGATTTAGCGCGTTTCCAATTTACTTTTGCGATAGTTGCTAGCATCAGAGTGGAACTGATCTACCTATTAATTTAACCTATTCTACGATAGTCTCTCGAGCGAAGTTGAATTGATTTAAACTGTACTTTACGATAATTGCGAGCTATTCGAGTTGACTCTATAGCTTGTTTGATGATGATTAAGAGTTTCCATGCCGTCGAGCCCCCTCCTACTTCACGATGACATCCCAAATTCAAAGACGTGCGCGAACGTCTCTCGAATTGTCATTGCTTAAAATATGTATACAGGGTTTTCGAAAAGTCCAGAAATCGAATATCTCGAAAATAAAGCATTTTAGAGAAAAATATTTCAGACAAAAGTTGTATGGTTTCGAAGGGAAGATAAGATGGTACCATTAGTTTGATCTTGAATAGTCATTTGAAGGTCACGTGAAGGTCACCTTTAATTTCTTTAATGGAACTTACTATTTTTTATTACATATTCTTGTAGCTTACCTCAAGAGCTTTCCAAAACACTGTAATAAAATATTTTTTCACATCAAATACGAAATATTTCGTAAAATATTAATTTTTTGATTATTTTTAGATTTTTAGATCTTAAGATTTTTTATCAAAATATTGCAACTTTGAAGCCTCATAACTCGAAAAATACTTAATGAAAAAATATTTTATTATAGTGTTTTGGAAAGCTCTCTCGAGGTAAGCTACAAGAATATGCTACAAAAATATATAAGGTGTCCCATTTAAGAAATTAATTCAAGGTGATCTTCATATAACCTTCAAACGACTATCCAAGATCAAACCAATTTAAGGCGCTTTTCGAGCCAAACAACTTTTATTTGAAACATTTTTCTCTAAAATGCTTTATTTTCGAGATATTCGACCGTTTCCGGACTTTTCGAAAACCCTAGTATATTAGTCAGTGGAATTGTTTTCCGAAATTCTGTTTCGTATCGAGCGTTCGATCGAAATATATCAGATTAGGTTCCCCGAATTGATTCTCGTCACGTCTAGTTCGCAACATTTAGTACATCAGTACTGTACATTGACTTCGTTCCGAGTCCCTTTTATGATGAATAAAAGCGATGTTGAATCGCCCAGGGAGTCTGCGAACTAGCCGATGAGTTGACCCCGTAGTCGCGACAGTCTCGACAAGTGTCGAAAAGACGCTCTTCTGACGCCTCGAAAATTAAATCAAGGTTCAACGAGGCGTCATTAGAGCGAGAGCACAGACGATCTTTGCGACGAACAACCCTGTCCGCCGTATACCGAGACGAATACGGAGTGTTTTAAAGTTAAACGATCAAACTTTGCCAGTATATTCCGCGAGTAGAAATAAGAAAACATGTTATACAAACATAGGTTCAGAAATATTTTATTATCACGTTTTATTGAGAAGAAAAGAGTTTGTTTCGTTTTCCATTTTAAAATCCCCCATCCCCGTTTCTATGGAAAATTGATATCGTTGGCAGATTGAATTTAACACTCTACGAATTTTTGTATCTATCTTGCTTTAGTTCAGTGAACGCATCATTGATCCCGTCACTTCTTGTCGCGAATCGTCTCTTGTATACTATCGTTTTCACATTTTTCCACAAATAAAAATCAAACGGTGTAAGATCTCGGGGCCAAACAATTTTGGTAAACAGATTAAATAAACATCGTCGACTTACTCTTACATCGTTATTAATTGATAAAATATTAACAGCGAATTTTCGCTATTATTTATGTTTGATATATTTTTCAGAGCATTTTGAAGCATTTTCAGATTACATGTATATAACATTTTTTTCTTATTTCTATTCATAAAATATATTGATGAAGTTTGATCATTTAATTGCAGAACACCCTGTATACATATATACGTACGCCAACCAAGTTGTTTTTCATTAACGCGCTTTTAGTTAATGTTTTAGCTCTTCCCGAGTTTAAGTTGATAACTTATCTACAGGTTAAAAAGGCCATCGATATTTTGGTGTCGTGCAAAGTGTGAGATGATGTGATTATTCTTTTTGTTCTGACATCGATTTTTTTAAATTTCGCTTTTTTTGTTAGGAAAATCTTGGATGTTTCGGAGAACAAACGTTGCTTTGGTTTATATGTATACATAGAAATTTTTTAAAAGGTAAATAAAAAAAAAACGGGCTCGAAACGTTCGCATTAATTAAGATTTATTTTTATCTTACAAATTGTATCAATATTTTGAATGTTGTAATATATATATATGTATATGTTTTATTTCATTTTGTTTTATTCCATTTTAATATTTGAATTGTAACCGGTGTCTTTTGGACCCCTGCTCTCTACAACCATATTATTTATTGGTATTACATAGAAATTTTTTACTAAACAATTGTCTATATATAATATATTACATTATATATAAAATATATACTTGATAATAAATGATATTTCGAAATTTAAAAACTCAATGATATTTACTTTTCTTTCTATAAATTTTTCTTTTATATATTAATAACACAAGTTATACTTCAAGTACTAGAATAATTTTATCCTTTTAATTTAACAAGTCGTGAGTTAAAAAAAGCCAACAAAGTACACTTACGCTGAGACTCTGAATAATTTGTGTTTCCATCAATGAAATGCGCATAAAATTCAGAACATGTATAATTATAAACGTGATAATTTATTAAGTTAAGAAGAAAGAAAAAAGAACACAATGAACGTCTCATATTTTTCACCTTCCTCTCTAAACGCATTATCGCGAGCGATGTATAACCCTTTATATTCTGCTGTTCGGACGACCGCGAACACGAGCGCAAGTACCCGCACAAACGTACGTGGATCAAAGCATTTCCTTTCGCACGCCATTGTCCGCGTTTTACCCTTGCACCTTCGTGGGCAGGAACAAGAGGAGAGTGCTTGGTGTGTACTTGGGTGGATTTAAAACACTGCTCGGTGCTCGCTTGATCTCACCAGAAAGGGGCTAATAAAGAATGAGGACGATGGCTCTGCGGCTGAAGAGAGAGAGACAGAATCAGTAGCACTCTCGACCTCGAAAGTGATCAAAGATTCAACGAGCTGGCTCATCGCACGATCGAGCAAGGGTCAATCGATTTACCCCCGAATACGTGTTTAAAACGCTATGGAAAATTCAAGATATCGCGAAAACATGGCGGATAATCGTGAACGACTCGCTCGGAGAATAGGTCGTCAGGTCCTTCAAAGTTTAGGGTAAACTAGGGGTATAATTGCCATACGGAAAAGATGGCCATAGGCTGTAATTTTTTCAATAATCTCTACATAGTAGGCCTTTTTACTCATTATCAAAGATAATTGATATTTACTATAGTTTATGTGCATACATTGTTCGAAATAACGATATTGTGAATCTTATATCATATTTTTACTTTCGACTACCTGCAAAGTTTTTCATTTGTCCGCTAAAAACTGTTATAACGTCGATTAAATTACAGTTAAGCTATCGTAATCGACGTTAGACATATTATAAAGATATGTAAATTGTTATACGATCTATAATTTTTATTTTCGTTTTCATTATTTTTTTTATAAATATTATGACCATCTTTCCGTCACTATGGTCATCTTTTCCTTAAAAGTTGGGTAAGATGGTCAATGCTTACGTTGTACTATTTTGATAATATAAAATTTCTATTAAATATTTTCCTTTGAATTTCGATAATATTACGTAATTTAAGCTTCAGGGAAGATAATATGTCAAACACTATTAAAAAATAACAAAAATAAAAATATGTTTTTTGCATTTTAAAAAACTATGGCCATCTTACCTGAGTTTACCTTATTACAAAGATTGCATTTGTAATATTTTATCACGAAAGCGATGCGAATAATATATGTAATTATCGAGACCTGCGAATCATGGAATTTTTATTTTCTAGCAAAAATTATTTCCACTTTTATTTGAATATTGTTCTCAGTCGACAAGTTTCAACATGGATTATGTTTAGATTATGTTAACAATAAGTATGATAATGAATTCCGAGTAGGCAAGTATGCACATGTATCGACAAAAGTTTCAAGCTGCTTTATTATGCCAGAGTATATTAATCTCTATAAAATTTAATGGGCCATATTCGTGCGCGGGCACTCTTCCATCTCGTTTGAGATAAAAGCTTCATGCAAGAATGATACGAGTAATTAACCTTGAAATTAGTGGATTTTTTGCGAGATAATTAACGCGAGGAAATTTCATTAAAAATATACTATATGTAAGTATAATTGAATTGAATCGATCCATATTATAAAGTAACATATTATAATATCAATGTGGATATATGTATATAGGGCACACTCTACGTTTCTTAATAAATGGCAATAATTAGTCGCAATGACAGAATTCTTGGTAAATTGGTATAAAAAAATATTTATACGAAGATAAGTATTCTTGGATAAAAATTAGCATAGCAAGACTCAAGAGGTTCTTCAGGGCGAACTTTAAAAAGAGAGAGGAAACGAGAGAGATATATAATAAACTTTTTATTTCCTTCTTTTAATTTCAAATAGATTTTGCTTTAGTAAGAGCGTCAAAGAAAAACTGTCAGAATCAGATGATTACAAAAGAAGCGCTTATCCTTTGAAAGGAACCGCATCGGCTAGTCGGGTAGTCAATGATACTAGATATATCTCTCTCTCTCTCTTTCTCTCTCTCTCTCTCTCTCTCTCTCTCTCTCTCTTTCTCTCTCTCTCTTTCTCTTTGAAGATTTATCGGACCACCTTACATCGCAGAGTCCGGCGGAGGTCGATGCTGCACAATGCGCTCTCACGAAGGCACGATTCGCTGGCACAGCAGGATGAAACTTTCCGTTCTGTAGTAACCGACATCAAGTGTCGTCGTCGTCGTCGTCGTCGTCGTTCCCAGTCGCGTTGCCACCTGCTTGAACGTTTCCTGCTGCGACGAGGCTGATGAGGCGTCTGCCCGTCAATTAGAGCTCATTCGTGCAGCAATTAGCGCCGCCAATATCGACCGTTCGTCGAGAGACTTTTTTGTATGCTTTAACAGGCGCTCGGTGCTCGATCCGATAGTATTATTCGATGGTTTCTCGTCGAAGAAGAATTGTCAAGAGCAAATTCACGAGCAAATTTTTCGACAAATACTCTTAAAGTGTCCGCTTTCTAATTGTAAGAAATATTCGGGATCTTGATCTTGATGATGATCGACATTTTTTTTTTTTTTTTTTTTTCCATGAAAATTACAGAATCGCGATTAATTTAGGTTAAAATAATTCGTGCAATTATATTACACGTTAAAAGTACGCTGTAGTAATTTTTACATTAAAAGCATTTTAAAGCTAATCATTTGAAAATTAATTGCATAAAAGATTTTAAAATAGACATCTGTTCTCTCTCTCTCTCTCTCTCTCTCTTTCGCTTAACAAAATGCAGTTTTCCATAGGGGACATTAATAGATGGGCTAATGAATTGCTTTCCGGTACACGAAACATCAGGGAGAAGTTTCCCGTGTTCCCGTTTATTCTCGAAAACGATACGCTGAATCGAGCACTCTCGTTTCGTAACAGCTCGGCGTAATATAGATTCGCGAATTTCCCACGTGCCCCACGAAATGTTTGCCGTAGTGGATGCGTTGCTATCTGTGCTAAATGATAGTTACGAAGCACGTGCAAACGATAACGTGGGAGAAGGTTTTTTTTTAATCCGTGAAAGCTTACGAGTTTGACTCCCGTGCAACGCCTTTGACCTGTATCCGGAGCGCGCATTTAACATTAAATACACGTTTAAGCTTCCCTATCTGCAGACCAAAAAAGATCGTAAATTGTTTCCTTTTTCATGGTTTAGATAATTTTTAAATATTTTGTAAAAATGCAAAATATCATTTAACGCGAGATATAAAGTGAAAATATTATATAAACGTGATAAAAAAAAATATATATATATATATATAATTATTATTATATGTTTTTATTATAATATTTAATATTCAATTTAATTTAATTTTTAAATTAACGTTTATATTTATTTATTATTTTTTAAATTATGGTTATCGTATATCGAGAATTTCTACATTCGCAAAATTTTTTGTACCATACGACATATACATAACTCTGTACATTAAATAAATAATACTTATGTTAATATTAAATACACAGATTACAATGCATCGCGTTATACGTGCTGGTGTTTACAATTGCGAACAAACAATGCATGGCGAGCGTAACATAACTTTTGCAGATTCTCGCGATATCAGCAGTTGTGCGGCTTAAATCTTTCTGAGGACCGTCATATTTTTCGAATTTTTAGTTAAAATTTTCAAACTAAAATTTTCACTATTAGTAAAACAGTTTGTCGAAATAAATCATTTATTTATATTGATGTTGCGCTCGCGTTGTACAACCTACAATATAAATACAGGCTTGTTCGAGCGTGCGGAAATTTAAATGGAAAACGATTACAGTTTACCTTTCACGAAAATTCCAATTTGTTGAGCTGTCGGCCCGGATTATTCGCAGATTTTCGTATTATCTTCTCGGGTGAGTTTATCGCGATCGAGGGGGCGTAAATCCCAGGCGCGTGTGTTTGTCGCGTTTTCGCGAGCATGTCACGACCGACCGACATTTGCGAGCCCTTTCGGGAAACGAGGCATTATCGCGACACTACAGTCGAGTCAAGAGCGATAAGTAAATTCGGTTCATCGCACTGAAATCGCGACGTGGCAATAACGCAGGGAGACTATGCATCCGGATGCATCGGAATTTAGGTATAGAAAACTTTCTAGCTCGCACGGCCACGCGCCCTATATATTTAAGATAGGGGTTTCGCGTTATAAAGTGTCGCCAGCGAAAGAGAGAGAGTGCGAGCTTTCTGGGATCTCTTTTGGAGATCCTTTCCAAAGTTTCCAAGTTATTACTAAGAATATGTAACTTGTAAATGCTTTACACGCGCACGTCGTTTGCGTGTTGATATTAGGAAAACTCGTACGTGAGTATAAAATATTGGGATTATTTTAGAAAATAATTTTTTTTTGCTTTTTCCAAGGAAAGTATAATTTAATATTTTTAAATATTTTTTACTCTTTCAAGAATCCCCCGAAAAATATAAATGTGCGCCTATATTTTTTTACATCATTTTTTTGAAACCTATAAAAAAAATATATAATTATTTTATAATTTTTTTGCAAAGTAATTGTAGCTTAATATTTTTTTATACTCCTTTGAAAAATTCAGAGAAAATTAAAATGTCTGTCTATATTTTTTTTTACTCTTCTTAGAAACACTAAAAAAAAAAAAAAGAAAAAAAACATTCTCTCTTACTTCTCTTTCGCGACTATGTACATATACGACCTCTATTCTCGGCATTCAAATTCTAATTCTCGATGCGTAATCGGCAATGCAATTTCCGTTTTTGATGCATAGGGCGATATGGCATTCTCGGAGCGCGTTTGCGATGAGAATAAATTGCGTTCGGACCGCAGTTAACCCCGATAGAGAGCTTGGAGTGCGCGTGCCAATACATACGTACATACATACATACATGTATGTAACATATATATATTGACTCGTGTAAAATCTCGGCCTCTCATATACATCCGTTGTGGCGAGTCTGGCGCGCGCGGCGCCGCGCCGACCTGGGCGAATAAAATACCCGTGTAAAACCAGGCCGGGATCGGAAATTCTCTTGGCCACCTTGCACCACGAGTTACTTGCACGCCTGAGCTTTTCCTCGTATGAATCGCATACATGTATACACACACACACACACATACACATGCCAAATATCTTCTACAATGCATACACAGACTGTTTAAACCGCTAGTGAAATATGAATGCCATATGTTACATGAAATGTGTACCAGAATAAACTATGGTATCCTTGGTCAATTTCAAATTTTCCTTAGGGCTGTTTTTGACCGCTTTGTTTTTCGAGGATTTTTTTATAATACTAGAAGCGTTTAAGCGCGTGCCATTTATTCTATGTGTGTTTATATGGTGTTGTATGGTTATTATTCTGTATGTTAAAGTTTCTTTTCCGCAATGCTATTTGATTGTTGAATATTTAATTTTAATATTTACAGTTGGCTTTAAGAAAGCATCCATTTTTCCTTTTCTTTCTTTCTCTCTCTCTTCTCTTCTCTTTCTTTATTTAATATTATATCCTTTGTTCTTTTTTCTTCCAGTTCTTCTTTTTTCTATTAATTACACATTAAAAGTTTATATATATATAGGTTTATCATAAACAATACATGCATATATAATATATATGTACCTTTCTTTTGTCTTTCTTTTTCTCTTCTTCGTTTTCTTTAATTTAATTTTTTTACAAGTTGTCACGTAAACTGGCAAAATTTGACATCTGACCACGAGACATCGAGACAACCAATCGGCATCTTGGAAAAGAGAGCAATAATATGTAAATAACCTGTCTTTTTTTAAGAGAGGGATATCTTACAATTAGTTTAATTCTCTTTAACACGTTCATCATGGATTTACGATTGGTAATGTTTTATGATAAATAAATGTAATTTTTAACAATTATTGATATAATTGAATCAACATTTCATTGATCATGTAAATATTTAAACTAGATATTTTATATATTAATGCAACATGTCAATATATTATGTCAAGCATTAGTAATTGTTAATATTATTGAATTATGTTAGAAGACTTGCATTTTTTCATGGATAACAGTAGAATATTAATTAATCTGTGTTTTTCTTTTAATATCGCGAATAATTTTTGGATAAAAATTCTCTCGCGAGAATCATAGATTTTCCTAAACGAGCCTAATTGATCGGATGCTCAGAGACCTAATGAATAGTACGTTGCATAAATTTGCATTAATTCGCGTAGTTTTCGCATTTTCGCGTAGTATTTATCGTCACCGTATCGTGGCAAACGACGCGACTGTGATTATGTATTTATAAGAGCGAGGTTTCGCTTGGAATACAGTGTACGATATAATGGATACATTTACCCTGCGCACTGTCTGTGAGTGAAGGAGGTCGTAATTGTGCATGAATATGCATTTGCATGGAATGAGTGTTCGCAACATCCGCGAACGCTTGTCCCCAGCTTGTGAATGATTCACCTTATGGATTCGTCCAGATTCTACAAAGTCCCTCTGCATCTCTTTTTGTTGTTTTTCCCTCGATTCTGGGGCGAAAAGAACGCGCGGGAAAAGCACGATGCGTCTGTTTACACGACTCGAACGATTACGAGTGACGGCGAAAAAGCTTATGCGATGTAAAAAATTTATCAGCTGGTTGTAGCCGCGATCCTTATTAGCTCGCGCTCTTTAATCCGCAATTTGTTTTTCCTTTTCTCACTTATTAATCTTATCCAATACTATCCTATCGCTATGCATGCAATGTAAACCGATACTCTGCGCGTGCTTGTTTTTAAAACGATATTATTTGCTTATCTACTTCGCTATAATTGTAGCGTAGAATGGCATTGGTGTTGTATGCGCAATTAAAATTCATCGCGCGTTTGTTGAGCTCTAAGCAAGGAGCTGGCAGTTAGTAATCCAGGCACATCGCAAGACACACTGTCCGATGACGTAAGACGCAAAGTCTCCGGATATTATTTATAAAAGGGATTAATTATAAATGTATTAATTATATATTAATTATAAAAGGGGAAAAATTTTTGCTTCTTGTCTTGACATCTCGTTAAGTTTGCGAATTAAATGATAAAAAAATTGATTAAGGGGATCCAAAATTACTGACAAAACGTGAATTACAGATTTTGAAAATCTCTTTTTTGGTTACAAGGATTGATAAATCCTTCTCCACAATTAAAGTACTTATTAAAATAACACACGGGGACTAATAATTTCATATAAAAATGATAAAAAATTAAAAATTGACAGTTACGTCGTAATAATATTTATTTATTTAATATAAAAAGTTCTACGGTATGTTCATGCAAGAGATATAGCGTCCGCGTTCGGAATAACATAACAGAATATTAGTAAACTTTTGGAAATGACTAGAAGTCTAGTAAAAAAGATTTTCAAAATCTGTAAAAAATTACTCTCGTGCATCTGTGAGGGTGCGAGATTGAAACACAAACTCACGTCAGACGACATTTCCAAAAGTTTACAAATATTTCTTCATGCAATTCTTAGCAGAAACCTATCTTATTTTGTGTATAAATTGCAAAACTTTTATATTAAGCAAATATATTGTCATGTTAGGTTAAATTTTGATCGATATTATAAAACAGTTTTTGGATCCCCTTAACGAATTTCTCATATATCTATCAAATAATTAAAACAATGTACGGCACTATAGTATACGGTTATTTCGTACAACAGGATGTACCGTCTATTTAAATAATACGTATTACGGAGAATAAATAAAAAAAAAATATTTGAAATAATAAAAATATTTGAATACTCTCTCTTTGCTTGTTTTAAATAATTCTACGCAAAAAAACGCGCAGGATATCACTTCGAAATATATTTTATTCAGCAAGCAATGTTCAAAATAAACATGAATGAAAAAATAAATAGATGTAATATTATATTTATACATTATTATATAATAATATCATATTTATGGTACATCAACGTATTCATATTAATATTGTAGATTGTAAAATTTGCAAACCAAGATGAAAAGTTGCGATATCTCGTGTACTACATATTAGCGTGGGTATATTTATCTGCAATTTCTTTCCTTTCTCGGCATTGCGCCAATTAATTTTTTACCAGCTGCTTTTGAGATTTGCCGGCCTTTCTTTTTTTCCTTCAAGCTCTGTATTTACCGCAAATTACGTTCTTTCACTGCAATTTTAGCTTGCCCTATGTGTGCGCCGCGACGCGGAACAATTCCGTATAATAAACGACTAATTGGAGGAATGGGGCACATATATGCACGCTGTTGTGTCTTTTAAAAGCTCCGCGTCGCTTTTGTAAACTCTTTGGTCACCTCGTTCCACCCGCGAGAGTACAACGCCCACGCAATGGGAATATCTAATGACCTCCCGCGGGGATTAAACTTCGAAAGAGAAGATAATGCGAGTCCCGCGACGGTCGTCGCAGAGAGCGTTTATCGGACTTGGCCGGCTTATTCTTCGCGAGGAAATCCAATTTTCCGTATTGACCTCGGCCCGGAAATATTATATTATATCGTGTTCCGAAACATAAACGACCCTCTCAATGGATTATCCCGACGATATAACGCGCAAGATTTCCGGTATGCATGTGCGAAGAGCTTTAAAATTCGACAAGCACTTCGCAGGGACTTTCATAATCCGGTTGATCTTTGAAAGTCAAATGTTTTTCTTTGCGAATAGTTTGTGTTACATAAGAGAGAGAGAGAGAGAGAGAGAGAGAGAGAGAGAGAGAGAGAGAGAGAGAGAGAGAGAGAGAGAGAGAGAGAGAGAGAGAGAGAGAGATAGAGAGATATAGAGAGAGAGAGAGAGAGAGAGAGAGAGAGAGAGAGAGAGAGAGAGAGAGAGAGAGAGAGAGAGAGAGAGAGAGAGAGAGAGAGAGAGAAATGTTTCTAATACACTTTTGAAGAGACAGAATGTCCGATGTTCTCCATCAAGATTAAAACAGCTGTCGTAGATTAATTAGAGTAATATGTCTTTCCTCGATATTTTAATAACTGGGAAGCGATTTTTCATATATATCGCGTTTATGCAAGAAGGAGACTGTATTATTTATCGGATTTCCCGATAAGACTCTCCACCGTCGCTCGTATTTCACGAGAATGTAAATTACATTGACTTCTCGCCGGGAGACGCGGTGCACACCCTACATTAGAATAATGTCAACATGCGATTTCCGTAGAAACCGTAATTCTGCTTCGCGATATGAGTTGTGGAACTGATACACGTCACATCGAGAATGTGTGTGAAAAAAAGATTTTACTTTTAAAGATCCCTTTTTAATGTTTCCGCAGAAAATGGTAGAAAAGAATGTGCTTTCCATGTATCGGAATACATGATTGTATATATTAAACTGTATTTGAATCGTGAGAAACAGGGCGCGTAATTTTGAAATGCATTAAATATGCGAAATATAGGGCTTGCGTTATCCAAGTTTGCATTTTACAATTATACATCATTTACATTAAAATAGTACATTAAAATTTTATTAAGTTTAACAAAGTAAATAAAAATTAATAATTTTTGTCAAACATTTATTATAATAAATGATTAATATAATTATAAACAAAATAAAACGATATTATAGTATAAATAAAATTTTCTTATTAATACAAGAATAAAAACAGAAAATATATAAATTTTAATTATATATTATTAAGTTATTATTTTTTTTTCTTTTTTGAAAGAAATGTTTCCAGTTTTTTTAAAATAAGTCATTATTCCTTTCACGATAAGTGTATAAAAACTAATGATTAAAAAATATATAATTAAAAAATACTGTGTAGTTCTCAAGATTAAACTAGATGACTTTTATGTTTAAATACTTGTCCGACTATTTTTATATTTTATAATTTTGTGTTAATATCGTTTGCTAAGTTTGTTATGTTGTCGTTATATTAGCAATCATTTGTTTCGTGAGGATTTATAAGAAGAGGATCGTTTAAGAATACCTTGTTTGCATCCATGAATAGATGTTTTCTTTAAAGTAAAAAAAACATACATACATATGTACGTTCAGTAATTTTTAATCTAGAATCTTTTTTCTTTGTAAAAAATGTTATAAACTTTGTTAGCTCCGGGCAACTGCTTGTAATTAAATTTCAAAAAAAGTTGCAAGGAATTCTCTGGACTGAATCGCGACGGTTAGTTGTATTTCTTTTCATGTCACTCTTTGTGCATTATAATTAAGGAAATAAAAAACGTGTAATTTCAGTATACGCAACTGTACTTTACATTAAAGAAAAACCATGAATAATTTTTGCAATTAAAGACTCTCTTATACCTTTCCACTGGAATATCGCGGTAAATAAATAGCAGTATTTATCTCTTCTATATATAAAAGTAATCCAATTTTTTTTTGCTACGTATAAATAAAAATTTAGAACAGTTAAAGATAACCAATATATCGGATATCTTGCATATATCGATAATTTTTCTAAAAATAAAACTTTAATTAAATAAATAACGCGGGAATTTTTTCTTCCTTTCGCGACATTCGTCTTTCTTTCGCGATGATTGATCGCTCATTATTATTATACGATCGAGTTGTCCACGTCTCTCGATCGAAACGTCTTCATCGATTCGACACGCCGATTCAACGCGATGCAAACTGTCTGAGTTCGTTACCACGTAGGTGGAAGGAAATTGATCGAGCAATTACACGAACGATTTTATCATCGCGATGCCTGTAGAATTATCGCGCTCGTTCGATCGGATGCGCGTGCTCGCGTCGAGGGTCGTTGGACTTTCGTCCTTCGCGATCGGAAGAGAGAATCGAAATAATGATGAAAACGGACAGAACTTTTATCTCGATTTTTCCAGCGATTTTCGATCGCGAACCCTGGGCCAGCGATTCGCGTGTTGCCAAATTCGATATAAAACGCGCGATCCGCCATGTGTATAGGGTAAACTCGGGTAAGATGGCCATAGTTTTTTAAAATGCAAAAAACATACTTTTATTTTTCTTATTTTTTAATAGTGTTTGGCATATTATCTTCACTAAAGCTTAAATTACGTAGTATTATCGAAATTCAAAGGAAAATATTTAATAGAAATTTTATATTATCAAAATAGTACAACGTAAGCATTGGCCATCTTACCCCACTTTTAAGGAAAAGATGACCACAGTGACGGAAAGATGATCATAATATTTATAAAAAAATAGTGAAAACGAAAATAAAAATTATAGGTTATATAACAATTTACATATCTTTATAATATGTCTAACGTCAATTACGATAGCTTAACTGTCATTTATTCGACGTTATAACAGTTTTTAGCGGACAAATGAAAAACTTCGCAGGTAGTCAAAAGTAAATATATGATACAAGATTCACAATATCGTTATTTCGAACAATGTATGTACATAAACTACTGTAAATATCGATTATTATCTTTGATAATGATTAAAAAAGCGCACTATGTAGCGATAATTGAAAAAATTACAGCCTGTGGTCATCTTTTCCGTATCGCCATCATATATCCTAGTTTACCCTATAGGGTAAACTTGGGTAAGATGGTCATAGTTTTTTAAAATGCAAAAAACATACTTTTATTTTTGTTATTTTTTAATAGTGTTTGGCATATTATCTTCCCTGAAGCTTAAATTACGTAGTATTATCGAAATTCAAAGGAAAATATTTAATAGAAATTTTATATTATCAAAATAGTACAACGTAAGCATTGGCCATCTTACCCCACTTTTAAGGAAAAGATGACCATAGTGATGGAAAGATGGCCATAATATTTATAAAAAAAATAATGAAAACGAAAATAAAAATTATAGGTCGTATAACAATTTACATATCTTTATAATATGTCTAACGTCGATTACGATAGCTTAACTGTAATTTATTCAACGTTATAACAGTTTTTAGCGGACAAATGAAAAACTTTGCAGGTAGTCGAAAGTAAAAATATGATATAAGATTCACAATATCGTTATTTCGAACAATCTATGCACATAAACTACTGTAAATATCGATTATTATCTTTGATAATGACTAAAAAATGTTGCGATAATTAAAAAAATTACAGCCTATGGCCATTTTTTCCGTATGGCCATCACACCCTAGTTTACCCCAAGCCGACGAGACGTACGACTCGCGCGCGTTTCGACGTGGGCGATGATCGATCACGATTACCATGTACCATGCCGTATTGCTGTCGGTGGCTGTATTATCGCTGATCTGGTCGAAACTAAACGTTACTGCATCCCCAGGCTGAAACAAACGTCCGGATAATCGGCCGTGATCCGATTAAACACGTTTCCCTTCTTCGCGGCTGCGAATGCAGCGGAACGGCGGGTGTATTGGCGGATCTTGTCACGGATATCCGCATTTTTTTCGATAAGCGTTTTCGATTCCCCGGCATGTATCGGCTTGTTCGAGATATTTACGACGCCACCGACGACATCGAGACAACGCGATGATGGAAAGTTGATGGATGTGCATCGCCGTGAGACGATCTAAACGAGTATAGTGTCAAATACTACGTCGCGCTTCGAGTAGCTTATCGATAGGGAAATTTCGAACTACGCAACGAGAACACTCAACAATATTGTATTTTTTTTGTTTGTTTTGCACTGTTACATTTTTATTAAAAAAAGAGGGGCAACGTTAAAAAAAAAAAAAGATACATCTCGAAAAATAGAAATGATTGACGGAACGTATTTTTTTAACGGTCGATTATCGTGCATAAAACGAGCGCGAAACAATATTCAATTTGTTCTTGTGTAAACAAGAAAAATCTATTTACATCTTATACCGATAAAAACGCGTCTTTTATTGCGGAAAAGACCCGAATCGATTTTTCATTATGTTTGTGCTTGAAAAATTAAATGATGTTTTTCCTAGAAAAATATCGTGTACCAAGTTTGAAACTATAATAGCTAAACATAATCGTATGCGTGATAATTTAAAAAAAATAGATTTAATAATATATAAAAAAAGAGAGAGAGAGAGAGAGAGAGAGAGAGAGAGAGAGAGGAAGACCGATTTTTACGATAGCTATTTCTTTCTGTGGAGAGAAATTTGCCTCTTTTATCACACTTGCTCTCTTACAACGATGATAGATACACAAATATCAATTCAATTTCAATTTGATATCCAAGAGTACTCAATCGCTGTAAAATCGGATTTCTCGAAATTCAATTAAGAATGCGAGAAGACAGCAGAATCGCAGGAAAATTTAATAGACATTCGCCTTTAAATTTGCTAGAGTTCTCAATTTTCTCTCTTTATCTGTGCATTTTCTTTCTTTTTCTCTTCGATGGGAAAAATATTCACTTTTTCCTTACATGAAATACAAGAAACTTATCTCTCTCTTTTTTTTTTTTACTTTTACTGCTCTCTCTCTTTGCTTGTTTCTTTTCCAAATAGGTCGTATATAAATAGGTTCTTTACAGACGGTAAAAAAAATGATTAAGAAACGATGATTTTTACGAAGAAGAGTAAGTAAATGTTGAACAAAATTCTCTTAACCAAGATTTTGTTTATTCGAGAAAATGGACAAATTATCTTTTCAACATTTTTTAGTTACTTTTTCACACTTCTAAGAAAGTTATTAGGATCATCTTATCGCGCATTATATATTTGACGCGCTGCCATCGTATCTTATTTGTGCTCGATAATTACTTCTCGCTCCGAGGTGAAAGACCACACCGTCGTTTCGTCCCGGGAGGGTAAAAATCAAACGGGATTCTTGTGCGCGCATCAGGGGGATTAGACGAAAGGATTGACAAAAGGGCGCCTGCTACCGGAAAAGAGTCGCTGCCGCCGTCGAGCTCGCTTTCTCGTTATTCTCGTCGTCCTTCGAAGGCCAGAAGCGCACGGTCGAATCGAGAGAGACGAGTCGTCGGGTCGAGTATCGATTAGGTTGGTATACGATAGGTAGGTAGGTAGGTAGGTAGAACCGGCGGCCCCCAAAGTCACCGAGATACCAAGAGGAAGAGGTGGTAGCGGCGGCGACGACGACGACGACTGCGACGCTGCCGCCGCCGCCACCACCAGGAGGAATCGATCGTGTGTTCTCGCCAACCCCTGCCACCCCCTCCCCTCTCCCCCAGGGCTGAAACAAATAAAATGGTAACGAATGTGCTGCCTCGAGACCGATTCCCAAAGCGGCCCTTTCGGCTACTCCGTGCGGGCTGCTCCTTAGATGTTTTGATGCGGAAGTGTAATACCGAGTCGAATGAAACCCTTTATTTCGAGAGACGAGACACATTCGAGACTTGTTCTCTGATTTTATGTTAGGAATTACGTATTTAATTTATACCCGGGATTATACACGGCTGTAATATAAAATAATAATTTTATTAAGATAGATTTACTAATAATATGTCGGAAGATTATCGCGGATTTATCGGTTTTTATACAATTTTAAATCTCTTTACGAAAAATTTGATAGAGTGTCACATTTTTTATTTGACAGTATTTAAAAAGAAATTTTTAAATTAACTATTTTTTTAATAATTTTAAATAAAAAAATATTTCTGTTCGAGTAAACTCTTCTTGAATTATTAATTAAAAAGAAAAATATATATATATATTTTAAATAATTTGTATATTTCTGATACTTAATTCTCGAGAAACTATTTGTTTTATTACGTTTTTCTTAATCAACTTGAAATTACTTGAGAAATCCATCGATGAGAAATGATTCGAGGACATTTTGTATAGTCAATATCTATAGAAATAGATAAGAAAGAATAAGGACTTCTTCGATTTCCGATTTTCAGAGCGAATCTTTCAGCCGTTGAAATGTGAGATAAGTCATGATAAATGATGAACTCTTTCGACGTTTTTGCTAAGGAAATATCGACGTGAAATGTCACAAGGAATAACGCCGCCCGGTCACTTTCCATCAATTTTAAGTCAGCTCGCGCTATCGAAAGATTATACAATTGGGGTGCAAAAATATAAAATATCTAAATGGGTCATATTTTTCTATCAAGTAAATTTTATAATTTACTACTATTTTATAATTTTATAATGGGTTCTTTTAATTTTTAAATAAATCGCGTAATTTTTTTCAGCAAAAGTTTCTTGATCTCCTGTTTTCTCTATCTTTAAAAAAAATAACACTCTTATTACAGTATAAATAGGAGAATTAATGAAAACAGAAGGGACTATGAAATAAAATTAAAAAAGTTTTAAAGAAATATTGGTTCCAGCAATAAAAGATAATTAGCGTTTGTCGCATTTTATGAGCTAGTGAAAGATTAATGAATAAATGACGAGCATTCAATGCGAAGTACTTCGTTAATAGTTAGTAATATTAACTGTAGCTAAATTAATTGTAAATAAATTAAACTGATTTTGGGATAATTGTCGCATATAATTGTGCTTTATTTTCGTAATAGCATGATAACTATAATTTAGGCGTACAATTTAAAACGTTTAAAATACATACACTATTAAATTATACACTATTGTCACATATAAAATTAATTTTTTTTTTTTTTTTTTTTTTTGTGAAAAACTCGAATTAAATTAGATTTTTTTTTTATGAACAACTTTAATTATCTTCAATTAATCGATTAATCTTTTCAATAATTTTATATCGCAGAAATTATTAAAATTGATTGAAGACTTCCTAGAAGATCAGCTAATTTAACTTTAATGAGCTTTCTCGGTCTGTAGGCTATGTTTGTCGCATTACTGTGTCTCGAGACCTGTAATCTTTATGCATAACGGCGAGCTTAATTTCATTTTTAAAACTTGGTAGTATATATAAATATATATTTTCACTTCGTGTTTTATCTTTTTTATTCAACGCTAGAAAACGCTCGCTGTTTTATGCAAAGAATCTCTCTCACTTATTTATAAATTAAAAAATCTATTTTTAGCATATAAACAAGTTTTTTCTCTTTATCATGGAATGAATCTCTAAGATTAATTTTAAACCGTCAGAAAAACTGTGCGAAAAAAATGTATAAACTTGAACGAATAAATTGTGAATGTATAAATGATAAGTTTATCACAGTATTTAATAATAACACAATAATCTTGAAATATTTTTTAAATTTTTAATTGTTTCTCGCAATATATTATATCTAATTGTAAGTGTGCTTGTACACAAGTGGTTTCGTGCTGTTTTATCTTAATTTATGATCAATTATACATTTAATCGATATTTTGTTATTATTACAATATATTATTGTTACATAACATATATATGTGTGTATGTGCGTTAACATTTATATTTACCATAATTTCGTGTTTAACGTGTTTTTGCCGTGACCTCAGCGGTGCGACAAAAGAGAGATTGATTGGTCTTTCGTTTTATAATAACGCTTAAAAAGAGCACGAGGTCCCAGGCGTGCGACACGATTATATTTAGTTTTCTCTCTGTTAGCCATCCACTGATCTCCAGAGTGGAAAGTAATTATCGAACACAAACGGAGCGCTCTCTACCTTGAGTTTACAATATGATGTGAGCAAGATGTAGCCTGTGTCTTTGAAAGGATGAAAAATTCTTTGGACGCGAGAGAAAAAAGAAACGAGCGTTTTATATCTTCGTTATATAACTTGTTTTACTTGTTTTTCTGGCAAAAAGGAATCACGGTTAAAGAAAGAACAATGGATAAAGAATGATAAAAAAAGTTCGAAGAGATGCAAAAGATTCATGAGAAAAGAATACGATATCCGTAAGAAAAGAATACGTCAAAATTTATTTAGTAAAAATAAAGATTCTGTCGTAGCATATATCTTGATATAAAAAAATCGTCATTTCACGCGAATTACGCGCGATTTTTATTTTTTCACAGGAATATGCATCATTCAATCAATTTTATTATAAAAATTTATATTCAAGTTTAATGATGGAAATATATTTATTTTTATACGATAATTTGAAAAGTTTACAAAATCAATATTTAAAGGTTCTATTTACAATAAAAAATTATTGTGACTAGTATGAAGCGTTTCTTTTAAATTTTAAAAAATTTATGCAAAATACTAAAAATGTAAAAATTTTTTAAATGGCTTAAATGCCTGCTTGTACAAACATACAAAAAAAAAACTAACTTTGACTTGTTAAAATAATACACTCCAAAAAAATATTTTGCTAATGTAGATAGATTTCTAGATGTCTCAATTAAAATTTATTGCTACTTTTTGTGTCAGAATATTGTTTGTCGTACAGAATTTATAGCAGCAATATTCTAACAATACCTTTAGAAAATTTAGATCCCATTGCCAAATATTAATCACAAATATAATTGTCCTGAACGATAAGCATCACAGACAAATTTTCCGACTAAATTACACTAATAATACAGATATAAATTCTGTCTCTGTCATTTAAATTGATCAAGTGTAAAATATATGCAGTATCACAGTATTTGACAATAATTTATCTATTTCAGTTAATTTTTTACACCTAGAAAATTTTTCTTGAATTTACAAGATCATTTTTTGAGTGTAATTATCTTAAATTGATGCTGAATTCATATAATTTTTAAATCCATTTGATCATACAATAGATTATCTTGTTTTTTGTTCCTAATCTGCTATTCGAGCAAATTGATGCTAGGTGTGTTAAAAATTCTGATTCTCGTATATATATATATATATATATATTTTGTATTTGACGTTAAATGCAGCTGTTTAATTATTAGCCAAAATAATATTTTTGCGATATGAAACAAAATTCATAATTAAACAAATCCATTGAGCGCAAAATATGAAGCATTAATTTTTGTGTTTGTATCATTTATGATAGTGATTTAAATAAAATCGATTTTCACGATTTTTAAGAAATTTATGAGTTATATATATACTTTACAAGATAACTATGTAAGATATATCTTATTCTTACAGTTATATATCTAATTTATGCAAAAATCAAGTTGCAATCAAAATCAAACATTTTTTAACAATTACGATAGGTGAATCACTTTATGGAACACCGTTTTTTCCAATACGCAAAAAGACATAATGAATATTGTTCATTGGGATATAATTATGTTATTCATGATCGAATGATTTTTGACCGAAGGCAACAAACGTGAATAAATAATATCACCGTTAAATCAGTCTAATGGTCTCTTTACGCTTCGCGATGTATGAATATATTAACATGTATAGTGCGCGTATAAAATTAATGCACTGTTCATCGGAATTTCACGATGATCAATCATAAGTAAACCGAGCAATGATTTTGCATTCATCAGCATCAGATCAATAAATTTTATCGCGCCGACGAAATACATATGTGTTGCGGCTCAATTAACGATCACAATATGTCGATAGTGAATCTAAAATATATATATATATATAAAAAAAAAATATATATATATATATATATATATATATAGATGCGTACGAATCAGGCGTTACATATATATAGGGTCAAATCTCCTCTTTTCCTTCCAACTCGCAAGCTGTAAGGCTGTAATTTAAGCTGAATTACCCAAGCGTCGCATTTCGGCTTGTACTTTGACACTGCGACTACTTACGGCTTGTATCTCGAACGAAATTGCTAATTCCCCTCGTTACATTCGCACTTATTCTCGTTCCGCTCGTTTCTGACTTACTCGGTCGGCTTCTTGTCTCCGTCACATTGACGGTATAATTAGACAATCCGCTCTCGGGATTTGTTCGCGCATCGTGCCAGAAGGCATAAACTATAACTGAATTAAGCTAAACGAGAGAGGAGGAGATATCTAAGTGATGCATGTGAAATCAGGATTTCTAACAGGTCTATTCTCTGGAAAACGTAGAATTTTCAGATTTTTTTGCATACCTGGAAAAGTCAGGGAATTCTCAGAGAATTTATTAAAAAATTCTCTCTTCACTCAAAAAAATGATCTTGCAACTTCGAGAAAAATTTTCTAGGTGTAAAAAATTAACTAAAACAGATATATTATTAGCAAATATTGTGATACTACATATATTTTGCACTTGACCAATTTAAATAACAGAGACAGAATTTATACCTGTATACTATTTGTGTAATTTAGACAGAAAATTTGTCCGTGATGCCTATCTTTAGGGCCTATTGTCAAGGACAATTATATTTGCGAGTAATATTTGGCAATGGGATCTGAATTTTCTAGAGGTATTACTAGAATATTACTACTATAAATTCTATGCGTGACAAATAATATTCTAACAAATACAAAAAGTAGCGATAAATTTTAATTGAGACATCTAGAAATCTATCTACATTAGCAAAATATTTTTTTGAGTGTTGATAATTTTTCATTTATATTGTAAGCAGTCGACAAATCAAGTGAATCATGTGTTTAAAATATATATATTTCTCTTTATATGTATATTTAATGTCTTAAGAAAATATTAAGTAGTATAGTATATCTTCTTTTTGTTTTTAGTGATGAGGAAATAAAAATTAGTTATTTTATTAAAGATATTTAATTATTTTTCAGTATGAAAAAATATTAGAAAACGCATATAGGGTAAACTAGAGTATGATGGCCATAGGCTGTAATTTTTTTCAAATATTGCTACATAGTGCGCTTTTTTAGTCATTAGCAAAGATAATCGATATTTACAGTAGTTTATGCGCATACATTGTTCGAAATAACGATATTGTGAATCTTATATCATATTTTTACTTTTGACTACCTGCAAAGTTTTTCATTTGTCCACTAAAAACTGTTATGACGTCGAATAAATTACAATTGAGCTATCGTAATCGACGTTAGACATATTATAAAGATATGTAAATTGTTATATGACCAATAATTTTTATTTTCGCTTTCACTATTTTTTTATAAATACTATGGCCATTTTTCCGTCACTATGGTCATCTTTTCCTTAAAAGTTGGGTAAGATGGCCAAAGCTCATGTTGTACTATTTTGATAATATAAAATTTCTATTAAATATTTTTTAATTTCGATAAGATTATGTAATTTTAGCTTCAGTGAAGATAATATGTCAAACATTATTAAAAAATAACAGAAATAAAAGTATGTTTTTTGCATTTTAAAAAACTATGGCCAGCTTACCCGAGTTTACCCTAATAAAAAAATTTATTTTAAAAAGTTGCACTGAAAAATCTTTAAAACATTCTTTTACCTGGATTTTTGGACAAAAAATATCTGAAAGATAGGGAGAATTTTCAAGGAAATTTTTTTTGACAAGATTTAAGTAGACATCCTGAGTAATATGAAGGTACGAATCTTCGAAGGAGTAGGTATACGAGCGTCAAAAGGATTCGTCGGAAAACGTTATTGAAGAACGCCTTCTGGGAAGTAGAAGACGGTAGAACGGGCAAAAATGAGTTTATCGCGGGTTATCCGCTTCACAGAAGGAGGCGGAAAATTTGTAAAGCGAGAACTTTTATATAGGGCGAAACATTGTGCGCAAAATTCTTGCACATCATTTTTCCGGCCGTTTCGACGTTACGGCAGATATAGATACGTATCGCGAATGTACGCGCATTTTCATAAAGCGAATCCCTTTTCCATAAGTTTTCCGGCAAGAGGATACCGGAAGTCGCGTTGGATCGCATCGCATCGCATCGCATCGCATCGCATCGTATCGCATCGCATCGCATCGCGACGACGACATCCCGAAGAAGGCTGTTGAACTCTCTGCTGTCGCGCGCGAGCGCGCTTTTCCTTATCCCGAGACGCGGAATTACTTTCGACCGGCCGAGAAACGTGCGCGATAAGCTACACGAGCATATGCCGTACAACGTGACGGAAAATGGACGCATGCATCTATTTTCGTTCCCCGGTCACGTAACTACCGCGAGCGGCAGACATATATTATGCGCTACCTTACACATACATACGTGCATACATACGTGCATATACATGCGCTGCGCTATGCGGTATTCATCCCGCTCCCGGTTGCGGCTTACGATGGATATCCCGCGTCTACCGAACGACATGTCTAACGAGCCGTCACTTTAATCTGTGTTAACACTTGGAAAGCAGTTTGTAGGTTTAATTTAGCCACTCGCCAAAATTACGTTCGACGAGGATAGCAAAATGATTTCACGCAACATTGAAAAAGAAACGAGCAAGTAAGAGCCAAACAGGGGAATTTAGGCGCCAATAAAAATCTCAGATTTTGCAAAAAATATATATAATTATATTGTACAGTCTTTTGTACAGAGCCTCTGATATTATTAATTCATTGTTACATCGAAGCAAAAAAGTTTGAAATTAATTGACAATGTTGACATTTCAGGCTTAATTTATTTTGTACTTTTTTTAGAATTGTCTTTCTAGAATATCTTATATTGTTTTGTCTTGCTGATTATTAATTTTAAATTATAGTTTTATTTTGCAATATTAGGTTTAATTTAGTCACTCGCTAAAATTATGTTCGATGAGGATAGCCAAATGATTTCACGCAACATTGAAAAAGTAACGAGCAAGTAAGAGCCAAGCAGGAGAATTTAGGCGCCAATAAAATTCTCAGATTTTGCAAAAAATATATATAATTATATTGTAGTCTTTTGTACAGAGCCTCTGACATTATTAATTTATTGTTAACATCGAAGTAAAAAAGTTTGAATTTAATGGACAATGTTGGCATAATTTTGGGTTTAATTAATTTTGTATTTTTTTTGTAGAATTATCTTTATAGAATACCTTATATCATTTTATCTTGCAGATTGTTAATCAATTTTAAATTGAAGTTCCATTTTTATGAAATTTTAATTGTTCGTAACGTGCCACTCTTGAGATTTTTCTCTTTAATATCGACTTTTTGACGAAAGAAATTTCTAGTGAAATACAAACATTGTGTATATACATCAAACTAATAATATTAAGAACTTTGTAGAAATATGGTAAAAAAAAAAATTGGAAGAAAACATGTTGAACTTTTCTCTCGAAATTAATTTATATTACGAGATTATTATCATGCTGCTTTATACAGAGATTAAATCCTTTTCTCTTGAGCAATGTGTGATGATATTACATTATATTTTTGATTTCTCAGTCAATAACTTAGTTCAACGTGCAACTTAAAAATTAATCTTGATAATTCAGTCTCGAATTAAAATTCTCTTAAAGAGAAATTTATCCGAAACTAAACGAGTAATAGGATTTTCTTTTTTAGCTTTTCTTATATATTTGCATATCTGAATCTTAATTCGTTCAGCCGCTTTATTTCTGCACTCTCACTTTTACAAGACTATTCAATTAATTTAAAAACGGTTCATGTCTCGATATAGAAGAATGAATAATAAATTAATAAATTAATTGAAGAATCTACACGAGGAAATTAGTAATAATTATAACGTAATTTGATAAAATTTTAACTATTATTAATAACGTGCGATAATAATGTGATTGGCCTAATAATAATAATAATATAATTTACTTAATATACTAATCCATCTTAATTCTTGTAATTAATTATTCTAATCCTTTTATGAACTAATTATGTTATGACACGTATAATTGCAATTTTAATTGTAATTTTAATATACGTTTCTTAAAACTCTTTTGAAGAGACTTTTAAGTATTAATAAAGTATAGCATTGCTATGATTAGATTTAAAGTATTAAAAGAACAAATTAATTTGACGAAGTAATATCGATGTTTCGATAAATTTTGTATATCCAAAATTATAAATAATTTATAGAACAACCACCAAGTTTCAAGAAGATGAAACTTTGCTTTTGAACGCAACAAATGGATTTTGTTTCGTATATAACCGTGATTTACCGAATAATACATTTATCATATTGCCGGAGGCGTGTAACAGATGTAGATTGCGTTGTCGAAACTTTCTTTTCTAACTTTCAATTTCTACTCACAATCAGATCAATTCAGAGAGGGAAAGAGAGATAACGCTAAGAGTATATTTATAATCTTATTATATTTCGAGAGCGATTATTCTATATAATCGCGCTTTTGATGAGTTCCCGCCAATTTATCAATGCTTTAAGTAAAACTCTCTTAACGAGAATTGCACCAAGTCCTCTTTCAGAAGGAAAGTTGCGCAAATTGCCAAAATTTAATTAATGCAGAAAGAAATAATCAAAATGACACAAACGTCGCAAATATTTAAGGTAAACTCGGGTAAGATGGTCATAGTTTTTTTAAATGCAAAAACATACTTTTATTTTTGTTATTTACTGTTTGATATATTATCTTCCCTGAAGCTTAAATTACGTAATATTATCGAAATTAAAAGGAAAATATTTAATAGAAATTTTATATTATCAAAATAGTACGACATAAACATTGGCCATCTTACCCAACTTTTAAGCAAAAGATGACGAAAAGATGGCCATAATATTTATAAAAAAATAGTGAAAACGAAAATAAAAATTATAGGTCATATAACAATTTACATATCTTTATAATATGTCTAACGTCGATCACGATAGCTTAACTGTAATTTATTCGACGTTATAACAGTTTTTAGTGGACAAATGAAAAACTTTGCAGATAGTGAAAAGTAAAAAATGATATAAGATTCACAATAATCTTTGATAATGACTAAAAAACCGCCCTATGTAATGATTATTGAGAAAATTACAGTCTATCGCCATCTTTTCCGTATGGCCATCACATACCCTAGTTTACCCTACGATTATAGTAGTATAATATTTTAACGCGCTCCTCTAGTGATACATGTCAACGCGCGCAGGGGGGGGGGGAATATGTTGATGTAGAAAAATCTCGGTTTTGTCCGTGGCAGCACGTTTCACGTGCCTATGCAAATGTCCGTCGCGGATGTCCATCTAGTTTCTCGCGGTTACCACCCATGGGTGCAATCTGTACGCCGACGATGTACACAATGTTGCACCAGGTGCTAGATGCAACTGCCAGTGTCGCTACCGGGTGATTTAGTCGCGCCGTATAATTGGCCTTAACTCTCTAATATAACCGACACCCCCTCTCCCTCTCCCGCCCTCCTCCCCCCTCCGCCCTCGGTTGCGCCGACGAGAAACTCTGCCGATTAACATTGGACATTGGATTTTCGTCGATTTTGCGTTGGAGTTATCTCGTAAAATTAAATCTCTCGTGGTCATTTGGCCGGATGTAAAGTTCGAAATACCAAAGCGCATTAATTTATACGTATTAGCCATAGTAGTTCCGTAGTTCTGTTTGCGCGTTGCTCCAAAATATAATATGTGCCGCCTCATAAGCGCACATATTGCTCGCACAGTTGGCTAATTATTTTATTAGTCGCGACGCTTTCCAGAACCCCTCTCTTTCATCTCTTAATAAATATTAACCAACATTAATTACGCAAATGGCTCGTTTCGTTTGTTTTTCACTCGGTTGAAAATATGTCGTCTTTTCTACAAGCAAAAGTATTAAAAATTATTACCAACAAAATTACATTAGTAATCAAATATATTAACGTTTTATGAAATTTTGATCGATTTTAATTTCGATTAAGAGTGTTTGAATATGAAATTATTTGTTACGAAAATTTTAGCACTATATATCTTACAATTAAAATATTTGAATTAAAAATATGTAAAAAAAGTTTATTTAACTTTAAGTAAAAAAGTGTAATATACATTGTATATATGTATAAATTTTAATATTTTAGTTCAGTATATAAAAATTTCTCAAAAAAAGGAAACACTCTGTACGGTCAGTGTAATTGAATAAAGTCCTAGGAAGATATGTCGGATTTGAATTTTTTTTTGAATATTTAGAAGAGATAAACCAATTTTTATGAAAAATTAATCGTATTTTTCGATACAAGATAGTGGAGTAATATAACTCTCGAATTCATTTTCGATGTCAAACGCAGCAGTTTTATGAATTTGACTTGCAATTTTTATTCCGGTGTTTTTTTTTCCTCCGATATTAGTTATTAAAACCGCACACCGTTTCGCCTCGTGCAACTGTTACAGCCCGCATGCATTACGCCTGTCGCCTATTCATTGTTGGGCTTACGACGGTATCAGATATGCACTGAGGAGCGCTGCCACAAGTGCCATAATACTCGCTGCTATAGGCGCCGGAAGTACCTATGGAGGTGAACGCAATAACCACGTTGGCCGATCGACTTGTTCCGCAATTACTCGCACGGAAACTCGCGAAAGCAGGTCGAAGAAAGAGAGAAGTCGTCGACTCTTGTCTCCTTTAACATTGTTTACGAAAGCAAAAGAGTCAGAAGCCATTGTCGTTAGTCATATCTAATGACTTTAAATAGGGTTGTTTAATGTCTACACAGCTTGGTGATTCATCTAATTAAAAATCTTTTTCTATTTCGTGATTTGATGATCATTGATAAACATTCTCTATATTTACACAGTGTCTTAAACTTCCGAAAAAAAAAATATTAGAGTTGGAATTTTAAAGAATTTTTTTTTGTACTTAGCAAAATCAATGTGTACATATTTTTATGAAATTTTATTGAGCGATTTTTCATTCAGAGAATTTTTTTACATTCTTGGTCTTACTTATCGTAAACAGTTGCAAGCCAAATAAATTATGTATATAATATATCTGCGTTCACATACATTCAATGTTTTATTAAAATATTGAATATTTAATAAAAATTCTTTATTGTAATTTTGATAAAAAAAAAATGAAAATGTTATGCAAATGAAAAATGTTGATCTTGTGAAAGCTATATAATGTTTTTCAATACATTTGCAAATCTAACACTTGAGACTTAAGGGGATTCAAAAGCTGTTGTATATTATCGACCAAAATTTAACCTAACATGACAATATATTTGCTTAATATAAAAGTTTTGCAATTTATACACACAAAATAAGATAGGATTCTGCTAGGAATTGCATGAAGGAATATTTGTGAACTTTTAGAAATCACGTCTGACGTGAGTTTGTGTTTCAATCTCGCACCCTCACAGATGCACGAGAGTAATTTTTTACAGATTTTGAAAATCTTTTTTACTAGGCTTCTAAAGTCATTTTCAAAAGTTTACTAATATTTTGTTATGTTATTCCAAACGCGGACGCTATATCTCTTGCACGAACGTACCGTAGAACTTTTTATATTAAATAAATATTGTTGCGACGTAACTGTCATTTTTTAATTTTTTATCAGTTTTATATGAAATTATTATTAGTCCCCGCGTGTTGTTTTTATAACTACTTTAATTGTGGAGAAGGATTTATCAATCCTTGTAGCCAAAAAAGAAATTTTTAAAATCTGTAATTCATGTCGGTAATTTTGGATTCCCTTAAGTGGCTCTATGTTTTTCCTCTGTATGAGTGAAAGATATTAGAAAACGTATGCAAAAAAAGGACTTATTTTAGAAAATTGATCAAAAAATCTATAAAATATTCTGAATTCTGAACAAAAATTTCTGATATCAGAAAATTTTCAGGAAATTTTCTTACAAGAAATTTGAGAGAAGACACTATATATATATATATATATATATATATATATATATATATATATATATATAAAATATATATATATATATATTTTATATATATATATATATATATATTTTATATATATATATAAATAAATATATATATATAAAATATATATATATATATATATATATATATATTTTAGGTGCTTCTCTTCAGGAATTTGGAAAATGGTCAAATTTTTTTTATTTAAAAGAAGGATACAGAAAAGTAGGTTTCTTTTTCTATTCCATCTCACGCGTTGAGTTAGAACCCTATTACACGTAAAAGTATTTTTCACGTTCGGATACGCGACGTGAATCTCGAATGGAAACATACGAGATTCTCTTGAATAAAATTTCAATATCCGGATACACGCACGTAGGCGGGACATTTATTTTCCGCTTAACGCTTAGCGGGGCGGCCGGCGGTTCCAGTTAAAACGTTCCCCCAAAACCATCCTAATAATTCAGCTAGCGGCTGCGTTCGCAATCCTCTCACGCACATAAATTTCTCTCGTCGTCGCCATTAGTGCGCGATTTCACCGTTCACCGACGATCGTTCCGGTCGCTAAGTCTTCACTCGACGATCCTCGCGAGCCGTCTCGTTGCAACAGGAGCGAGAACCAGGACTCTACGTCCGAATGATTCATACAGTACGCAAAAAAATTAAAGGGCCACTTTCTTCTATATAAAAAGAGGCCAATTTTCAAGTAGTTGTAACTTCCTTAAAAATAATCGGAATAAGATCGATAAAAAAGCGTTTCAAAGCTTGAAGCTTCTAGTTTTAGAATCATTAAATGAATTTCAATTCTTTCTATTCTATATCTATCGTTACAAAATTACATTGTAAGAAAGCGACGTCCGTCGATTAAACAAATTTTTCAGAAGTTTGTCCAAGAATTAAAAAGAAAAATCCTAGCACGATTTCATTAATTTGGTATTAAAGAACAGAGTTTTGGCTTTAATTTTTTTTTTAACGAATGTTCTATGATTTTTTTTAGCCTAGATATTCATTATTAAAGCAAAATCGAGCTATTGGCTTTGAACGCTTATAACTAGTGAAAAATGATCGTACGATAATCATTAAAAAAGCAATTTAAAGAGAAAAATTAACACTTTAAAATGCTCCTATTGTTTTTTTCAATCATTATTTATTTTTAAAGCGTAATTGTTACTTAAAAATCAAGTAAAAATTGCACTTTTACCTTTTTTTATTTAAATTAATGAAAGTTAACGAAAAAACGCTAAAATTTTCATGAACTGTACAACATTTACAAGTAAAAAGCATTCTAATTACTCGTAAAAGGTCGAAATGTTCTCTTTTGTACATTAAAAAAATTTAAATTAATGATTATTGTAAGATCATTTTTTCACTAGTTATAAGCGTTAAAAGTCAGTAGCTCGATTTTGCTTTAATAATGAATATCTCGGTAAAAAAAAATTCATAGAACATTCGTTAAAAAAGAAATTAAAGCTAAAACTCTGCTTTTTAACAGTCAATTAACGAAATTGTACTAGGATTTATTTTCAATTCGGTATTCTTGGATAAGCTTTTGAAAAATTTGTTTAATCGATGGACGTCGCTTTCTTACAATGTAATTTTGTAATGAATAGAAAGAATTGAAATTCATTTAATGATTCTAAAACTAGAAGTTTCAAGTTTTTTTATTGATCTCATTCCAATTATTTTTAAGGAAGTTACAACTACTTGAAAATTGGCCTTTTTTATATGAAAGAAAGTGGGCCTTTAATTTTTTTGCGTAATGTATAAGGTAAACTAGGGTATGATGGCCATAGGCTGTAATTTTTTCAATAATCACTACATAGTATACTTTTTTAGTCATTATAAAAGATAATCAATATTTACAGTAGTTTATGTGCATACATTATTCGAAATGACGATATTGTGAATTTTATATCATATTTTTACTTTTGATTACCTGCAAAGTTTTTCATGTGTCCATTAAAAACTGTTATAACGTCGAATAAATTACAGTTGAGCTATCGTGATCGACGTTATATTATATGTAAATTGTCATATGACTTATAATTTTTATTTTCGTTTTCACTATTTTTTTATAAATATTATGACCATCTTTTCCTTAAAAGTTGGTTAAGATGGCCAATACTGTATGTCGTACCGTTTTGATAATATAAAATTTCTATTAAATATTTTCCTTTTAATTTCGATAATATTACGTAATTTAAGCTTCAGTGAAGATAATATGTCAAACATTATTAAAAAATAACAGAAATAAAAGTATGTTTTTTGCATTTTAAAAAACTATGGCCATCTTACCCGAGTTTACCCTATCTTTTTCGATTAATGTCCGTCCGCGCTTTTCTTCTCTATCTCTTCGCTTTATATACATCGATGAATATATGAAACAATGTATATCTACTATCGCTTATTACTGCTCGTATTCGCAATCAGGTCCCTCCTGCCCTCCCGTCAAACTCCGTTCAATGGGCGATTGATGTCCCGGCGGCGATCATGCCAAGGCCATTCCCGAAGGGCGGCGAAATTGCTTCCGTTCCCTATTGGAACCCTCCCGTAGACTCCGATATTCATGCTGGAATTCCCTGCGAAACGAAGGAGACGATGCGGTTTGTGAATAACGCGGTTTTTCGCGACATGATCCACCGCTGGCGATCGATTGAAAACTATTCTGGCGATTACGTTCAAGATGTACACCGGAGGGAAATACATGTACTGGGTGTTTAATAAGGGAGAAAAAGAAAGAGAGAGAGAGAGAGAGAGAGAGAGAGAGAGAGAGAGAGAGAGAGAGTCAAAGAACGGCAAACTGTTCCGCGGAACGGATTTGCTTTCAATTTTTTCGAAAGGAAACTTTAATTATAGACTGCTATCGATTACAGCTTTTTAACCGTCGATATCGTTTTCTAATAATCCGATAATTATCATTATCTATCCAAGAGGAATATTTGGATTTTTAATTTCTCGTTTTATTTAAGGAAAAGTTCTACATTCAAATCTATTACCATCTCTCTTTACTTTATTAAAAACGGAAATACAGACATAGGATAATGAACATTGTAGTAAATCTATCGTAAGATTAATTTTCTTAATTGTGTTCTGTGCAATGACAGCGTTTTTTATTCTTGAAGAAATCTGGCCTCGATGTTATTCTTTTTTAGTGAGAGTAAAAAATTTTTTTGAAGTAATTTTTTATTCAAGTATACAATTCGCGTTGAAATATTATTTATCTGTATTCTTAATCTTTAATTTAATGAAGATTTATTTAATTTAGAAAAAATTTACTCGCAACAAGACTCTTATATAGACACTATCGATTACAGCTTTTTCAATCGTCCATATCGTTTTCTAATACCGATAATTATCATTATCCATCCAAGAGGATATTCGGATTTTTAATTTATTTTTTTATATGATTTATTTTTATAAAATGAAATTTTTTTTCAAACCTACTATCATATCTCTTTGCTTTATTGAAAACAGAAATACAGGTATAAAATAATTGTACATTTTAGTAAATCTTTTTTAATTGTTAGTATAATTATTAATTCTCTTATTTTAAGTAAATTTTAAAATTAGTTTTCTTAATCATGTTTCTGTACAATGAAGGCGCTTTATTCTTGAAAAAAATCTAGCTTTAATATTTTTCTAAGTGAAAATAAATAAAAGAACAAATTTTTTGAAAGTTATATTAATTATACATATATGTATGTATACAATCTTTAAATTTATTTTAATTCTTCACATCCAATGTGTGTTTTCGAAATTAATTTTTTTATTCAAGTATATAATTCGTGTGTTGAATCATTACTTATTTATTTGTTCTCTTAATTCTTAATTCAAGGATGCAGATGGTCGTATCTGGGAAAGGAAGGAAACCATTTTTAACGCGTTAGGAAACATCGGTAGCGAGGCTTGAGCTGAATACGAACGCTTCATTTATGTATCGCGACAAAAGCGATAGAGAGAGGCTGCATCGAGAAACATGTATATGTGTCGACGCATGGATAATAGAATGGAGGGTAGTAATAATGTGAGGGAGGAATGGGGCCGGATCGATCATTGAATCTGACGGTGGAGGACACTGGCGGTGGCGGGCGTTCGATTTCCAGAGAGGGTTGTCCATCTCTGTTGTTTGCCCAATACCATTTGTATTCCATTGAGGGTGTCGGCGTATTGGTCTTATTGTTCCAGGCAATTCACCGAGCTTTCATCGCGTTTATAAAAATATTGACTGGTGTACGTTCATTGAGACCGTTGGTGATTGTAAACGCGCATTCCTATGTGCATTATACGTGCAAATTGTGCGTGAGTTATCTTGAATGTTTGCTGTCATGGAATTTCGATTGTTCGAAAATTTGCAATTTTGAAATTCTGATCTAGTCCTTTTCTAATTAGATTTTTTCAGATTTTTATTCAGAAATGATTACATTTTCTAGAGCTTGTATTATTATCTAATATTAAATAATTATTTCTAGAAATAATTTCAGAGGAGAAAATGTCAAAAAAAAAATGTCTTTTCACTAAATCTCAATTATATCGAGTATATATAAGCGTATTTTAGAGATTCTCTTTCCTTTTAATTGTCAAAGTCTGATCTAATCCTTTTCTAACTTACAGATTTGTTCAGATTTTTATTCAGAAATGATTACATTTTCTAGAGCTTCTATTATTATTTAATATTGAGTAATTATTTCTAGAAAGAATTTCAGAGAAGAAAATGTCAAAAAAATGTCTTCAGTATATCTCGATTATATCGATTATATATAAGCGTATTTTAGAGATTTCCTTTCCCTTTAATTGTTAAATAATGCATTTCGTCGAGTTTTACGTTTTTTATGTATGAAAATACGATATCTGTATTTATTCTGAAATATTGTGAATCTTTTAGTCGTAAATAATGATATCTCGACTATGGGAAAATTTTGGAAATGGAACTTTTATTATTTTTAAATGGCCCTCAATTTTTCAATATTAAAATTGTTGAACGTAACATATATGACAATGAACGTTTCTATTTGCAAAACTGCGTTATTTGTATTAACAAGGTATGCTTCATTAAAGATAACGGAAACGATTATTCCCAAGCGAACTGTAAACTCGTTCTAAATATTTTGTCACGCATAAAATTGTTATAAAGTTTAAAAGGTAGATGTGCCAATAGGTATATATATATATATCGTAATTTTAACAAATTGGCTGAAATTGAACGAATAGATATTAAAAGCGACATGTGAGAGTCAAATAACCGGACGGTTATTTAAATTTTAAAAGGGTCGACGTGCACACCTCTCGTAAAATGAAGTACATTTTCAATGTTTCATCATTCGTGGTTATTGCAGTTTGAGTTTGTAGCTGAAGTGTTAAATTCCCTGCGGAGGACTTTGGCGGGACTTTTCGCGAACTATAGGGAGGCTTAGGATTATGACGCAAAATTTATACACATAAAAGAGATAGCTTATTAGATTACTCGTTATCCTCCTCGGAGATATATTATTCATGTTTAAATAAAACTTTAGCTCATTGTTTAATCTTTTCAAGATTTGCCGAATAATACCTGCTAAGATAATATAATACTATTTAACACGATAGTTTAAGAATCTTTTAGTAACGATAAAAAAAAATTACCAACGCTTTGTAAAGTATAATTTTTTAATGTTAAAAATTTAAAAAATATTTTATATATATATATATATATACATACATATATGTATATTGTTTCCAATATTTTTTGATGTGGAAAATTTGATATGCAGACATATACATGTATGTTATTATTTATGTATATTTATGTATATATATATATATATATAAAATAGAGAAAGAATTGTTTTAATTTATAAAATAAATTTATATATATTGTTTTAACGTATAAAATAATATATAAGAAGAATTTTGTAAAAATTACGGTTTTTTCGTATTAAAAAACTGTATGTTTTTGATTTGACTTTCTATTTGAAATTTCACCGGATATTGTCTCTCGAAATATCTATCGGAGCGGAAGTGACGGATGACTCCGAATCGCGAATAAATCGAATCGCTCGATATCGAGTCTGCGTTTCGTTCGTCTGTTGTCGCTTCCGCTTGTCTTGGCCTTCACTCTCGTTCTTCCGCTCCGTGCGCGAAATGTCAGATCCGCAGACCGAGCGGATTTACTGCGCCCAGCAAATAAACATACCGCCGACGTTCCCGTATATTCTGAAGCTCTACGCGAAAGCGGCGATTCGTACGCAGTCGTACGATCTTTTGCGATGGACCGTTGCGTATTTCCGTGCTTTGGCGAACGGCGAGGTGCCTCCGGCGAAGGTACGCTTCATTTTTCTGCAAACACATCGCTCTTGCTTCGCTCTCGCTCGCTCGGTTGAGAGATTCGCGCGATTCGTTCATTTCTTTTTCTGTTTTTTTTTCTCTCTCCTTCCTCTCACATTTCTTGCATTACCTTTCCTCGAATCTATTATTCATCGTGCAGCGTGCGCAATTTCATGTTGCAAGGAAAACTTGGCCTTGAAAAATCAATTTAAAAAGCTTTTAAACTCTTGAGAAATTTAGCTTATAACATGTCATGTTGAAAAATTATAATATTGAGGGGATGATTGTCATCTAAAAATAATAAAAACTTCATTTCCATACTTTTACAATACGATATCTTTAATTTATTTCAAAATATGCAAATCTTAAATAGCCAATAAAAAAAAGACGATATCTCGATTATAAGAAAAGTATGGAAATGAAGTTTTTATTATTTTTAGATGACAGTCATCCCAATATATATATATATATATATATATATATATATATAGAAAACGTAAAACTCTAGGAATATTGTTTAAAAAGAAAAGAGATCTTAGAAGCACTTATATAGGTACCTATATATAGAGACGATATAATCGAGAATTATTGAAAAGACACATTTTATGTTGACATTTCTCTGAAATTATTTCTCGAAAAATTTCAATATTAGATAATGCAAGATCTAATCCTCAGGAAAACTTAATCATTTCGGAATAAAAATTTCATTTATGCGCTCTCTTTCTAGGATTAATAAAATTCCGAGGAATCTTTAATATTTTATATTAAATATAGCGAGAGAGATACATGTTTAATCATATAATCTGTTTCTTTGGCATCAAATATATAAGGTAATACATATATGGGAAAGTTTGAGTGTGTAAATATTTAATACAAGTAGGAGATATATAATATATGAAATTACGCGCTTTGTATCACTAGAATCGATCTGTATAATATCTTTATCATTATCAATTTTTTTTCATTTCGTTCCTCAGTCTTTTGCTTTTTTTCGATTTATTTTAAGTTCGAGCAATAAAGGTAACTATATTGGAAAATATATTTCTAAAAATATGTTACTCGCGGAAAAATTAATCAAAATTCCACGCGTGCCGATCGACCTATATTATATTGCTTCTGTACTCCTCCCTCTCTCCCTCCGAATATTCGTTATTATATTATTCGTAAAGTATAAGGTACGTTAATCTCCGGAGTTCTTCTATCCGCGTTCCTTGGAACGGATGTCTGTAATTATAAGTTTGAGTAATTCTGGTTGTAAGAAGTAGCAACATTAAAGAGAAGTTACAAACTGGTAGAGCTTACGCGATCCTTTTCTCTTAACCGATTAATCGATTAATTAAAAGTTAAAATCTGTTGCGTCGAGATGTAGACAGACGTGCGTTCAAAAATTAAATAAAACTGAAAAAAAAGTTAAATTCCATCAGAGTTGAATTAATAAACATTTTCGACGCAATATTTTGCGCGCAAACAATTTTCTCCCATAATTATATTAATATATAATATTATTATTCTCTTTATTAATATTACCCATTTATCATTATTCATGCGTTACCGACAAATTTGCAAACTCTTCATACACGCGATTTAATGAATATAATTGTTGCATCAGTTAACGAAATTAATTTAACGGCCAATTATGTTCTTTACAACATTATATTGATATTATTGTTATTTTTTTTATGCGGAAATTTACTCTCGACGTATTAAATTTCTTTCGTCAAATTTCGTTAATATTATTTCTTTATAAATTAAGAATCCTACACGTATATTATTATATAAAAGTAAAAAAAAAAGCATCTTCAAAAGTTTAATCCTCAAACTGAACGTTTTTTTGGCACCGTAATCCTGAACGCGTGGGTAACCGGAGTCCGAGTTAATTTTTGTACTCTAAAATTGCTTAAAAAATTCTAAACAAATTTACAAATCTTCTTTTAAGTTAGAGTTAAAAATATTTATTTTTGTTATTTGTTAGATCAAGATTTGGAAACATAGATGTTTTATATAAAAATTAATAAAAATTAAAAAAAAAGAATTTTGAACAAAAAGGGTTCCAGGAATTTTCAGTTCAAAGTTTACGAAAAAAAATACTATATGTCCGCGGCTTTAAAAAAATGTAATTATTTGAATAATCGAAAATAGGTAATTTTCAGGTATAAAAAAATGTATTTTTTCCGAGGACATATTTTAAAAAAATTTTTTAATTTAGGTAATTTATTTGAAAGAAAAGTGAAAACAAAATATAATTTACATTACAATCTACGGTATAAAAATTGATGAGTACATACAACTCCTGTTTGTTGCTCGTTATCATTAACAAAAGATACTTTTAGCATGAAAATAAATGAACACAATAGAAAATAAAACAATTTGTTTCTTTTTTAGAGAGATTATCATTGTAAATTTATATTTTTATAAAAAACGATTAACAGCAAAAAAACAATATTTAAAAAGAAATTTACTTATTCAATCTTTCTTATTTAATATACATAAAGCGAGTGGGTCATTTGTGCCCGCTTCAGATTTAGATTCGTCAGCACACACACACATTTTGCACTAAATGAACTGTTTAAATTGTCTTTTCAGTTATAAGTCCCTTTTGACACAAACTTTTTTTGGACAAGTTTCCAACCTCGAGATTTTATTAATATGTAAAAAAAAAAATGGGTTAAAAATGGCACGGACACGAAAGACCCACGTGTTCAGTTTGACGATTAATTTTAGCGGATAACGCTATTCTTTCCTTCAAAGCTTATTTCGGCAAAGCTCTTTGATGTTAAATTTGAAATAATTCCTTAATTATGCCATGGCTTAAATGTTGACAGACGCGAAATTGGTTTCAATTCCGTTAAATTACACATCGCTGAAGATGAAGCGACGCATTCCCTCGTGAAACATTCAGTGTATGTCATACGTATATGCAACTCCCTTTCTCTCTCTCTCTCTCTCTCTCTCTCTCCCTCGCGACATTCATGTATTTTACCGATTAATTTAATTACAGTGAGCATAATCTAATTTGTAACTGTTATTCACTGCAATGCGTGTGCGCGTCGTTTGTTGTTGTTATCACTGATGACTGAAATTCCTCGCTTATCCGTGATATATCGCGTTACCGTGGAGCTGACACGCGATACCTGCTTATAGCGCGATATTTCCGGCGTATGTACCGTACGTCGCTCTCCTAGAATGGAGAGCGAACGGGAGGGAGGGTGCGCCGCAAGACAAATATCAGCGTAATTCGCACCCCCCGTGGGAGCGCGAGGCGTTCGATGGAAATGCTGCGCGACAAGCGGTATTTCTATAGTTTGCACCGTAACCGGTTTATAACAGCTCCGTACGCGTTACGTTGTACACACACATACACACAGACGCACACACACGCGCCAGGGGGCATTATCGATGGACCGGACACGGCCATCGCAAGGTTATCAGGTAATAACTGGTAACTGACCGCGAACAATCCCGAATGGCCACCGATATTGTCCTACAGAACAGACTGGAGTATCCACCCTTTATCCACCTCACGGGCATCACGCCCGGCTACCTGAAGACCCTACTCAATAGATTCGGTCACGTGGACAAGGTCTGTTTGAAAGCCCTCGTGCAGGACTGGCGTGGGTTGGATTTACCCGAGACGAGCCTCTATCAGCTTTTCACGGTGGCTGGTTTATTACCGGATAAGAAGTACTGTGATTTTTATCGATTCCTCGCGGTAGCCTGTGGATTTTTAGGAAATGTAAGTTTACGGTAAAAGCGCAAGAGTGATATTTTTTTTTTTTTACAAACAAATAGGGTAAACTAGGGTATGATGGACATATGGAAAAGATGGCCATAGGCTGTAATTTTTTCAATAATCGCTACATAGCTTTTTTAGTCATTATCAAAGATAATTGATATTTATAGTAGTTTATGTGCGTACATTATTCGAAATAACAATATTGTGAATCTTATATCATATTTTTACTTTTGATTACCCGCAAAGTTTTTCATTTGTCCACTAAAAACTGTTATAACGTTGAATAAATTGCAGTTAAGCTACCGTAATCGACGTTAGACATATTATAAAGATATGTAAATTGTTATATGATCTATAATTTTTATTTTTGTTTCCACTATTTTTTTATAAATATTATGGTCATCTTTCCGTCACTATGGTCAAATGTACTATTTTGATAATGTAAAGTTTCTATTAAATATTTTCCTTTTAATTTCGATAATATTACGTAATTTAAGCTTCAGTGAAGATAATACGTCAAACATTATTAAAAAATAACAGAAATAAAAGTATGTTTTTTGCATTTTAAAAAACTATAGCCATCTTACCCGAGTTTACCCTAACTATCAACTTGGCGAATAAGAGCCATACGCGGATGTTAATGCGTAAATATTTTTAGAAATTAATTCTTTCCGTGAAAATTAAAACGTGCACAGGGCACATATTTTACTTGGTGTATTTTACCAAGAAATAAATTCTCATTTTTGAGAATTCTATAACTCTTTACTCCCTATAGAGATGTAGGCGAGAAAAAATATCGAGGCGAATTCATATTTCTTGGTAAGAATTAATTTCTAAAGAAATTTGCGCATTAACATCCGCGTATGGCTCTTATTTGTCAAGTTGATAATTACTTGTTTGTAAATATTAGGAACCTTTATTCGAAATATTATATTTTTTTTATCGCTTACGATTATATATTTGATATTGGATTGCATTTTTATCGGTCGATGCGATGGATCACTTTTATTTTTTCCACAAACTTTTTCAAAACAATTAGAAAATATGGAACTAATTTTTGTTTATTACGATTTGTAAATAACAAGATATAAACTGACTCTTTATAACACAGTTAAAAGAATTGACATGATGTCGGGGCAGGATCTGACATCGGATATACTGGAAATTGGAAACGGAAAAAAAAACAAAGTATTATTGACTCACATGTTGCTGTGAAAATTTACATTGTGTGTAGTTGAAACAAACATGAGACGGCCGTAATTTAGCTAGTTACATTCGTACTGTGTAATTGACGGACAGCTGTCAATTTCCTGATTTTTAACGTAGGACTGATTAAAGAGCCATTAACGGTATTAAATAAAGCAAATAAGAATCATCAGGGCAGGTCAAAGAATGCAGTAACGTTTCATTATATATCCTATTTATCATCGAGATTTTTCTTTTTTTTTATTATTAAAGAAAAATAATAAAAAATATTTCAATGCAAATAGCTCACAAACATTCAAGCGAAAATGTTTGTACAGTTTAAATTTTTTATTTTCCCTTTGTTAACAAATATGATTTTAAATCTAGAAATACGTGTAAGCTTTTTTGTGATTTTTACAATTGGCAAAAAAAGAAAATTAATTAGAGCGCATTCTCTCGAAAATCAGAAATTCTCAGGGATTTCTTTTGTACATACTTGGAAAAACCAAGGAATTCTCTTGGAATTTTATAGAGATTCTGGAATTAAAAAAAAAAATTTTCCTTTTATAAATTTGCTCTAATTTGCTTCTAAGCATTATCGGCAAGCCAACTGAATTATGTGTTTCAAATATATATCTATCTCTGTTACACATTTTTAATGCCTCAACAAAATATGCAATATTTTTTTTGTAATTTTTAATTCTAAAAAAAAAAATATAAAAATGTTATGCAAGTGAAATACATGTGTTAATCTTATGAAAATTAGTCAGTTTTTTCCACACAAATTTGCAAATGTTGAAACTGCATTTGTCATTTATTTTTTTCTTCATATTAGAAAATGCATAGAATAAAAAAAATTTATTTCAGAGAAAAATTTGTGTAAAAAAAAAAATCTTTCAAATATTCTCTTTACCTGTAATTTTCAACAAAAATACCTGAGGGAAAGATCATGAAAGGTTTTTACAAGAGTCTTTACAGAGTAGACACTCTGTTAACACACGAGTATCTTCTTTCTACATTCCCGTATATCTTATATAATTAAGCGGAGAGATAAACGCCATTAATCTCGCGGTTGTAATTTACGTCCGCTTCAGAATCTGCTAGAGACGATGATATACGTTTGCGAGTTACTGACGCACGAGCCGGAAGGCGGCTCAGCCATGATACCCCTGAGGATTTTCTTGGATCTCTACGGATATCTGGCGAATCTCGATTGCAGCGGCGAACCCGTTCGCCGTCGCGAGGTCGAGCGAGCCGATTCCTCGAGCGAGGAAGCGTCCGTCTCGGGACCGACGTCCGAGACGATCGATTCGACCGCGACGTTTTGCAGCTGTGAGTTCACAACGGCGGAAAAGGTATCACTTTCGCGCGATGTTTCTCTTTCCCGGATAGAATAAAATATTAGATCGGTTCTTTCGTTTAGTGATTTTTTTTTTCGTTTGAATCGCGAAAGAATCGCCCTTTGACCTTTGTGATTAATGAGATTTTTGAAATAACCTATTTCCGATATTCTTATCGAAGGATTTCCAATGGACGTCGTAATCGCAGCATATGTAGTATAAAAATTGATTCCGAGAAAATGTGTTTCTTAATACTATTGGCACAGAAAAAAAAGAATATTCTTACTTTGACAATATCTAGTTTTAAAATGTAAATCTTGAAATGAGATTATATTGCGTTAAACAAAGAATTTTTGTTTGGATCAAGACATTTTATATAGTTCAACCGAGAAAAATATATTTTTGTTATTTAAGAATAATTTTCTTAAATGGAGAGGAAATAATGTTGGATAGAAAATAACACATGTTCAATAGCATCATTCACCTTTGAAATATCTTACGATGTACAAAGTTCTTACGCAGAAAAAAAGAATATTCTTATTTTGACAATATCATTAGTTTCAAAATGTAAATCTTGAAATGAGATTATATTGCGTTAAACAAGGAAAATTTGCTTGGACGAAGACATTTTATATAGTTCAACCGAGAAAAATATATTTTTCTTACTTAAGAATAATTTTCTTGAATGGAGAGGAAAAAATGTTGCATAGAACATAACACTTGTTCAAATCGAAGATTATAATTTTCTTAGCGTTAAAATAATTATTTTACTCTTGAAATTGACAATCGTAGTATTGAAATAAGAATATAATATTGTTGAAATTTAAGATTTTTAAATTCTTCCAAGAAGATTATAAATTGTTGCGTATATATGAAACAATGAACGCGTTTATATGAGTATATAAGTTTTGATTTGACACTTACTTTTTGAAAAACGAACAGTTTTCTGTGAAATCCGGTTCAATTCTTATTCAGCGAAAATGTCGAGAGCAGGCAATATTTTGTCAAACTACTAATTACGGGATGATTCTCGTTTAATATGCACACAACATCGTGTACAAAGCTACTTTTAGGAACAATTAGTATATACATATATATATAGTACTATATATCGTTGAAATGAATAGACTTTGACTTATGATACACAGCGTGTGGTTCTCTGAGCAAATTTGACATTTATTTATACACACGGTAGAACCGTTTTATACGTAAGCAGGTATAGAACGTGCTTTAACCGAGCGAGGCGCATTGTAATTTTCGAGGCTATGATTGTAATAAAGTTATATAACCGCCTTTCTAAAGGGAACAATGCCTCGGCGGACGGTTTATATATGTATGTAAATATATATATGCATATACATACATATATATATAAATATATTTTCATATTTTGTAACGATTTAATCATTGCAAGTGCATTTTCACGTTTAAGAGAAAAGTTGCAATATTTTAATTGTTATGATACAATTTTACCTCTATTAATAATTATAACATAATTTAATAATGTTTAGATAATTAATTAAAGCTATTATAGCGTATTAATCACTGTCTATTCTGACGCACAAACATCAAATTAACGCTAATATAATAGCGTTCTATCAAAATATATAGATAAATGAAAATGTAACGGTGTACGAAAGTTACAATTGGAAAATTATTACAAGCGTGTAATAATAACGCAAGGAATAAAATTGGATAAATTTTCCGAGGAAAATTTTGCCAATAAGCTTGCGTATGCGCGGTATAAGCTGCTTTCGTCATATACAACGTTCACGTTACACCTACTGCTAACTACTTCTCGTTACAAGCAGTGCTGCATATTTTATATACGCATTTGCGCTACGGACTACTCGGTTTTCCGTACCGAGCGAAAATTAACCGGTTCATGTAGATTACAGGAAATATGTATTAACGAACTTCGTTAACTTTGTACGGAAGTGACTTAAAAATTTCTAAATTAAACGCATCGCGAATTTTGCTTGGCATAATGTAGGAAGGGATTATAATATCCTCCGTATAAAATGAAATCTATTAAATTGAATATTAAACATTGGTCAAGACACATGAGATAGTTCAATTTAGTCTTATTCGAGATTAGGGTAAACTAGGATATGATAACCATAATACCCTAGGAAAAGGTAATCATAGGCTGAAATTTTTTCAATAATCGCTACATTAGTGCGCTTTTTTTACTCATTATCATAGACAATCGATATTTACAGTAGTTTATGTGCATACATTGTTCGAAATAACGATATTGTGAATCTTATATCATATTTTTACTTTTGACTAGGTGCAAAGTTTTTCATTTGTCCACTAAAAACTGTTATAACGTCGAATTATCGTAATCGACGTTAAACGTATTATAAAGATATGTAAATTGTTATATGACCTATAATTTTTATTTTCGTTTCCACTATTTTTTTATAAATATTGTGGCCATCTTTCCGTCACTATGGTCATCTTTTCCTTAAAAGTTGGGTAAGATGGCCAATACTTACGTTGTACTATTTTGATAATATGAAATTTTAATTAAATATTTTCCATTTAATTTCGATAATATTACGTATAATTTAAGCTTCAGTAAAGATAATATGCCAAACACTATTAAAAAATAACAAAAATAAAAGTATGTTTTTTGCATTTTAAAAAACTATGGCCATCTTATCCGAGTTTACCCTATATTAAATCGGAATGGATAATCTCTCATGAAGGAAAGAACGTTTCTTTCAATTTTATTGGATCGTATTCAATCAAACACGTGTCAGGAGGAGACGAACAGCTCCGATGAGGATGTTTGCGGGAAAGCGCCTCGTGAAAAGCAAGCTCCGGAAAGCCTCGAGATCTTGAAGGATCACGGAGATGACCCGAAGCACTCCGACGTCGACATAGTGTCGGCGAGACAGACTGTCGCCGACGATAAAACCGAAATTGAGATCGAATCGATTCATCGTCACGTTTTCCGAGGTGGGAGTAGCGAGGTACGCCCGTGGAGACACGCGAATAGAATGCCGGGAAAACGATCAGTCACATTGAATTTTGCGATCGGCGCGATTGCGTCGTAAAATTTTACAAAATGTCCCATTCCTATCTTTGTCGATGTCTGAAAGGTAAACTTTGATTTTGACGGGTCATCTTTTTTTTTTTTTTTCTTAACGTCAGTCGCGTGAAAAACGTAACGTTCCGATTTTTTTATATTTTAAATATTGAAATATATTGAAAAAAAAATCAGAGATTTTTCCAACATTTTGCCTGCGAAAATTGTTTATTTATTTCGTTCATTCAGCTTGTTTACTTATGAAATAATTGTAGAAGGAGAAAGAGATTTTAATGATTTTATTTAGGATGTCTATTTCATTTGAAAAGAAATTATTTGAAAAAATCAGGGAGTTCTCGTAATACTTTATTGGAATTTTTTAAAAAAATTTTCTCATAATTTTACTCTTAGATTATAGGCAATCCGCCGATAAGTCAACTTGTGAATTATGTATTTAAAATATATTGTATAAATGTACATACATTTACATATCTCTGTTCATATATTCTTAACAAAATATTGAATGCAAATTTTTTATTATAATTTTTAATAATAAAAAAATGAAAGTATTATGTCAGTAAATATTTTACAAAAGTTATTCAATTTTTTTCATTGCATTTGCAAATCGAGCACATGAAACTTAAATGGCTTTGTGTTTTTCTTCTTGAGTTTTCTATGAGAGAAAAGCTTCGAAAATGCATAGAGTAAAAGAACTTATTTTAAAAAATGCATCAAGAGATGTTGTAAAAAATTCTTTTTATTTGAAATATTGAGTAAAAATACCTTGGAAGACCCTGGAATTTTCAGGGAATTTTTAACAAAATTGAGTAGACACCCTGCTTTACTATTTTACACCGTATATAAATTTCTGATTGCGAATAAAACAAACGGCTGAACGTTTGTTGCTTAGTCGACGAGTGAGACGAACGTCGAGTGTCCTGCCGTTTCTTCGATCATCGATCACACCGAGCATTATGACGATACTCACGAGGGTCTCTCGACGTGCGACGTCGATGCATGGGAGATGCTCGACGATGCATTTGACTTGGACGAGGGTGAGAAGAGGATCGTTGGGGAAGCGGAAGCGATCGAGAAGACGTCTTTGGACGATCTTAAAAGCTCGTCGCAGGAAAGGAACCCACGGCTCGACGAAGCAGAAGGCGGACAGACGCCTGATCCGCTGAAAGAGTGCCTGAAGATACCAACGCCGCCTGATCCGCTGAAAGAGTTCCTGAAGAGAATGCGAGCGGAGGTGAAGGCGGGTCGTCTGGAAACAATCTTCCGGGTACCTGGAATCGGTCCGCCGGTATCGACCGACTGTGTAACGGCTGTTGGACTCTGGTTAGCAGACTGTGCCCGTCGTCAGAAGGGTCTAGTCGGCCCGCGAAATATTCGCCATTTTCTGTGCCCGAATCTCGATGACGTCTCGGAATGCGTTTGCACTGATATAAAGTGCATTTCGCTTCTGTCAATGACAAAAGAATCGAGCGGTTTTTAATCCATTCTCATATTAAATTTTATAACTTATAGTTAATAAATTAATTTTTAAATTGATTAATTTCTGTTTAATTTAAATTTAATTTAATTAACTAAAATAACAAATTAATGATCTTGATTTAAATTTGTTTTTAATCTTCTATTAACTTTAACTTCAATATTACATGTAATTTTTCAACTTTACTTTTTAATTAAAATCAATTATAATATTATAAAATTAATATGAATATAAATTTTAAATTTAGAATTATAATTAAATATATTAAAATAATTTTTTAACATAAATATATTAATCCATTATATCGTATTTAAGGTAATAAATTTTGTATAAAAATAATTATAGATCTTAATATATTAATTAAAATAAATATTAAAATAGGAAAGAGATTTTGACACATTTCTAAACTTATTTAATATGTCATAGTGATATCGTATTAAAAGAGAACATTAAAGAGAAAAATATTCGAAGAGCTTTATAAAATAGTATATACTTTATAATTACCGAATAATTGTTAAATCTTCGTCATTTTAATGCAATTTCATATCAAAGAAGTAATAAATTTCTGCTCATTTTTCACATAGATCTTCAATAATTATATATGCAAATATATTTGTATTCTATTGTATACTGTTTTGTTACATGATCATTCAATATCGTAGTATTCTATAATTGCTTTCGATTTGTAATTATATACGGTTACAATTGAAACATTATAATTTAATGTGACATGTGGAATAATATTTGTCTTAATGACAATTGTTATTATAAACAGATAAATAAAATTCTCTGAGAATATCTTGAATAATTTAAATGATATTTTTGACTTTGAATATTCAGGATCTAGTTATTTATTTTATCTTACGTACTCGAGGAAAGTACATAAGTACTCTGCGAGAAAGAAGTATGTGCACATAAAATGCACTTCCTCTATCTAACAGCGGAAGTGATCGATATTCTTTGAAAGTACGTGTTCGTTATTTTCCGTAACTGCCTATTGCATTGTGCGTTTTGTCGATTCACCGACTGTATCGCATCGACAACAACAACTCGGTAATCGATTATTGGTCAGGTTATTATTGGTATCACGGTTGCAAATATTGACGTATGCCGGTCAGCTTCAGGGTTCATACTCGTTCATACGTCCACCCACGTCCACCCTTCCCTCCTTCTCTCGATGGAGTCTACTTTGATACCGGCTATCACAATCCCGCGTTATCGAAGCAAACAATGTGCGCGACACATTATTGAATGTGTCACATTTACTTGAGGAGATATGTGAATGACGATCGAATAACACTCTCTCGTTTCGATCATCAGCGCGAGGAATCAAAGTCCCAGCTTTCGTAGACAAAAGGACCAGCTTTTCAAATGATAAAGTCCATTCAAATCAACACTCGGAATCGCGCAAACTTCGCTTCGGAAGTTTGCGCCATTTCGAGAATCTCTATTATTCGTTGCATCGTGGAGAAAAAAAAAAACGTTTCTCATGCGTGTGACGGAAATAAATTTTTCAAATTTTCTTGCTAATCCAATCGTATGAAATTCAGAATTTCCACTGAAAATTCCTGTTCGTGGTTATTCGCGGGCTTGCGGTCGGTTCTATCAGCGGTGAATAAATCCCAGATTGGTATTCGTTTCGGATAACTAGATCGTTCTCTTTAATTTTTCATTCGGATATTGCACGTCTATGAGCAAGATTATGTATATTGCCAGTTTTGTATTTCCTTTGAATATTATAAAGAATATTAATATTTAATTTTGCATTTCAATGACTTACGATTCTTAATACAGGGTGTCTATTCTCATAAAAAACTTGGAATTCTCAGGGATTTTTTTGTACCTAGAAAAAAATCAAGGAATTTCTCGTTTATTGGGTCTCTGGGAATTTTTAAAAAAAATTTTTTCTTTTATAATTTTGCTCTTATATTATAAATAAGTCAAGTGAATTAAATGTTTAAAAATATTATAAATATATATCTATCTCTATTTATACATTTAATGTCTTGGCAAAATATTAAATATACAGTATATGTTCTTTATGATAAAAAGTAAAAATATTTATCTTACAAAAGCTGTTTAGTTTTTTTCAATTTGTTTGTAAATCCAGCAACTTAAGTGGCTTTGTTTTTCTTTCATATGAGCGAAAAACATTAGAAAATGCATACGATAAAAAACTTATCTAAGATAGCTACATTTAAAATATTCTCTTTACCTGGAATTTTGAACAAAAATTATCTGAAAGATCAGGGAATTTTTTTCGCATGCAAGATCGAGTAGACACTCTAAAACTCGTGATCATTAGTTCATCCCTATCTTTCGAAAAAATTCCATTTAGTTTTTCATCGCGCTAAATTAGCCCGGAAGCTAATACACGTCACGTCGCATCTGTTACGATAATCAACGAGGACTCTCGATAACTCTCATTTCGAAAACCCCCTGAGCAGCGTTATCTCGACGCAGATTAATTCCGTCGCAGGAAACGCAAACGTTATCCGACGCATTAGTAGCCTCTTTCGTACGCCGGGCGTAATTCGCGCGATTAGATGGCTTAGAAACGAAATGGAGCGCACGGACAGTGATCCTCTTTATATGCATATATAAGGGGGCTTCTTCTTCAACCTTTGCTAAAACGATAGTAGAATTCCATCGCAATGACTTTAACCATCGCGTTGCTTTCCGCGCTTTTGTTATTCTCCCGGAATATCCGCGGATGGCACATCGCATTTCCAAACGACAGCGAGATCTTTAGCAATGATCTCCCGGAAACAACGTTTCAGCAAGTCTTTATATTTCCAGGTAGGATTTATTAGTGCCATATTTTTGCGAATACAGTCCTTACACTGAAAAAAAAATTATGCTAATGTAAATAGATTTTTAGATGTCTCAATTAAAATTTATCGCTACTTTTTGTATCTGTTAGAATATTGTTTGTCACGTATAGAATTTATAGCAGCACTATTCTAGCAATACCTCTAGAAAATTCAGATCCCATTGCCAAATATTAATCACAAATATAATTGTTCTTGACAATAGGCCTTAAAGATGGGCATCACAGAAAAATTTTCAATAAAGAATACATACTGCACATATACAATATTTTGTTCAAACATGAATGTATAAAAAACAGAAAGATATATATAATTATAATATATTTTAAACACAGCTTGGTTTATTGGCCGATTACTGACATTATATAGTAAAAGCAAAATTACTAAAGAAAAAATTAAACAAAAAATTTCCCGAGTATCGATAAATTCCATGAGAGTTCTCTGATTTTTTCAAATACAAAAGAAATCCCTCACTCAAAAAAATATTTTGCTAATGATAGATTTCTAGATGTCTCAATTAAAATTTATCGCTACTTTTTGTATCTGTTAGAATATTGTTTGTCACGTGTAGAATTTATAGCAGCAATATTCTAGCAATAGAAAATTTAGATCCCATTGCCAAATATTAAATTCTTCTGTCTAAATTACACTAATAGTACAGATATAAATTCTGTCTCTGTCATTTAAATTGATCAAGTGCAAAATATATGCAGTATTTGCTAATAATTTATCTGTTTCAGTGAATTTTTTACACGTAGAAAATTTTTCTTAAAGTTGCAAGATTATTTTTTTGAGTGTATAATGTAATACATATAAAGATACATTTTTCTTTGAAGAGAGAAAAATATAATGGTTATACACATACATTTTTTTTGACGCATCTAAATCTTTGATTTTTGCAATCTATGAATTATGACAAGAACGAGAAATTTACGTAATAATTATTCTTACAATATATAGGTCAAGAGAGAGATAAAACATGATTTATACCACACTTGTGTTTAATAAAAGTAGATGTAAAAAGTCGAAATGTCTGTTTTTTTTATAAATTATTACATGTATATAAAATTGATTTAAAACTCTTATAACAAAAAAATCCATTTTTATTGAAAACATACGAGAGACAGGTTTAAAGTTTTCGACATATTTTTTTCCATGCGAATGACATGTAAAAAGATTCATTTGCTTCAACATACAGAGTATAAAGAGATGTGTGTAATTTTTCACGTTTGACGTCATAATTCAACATGGCTGCACAAATAATTAAAAAAAGGGCACTATGATTATTATCGTAATAAATTGTGGAAGAATGACTGCAAAGTGAAGTCGGTGCATTCGGTATAAAACGTAGTGAAAGAAAATTTTTCGCCCAACTTAATTAACCAAGTGGTGACAAACTTCATATCATTCGTTTGAATATTTTATTAGGGACAAAATGGTGCGGCAGTGGCAATATCGCAAACGGCTCGGACGATCTCGGAGTATTTGCAATGACTGATGCATGCTGTCGTGAACATGACAATTGTAAAGATATAATCGAACCGACGCAAACTAAATACGGTCTGACTAATACCGCTTTCTACACAAGGTGAACAATGTTTCATGTCAATTTTTTAATCAGTTTTTTTTTTTTTATCTAAATGATATATCCCGGATATTAAAGGCAAGGATTAGGAATAAATAATAATTATTGAAAATTGTTTAACACGAAATATTCTAAGATACATTAGTATCTTCAATAGATTTTCAATAGTTATTATTTATTCCTAATCCTTGCCTTTCGGCTTAGAATACCTTCCAGCTTACATGTATTTACATATAACCATTTCATATCTTGAATTCTATAATCCCCCATAGTACGTTTACTAATTCTACCAAATATAATCCAAAATATATCCTATAAAATAAAATAAACTAAATTGAAATGAACTAAATAACTTTATAAAAATATAGAAAACATAATAAATGTAATATATGTATATATTTGTATATGTGTATATATTTGAATATGTGTATATATTTGTATATGTATAGATATTTATATTTATATTTTTAGATGCTTATATATATTATATATAAACATCTAAAAATATAAATATAAGTATCTATATATATACAAATATATACACACATAACTAAATAATTTATAATTTCTTGAAACAAAACCTGTCAGTCTATTTTTATTCAGAATTTTAAGTTAAAATCAAAATCAAAATTACAATTAAACTTAAATTAAACTTAATTTAAATTTAAAATAAAATCAAAATTAAAATTAAAATTAAGACGTCTGTCGACTTAGCCCCCCACCTTGTAAAAATAAAAAAACAAATACTGCAAATTTACGAGCTATTTATGAGCTTTCATATCCCGCAAATAAAAATTTTGAACTCGTCACACTAGGCAGGAATTTATTGGTGGGGGGGCTGAGTCGACGTCGACTCAGCCCCCTCGCCCCTTAAAAATAAAAATATTTAATCGTTCTTTGCGGCAGAATTAGGAGCTATTTATGAGCTTTTAAAATAATATGATTTTTGAGCTCACCGTTTTAACCCTAAAACAACCCTTTCATGATTTAACTCAAGAGAGAACTATACTTAAAATGAAAAAATTTAACACTTTTGCGGGTAAATATTGTTTATTGATTTATGAGCTCTCAAAATACGTGTACTTTGATTATTGAGCCGCAACCTCTTTATGGAAAAACCACCCCTCGCTTCCCCGGCACAAGAGAGGACTATACTTAAAATGAAAGAAATTAAATATTTTGTATTAAGTGTTTTATAATTAAATATTTTATATTATTAATGCTTCTTATAGGTTATAGGTTCGCAAAATAATAATTTTTTTTTATTTTAAATTTACAGTTCTCTCTTATGTGAAGGAGATGTGGTGATTATTTTTGTAAAAAGCTTGTAACTTAATAATCAAAATCGCTCGTATTTTTGGAGATGATAAATTGATAAACAATATTTAGTCGTAAAATAAATTCTTTTATTTTAAGTATAGTTTCTTTTGTGCTGGAAAGATTTGGGAGTAGTTTCATTGTAAGGGAGTCGTAGCTCAATAATCAAAATACATGTATTTTGCAAACTCATAAATCAATAAACATTTTTTTTAATAAATCAAAGTATACAACTCAAAAATTTTAAAATTTAAATTCAAAATTAAAATTAAAATCAAGATCAAAATCAAAGTCAAAATGCACAGTCCTAACTGTGAATTTCTAAACTCAATCCTTCCAACTTTACTTTTGTTTAACCTTCTTTCCCAGATTTTAAATAGTTTATTCTATTTTTATAAATTTTCAATAGCATTTTACTGTATTTTTATTAAAGATAAATATTCAATTTGAAAAAATTAAAGTTGAATATATCTTTGAATATTTAGTATCGTTTATTTTTGTCATTTCTTTTTTACTAAAACATTGACTTTTATTAAAGATTCAATATAGTATGTAATTTAGCAGAAAGGTTTGTTTATTTTTCAGTAACAATAAAATTTTCAGTGACGATAAAATTAATGGAAGCGTTTTCGAATGTGTGGATACAGCATAAACTTGTTGAATGTGAAGCTTCTGAAAAATAGAAAAATGAAAATTGAATATTTCGCTTCTTTTTAGTTTATGTACGAAATTATTTTTTCTTCTCGATGACGTACTATCGCGTGTCACACGAATGTCATTTTGAAACATGCAGAGAGATTCGCTAGCAATTACAAAAGAAAGTCAATGAACTAGTTTGCAATAGCAAGTCTGTTGAGCGAGTTTCACGCAACTGGTGCAGTTTACCAAGTTTCGTGCGTGTCTTGCTATAGTTACGGCTGACGTTTGATGTTGATATATGACATCCTGCATTATCACAAACTTAGTATATTAATTATATAGGGGTGTAATTTTCTCTTGTGTGATATATAACAAAATGGAAAAAAAATAATGTTTTTAAAAACATGTGCATTACGATATATTGAAAGCATATATATATTGTAAAATTTAGAGAGTTTTTAAAGCAACTACATTTTTTATATTGAAATATTAACTTGGAGTTTTATGGAAAACATATCAAAATATCATATGACTTATGCGCTGAAAAAAATATAACGCGATATTAATCATCTGTTAATCGTAATAAAAGATATTTTATGGCTGGGCGATATATATTTTCAACGAAAATATTATCACATGTTTAAAATATTGTAGTCGAATAAATCTTTATTAATTATCGTTTCAAGATTTTTTAAAATAAAAAACGGAAGATTTAGAACAATAGCGTAAATTCGTGAAATTAAAGTGATCTTGCTCGGTCCAGCGATCGGTCAATTTTTCTGCTGCAACATATATTTTTTGTTATTTCATTCGCTCGTTAGTCTGAAGAATTGCTTACAGACAGCATTGTATTTCCGTGATAATTGTGTGGTAAAAATAATTTGAAATTGAAATGAAGCGCCGAATACGGTCGCTTTTTTATAGTGAGTAATTTGATAAAGCATCGTGAAATGTGTAAAATCAGGCTACACTGTTCGTGCGACGAGAGATTCTACGACTGTCTCCATAGCTCGGAGGAACTCGTTAGCGTGAAGGTCGGCTTCCTCTACTTCAGCGTGTTAGACACCAAGTGCTTCCGCGAAGACTACCCCATCGTTGGCTGCAAACGGCATTCACTGTGAGTCGTAAGCGTATTAGAGCTCCGCGAGTAGAGAGTCGGCGTTCGACTTTCAAATGGGTCAGGCACTCGAGAGAATTTATCGATCCTCTCGCAATCCTATTTAATACATACACATGGGTTGCTTCAATTTTCCACGCATCACGCGATCGTACTTTTATGTATAGCAATATTCTCGGTCGCGTGTATTTCAATGAACGGTACATTTTCGTTTATGTCAATCGCACGCGGATTAAAATTATTGTGTTTGAAAATATATTTTTTTTTATTCAAGCAATTTTTCAAACCGTTTTCTATAAATATTCTTTTGACGATCGAATCACATTTCGATACGCATTGAAAACTACATCGCACGTGACTCAAAAAAATATTTTGCTAATGTAGATAGATTTCTAGATGTCTCAATTAAAATTTATCGCTACTTTTTGTGTGTGTTAGAATATTGTTTGTCGTATAGAATTTATAGCAGCAATATTCTAACAATACCTTTAGAAAATTTAGATCCCATTGTCAAATATTAATCACAAATATAATTGTCCTTAATGATAGGCATCACAGACAAATTTTCCGTCTAAATTACACTAATAGTACAGATATAAATTCTATCTCTGTCATTTAAATTGATCAAGTGCAAAATATAATTTTTATATTTATATATGTATGTATATATGTGCAAAATATAATTTTTGAGTGGACCTTTTTTTACTCAAATTTGCTTCTTATACATTCTTTTGCGACACACTGTATACGACAGTGATTCTTTAACGCGCCCGTTGTAAGAATATTTCATACATCGTAATCGATAGAGGATTCGAAAAAATCGCGGGCTTATTTCGAAAGCCGCGAGCATTGGAAACTTTAAAAAGTAACGTGCTAACGATCTCTTGGCAGCATTCCTAGACGCTGTTTGGAGTACGAGTTGGACGAGAGCCAACCGAAGATGTATCAGTGGTTCGATGTACCTACGTATTTCCAAAACGACCAACAGGCGAGGACGATGACGATGACGGGCCGTCATATTCGATCACTTGCGGACCGATAGAGAAGTCTACTTTTGCGGGATCATGGAAGGAATTATCGTACATGTGTACAAAATCGTGCACAAATTATCGCTTGATCGCTGACTATCTGTCAACGCAATTAAATAAACGCTAATAAAATAACTTTTACAACCATTTCTCTTTCCCGCCATCTCTTTTTTTTTCCCGTCTCGCTTCAACACGCGTTACTTTCGCCAAACACGTGTACACGAAGAATGCGAAATTACAGAGAGCGAACGATCCGCGAAAGTGGAAATTGCGAGGATCCATTAAATACGCCAATCGACTGCGACTCGTAAAAGTATTTAATTTTCATGGTTCGATGTATTGATATATATATATAGTAAACGGCAGAGCTGTAAAGTACCGTACTGCACACAGATACTCAAGTTGAAATATTTAATAAAAATATATTGAAAAAATATTTAGCGAAAAAACATTTATAAAAAAAAAAAAAAAAAAAAAAAAAATATCGTCGCACGCGTCAAAAAAATACGCACACCCGGCCATTCGGCGTAATTAAATTAAAATTGACAAATAACATTTTCCACTTGGAGTATCATCGTAATGTTATTATTTCTATATCCACCTTGCTGCATTCGGCTGGCTGCACAATGTAGCAGCAATAAGTTCCGTTGGGAACCTCACTAAATCATTTCGCTGTAATCGCCTGTTATCGTATCAGAAAAACAGAAGCTGAAATAGAGGCTAAGTTAGCACGCGGAAGAAGCGAGAGGGTTGGCCCACGGGGGTGCCAAGAGGCGGGAGATAAGCGATGAGGGTCGAATCGAGGGGCTCGCTTCCCTCTTCGCTTCTCGCTTTTTCCTCTCTCTCTCTCTCTCTCTCTGTCTCTCTTCTCGCTTTTCCAAGGATTTCCCCCATTTTACGCGAGGCCGATGCGGGCAGCTGGCGCTTACTCCGGGATTTGCTCCGGAAATTTATGTTCGGATGGAGCGCAGCCGCCATCCTTCCGATCCCCTTCCTCCTTCTCCTTCCTCCCCCTTCCTGCCTCCCCCCTCCTGCCATACCGATTCACAACTTCTCCACTCACCTGGACCAACTTTCGGATGCGCGTAAGCTCGCGCGGCAACTTTCTCGGCGACTCCATTCTTCGTCGCCTCGTGTACCATCGACGCGATAGGAAAAATTGTCGACTTTACGTTGCTCGCCGATGATTTATCACCGAGAAAATCGCGCGCGTTATTATCATCGTGGACGTTCGAGGTATGATGTAGAGGTCTAACAGACTAATATGTAAGAACATGGGATTTGACACATTCGCGAAATTGAAATTAGTGAGCGATGAATGGAACGAGAAATAAGGACATAAAAAAAAAAAAAAAAAAAAAAAAAAAAAAAAAAAAAACCGGTTAATCAGTAAATATTTGAGTATCTGAAAATTATTATAAAATTATTACAAAATTCCGGGAATATTTTGTAAAATTGCGTCGAGAAAGGTTATTGCTGTTAAAGCGAAAATTATCGATATTAAGTATTAAGCGAAATATTTTTTCGTATATTAGAGGGTGTTTAATTAATACTGTATTTTTTATTTTTATTCTCTAATTAATGTTGTATTTTTTCTTCTCTCTTCCATTTTCCAATAATTCGGATTTTTGTTAAATTCGTACAAACAGCATTTCCTTGTGAATACGAATGCTTTGAATTTATCTTGAATAAAAATTCCTGCAAGATATACTTTAAAAAAAATTAAAGATTCTTTTTTAGAAATATTTTAAACGCTGTAACGTGTTCTAATTAAATATACAAATCTATGTTCTTCAACATCAAAATATTGATCTTAAGTTGCCTACATTATTTAGAATCAAGACAGCTACTATGTAAATTGCACGGTGAGAAATATAATATATAAGACGCTCTATAATAAGCTTGGTTTATTACTTATGTATAATTACTTATGAATAAGAAGAAAGCAGGGATTTAACTAATACAATTAAAGGTAACTTTAAATCTCTCTTTCATTTGTTTTTTTCTTTCATGGATGCTATAAATAATAAAAAAATACTTTATATTAATAACAACGGTTTTACAAATAAATAAAAAGATTATCTTTCCATATTTTTACAATATATGTATATAAATGTGATTAAAAATTATATCAATTATACACTTGTAAAATGCTGAGAAAAAATTACATCATCACCTCATCAATTCAAAACGTGCTTGACTTATCAGCATCGAAATGTTTATGCTTATGAACGCGCAAGTACTTAATTGTAAATCAAATAATTCTAAAATAAGCGCAAAGTCGAAACTCGTTTGATCTTGATCGAATTGTTTTTGCTCTTCTCTTCTTCAGACGTGGCGGCGTCAGTGGAGGTTCACTTCGAGAACAAGGATGGCGGATTCTTTCTGAAGCATACGCAGCGACAATATTATCCGGCTCGCGGCATATCGGACTCCGTCCCGTCGCTATCGACGAGCGCATCAAGCAACAACAATAATAACAATAACAACAACAACAACAACAACAACAACAATAGCCCAGCGAGCGCGGTACCGTCACCGCCGCCGGGCTCCGTCCTCTCGATCGACAAGTTCACCGTCTTCCAGACGAGCGAGCCGGTATCGGTGCGGGCCACGTACGGACCTTTCAGCACCAAACAGACCGTACCGGCGCGTTACATAGTTCCCGACCCGCTGGACGCGCTACCGGCACCGGAAACGCGACGCAATCTCACGGCGGCGACGATCCTGGACGCGCAGGAACTCGGTGCCCGTCACTTGGACATGTCGGCCCACCTGGTGGGCAACAGCGTGCCGCGGGACTCGCCGGTTCTCAGGGTGCTCTTCCACGCCGGCAGTGAGACCGGCGGTAGACGTCAGTTGCTGATGGCGCGTCATCAGCGGGTCTGCGTGGTCCTACATGCCAGCCTGGCCAGCCCGTCGCGTAGCAATGCCGCGAGCAGGATCAACAATGGCCGCTATACTTCCTCCTACCCCTCCTCCTCCTCATCATCATCCTCCTCCTCCTCCTCCTCTTCTTCTTCATCTTCATCTTCCGCACTTACGGCCGCGTGCAGTCCGGACGGCGAAAACGGCGTGTGTCTCGCGCAAATCACTATACCGGCCGATTGGTGGGCACCGTTGCCGCCACCCGATGCCTCCGGTCGTGTCAAAGTCGCCAAGAGTCTGCCGCGATTGATCCAGGTCGCTTACTCCGTCCTGGAACCGCGTACGGAGGAAAACGGCGGCGGTGGCGGCGGTGGTGGCGGCGGTGGTGGCGGCGGTGGTGGCGGTGGTGGCGGCGGTGGCGGCGGCGGCGCCGGTGGTCTCGGCGGTGACGGCGGCAGCTCGGCCGACGGATCGGGCTTCTGCAGGCCTAGGGTGCAGATCCAACCTGTCACTCCTCTAGGCCAAGTGCCACTGGCGCCGAACAAGGCGGATTACAAGGAGCTCCGAGCGGATGACTTGCTTACGCTGCTGGTACCGCACGGACCGCTCTATCCGAGATCCAGACTGCACGTCCCGGCGTTTCTGCATCCTGCCAAAGTAACGGATCCGCGGCAAGATCGATTGCCGTTAATCATTACTGTTATCCTGAGGTAAGTAACTTTGTGCATCTTATAGTTTGAGAAAAACGATACGTAGGGTTTTTCTAAACGTGTGTAAACAATTTCGAGGGGTAATTTCTTCAAGAAAATGCATTAATATCCTTGTGGATGCAAAAGCTTGAATTTATCTCGGATAACAAATTTTTATAAGACTTATCTTTTTGAAAATCGTAGATTTTTTTAGAGATATTTTAGACGCTGTCACGTGTTCTGATTGTAAATACAAATCTATTTTTTTCAATACTGAAATATTGATCTCAAGTTGACCAGATTATTTAGAATCAAGACAGCTGCTATTTGAATAATTGGAATAAATGATATAATTTTAGAATTAGAGGATGTTAAAGTTAAAAATATTGAGTTGAGACAGCGTTCACCAACGTCTCCATCAATTTTTTTTTGTACACATTTAAGAACATTCTGTATAATCTTTATTTAGAAAACCTAGAAAGATCAACATCTATTCAGCGTAACTACTTTGTAATGTTTGTCAATTAAAAACAATTTAAAAATATAGAGGAAATAGAGATTCGTTAAAACATAAGAAACAGATGTATAAGAGTAAAAAATCGAAATATGATTTTTATTTTATCTCATTTAATTAATTATGTTTCTAATCGTATTAGAAACACATCGATTGACGAAGAGTTTATAAACTTTTGTCAGATTATATCGATGAAAATTTAATATAAATCCGCGTTTAATTATCGCCGACGTTAGTCGACAAACACTCTGACAATGTCCAAGTTTAACCGCTTCCGGACAAACGGATGATTATATGCAAGAGACGCAACATCTTTTCCGCATCTTAAGATTCACTTTGTGCATCAACTTTTTTTTTTCTATTGCATGTATTTTTTGAGGAGCGTTTTAAACCCTCGTCCCCCCCCCCTCTCTCTCTCTCTCTTTCGGACGCACGCAGCCGGAAAGTGGGTCGGAAACGTCCCCTCGGGAGGAGTTGAAATCTCCTAATTGGATGAATTGTCAAGTAAGCCGGCGGGCAAAGTTACAAGCTCGTCTGTTGTTAGTAAGCACTTGAAAGTTCCGCGACGCGGAATGCGAAGCAGGAGAGGAGAGATACACTCGAGCGTGGACTAGCAGCCAATCCGCGTGAGAAACGTGTCGTTGGCTCTTTAAGAATGCGACCTGTGCTCGTCGGAGATGTTTCTCGTGTTCGATAACGTTGTAGAACGTTAGCTAGCGCTTTACAAGCTGGATATACAGATAGCTGGAGATATAGATTCCGCGGGATATAATGACGTATACATGCGATAAACTTGTAGCGAGCTATAAGAACCGCGCAAAATAGGTCCATAATAAAAGGCCCTCTTCCGGTTTCGTACAATCACGCGCATTAAAACTTACATAATTAACTAGATTAATTGGACTGACGTTCTATACATGTATGTATGTATATTATCGCGAGAACTTTTTTCAGTGATTTAAAAATAAAGTTTCAAACTTTAATCCGCGCGCTAGTTTGGCATACAGTCAATTTGAATGAGATTTTTTTATTTCTCCATTCTTCAGTGAATTCAGAATACACTGTTGGTTTGAAATATATATATTTTTCGAGATAGAAATATAGTTTGTTTAAAATTTATAAACTCGTAATTACAACTACAAGTTTTAAAAGTTCCTGCACAAAGCATGGTTACTACAATTAATATGGTACATGAATTATTTAATTTGCTTTTAGACGAAATTACACACAAAATAGAGAAACCTAATATTATTTATATTAATATGACTATATCATATTAATATTATACTATATTGTATAATAATATATGCTCATTGTATAAATTCTTAAGGGATCAAATCAATAAATTAAACCTTTATAAATAATGTTTATCACAATTTTTTTTTATTTTTGGCGACAATTTCATGCTTTATATTCTAATTATAAAATATTAATATTTTAAATGTGAGAGGGGTTTATAAAATTTTCGAAAATGAGGATTAAAAATATGATTAGGTCTTGATAAATACCTAATGAAAAATATGTGTCTTGTACGCTTATTAATTTCGTAGAAAAAGTATTTTCTGCGAAATTGACGCATTATTATCCGCGTTCGGCTTTTACAATTAGTCGCCTTTAAAGTTGCGTGTTTATAAACATTAAGAGCCTTACTTCTCAAGTAATTTAGTTTTAAAATGTGTTTTTTGTTAAATTATCTAACAATTTTTATCACTGCTATATGCTCATTGTATAAATTCTTATCAAATCGACAATTAAACCTATAAATAATCCTTATCACAAATAATTTTTTTTCGGAGACAATTCCGCGCTTTATATTATAATTATAGGATATTAATTTTGAAAATATGGGAGTAAAGAGGGGTTTATAAAATTCTCGAAAATGAGGATTAAAAATATGATTAGGTCTTGATAAATACCTAATGAAAAATATGTGTCTTGTACGCTTATCAATTTCGTAAAAAAATTATTTTCTACGAAATTGACGCATTATCATCCGCGTTCAGCTTTTACAATTAGTCGCCTTTAAAGTTGAGTGTTTATAAACATTAAAAGCTTTATTTCTCAAATAATTTAGTTTTAAAATGTGTTTTTTGTTAAATTATTTAACAATTTTTATCACTGCTTTACGCTCATTGTATAAATTCTTATCAGATCAAATCGACAATTAAACCTATAAATAATCCTTGTTACAAATATTTTTTTTCGGCGACAATTCCGCGCTTTATATTATAATTATAGGATATTAATTTTCATAATGTGTTTTTTGTTAAATTATTTTACTATTTTTATCACTGCTACACATTGAATCAAAGTTCGTTACATATTTTCGAAATATAATTCGTACAATTTTGTTATTATTTTGCATCTAAATCGCCATAGCATGACTTGTTTGGACGATGAGATATTGCGTGAAATAAACGATATCGATAGTTGCGACTCACTGGACAGAGGTCACAGGTTATCGAAATCATCTTCATAATTTCTGCATTCAGAATTGTTTAAAACAAAAATGCGTGTTTATGTACGCAGAAATCTGCGTAGTCAAACATAGCCTTGACGTTCTACAGTTTTACACAGTTATGCGAAAAATTTGAAAGATACGGTTGTACATTTTAATATAAAAGTTGAGAGTTTTATATGTATAACTAAAGAGAAATTCTAGCTTTTTCCTTATTTTTCATCATATTATTCATATAACTCTATAATAGTTTTCATAATCTAGAAAAAAAAAAGAAATTTTTCTATTATATAAGTCGTTTGGCTCGGAACATTTTTATGCAAATATCTTTTACAATTATTTCACATGAAAAAAATAAAAAAATATTGTTTTTCATACTCTTTTGTAGTTCTGTGTAATAGTGATAGAATACTCTGATATGTATCAAAAATTAATAATATATAACTCCAGAATTTTATATGAGATATTAGATTATTAATACAACTATCAATTAAAAAAATTTTCATATTGCTTTAATAAAGAATCAAGTATTATAATTATGATATATTCTATCTATTCATTGCCCTTTCATTTAGCAAATGTAATTTAAAATTCAAAAAGAGCAGAAGAAGGACACGCTCGTCCGAATCTCTCGTAAATACTTTAAACGCGAACTAGCCCATATAAAAAACCCTCGGGAAAAAACGGTTGGAGGCAAGGCGAGCGAAAATTTCTTCACGCGTTAAAGAGCTTGCTAAGGGCTAATCGTAGCCCCTGTCTGTGTCGAGGGTCGGGCTTTATGCTGCTTTTTATGTCTCGCAACCTTAATCTAAGGCTCTTAGCCGGCCACGTTAAACTGTAGATTTTCTACGCGCCCGCCTCTCGTAAGCCGCACTGTTCCGCCCGTGAGTCTTCTCGGTATTGCATCGTTCCAGGTTATCGCGTATTTTCTTGCAATTGCAGGTACCTACCGAAGCGCGAAAATTAAGACAGATACGACTTCTATTTTATACCGGCGAAAAAAAATATTTGAGTTTTTTTCCCCCGTGACTCGGACTTCTACAAATGTCAATATTTCACACGTCAAACGTGATTGGCATTTAATCAGACTCGTAAAAATTGATCTTAAATTCAGGGTGTCTACTTCGTGAAAAAACATATAAATTTGGATTTTTCAGCACTCAAAAAAATGATCTTGCAACTTCAACACAAATTTTCTAGCTATAAAAAATTCACTGAAACAGATAAATTATTAGCAAATATTATGATACTGCATATATTTTTTGCATTTAATCAATTCAAATGACAGAGACAGAATTTATATCTGAACTATTAGTGTAATTTAGACAGAAAATTTGTCTGTGATGCCTATCGTTAAGGACAATTAATATTTGACATTGGGATCTAAATTTTCTAGAGGTATTGTTAGAATATTGCTGCTATAAATTCTATACGACAAACAATATTCTAACACACACAAAAAGTAGCGATAAATTTTAATTGAGACATCTAGAAATCTATTATCTACATTAGCAAAATATTTTTTTGAGTGAGGGATTTCTTTTGTATTTGAAAAAATCAGGGAATTCTCATGAAATTTATCGATACTCGGGGAATTTTTTGTTTAATTTTCTCTATAATTAATTTGCTTTTATAATATCAGTAATCGGCCAATAAACCAAGCTGTGTTTAAAATATAATTATATATATCTTTCTGTTTTTTTATACATTCATGTTTGAACAAAATATTGAATATATGCAGTATATATTCTTTATTGTAATTTTTACAAAAATGAATATATTATGCAAGTGAAATATGTTGAGCATACAAAAGTTATTCCATTTTTTTCAGTACATTTATAAATCTAGCACTTGAAGCTTGAGACTCTGTTTGTATTTTTCCTCCGTAGAGTGAAAAACGTTAGAAAACGCATGGAAAAAAAAATTTATTTTAAGAAAAGCTGCATCAAGAAAATTTTTAAACGATTCTCTTGAAATTTTCAACAAAAATGTCTGGAAGATTAGACAATTTTTTTTACAAGATTTGCGTAGACAGTCTCATAAATTTTTAAAATTTCTAAAAAATTTTGTATCGCGCGATACGATACAGATGTTGATTTGCGAGTGATTTTATACATACATACATACATACATACATAAAGACAGACAGACACAGCGTCACCGATATCGATCGCCCGAAAATGCGAAGGAAGAGACCGAGGAGGAGGGGAGTAGGGATGATCATTGAATAAACGGGTAGCTACATTTGGAGAGACATTTGGTCATTTGTCAACGTGAGAGAGCACACATACGTGTATATGGTAGATTCGAGGTCGAATCTCCGGATTGCGTTTCTCGTGTGCTTCGCACATCGGTGATTTGTATGTAAATGCGAGATAGGCTCGCGGAAATAACTTGATCTGGAACTTGTAATTGGCTCGCCCAGCCAGCATTCCGAGCGCTATGCCGTTTAACGATGACCGATATCCATCACCCATTTCGCGTTATCTTTCTCTACTAGTTTTCATCCTCTTAACCTATAGATCATCACTTATTAATCGACAAGTGATAATCGAAAATGTCTCGACGTACCATGCAATTTTTATTATTAATAAACAGTTAGAATCCTAACTTGATTGAAGGGCGCAATAATATGAATAAATAATGAAGGAGTTGCAAAAGATGTGCAAGAGATTTATAGATAAATAATGAAAACTTAAAAAAACTGATAATTACATGATATCATGAATTTATATATATTTAATATTTTATTTACATTTCTTAATAAAAAAAATTATGTAAAAATTATAAAATTTATAAAAGGGTTGAATGCTGTTTATTGTCGTTACATAAATTTTTATTCAGCACTTTGTGATCAAACTGGTGATATCGCGCGATACATTGATGTTGTACATGTTTCAGTCTTTTTGTCAGGCGCGCTTTTCTCCGCTTTTCTCGCGAGTTTAATTTACTCTCTGTTTAAATACAGAATATTTAATTAAAGTTCCGGATTCAAAGTTCACGCGAAACGATTAAGATCGGAGATATGTAAATGAATTGTCGAAAGCGAGAAAGCGAATTGCCGCGCAGAGAGACGGTAATTACGCTTGTTTTTGTACACTTAAATTGCTTGCGACGCGGAGAACACAACTCGAGTTCTTCTTAGATATATGGAACATGCGCTGTACATATATTTTTGCCCGCTATGTAGTACAATTGTCGAGAATAAAGTTAACATCACGCTCTGTGTATGTGTGTCCGTAGTATGCGCCGCAGTGTGCAAACCGCCATATGTTATATAACATCTGACGCCGCTGGAATTTTGAAGCGAGGCGAAGAGATCCTAGATAACTTGACAGTTTGCGGCCGATTAATCTGAAACTTTGCCGAAAGCGAGTAAAATGCGTACCGAGGCGCATATTGTAATAATAATACAGAGAAGATGAATGTTTCCTTCGCCTATAAATGCATTTGTCCGACGGTCCTTCGTAGGGGAAAGCGGGCATGAAAAAGCCACACTCAAAAAAATGATCTTGCAACTTCAACACAAATTTTCTAGCTATAAAAAATTCGCTGAAACAGATAAATTATTAGCAAATACTGTGATGCTGCATATATTTTGCACTTGATCAATTTAAATGACAGAGACAGAATTTATATCTGTATTATTAATGTAATTTAGGAAAATTTTTCTGTGATGCCATCTTTAAAGCCTATTGTCGAGGACAATTATATTTGTGATTAATATTTGGCAATGGGATCTAAATTTTTTAGAGGTATTGCTAGAATATTGCTGCTACAAATTCTATACGTAACAAACAATATTCTAACAGATACAAAAAGTAGCGATAAATTTTAATTGAGACATCTAGAAATCTAGCTACATTAACAAAATATTTTTTTGAATGATAATTTATTTACTTCAAGATCCTCATGATTTTTAGTAAAATTGATTTAAAACGAATCATTTACTCAAACAAATGATCTTGCAACAAAAATTTTCTAGGTGTAAAAAGTTAACTGAAACAGATAAATTATTAGCAAATACTGTGTGATACTGCATATATTTTGCACTTAATCAATTCAAATGACAGAGACAGAATTTATATCTGTACTATTAGTATAATTTAGACAATTTAGAAAATTTTTCTGTGATGTCTATCTTTAAGGCTTATAATTGTCAAGGACAATTATATTTGTGATTAATATTTGGCAATGGGATCTAAATTTTCTAGAGGTATTGCTAGAATAGTGCTACTATAAATTCTATACGTGACAAAAAATATTCTAACAGATACAAAAAGTAGCGATAAATTTTAATTGAGACATCTAGAAATCTATCTACATTAACAAAATATTTTTTTGAGTGTGGCTAAGCGCCCTTCGTCCTTCCTCTTACTCTAGGAAAAGAGAGAGAGAGAGAGAGAGAGAGAGAGAGAGAGAGAGAGAGAGAGAGAGAGAGAGAGAGAGAGAGAGAGAGAGAGAGAGAGAGAGAGAGAGAGAGAGAGAGAGAGAGAGAGAGAGAGAGAGAGAGAGAGAGAGAGAGAGAGAGAGAGAGAGAGAGAGAGAAAGCGTCTTTTTTCCGTTTATACGCGTCGTTGTAATCCTCGCATCATACGCGGAGGATCGTAGGAGGAATTCAAAGCGCGGAAACGACATTTTCCGAGAGACATAAAATATTCTCAAGGCGAAATGTCGCGTTCGAGGCGAAGTCGGATTTGTCGCCCGCGTTCGCGAATATTTCTTAGAAAAAGACGGACGATTTTACACATATTTCGGAAGCGGTCAAGTAGGGGAAGATGGGTATGAAAGAACCAGTTCAGAGAAAGATCAAGAAAATTATTAAGAAAACAATAAAATACCATGCATATTTATTAGTATATTTATCGCTACTTTTTATATCTGTTAGAATATTGTTTGTCACGTACAGAATTTATAGCAGCAATATTCTAGCAATACCTCTAGAAAATTCAGATCCCATTGCCAAATATTAATCACAAATATAATTGTTCTTGACAATAGGCCTTAAAGATAGGTATCGCAGAAAAATTTTATATCTAAATTACACTAATAGTATAGATATAAATTCTGTCTCTGTCATTTAAATTGATTATGTGCAAAATATATGCAGTATCACAGTATTTGCTAATAATTTATCTGTTTCAGTGAATTTTTTACGTCTAAAATATTTTTCTTCAAGCTGCAAGATCATTTTTTTGAGTGCACTCTTCCTACCTTCGTTTTCGAGGCAAATTGAATTATTATTATGGAGGGCGTCCGGTAGTGTCCTTAAATACGAATTAGCCGGCCGCTTCTTTGATTCGGGCAAATAAACGCCGAAGTGACTTGAAGAGGCAATATCCTGTCTCGGAAAATATATACGTTTCGCTTTGAATTTTCTTTTTACCCGCTCTCGGGATGCACTTTTCCGTTTGCCGCCAGATCCGCTTACAGTGCGGTCGCACTCGCGCGCTTGAAAATCCTCGTTGAATTAAGAATGACCTCGTAGCCGAGGATACATACTGGGTGAGCAAGAGCTTAAGGCATGCGCGTTGAGCCACAGTGTCAATGACAGTGCATGTCGTGAATAAATTATTACGGACTCTCGTATACCGTAAAGTACGCTCTCTTTCTCGATTCTGTATAGATATTTTTTTTAAACATCGATAATTCTTACTCTGAATAATACTCGAGTAGTTCGCATCTTATTACGACATAGAGAATTCAGATCCATTCATACATATCCGTATTGCGCACGTCAGTGCACGGATGCTAGATTCGATTCTATATAATTAAATGTAAGTATTTACATTGTTCCGTATCCGTACCGTCAGGGTCCGTACTGACATCACCGATATCGTTGGCAATTAAATTTTCACGGAACGGACGGCATTGAACGTACCAATACGGACATGTACACCGAAAAAATTGTATTCTCTATTTTAAAAGAATTCCTTCTAAAGCTTTCCTCCAATAAAATATTCTAAAAAGTTCAGAATATTTCCCTCTAATGATCTTTTGTTAAGAATAGTATATGAAATAAAGAAAATATTCTTAAATTGTATCATACAAACCCTATTTGCGCTCATACCACTAGAGGGCATAACGGTATATTTTTCCTGTAGATAGAAAAACCTCTCGCAAGATATAAGAACCCCAAACCCCAACCCAAGAGAGCTCAGTATCGGGGCTCTTAGCCCTGAAAATGCATACTGCAACGTTTGCGAAACGTCATTGCGTGCATTACGCTGTTTAATCACGCGGCATCTATCCGGAAGTCCCCAGTTTAGACAATTCTAATGGCCACGAAAGCCTCAAACTAGAAGTGTATATATTCTTACATATTAAGAATATCTAATACTTTTCTACTTTTTTTTAGAGGATTTCTGTCTTTAGTTAAGAAAATCCTCTTGGCGCTTATTTTAAAGGAAGCTATTCTAAAAATAAGTGGTATATTCTTAAAATGAGAATATGATTTTTTCGGTGTACGGACAAATATAAATAGGCATCCGTACAGCATCCGTGTAGAAATAACATTTTCTTGTAGGAAAATTTTTATTATATTTTATTATATAATTACATTCTATTATATTTTGTAGAATATTTTATTATATAAGATAGCAAATTTATTAATTTAGTAAAATAATTTTAACGAAATAATGTAACTGTTAATAAATCTAATATTTAATTCGAAAATATTTAATTATATTCAAACAATATGATAATATGTAATATACAATTCAATAACTAGTATTATAAAATTTGTTAATCAACAAGATTTTTTATATGAAGTGAAAAATTTACCTTCCGTTTTACGTTCTGTACACATACTTTGTGAGCCTATAAATTTTATTTTTTTTTTTTTCTTTAAAAAAAGCTCTCCTTTATCCAAAATTAATAGTTCGTCTTCCGACAGATTTGCCATGATCACGTACGTCTCAAGACTGACGTGTTATTTCAAAAAATTTACGGATGCGATTCGGATATTTGTAAACGATCAAATCCGATTTTGCCAGTACGGATACGGAACGGATATGTATAAATGAGCCTTAAAGTGGAGCACCACTTCCAATCAGTCAATGCGAAAATAAAAACCAAAATATTTAAATGATAAAGATGGATAATTACACGCACACACACACACACACATACATTTATTATATACACATATTATATACATATATATTGCTCGGTTTATAGCTGGAATTATCTGACCTAAAGAGGACCGAGGTCGGTTTATCAACGTTATATCGTGCCAACCACAATGTCTGATTTTAGCGCGAGCGCCAACACGCGGATACGGCACATCGCGATGAATAATCTCTGCGTCGCCGGCGTCAGATAGATGCGTTTCTTCCGTCGCATTTCCTCTCTCGTTCCTATTTACATGTATATATTATAATCGCGTATGTCAATGATACCGACCTTGCGACTCGGTCACGTAACTGGAGCGCGAATATGTAAGCGTTCGGGAATGAAGAACGCAGTTTTCTCGGTTTGCGCGAGAGCGAGTCAATGATGAGGAAAACGTGACGCTCTTAGAATCGCGCGAGAGACAATCTTATTCGTCCGCGGGATACTCTCGACGAAGACAAACGACGCCAATGTCGCGAAATTTCCGTCGGAATACGTGCGTAGTCGTTCGTGACTCTCCTCCTTTGGCGGTAAATTTTTGAGAAATCCACGCGAGAATCTCGAGATCGAAAGGAATGTCACGCGCAGCTATCTGTCATGTACATACCGTTTTATGATTATGCCAGGCATCCCAGATTCGCTATTTTCTTTTCATCATATCACTGTTCCTTTGGCCAATTTGGAGATGATTTTTCTTTATATGGAAATATTCTCGAAATATAACTGAGTTTCGAAATAGAGTTTATTAAGTATACCTCCGGAATTTTCTCTGAATTCAAAAATATCATCTTGTTCTTGTCTATCTTTCTGGAACACATAAGTATATAGAAAATATAGCCTACATCTTTTTTTTTAATTATTGATAAATATTTCTCTTTTCTATCAAGTATTATACTTAAAAAAATTATTGATTTTATTAGAATTTAATCTCATAATATTTTTTTAAATAAATTTTATATTATATTTTATATATATAAATTATCCTTCAAATTAAACACGTGGGTCTTTCGTGTCCGTGTCATTTTTAATCCATTGTTTTAAAAAAATATTAATAAAATCTCGAGGTTGGAAACTTATCCAAAAAAAAAGTTTGTGTCAAAAGGGACTTATAACTGAAAAGACAATTTAAACAGTTTATTCAGTACAAAGTGCTGGCGAATCTAAATCTGAAGCGGACACAAATGACGCACGTATTTGCTTTATGTATATTAAATAAGAAAGGCTGAATAAGTAAATTTTTTTAAAATATTGTTTTTTGCTGTTAATCGTTTTTTATGAAAATAAGTTATAAATTTACAATAATCTCCCTAAAAAGAAACAAATTGCTTTAATTTCTATTGTATTCATTTATTTTCATGCTAAAATTATCTTTTGTTAATGATAACGAGCAACAAACAAGAGTTGTATGTATTAATCAATTTTTATACTGTAGATTGTAGTGTAAATTACATTTTGTTTTTACTTTTCTTTCAAATAAATTACCTGAAGATTAAAAAAAAATTTTTCCTTAAAAAAAAAAACACATTTTTTTTATACCTGAAAATTACCCATTTCCGATCATTCAAATAATTATATTTTTTTAAAGCCGTGAACATATAGTATTTTTTTCGTAAACTTCGAACTTTGAACTAAAAATTCCTGGAAGCCTTTTCGTTCAAAATTATTTTTTCAAATTTTTATATAAAACATCTATGTTTCCAAATCTTGATCTAACAAATAACAAAAATATAATATTTAAAAATATTTTTTCTTTAACTCTACTACATAAACTTTTAGTTTAAACTTAAAAGAAGATGTGTAAGTTTTTTTAGAATTTTTGAAGTAATTTTAGAGAACAAAAATTAACTCGGACTCCACTTGTTACCCACGCATTCAGGATTACGGTGCCAAAAAAAAACGTGTTCAGTTTTAGGGTTATACATATAATGTTTAAATTAATTTTATAATTAAATTATATAATTTTACATAAATAAATTCATCGTGTTATTAATATTTTTTTTTCGGAGCACTCTCCGAAAAACTCGCTCCTAAACAGATGTTCGATGAGAGATGATCGGGAAAGCGTCAGAAAACGCGGTATGATAAAACGCGAAGTGCATTATTGACGCCTCTTTGATTATAATCCGGCTCTTAAGCGATTGTCGCGTCGGAATGCGCGCGACATTGCGTTGACAAGTGGTAGCGTGGTGTTATTGCGACGACAGCCGAGAACCGATACTCGAAGCATGAAGATGCCATACGTGAAGGGTCCTCGAATAAGTCCGATGATCGAACGGAAAACCGATACGTACAACTTTGCCGAAGATAACTGACAAGATCGAAAAAGGACATAATAGGACATACATTCTCCAGAATGAAGGAAAGAAAAGTTGACTTTATCGCGAGTTTATATTCGTTTATTTCATCTATTTTCCTCTCTCCTCGTGCACGTTTGTGTGTCGTACTAATGGCAATAAAATATAAATGATGGTATATAAATAAAAATGAGAATTTCTTTCGAATCGAGAGAGAGAGGGGAGAGAGAGAGGGAGAGAGAGAGATCTCTTTTTTTTTCTTTTGCTATTTTTATCATTGATATCATTAATAATAAAAATTCTCAATCGATCACGAGTTGCGATGAAGAAATTGTCTCTCAACCTGATCAATGCAACCGTTATATTTTTAACGAAAGGAGATAAGCGTTTTCTTTATTGACTTTCTTATTTTTTCACGAAATTTCTTGTAAATAATTCTTTCGATAAAGCAAACTGTTGTTATTATACTCGAATGGATAAATACTATTACTTGTATCTAGAAAAACTGTATAATATATTAGTTATCGAATTATATTTGAAAAAAATGCGACTAATTATTTTGACTTTTGTACGGAGAAGTTCGAGGATACTTGAGGATATTGGTAGACCTAATACATGGATGAAGAAGGGATACAAGCTTCATTGGTGAAGGACTATATATTCATTCATTTTTAATAACAAGAGGTAGCTAATAATACGCTAGATGAAAGAAACGTTCGCGAGTCGCGATCGATACGACGTGATATGAGTAATGAAAGTAGCACGCAAGTAGAGTACCCGTATAAGTCTTCGTTAAAAAGAAACAGTTTTGAAACTTTATACGTGACTTGTATAATACCTCGAGCGTACGCCTTTCTTTTTTCACTTTATTTCTTGCTTTTCTCCTTTTCACGATTGTACTTGATAATCTATCACTTTTAACACACGAGCCTTCTTGCATCAGTCAAACGTATGTACGTTAATTTCGAAATATCTGTATGCGTGGGAAAAGTTTATGTATTGGCTTACTGATTGCAATTAATTATGTTACAAAGGTCTGGCCGATTTCTACTACGTCATACTTGAGATTATACGCGCTGTAAAATATTATGAAACGATAATAATGATGAGATTAATGTAAAACGTATTTTCTTTTTTGATGAAATTTTATAGTGTTTTTTTTTTTTTTTTTTTTTTTTTTCGAGAAATTAAGTGGATATATCGATTGATTGATGTCAAGATTCAACGTCATGCAAATATCGAATTCATCTTGAGAAATTATTATACCTTAATTAATTTCCAAAGAATCCAAATTATATAATTTGATAATAGATATAACGAATAAATAAATCAATATCACGTTACGTAATAACCAATTATACAGATTGTTAATTAACGAATCATTCGGAATAATTTTTTCTCAAATTAACGAGAATAAAGGTCAATGTGTATTCATCCTGATGGAGAATAATGGATTAATTATATTTTTCTACATTTTACACATGAACAATTCCCATTCGCTATTTCCATGTCACCTCATTCTTTCCATTCTTCCAATATCACGGCAAAATCTGACGATACTTGAACTTATGCTACAATTATAAACTTTCCGTGTGTTTTAGAGTGAGAGTGAAAGCCGGTGTAAAGATTCTGGATGCCTCGTCCAGCAGTCCGGATTGGATCGTCCAAAGCGAAGTAAATGCGAAAAATACAGGCGCCACTTTTACAGCGCGACGCAAAGAAACGTCATCACGTGTATTAAGCACGTAAGTAGATCTCAAATATTCTTTAAAAAATTTAAACCAACTTTCTTTTATTGATATTTTTAGAATTTTTTTAAGTTTTCAGAAAAAAATATATTTTTTAATTTTTTACCACCTCTAAATCATATTACATTGAATATACATTCAATTACCACCTCTAAATCGTATTACATTGAATGTATATTCAATGTAATACGATTTAGAGGTGGTAAAAGATTAAAAAATATATTTTTTTATTAAACAAGATATTATAAAACATTAATTGAAAAATTAATTTCGCATCAGTAATTTTTTTGATCATGCGAATGTTAATTTTTAAAATTTAATTATTAAAATAAAAATTATTAAAACAAAGCGCACGTTTGGCATTAATATTAATTATCGACAATAATTTTCAGTTCAGTAAGTTCATTTTCAATCAAATAATAAAATAAATGTGATTATAATTAAAACATCTTTATTGAGAAAATTAATTTTTATAGTATCTTTGTGGAATATTCAACGCAAAGTGAAAGATTCGTAGACATATTTTTTTTAAATTAAAAAAAGAAATATGTAAAAAAGAGAGGTTGGTTTAAACTTTAAATAATACTCAATAAAATAAGTATAAAAATAAAAAAAGGTTGATTATGGTATAATATTGGAAAAAAAATTTAACGGGTTTTCGTTCATTTGTCGAGAAATTTGTCTTGTCTCGTTTCGTGGCAGAATTTAATTTGCAGCATTTTCAATTTAACAGAGAGAAGTGAGGGATTTAAATTGCATTAACTGTTCTCATGTTCACAATCTTAGCGAAAATCTTTCTGAGCTCACCAACATATGTGTGCCGGCTTAACGAAATTTTACATCCTCTGCATAATATTTCATTTCATTTTAATGAAAAACATCTTATATTAAAACGTTTCACTTGAATAAAAATTAACATTTATGAATTCGAATAATTATTAATTCGCCAATTTTTAGAAATATTATAATTAATTATCGATTTATTTATATCTAAGAGATTCTAAATTTTCCCTTTTAATTTTTATTCTCATTAAATTTGAACAGTTAATAAAAAACAAATAAATTTTACATTTCAATATATTATATATTTTCTATGATTTTAAGAGTTTAACTAAACGTACAAGTAATAGTATTCAAATTGCATTAACTTTAGAAATAATTAATTATCGATTTATTCATATCTAAAAGACTCTGAATTTTCTCTTTTAATCTTCATTTTGATTAAACTTGAATGGTTAATAAAAAACAAATAAATTTTACATTTGAATATATTATATATATTTAGTATAATTTTAAGAATTTAACTAGCCGTACAAGTGTAATAGTATTCAACTTGCATTAACTTTATATAATGTATACTCTTTGTATGTATATATCGTACTTGTGACGTAAAGAAAATATACTTTTGGGATTAATGGTACATATATATCAAACCGGAAGATGATCCGTTGGTAGAGTCGTTTCATCTGGAGTATCTGCCTTAACAGTAGTCGCCTTGGGCGTGCAATGGCGCTTCGTCTTCTTCTTCTTCTTCTTCTGTGTCTTTTTCTTCTTCTTGCCGTCCTTTGATCGAGTCACTCGATTGTGCGGTTTGTCAGTTTGCTTTACGGTACTGTGCGATTGGCTAACATCTTCGATGTAAGGGGGACTGGGGAAAAGGGCTTTATCACTTTTTTCAGATGACAATTTACTCGCGGAATCTTCTTCGGTTGACCGGACAAGCCGATTCTTTGGTTCACCCCTTTCTTTCGCGGAGGACGATTTACTTTCTTCCGAAGAATCTTGGAGCGCTCGGATAAATCGATTCTTTAGGATGCCTGTCTCTTCGGACGATGATTTACTCTTGCTTGAAGTATCTTGGAGCGTTCTAACAGATCGATTCTGGTGTCTGTTCGTCTTTTTCCGGTATAAAGGAACCACCCCTACTCTGGCCATTCCAGGGATTTTCGATTTGTTTTCCGAGTCAACCTTAACCTCTCCGTTATGTTGATTCGTCGGATTATTTTTTCCCTCGGACAAATTATTCTCCGGTGCATCTCGCGTAAGTCTCGTCTTATTTTCCAATTCTTCGGACGATGAGTCACTCTCGTCTGAAATATCTTGGATCGCTCTGTCAAATCGATTATTGGGTTTGTTATTCTGTATTCGATATAAAGGAACTCGGACCACTTTGGACTTTTCCAATTTGTTTTCCGAATCAACCTTGACCTCTCCGTTATGCTGATTCGTCGGATTATTTTTTCCCTCGGTCAAGTTATTCTCCGATGCATCTCGCGTAAGTTTCGTCTTATTTTCCAATTCTTCGGACGATGAGTCACTCTCGTCTGAAATATCTTGGATCGCTCTGTCAAATCGATTACTGGGTTTGTTATTCTGTATTCGATATAAAGGAACTCGGACCATTTTAGGCTTTTCCAATTTGTTTTCCGAATCAACCTTGACCTCTCCGTTATGTTGATTCGTCGAATTATTTTTTTCCTCGGACAAGTTATTTTCCGATGTATCTCGAGTAAATCTCGTCTTATTTTTCAATTCTTCGGACGATGGTTTGCTCTTATCTAAAGTATCTTGGATCACTCCTTGAAATCGATTTCTGAGTTTATAATTCTTTATTGGATATAAATATAAAGGAAGCACCTCCACTCGGATTATTCCTGCATTTTTTGATTTCTGTTCCGAATCAACCTTTTCATTATGTTGATTCGTCGGATTATTATCTGCGATCACTTCGCGAAATCGATTTCCGCGTTTGTAACTCTTTACTGGAAGCATCTTCACTCGGACTATTTCCGAATTTTTTGATTCGTGTTCCGAATCAACCTTTCCATTATGTTGATTCGTTGGATTATTTTTTCCCTCGGACAAGTTATTCTCCGATAGATCTCTCTGAACTTTCAGCCAATTTCGTCTATCATTTTCCCATTCTTTGGACGATGGATTTGATTCAATATCATCTCTAGTATGTCTCTTCTGTCGTTTTTTCTTATTTTCCTCTGAAGACGACGAGGAAGACGAAGACGATGAGTCGTCGTCGTCATCATCATCATCATCATCATCATCATCATCATCATCATCATCATCATCATCACAATTATTATCGTCATCGTTGTCTTTGGATTTCGCCCGTTGTTTCTTACTCTTACGATTGTTATTACAATTGTCGTCGTCGTCGTCGTCGTCGTCATCGTCGTCATCATCATCCTTCTTGGATTTTCCACATCGTTTCGGGCTCTCTTTATGATCATCGTTGTCATCGTCGTCGTCATCGCTGGAAGAACTACTACTGCTGTCATCGTCGTTGTCATTTTTCTTTTCCTTCTTCTTCGACGCACGTTTCACCCGCTGAAATTCCTCTTCCATCTCACCCTCGAAGATCTGTACATCGTCGTCTTCGTACGCGTCTCTCTTTGCGCGCTTATCAACATTCTTCTCTTCGCTGGTCGATGCTGAGCTGTCGGGCTTCAGGGTTCGAGGTTCAGTCGAACATATTTTGAAATGACACAAACTCTTCTCGTCCGCGGCAACAGCCGGTGCCGTCGTTTTTAACGCGTCGTCTCGATCCTCCACAAGATACGCCCGGACGTTGGTATTCGCGAATAACGCAACTAGCGTACCCGCGAGAAAGAGTAACGCGTCGCGACGCATGATCGATTCACGTAAAAGACAAATTACGACAGCGGCTTGCGAACGGATCGTCTTATATACCGCCGTATCGCGGTGAAGCGCTGATAAAGAAAAGAAGATGGCAGAGGAGTGCCTGTGCTGACGTTGGCGATGCCGATGCCGATGGAGGAGGTAGAGAAGCGATATTCTCTCGTTATCACTCTTAACCCGCCGATGGTCCGCTTTGATTCCGCTTCGACTCGACTTCCGCGAAGTCGACGATTTACGTCGCTTCGGATCGTAGAGGGGTTAGAGAGGGAGGGGGAGATACGAGGATAACGTCGGCCGTCACGCACGCAACTGTAGATCAATGCGATAAGGGTGGGGAAGGGTGGAGAGGGATGAGGGCGACTTCTCTCGTTTTTGAGGGAGAAGGGGGGGGGGGAGTTCGCTTATCGAGATTCTGTGCAGGCGACGGTTCTCGCCCCGAGATCAGGATCAGAGATCAGACGCGAATGCGACGCGTGTGATGTTGCTCTCCGTAGCTAGGTAGGTATAGTATAGCTTTCGAACAATTTCAATTTTGAATAAATCAAATCAAATAAGATTATTCTGAATATTATAAGTAAGAAGATATTAAAATTGGACTATAATAAGAGTGCGAGAAGAATAGAAATAAAACTTTTGATTTTTATTAGTCTAATTTATTAAGACATTTCGCTCTTACTTCGGTTTTGCATCTTTAATTATTATTAATATAATAATTAGTATAATAATTAATAAGAAAATCGTAATTTATGCCATCAAAACAACATGGCATTCTAAAAACTATAGCGAATCTCTCGTATGAAAAGTCTTTTATTGGTTACAATTGTTGGAAGAAAACAATGCAAACTCGCAAGTGCTGTCGCTAATACATAAGAATGGAATGTAGGAATGATGGAATCTTTTCTTGTTAATTCATTGTAATAACTGAAGATGACCCAAAGTGGGACCGAGAGAAATGTCTTAATAAATTTGCCTAATAATCATTAGAATAATCATTAGTTTTATTCCATTTTCACGCTATTTATTTTGCTTGATTCTTAATTATTTTGAAGATATAGCATCATTCACCTTTGAAATATCTTACGATGTACAAAGTTCTTACACAGAAAAAAAAAATATTCTTATTTTGACAATATCTTTAGTTTCAAAATGTAAATCTTGAAATGAGATTATATTGCGTTAAACAAAGAAAATTTGCTTGGACGAAGACATTTTATATAGTTCAACCGAGAAAAATATATTTTTGTTATTTCAGAATAATTTTCTTGAATGGAGAGGAAAAAATGTTGCATAGAAAATAACACATGTTCAAATCGAAGATTATAATTTTCTTAGAGTTAAAATAATTATTTTATTCTTGAAATTGACAATCGTAGTATTGAAATAAAAGTATGATATTGTTAAAATTTAAGATTTTTAAATTCTTCCAAGAAGATTATAAATTGTTGCGTATATATGAAGCAATGAACGCGTTCATATGAGTATATAAGTTTTCATTTGACACTTTTTTTCTGTGTAGAACGCGTATGATTTTCATAAACAAGCTTCTTGATATAAATATATTCTTCTTCTTTAAGTCTTTTATAACCACACACAAAAGTACACACGAGTATAGTTCGCTGATTGTGAGACTTGAATTGAACAATAATCCTTTCCGAAAGGATTTCTGATTACAAAAGATATTCTTGATGTGTTTAGTTATCGTCACAATCTCATGTAGTATAAAAATAAAACAATTTAAAAATTAAATCAATTATCCTTATTCTTCTCTCTCGAGTTAAATAAGATTGTCTTACTATTTTGAGACAAGAGTAACAAACATAAATTTATATATTCTTGCGTTTAGAATATTTCTCGACCAAAGAACTTTACGTCATATTCTACAGGGCATAGCACACAAATTTCCTAGTCGTGAGCGCAGGCGTAAACCATAAGGATCAACTAATAACGAGCATCTATAGTATTTTAACGAACGCAGGTTATTAGTTTTATTCTTACGGTTCTTATAATTCTTATCCGGCTACAGATTTTGTATCTTATTTATGGCTTTTAAGCGTGTATAGTACCCATAAGATAATCAGGTACTCACGTACTACCACGTATATTTTTCTTACATTTTCGATAAGATTCTCGATAAGAAGCTCGATAATTTCGTAACAAGCTGAAAACTTCGACTTTAAAAAACACGGATAAAACATGCACTTTCTCAATTTAAAAAAGAAATGTAAAATATGTATATTTTTTACATAATTTCAAATATATTTTCCTTAACACAGATGTAAATGTTTGTTAACGTTTCACCGAATAACATTTTATTTTGGTAAAACCACGTTTAATTAAGTTTAATAAATTTATAGATCTTAATCAGTATAATTAAATTTACATAGCCATGAATACTTAATTACGGTTTAATTTTCGTTGAAATAGCTCATTTCACGGTAATTTTATGTTGTTCGTTGCTTGTTGTAAAATATGAATGAACCGCAGAGAATCGCACGTAACTAAACATAAACATCAAATATATTTTGGACCAACATCCTTCCTCTCTTTCTTTCTCTTCCTCTTCTGTTTTAGTATGTGCTTTAAAATACAAAGCTTCGTCGCGCGAGAGCAACAATTTTCTATTTGTCGTTCAACAACCGGACAACAACAAACGAGTTTTCGTTCTTTTTAATTCTTGCGCTCGTTCTCACGAATCTCCTCCAGGAAGAGGAAATAGCATCAATCGGCAAGAGTGTATTTACACTCGCGCGAGCACGAGCGAATGAACGAACTCATTTGTTCCGTATCCGTGTATACACAAACCGCTGTAAACGAATCTCTTTTGCCGCTGATACATTTCTTCCACTTCCGTAGATTATCCTCGACAATCTTAAACTTTCGAGGAATCTGGTATCTACATGCACGTACATTTTTAAGAAAACTTCGTCAAAGTTACAAATTTCTATTACACACAGTTATTCCTTCAGGGTTATTCTGTAACTTTTAACGCATGCGTTATGATATGCTGTCTTTTTTTTTAGACTTGGAATTTTTTTTTTGTACTAGGAAAAATCAAAGTGTACATATTTTTATGAAATTTTATTGAGCGATTTTTCACTCAGAGAATTTTTTTAAATATTTTTTTTACACTCTTGTTCTTACTTATCGTAAACAGTTGCAAGCCAAATAAATTATGTATATAATATAACTGCGTTCACATACATTCAATGTCTTATTAAAATATTGAATATCTAATAAATATTTTTTATTGTAATTTTGATTAAAAAAAATGAAAATGTTTTGCAAATGAAAAATATTGATCTTGTGAAAGCTATACAGGTTTTTCAATACGTTTGCAAATCTAACACTTGAGACTTAATGGAATCCAAAAGCTGTTGTATATTATCGACCAAAATTTAACCTAACATGACAATATATTTGCTTAATATAAAAGTTTTGCAATTTATATACACAAAATAAGATAGGTTTCTGCTAGGAATTGCATGAAGGAATATTTGTAAACTTTTAGAAATGTCGTCTGACGTGAGTTTGTGTTTTAATCTCGCACCCTCACAGATGCACGAGAGTAATTTTTTACAGATTTTGAAAATCTTTTTTACTAGGCTTCTAAAGTCATTTCCAAAAGTTTACTAATATTCTGTTATGTTATTCCAAACACGGACGCTATATCTCTTGCACGAACATACCGTAGAACTTTTTATATTAAATAAATATTGTTACGATGTAACTGTCATTTTTTAATTTTTTATCATTTTTATATGAAATTATTAGCCCCCGCGTGTTGTTTTTATAAGTACTTTAATTGTGGAGAAGGATTTATCAATCCTTGTAGCCAAAAGAGAGATTTTCAAAATCTGTAATTCATGTTCTGTATGAATTACAGATTTTGAAAATCTCTCTTTTGGCTACAAGGATTGATAAATCCTTCTCCACAATTAAAGTATCATATCGTAACGCGTGCGTTAAAAGTTACAGAATAGCCCTGCTGATCTTTGCTTTTAAAACATCCAATTATCGAATTTTCGTTGGAAATTTCTTCCCGTTCGTTGAAGAGATTCTCTTCTCTCCCTTCTCGTTCTTTCTTTCAAGTAGTAAAGTTCCCATTGCTCTCGTTAGTTTTTATTTATTACATGAACGTCTTTCAGAAAATCACAGAGAAACGAACTATGTGTTTTTGCTTTTACGTCAATTGATCCTTCTCATTATTTTATATATAAAAGTATTGACGTAAGCTAATAAAAAATGAATATTTTAGAAAGAATGTAATAATTTATGTGAAATTAAAATATAAAATATTTCGTATTTAAATAAAAAAAATTGAAATAGTTTTATTTAAAAAACTAGGTTTCCATAAACCTTTTAAAAATGATTTTAGTTAAAATCCAATATTATCCTATTCAAAATCCATAAATTTCACTTGAAACATTTTTTGTACGACGATTCGGAAATAACATCTTGTAACACTCTGTATATTTTGCGAAAACTTTGTTACAAAGTTACGAATTTTTATTATATAACTTTCTATATTACAATTTCTAATCTTTGATTTTGAAATATCATATTATCGAATTTTCATCGGAAATTTCTTTCCGACCGCGAAGAGAGAGAGAGAGAGAGAGAGAGGAAGATTCTCTTCTCTCTCGATTTTTCTTTCGAGAAATAAAGGTCACATTTCTCTTATTAATTTTTTATTTACTACGTGGAAGTAATTTTTTTTTTCAGAATTACCGTTGTCACGTTTCAGATCCGCGGAAGAAATAATGACGATGCTGCTGGAGGCCAGCGAGGAGGGCATAGGCGGAAGCTGGGATGGCGGTAAAATCGTATGGAGTGTTCGTTACGAGTTCCAGGGCGAGGACGAGAAGGGCTTGCAGTTGACGGGCGTCGATCAGTTGCAGCAGCGAATGCAGCATCATCATCACCATCATGTTGAGAAGCGAAAGCTGCAGGCGCGGCTGGAAATACAGAAGGACGATATACAGGCGGTGCTCCCGATCTCTAAGGTGATGCATGACACTTTTAACGCGATGTAAATGTTAATTTTACGAGTAGTTACGCGAGTACACTTTGTTTCGAGAAGAATTACTTCTGCTTCCTCTACCTTTATCTAAGTTAAAAGTTCAGCCTAGATACGGATTTTAAGAATTCTTTTTTCTGGGCTGGTATCTTTCTTCTATCTTTCTAGGACTAGATTGACTGAAAAAGTCTAGTAAGTGGAAAGAAATGATAAATTTTAAATTTTTACTGTCTTGACTGTACAATGAAATAAACTGATCGAAAAACTGACTTACATGTAACGCTAAAATATATATTTATATAATTTTATGCAAAAAGTTATTTCTACTTTAATTAATGAATCGTATTAATCATATAGTAAAGAAAAACGAAACCACAATAATAATAATAGAGTGTTTTTTAATTCAAATTAATATGTGAAATACATTTTTAAAAATTTGTTAAACTTTAATTAATTACAAATTTTATATTAATTTTTAATTTAAAAATAAAATAATATATAATATATAATATTGTAAAATTTATATATGAAAGGATGTATTTTATCTTTCTAGATATGATGTAAAAATAAGTTTATTTCAAAATATATAAACCAGCTTGAAAAGTATACATTTGACTTTAATATTTCATATTTAAAAATGATCGAAATCATATATAAAACATTATCTCTGCGAGATTTAAAAATTTTAGAGATAAAAATAAATTTTCCTATCGCGCCATTTATCAATTGAAAAAAAACTGAAAAAGAGAAAAGGGATTTTACACGTCTTTTATCAATCTTTTCCAACGCAAATGATTGCGATGCGAACAGAATTCGCGCGTATTACCTCGTTGTATAATACAAGAGGGAAAATTCAAATGACTTTGCGCTTCTGACGTCATAATCTGCACTATGACTGCATCGGATCAGGAACTTTAAAATGTCGTAGGGAAAGTAGTCGGAGGATTTTTAAGATTTTGGTCAGATTTTTGGCTATCTTCCGTCGGTTACGGTTATTTTCATCGCGGCAATTTTCGCTCTCTGGTGAAAATCCCTCGGAAAAGAGCTAACTCGAACGATAAGGGGGGCGATCAATACGCGTTCGTATATATCGATCACGCCGTCGCGCGAGAATCTGTTTCCACTCGGTTGGCCAATCTACGATCCTCGCGAGCATCGAGACGAGCCCCGAGAAAGAAGACAGAAGGAAGAAGGAAGTAAAGACAATGAAAAAAAAGGAAAAAGCGCCCGTTGCAGAAAGGATCGACAAAAGATAATGCTTTCTCTCTCTCTCTCTCTCTCTCTCTCTCTCTCTCTCTCTCTCTCTCTCTCCCCCCCCCCTTTCTCGCGCCTTCTCTCTTCGATTTTTCCGCGTCCACACGTTCACCATAAACGACGATATTTCTAGCCGTGGCAAAATTCCACGGAGTCGATCGCCAATGCTACATACACCCATTTCGATAACGGCAACGACGCAGCTGCCGTAACAACGGATTGTAATGAAATTTTCGATTGCTTGGGTATATCGAGTGGCGTTTACATTTCCTCCGTTCGTTTTTACACGTGGAGTGTACATTAGCGTGACACATTAATTTTCACTTAAAGTATTAATAGTCTCAAGGAAAAAAGTATTTCAAATCAAAATTGTAGAATTTGAAAGATGTATTTTGACGTGGCTGTAATATTACAATTTATGTTATAATTATATTATATTATAATTTATAATTTATTTATATTATTTATATATTATTTATATTATATTTATAATTTATATTATATATATATTGTACATTAACGTGACACATTAATTTTCACTTAAAGTATTAATAGTCTCGAGGAAGAAAGTTTCAAATTAAAATTGTAGTATTTGAAAGATGTATCTTGACCGGGCTGCATAATATTACAATTTATATTAATACTATAATATTGTAATTTGATCCTTACCGATTAAATTATTTCAATTATTTTGTACATTTTTGAATGATGGTAACGAGAATTTTTCTAAACAAAACTATATAATTTATTTCCTAAATTGAAAATTTTAACCGAGAGACATAAAATCAACTTTACAATTTTTTTCGATATCAATGTAAATTTTTTGCGCAAGTTTTCTGGCGCTCGAAATTTTTTATATTTTTATAACCGCATATATAAAATAACCATAAAAAAATAGAATGTGCTTATGAATGTGATCGAATTGTCAAATCGATCATATATGAAAGACTCTTGAAAAATATACGAATGGTAGGTATAACGTAAAATTGCACATAAAATATTTAAAAAAAAAATACATTTTTATCAACATTTTGTTAAAAAAAAAGGATTATATACTGTTGAATCTTCTTCGGTTTTGGCTGTAAATTTTATTAGGAATAATAACAACTCAGTTTTTATTAAAAAAAAAAACATGAATCAGAGTCCAACGTCTGTATTTTCACACAAAAGCCGAACAATATTTCGCTTTTCAATCAGTCTGTAACAACATGATATACCTAGGGACACAAGCCTAGGAATGTGAGGTAAATCGGATGGTTTCACATTATCCGTGACACACTCGCAATTTCCGAGAACATGATGCAGCAGGTGCGTGGTCCATAACTGTGTGCATGAAAGTCAGCTTATATGGAATCGCATTGACGATTAGATTAGGCAATGTATTAACGAATTAATTGAAAAACATCAATGCATCGATTTTAATAATAAGAGCTAGAAAATTAGTATGCGTATAAAACAGTCAATTTAGAAAACTCATCTCTTCATATATATTTTTTTAATAATATTTTTCAATAAAAATAATAATTTAATAATAATTTTTTAATAATGTAAATACCTTTTTCTATTAAATTCTATTTTTAGGTAAGTATATATATTAATCTATATTAATGTATAAACTTATATTTTAAGACATATTTTTAAAGACATTTAATTAATAATAATTAACATCAAGCTATTGCTATTAAATTATATTGTTTACATCCCTTTTAACCCTTTCACCGGCAGTGGGTAATATACTTCCTACCTTTTTTTTTTCCTTTTTTTGCAATATAAAATTTATAATTCCATGAAATAAAAACTATCGTGCTATATATTTTTGGTGTAGAAATAGTTACTTTACGTGTCTCTTATGGTTTCATCGACTAATTATTTATTTGTAATTATTTATAATCAAATAAACTTAAAAAATATGCCACTTTTTTCAGTAAACATTTAATTTTTAGAAAAATATTCAACATTCTTTGCTGAAAATTTAATTAAACATTCCTTGAATATCTAAGTATAAAAATATATTTTTGCAGAATTTTTCGCAGATTAAAAAAGTTTTAATAAACAAATCACTTGCCGCGCACTTCAGCCTCCCACTAATAGCGCTCGCAATTCGGGTTTTTCAATAGAATATATTATTATGGAATTTGAAGAAATTCTAAATAATATTGGATTAAAAGATTCTGAAGAAGGTTCCCAGTCAGAATCATCGAGTAATGAGAATAGTAGATCCGCCATTTTAAATTCTTGGAAATTTGACTTTAGATTCGTGATAAATAACCGGAAAAACATACACATGCAAAGCATCATGATCACCCGATGAAAGGATTAAGTGGTACATTCTTTTCTTAGCGTCGTTAACAAAATCGTCCGTCCACGTGCGCTACTGTCATTTACATATGATTTCACGATTATCTATTATCAACATAAAATAGTAACATTTATAAAGAAAAGTGGTCGCGTTTGTAAAATAATTGGGGTTCTCGTATTAAGAATTCTTTTTATAGGGTAAATTAGGGTATGGTGGCCATAGGTTGTAATTTTTTCAATAATCGCTACATAGTGCGTTTTTTTAATCATTATCAAAGATAATCGATATTTATAGTAGTTTATGTGCATACATTATTCGGAATAACGATATTAAGAATCTTATATCATATTTTTACTTTTGACTACCTGCAAAATTTTTCATTTGTCCACTAAAAACTGTTATAACGTCGAATAAATTACAGTTAAGCTATCGTAATCGACGTTAGACATATTATAAAGATATGTAAATTGTTATATGACCTATAATTTTTATTTTTGTTTTCACTATATTTTTATAAATACTATGACCATCTTTCCATCACTATGGTCATTTTTTCCTTAAAAGTTGGGTAAGATGGCCAATGCTTACGTTGTACTATTTTGATAATATAAAATTTCTATTAAATATTTTCCTTTTAATTTCGATAATATTACGTAATTTAAGCTTGAGTGAAGATATAATATGACAAACACTAAATAACAAAAATAAAAATATGTTTTTTGCATTTTAAAAAACTATGGCCATCTTACCCGAGTTTACCCTATTAGGCTACTTTACCCTATGATAGGATATTAATTTCTTTTAAGCTTGTCAGAGATTTTTATCAGACCGCTATTGAGTTTGATAATGCTGTCGATGAGTTTGATGATAAAATTCCAGTATCGCAATGTCGATAGGTAACTCCGAACACATCGAACAGGTCGAGAACGTCGAAGGAAAGAGGTCGCGTGAGTTCTCTTTTAATTAAAAACTTTGCTCGCAGTCTCTTGCGCGCGGAAGGAGTAGCAATTAGAGTAAGGATAATCAAGAAGCGCGCGCGTTGAGTTTCCGGCAACTTTCCGCGAGCGCGCGCGGCGCCTTCAAAAGGATATGTAAATGAATTAATTATCTAATTTATCAATTAACGACCTCCGACACGCGCGCGCTTGTTTACTCCGTTGAAATTTATCAACGTAATGGACTATGTATTGTGCATATTTTACGCTAGCAGTAACGTAAAATCCTTGCTCTCTCCCCCCCCCCCCTCTACGTCTTCTCATCCCATTCATTCGTTCATTTCGACGATTAAACATTTTACGCTGAAAATCCTCTCCCTTCAACATGCTCGGAAAATAATTTTTGCGATTTCAGAAATATCCGGAAAACAACGCTGTTGCGTGTGCAGAAGTTTATATATCAAAAAATAATTTTAACGATCTACGGAGGTTGAACTGCTGTATAAATATATATCAATTCATATATCAGATTTCTGCGTACGAGTGTACATTCGTATTGCAATTTTGTATCGACATCGTACAGCAAATTAATCTGTTGATCATGCAAATGAGTGGGTAAAATAAAGATGCGATCGTGAGAGATTTTTTTAAACACAGAGAATAAATATACAAAACATTTTAGAAATATATAATATAGGTCTCTTATAATATAAATGCAAGTATGAAAATAATTTTGACATGTTAAATCTATTTCGACGATTTGATTCCGAAAGAAACAGAAAATTCAGGGCAAACTTGGGACATTTATATTACATATTACATATGTATTTCTTCGTGCAAATAATACTATTGAACTCTATATAAAATTTATAATCGTGTGCCTCTTTTTCAAGTCAAATTGTATTAGTTATTGTCGTTATCAGTCATTTAATAATATTGAGAAGAAAGATTAAAAAACATTCGCTTTTACGTTTGATTGGTTATTGTATATTTTGTGAAATTTAATTATTTGACATTTGTTGTAAGCAATATTCCGAGCAGAATAAATATATCTGTCGAAATTATGTGCCACATTCGAGTGAAATTAATAACTTTAATCATTTATTAATTTTTATTAGAGAATATCTCTGTAGGTTTTTACATTTTTATCTTTGTTATTAATTTACTGTTGTATTATATTATCATTTTCAAAATTAAAAAATTTTTATTTTTATTATTTTCAAAATTAAACGTACAAATAATATCATTTTTATTTTAAAACTAAAAATTTATAATGACAATATAATAATATTGAGAAAAAAGATTAGAAAACACTGAAGAGATGTAAAAAGTTTGTTATTTATATAGATAATTTAATTTTAGAATATACTGCGACTTTTTTGTTTCGATATATCAAGCTTTGTATAACTTTAAACAGGAATTTTAATTTCTTTTTCTATTTTTTTTTATTCTACAAGGAGTATTGAAAAAAAATATACATCCTAAAATATAAATATCGATACATTTAGAATATTTAAACATACATAATTCAATCTCTTTCAAAACTTTTATGTTGCATTATTCGCTGTTATAGAACCTATCACAGATTTATAGAATTAACTTGTAACATTTGTGAACGCGAAAGCAAATCTTGATTATAATTATTCTAGCTGATGACAGATATCTTTGCTATTATATAATATAGGTCTTGCTGTCTTGCTTTATTATAGTCTAATAGCTATAACTAATGTAGCCAGGGCCATATTCGAAGTGCTCAAGGCTTAAGTGCAAGCATTATCATCCCTTCTCCTCCTCTCTCTCTCACACACATACACGTCCTGTCTCTCTGTACATGTCATTCATCTCTTAAAGTATGTATATATGTGAGATAACTTATTAATTATACAGAAACTAACGATTCTAAATTGTTTAAATGGGGTCAATTCTACAACTTGATTTACAATTAGTTATTAATTATTATTAGTTTAACAAAAAATAAAATAAAGGAGTAACACGTCCGTACAACAAGAAATTAATAAAAATTAAAACAATTCACGTGACAATTTTGATAAATTAAAGATTACAAATAACAGTATATTAATTAATGAGTCGTAAATCATACAAAATAAAAAATAAAATATAAAAAACGTAGACATTTCAGTCCTTGTCTAGACTTTTTTCCGAATAATGCATGTAATATAAAATATTAGAATATAAAAATGGTCAAGAAATAAAAATGTAACCAACAACAATGTAAAAAATATCATGATTAAAAATTGATTGTGTATGGTAATACACAATAACTCCCAAAGTATGTTAGTAAAGATCAAAATTAATTATCCATATCACAAACACAGTACTTGCAGGAAGTTTACTTTTTTATCTAGAAAATTATTTTTAACGGTAAATAATAACAAATTAAAGTGCAATAATAATACAATAAAAAACGCGACACATCAGGGTCCATAACAAACACAAGAGTTAATTTAAAAAGTTTTAAAAAAGATGCAAAATCTAAATAATAGAAAACTGAGATTACAATTTTTCTATAATAAAAATTAAAAAACGGATTTCATTGAAAAAAATTCAGAAGAGATCGCCGTTTTTACGCATCAAAGGACCACTCAAAAAAATGATCTTGCAACTTCAACACAAATTTTCTAGCTATAAAAAATTCACTGAAACAGATAAATTATTAGCAAATACTATGATACTGCATATATATTGCACTTGATCAATTTAAATGACAGAGACAGAATTTATATCTGTACTATTAGTGTAATTTAGACAGAAAATTTGTCTGCGATGTCTATCTTTAAGGCCTATCGTCAAGAACAATTATATTTGTGATTAATATTTAGCAATGGGATCTAAATTTTCTAGAAGTATTGCTAAAATATTGTTGCTATAAATTCTATACGTGACAAACAATATTCTAACAGATACAAAAAGTAGCGATAAATTTTAATTGAGACATTTAGAAATCTATCTACATTAGCAAAATATTTTTTTGAATGATTATTTCAAGATCCTTATGATTTTTAGTAAAATTTATTTAAAACGAATCATTCACTCAAAAAAAATGATCTTGCAACAAAAATTTTCTAGGTGTAAAAAATTAACTGAAACAAATAAATTATTATCAAATACTGTGATATTGCATATATTTTGCACTTAATCAATTTAAATAACAGAGACAGAATTTATATCTGTACTATTAGTGTAATTTAGACAATTTAGAAAATTTGTCTGCGATACCTGTCTTTAAGGACAATTATATTTGTGATTAATATTTGGCAATGAGATTTAAATTTTCTAGAGGTATTGCTAGAATATTCTAACAGATACAAAAAGTAGCGATAAATTTTAATTGAGACATTTAGAAATCTGTCTACATTAGCAAAATATTTTTTTGAATGATGAAAACATCAAATAATATCACTTTCGATTTTGACATTATTTTTTTAACTCTGACTATCATGCGACGAAAGCTGAATCAAAGATCAATACAATGCGTTTGTATCCGGTAACAATTCCTTCCAGGGAGATTCACGTCGCATTTTGTACGACGGGATACAGGATAAAGGCGTTACATCTTGTACTCTCTTGCGCGGACGGTCTCGTATATAATATTCGCATGCGAGTGCCGATCCCATTGGGAAAATATTTGATGAAAGGAAGGGAAAAAGGAGCCGCGAGTTTCGCGCTCACGAAGGTGAGCCGCGCCTGCCACTTCTATCATTGTTGAGAGAACGCGTTCTCTCCAGGTTGGCGATGTAGGTGTAGTTGGTTGACGCACACATCGGCCGTCACCAGGGGAAGTATCGCGCGCGCGGCGTCAGAGATTTAAATTCCCTCGCTGCAATATCCGAGCCGTTTGATGTTCCTCTTCCAAAGGCCTCGCTTGCCTGGGAGTCTGTACGGAAGCCAACTTGGAAATGGCTTACTGGACCGACCGTCCGATCCTCGTCAACCAACTCCCTTTGCGGAAGTCCTCTCGTGGACGAACTAGTATAAAGTACACGCGTGTATATGCGAACGCAAATGTTGGAAGTAATTTCCACGTGTATTTCCAGGTGTATATATATATGTGTGTGTGTGTGTGTGTGTGTGTGTGTGTGTGTGTGTGTGTGTGTGTGTGTGTAACATTGAGCAAGCAGTGGTAAAGCAACTATGTTCATCAGACACGTCTAGGTAGATATTAGTTATCGCATTCATGAAAATCCTTTTGAACATTTTGCCAGGATTTTACAATGTTAAAATGATGTTAAACTCTGAATGTTAAACATAATTCTATTGGTAAATGAAACGGTTATTATGAAAAGACAGATCTTTTTGTCTTTTAAAAAACTTTTATCATGGTAAATATATATGTATCCTTGGAAAGAATAGTTTCATCGGTCTTTGTGGAAAGATTTTGAATTACGGCCGAGATTATGTGCTCCTTGTGCTGTTTCAAAGTTCCAGTTTCCGAGGTCAAGAACTCGTATTCTTTTCGCCTTGAAATAAATGGAAGCAAAAAAAAAAATCCTTTTAATAGAATATATTTAATTTTCTTTTATAATTGTTTCTTCATAGAATAAAATAATAAATGAAACAGCTCTAGTAATCGATTTTGAATAATAAGTTTTATATACACAATATATTTCATCTACAATATTTTTTTTTTGAGAAAAGGAGATATTTTTTCACAGAACATCCCCTTTCACGTATATATTTTTTTATCTATGCTTTATGAGTTTTTTTCTATATTTTGGATGATTCATATTTTTTAATATCGCTCTTACCGCTTTTTTTAACATGTCATGCGACGAAAGGGGGAATAAAGTTCGAAGTAGAATAGATAACAGTTATGAATAATGGATAATCGTTCCATCATATATGAAGGTTCTAGAAAAGTGTATATATTGAAATATACACAATTTCGATCACGTAGCATTAAAAATTGGAATATACGTTTGAGCTATGAGTCTAGTTCTCTAGAAAATATTTGTGTTTTGTTCCAGAACTGGGAAGTGATGAATACGGCGGTGCTGACGGGGCGTCAGGTGTCGCAGGGGATGAAGGTTTTCATCGTTAGTCAAGCCGGCACGGTGGCCGACGTCACACTGCAGTCGTCCTGTCATTCCGAGGACGAGAGCGTTCTCAAGGTAATTGCTTTTTAATTCACCTTCAGCGCTTATCGAGATTCCCTAACAACTTAATTTGAAGGAAAGCTTCTTAAAAGGAAAAATCACGTCGTCTTATAAACGCTAATGGTATTTTCAAACTCTTTATTCCCGCGGTTTTTTTAGTCCTATTATTTGCACGAGAATTATTTTATATATATATATATATATATATATATAGAGGTTTTTTCTATATTTATATCATAATAATTCATCATGATAATTTTTAAATGTGTATATACGTGATTGAAGATACTATTTAACATGACTATTCCACGGGTAATATCACTTTTGATATATTGTTTATTTCAGAGAGAAAAAAATTTCTCCGAAATGTCAAGATTTCGACAGCGATATTTAGAGACACAGTCTAATTTAGAAGATAAAAATTTTAAAAATCAATTTTTTTACATTTTTCAAAAATATATCTTTCAAATTTTATTGAAAAATTCACAAAATTGACGGAGTTATAAAACTTTGTGTAGAATGACGTGCGAGCCTTGAAATAAACCTGCAAAACTTGAAACGCGTTTTTCGCAAAAAAAAATATTTTCTAAGTTGGTATAACGGATATCTTGAAAACTAATGGATCAACTTTAAAATAAGTTCAAGTTTTTTTAAATGGAAGAAGACACTTTTCTTCTTCCAGAGAGAAGGCAGTGATACTGAATCTAATTCGAATTTAAAAAATTAATTTTTTTTTTACTTTTAAGAAATGAATTTTTAGCAGAATTGAAATATCTAATTTAATATTAAAATGATACTGTACTGGGTTATTTTTTAATTTTTTTTTTAATGAACTTTAGTTATCTCATATTTATATGATATCTGTAAGATATTTATCCTACAGATTAAAACTAGATCGAGTTTTTTTTCATTTCAAAAAATTATACGAAGAGCAACATGTCATATCCTTGAATTATGAATTTTCAAACACACTACATGTAGAGAACAAAAACTGATATAGAATAAAAAAAAAAACATAATATTCAAGATTTAAAAATATTGACGATCTGTTCAAATATCGATAAAAATATATGATAAAATAACGGTAGAGAGATTAATTTCTATTTTTCACAAAAAAAATTTCTAAAAATCAACAATTTTTTATATTAGAACAGACTGGGCCCTTATGATGAAACTAGATGGTTCTAAAGCATTAAAAATTGAGCTTTAATATAGACCTATATGATTGAATTGCGTTAATAAAAATATGGGCTTTTATTTAATAAAAAGGTCGATGAAATGTGAATAAAAAGGGCATTTACGAAAAAAGAATTTATATGTGATATAATATCTAAAAAAGAATTTCTAATGTATATAATATCAAAATGTTATAATATTATATTATTTATAATTATACAATATTATATATGTATAATATATATATATATATATATATATATATATATATATATATATATATATATATATATATCTAATTATATAATATAAATTTTTAATTTATATTATATACATTATATAATTCTTTAATTTATATTATATAATTTTATACATATATAATATTATATAATATTATATAATATTATATAATATTATATAATTATAAATAATATAATATTATAACATTTTTGATATTATATACATATGTTATATAATGTATATATTATAAATTTTTAATTTATATTATATTATATAATTTATATATATATATATATATATATATATATATATATATATATATGTGTGTGTGTATGATGTAATCATATATATATATGTATGATGTAATATCCACGAGAAAGTTTCAAACTGTTGACCTACCTGATATAATTGTACGTTCACGTTGCACTTCCGAAACACCCAACATTCTGTGCACTGTCGTTAGACACTAAACGCTACGTTGCATTACAAACTGTAGCCTAGAATCAAACTCCACTTAACACCCGACCGTTCGAAATTCGCAGGTATCGTCTTCGTGTAGCAGCGTGTACGTGGACGGCTCGGAGATTCGGGGCTCCAGCAACGCGTCGGTCCTCGTCAAGTACGGCACGTACACCGGTTTGGCGAGGTTCACCGTCTGGATGCCCGAGTTTCCGTTGGAGGTGAGCGTCGCCGATACGCGACTCAGCCAGATAAAGGGCTGGAAAGTGCCGGAGGAGCACGCGACGAGTGCCAAGAGCAAGCGTAGCCTGCTGAACGCTACCAAGACGATTGAGGAACGGGCCTCGGCCTCGGAATCATCACCGGTCACCGCGCGAGCGAAAAAGAGGAGCGCCGTCGAGCTCGAGGAGTCGATAGAGGACACTTCACTGGACATGGACGATCTAGACGAGCCGCTCCTTGAGGAGGAGGACGACGAGCACGAGGAGCGATTCCATGGCAATGGGGATCACGGATGGGGGGACACGATCAACTCCATCGATCGAAACCCGGCCAATTGTCGACTGCGCTTCCAGCAGAGCCCGGTCGAGGTCCACGCCCGATTCCTCGCGACCGATCACGACTCGGGCAGAGTCTCGTACTTTGTAAATCGGCGCACTTGGTTGCGCGTCACCGACCTCGTGGCCGGCATGCTGCGCGTCTCCGATCCTAGGATAGCAACGCTCCTTCAAAATAGACTGGTCCAAGGACGCGGGGTGGGACGTACGGAGGTGCAGGTACTCTCGCCGATCACCGGCAGAGTCATCGGCGCGAAGGAGATCAGGGTTGGCAACGATCGCGTGTCCGTGATGCGACTGTCCGTTCGGGTTGTGTCCGGACTTCAACTCAGCATCAGTCCCGACACCGCGATCGAGAATGGATACGTCGCCGAAACTTCGGTTACAAGAAGACTTACCGCACAGTATCAGGTAATATTACGTTACTTCTCAAATATATCTTAAGAAGAAGAGCAATTTCCAAGAGACGATCTTTTAGGAAATAACACGGTAGAATTGAATATTCGCTATTTTTGTATATCCTTCAAACGAAATCTGATTAGGGTGACCTAGGGTATGATGACCATACGGAAAAGATGGCCATAGGCTGTAATTTCTCTAATAATCGCTACATGCGCTTTTTTTAGTCATTAATCAATATTTATAACATTGATTATCTTTGATAATGACTAAAAAAGCGATTAGAAAATTAGAAAATATGGCCATCATACGCTAGTTTACTTTAAATAAGTCAAAATTGTTAAAAGGAATATATTATTTTAAAATTAAAGTTAAAAAATAACGTAAAATTGTTTTATCCTATCAAATTTTTAATTTCTGGAGAAATTAGCTCCCAAACTCCCAGCGAGAATTCTGTGAACTCTCGAAACTATGACTGCACAAGCATACCGTGTATAAATAAGTTGACGCAATTATCGTACGTGTCGCATCAACAGGAGGGACTGCTGGATATCGACGTGGAGTTCTCGGACGGTACCCGTACGCCCCTGAGGGAGATCGCCGTGAGCGATTACCATTTGCAGGTCGAAAGCACAGATCCAGAAGTGGTCGCATTCGCGCCGATGGTCGCTTCACATCATCCTCGGGTCATCGCCGTCGGCGAAGGTCGCGGTGACCTGCTTCGCGTCAATCTTCAGCTGGCCGATTCCTGCCGATTATCTAGCAGACGGTCGGGCAAGAGCTCTCAAAGGACGACGGTTGCCGCATTGGCAAGCGCGTCGGCCAATGTCGAGGTGGATTTTGCTTCGAGCGAGGTGCCCAATCGACCGGAATTTGTGCAAAACGACGGCGGCGGCACCGTCGGCTCCCACCATCACAGAGAACGCAAAACCAACCGGGGCGAAATGGCACCTGATCTACATGACATTCTCATCGGTAAATAGATCCTGTTCCTCTTTGCCGCTTTCTCTCGCGCTTTCTGTCTTTCTTCATCTTTCTTTCTTCGCTTTTTTTTCTTCTCTCTCTCTTTCTCTTTCTCTCTTTCTCTCTGCTACGCTTTACAACTGCCACATAGTGCACGGTATGCATTTCCTATAGCGAAAACTTTCTTCGCGATCTTTCTTTAGCTTATAAAAAGTTTCGCCTGTCTATTGATGCGTAATCTTCTTCCGCGGTTTCCGTTCAGTCTCCCGTAACTGATAGTTTTCTCTTCTTTTGTATGTTGAATGTCAAATGGGTCTGCCTCGAGAAATAAGTTTTGAGGCAACACGCTTTTTACAAATCAAATTAGAATATCTCCACTATGAATTAAGTTGAAACTTTTCCTACTATATACGATTTACAAACAATGAGAAAATAAACCGAGGAAAAAAATGGACTTAAAAAAAAATCACTCGATCCCGAAACGTTCATAAACTTTGGTTCTTATTTCTCTTTTTATCTCAAGGTGATACTAAAATCTCTAGACGATATTGTATTACGCATTCAATATAAGATAGTACGAAATTATTGCATGTTTATTACCGCCTTGCCAAAAGTACAAATGCACGCTACGGTGATCCTTCCACGATCCTCGCCATGTCCGACAGCATGTCTAGCCAGCCGGCCGTCCAGCTTGAAGGGATTAAGGGGTGAAGATTCTTTCGCGGCGGTTCTCTCAAACTCGGCACAAACACCCTGTCGTCTCACTCTGTCCTCTCTCTCTTTCTCTCTCTTTGTTTTTTTCTGTGCAAAGGGTTACCGCTGAAAGACGAGAAAGACGGGCACAAGCACGAGCCTCTGGTGCAGGCGCGGCAGCATCGCACGGCTATAGCTAATGGCATGTCTTCAGGGGGTATGGGCGGCGTCGGCGTGCGTCACCACGGCGTCGGGGCGCGCATGAGTCCGCTCGAGATCGGGATGTACGTGCTGCTCGCGGCGTTCTGCTTCGCGATCGTTGTCTTTGTCGTCTCCTGCGTGGTGTACGCCAGCAAGTTCAAGCCCCAACCGCCGGACTCGCCGGGGCTCCTGACCAGCGCGGCTGTACCGGTCCTCGCTGGAGCGGGCGCGAGGGCACGCGCCGCCGCGAACCAGCTGGCCTCCGGCAGACGACCGCCACGCGAATCCACCACCAACGCACACGACTGGGTATGGTTGGGTAGAGCTACCCTCGAGCGAGCCGCCTGCGGTCCGCAACAGGTACGTACACCAATTATTTGCGAGTGAATAGCGGAATATACGTATAGCAAGGTGTCCACACTCCTTGGAGAACCTGGAATTTTTTTTATATCTGAAAAAGTTAGGAATTTTTTTAAAAATAATTCCTTGAGCATTTTATTCCTCACATTGTAAGCAATCTTATCAATTGACCAAGTTATTTATATATATTATTATTATAAATGTATCTCTGTTTATATATACTTAATATTTTATATAGAATGACATGCAACATATATTTTTTATTGTATTTTAGTGATAAAAGAGTAGAAATGTTGTGCAAGTGAAAAATGTTGAGAATTATCTTACGAAAGCTATTCAGTTTATTTAATATATTTTCAATTTAAATAGTTTATTTTTTCTTTCTGTGAGTGAAAAGAATTAGAAAAAATGCACGCAATAAAGAAAAATTTATTTAAGAGTACTCTTTACCTTTCACGAAATTTTGAACAAAAAGCTGGAAGATTAGGAAATTTTTTACAAGATTTGAGTAGATCTTAAGTTGATCTAGAGTCGCTATAAAATTCGAAATTTTATTCAAACATGATTATCAGCATCGTAGAATTACTTAGGATTTCTAAATTAAACGAGAATTAAATTTGGATAAGCATAACGTGAATAGTGATAATTGACAGTTCCGAAAATACACACATACATTTAGGATTAAATCGGTGATTAAAATTCAACGATTCTCCGGTGGGATTTGATGCCATAAATACTTTTGCCCTCCCCTCGTCCCGATAATCCAGTGGAAACGTTTAAACAAAATAAACGAGAGATTTCGTTGAATCTCGTTTGATTGGAAACTCGGTTTATGTGTTGCAGGTGCGCGTAACAAGTAATCCTCTGGCCGGCGAAGGTGAACCTGAGAACGAACTGGGTACGTGTTTTGACAATCCTAATCACATCGAGCTACCATCCGCCAACCAACGACCTAGCGGTACCAGCGCCATCGACACCACAACTTACTCCAAGAGGGATAGAATGCGGAACAGTTTTGCAGCGAAATCAGCGATCAAGCCATCCGCGATGATAGCACCTACCAATACGACAACGACCGCGACGGCGACGACGACGGCGTCGTCGATGGTAGCTCCATCAATGGTCACCACGCGGAATGAGTAATTAAATAATTAAATAAATAAAATAATTACGTTATTTTTCGTTATTTTTCGTTTTTTTGTATACGATGAAAGATTCTCACATAATTTTCAAAGATTGCTGTTAAATGATCTTTCAAGGACAAAGGAAAAAGTGATAAAATTTTGTATAAAATAACAGGGATGAGAAAGTTACTTTTAAAAATTAACTAGTTATCGTTATCGTTACTTTTTTAATGTTAAAACAAGATCGAACATTAAATAAAAAATATACTTTTGTAATATATTTTATTAAAAAAATTAATAATTAAAATATTAAAATATCAATAATTTTTAAAAAATTTTTTATTTTAAAGTTGTAGAACCATAAATAATAAGGAAACAATTTTAAAACACTCAAAGTATAAATAAAAAAATTTTGGTTTTTATTAAATTTATAACTATAGTCAAATACACGATATATTTGTTGTACTCTCATAATTATCGCGCTTACAAAGATGTTAGGACCTATATGAATATCTGTTGATAATTGAAGATTGAATATACAAAAATAGAAAATATAATATGTCATAAATAAGTTCCATATATAAAAAGTAACGATAAAAGTAACTGTTAAATTTGTTACCGTTACTAAAAAAATATAACTACGTTACCGCGTTACAGTTACAGGAAAAAAAATAGTAACGCCGTTATCACTACGTTACCAAAACAAAGTAACGGTAAAGGCGTTACAAGTAACGCATTACTACTCAACCTTGTAAAATAATGATATATTATTATACCAATTTGATTGTTATTGGGAATTTCTTTCCAGCAACGATGATATTCCTCCGCCCTTGCCGCCGCACGGGGTGCCGGCCACGATCTCGACATCGGTTGCGACAACGACGACGACAACGACGACGATCGGCACGAACAACGCGAACAACGGCAACAACGAGGATTACAAACCGCCGGTACCGCCGCACAGGAACACAGGAGTTAACGTGCGGCTGCCAGAACCACCGCGGAAGCATCGCCACAGGACGTCCAGCGGCGGCAGCGGGAGTGGTGGCCATCACGGGAATAACCATCGACACAGCGGCAAACCGCCGCAGCAGTCGGCGGGTCATCATATGGTTAAACCACACGCGAAAGCTAGAGCGGTGGAAAACGCGAACAAGCAACAGAACGGCGAGGACGAGGAATTTGTGGAACTCGTGAATCACGACGACAGTAACAAACACCTGGCGAAGGACGCCGGGAGGTCCCGGGAGATCAAGAGGGCGACCATAGTTGGTAATCCGATGTACTCGTCCTTCTCCACGTCCGCTGTCGTCTCCACCGCGAACACGTCTACTCCTGTCGGCGGCACAGCCTCGTCCACCACCACGTCCCCGCCGTCATCGTCGCCGTCCGCCTCTTCCTCATCCTCCTCGTCCTCGTCCTCGTCTAGCTCCTCCTGCGCCTCATCGTCTTTCCAGGAACAGGAGGAGTCGGTACCGCTCGACGATCTTAATCTAGGTATGGACTACAACCAGATTATGCAATACTTTGACAATCTGAAGGAGTCGAATGCCTAGGTAGAGCCGTTCGACCTCTTCGAAGGTCGAGCAGTAGTCAACGTTGATACGCAACATCGGGATCCTCGTCAGTAGATGCGAGCGAGCGCGTTGAGCTTTGTCTCTTTTTCTTCTTTTTTTAAATGTTTGTCACTTGAAAATTCTCTCGGAGAATTCTCTCTGTCAACCGACAACTCGCTCTCGCGGAAATGATATTCCGCTGCGGAATGAGGACGATGACTCCCCGGATATTTCGTATTTTAGACTATAATCTAGTCAGCTTCCTAGCAGCACATCAAGAGTAAACGCGCAAACATGCATAAACACATACGTACACGCTCATATTAACGAAATTAAGAGGGAGATTACTCCTCCATTCATAATTCTCATACAGTCTCTCGACAATTTATTACGATCGCTAACAGTTTTCGGGCGCGCAATGGCTGAAAGTTCCTGAAGTATGACATCATTTGCGCCGTAATATATTCGCGTCAATACGTAAATAACGATACGTAAAATGTAATGCCGGCTAAAGAGAAATTGTGCATTACATCAATACTTTATATTATAACCCCAAGCGAGAAGATGCATAAAATATTCACTATATTTTTTTACCATTTTTATAAAGTATATATACATATATGTATATTTATCATTATCCCAGATGATATTCAATCAAATGAGTATATCTTGTTCGTTTCTGTCGACGGATACTTTTGCCACTTCCACTTGCAAAATTTTCTCATTAATAGCTCTCTAAACTACTCGTCTATTATATTGACAATATTCAATAGATTTTATCTATAATGACATTTATCCTTTCTTTTTTTTAAATATATTTTTAATTCATACGCAAGGATATTATTCGTGCGTCGCAACTGCGAAAACTTGTTGACGTAATAAATAATCGGAGTACTGTTCGTACATACACGTAAGAGGCTTTAAAAAAAAAAAACTGACTGTCGGGTGGCCAAGTGAGGTAGGCAGGTTGCTCGCTTGATGACGACGAGGACGTTTCGCACGAAAACGTTTTGTTCCTCGCTGCGAACTCTCTTTCGTGCAGGATCGTCGCACAGTATTCCTCCTACCTTCTTGCCCTCCGTGCCATCTTGATCTAACAATAAGCTCTTCCCCCGCGCTATCACGGTTCCTCCTTCCCTTCCCTCTCTCCCGCCTCCCCTCTCGTCAGGGTTGCAAGAGACGAGCATCATTTGCGAGATGCTTTGTATTTTGATCGCGCTTGAAAAATGGCTTTTTATGCCGTGTCTAACAGTAAAAAGTATGCGAAGGGCCATTATCACTTCGCGAATCTTTCCATTACCAGATCAAAAAATATCACGTTTCTTGTACAAAGAAAGAAGAGTTTTGTATCTGCCGTGTATACAGGATTTGCGAAAAGTCCAGAAAAACGGTCGAATATCTCGAAAATAAAGCATTTTAGAGAAGCGCCATAAAATGATACCATTGGTTTGACCTTGGATAGTCGTTTGAAGGTTCTATGAAGGTGACTTTGAATTTCTTAAATGGGACACCTTATATATTTTTGTAGCATATTCTTGTAGCTTACCTCGAGAGCTTTCCAAAACACTATAGTAAAATATTTTCGAGGTAAGCTATAAGAATATCAAAAAATATCTAGCGTGTTGGCGCTTTTCGAACCAAACAACTTTTATTTGAAACATTTTTCTCTAAAATGCTTTTCGAGATATTCAACCGTTTCTGGACTTTTCGAAAACCCTGTATGTGTGTTATACACGGCTCTATGTCTCTTCCTCGCTCTTTCTGCTGGATATTTGATCTGCATTGAATATACACACGCACACGCACACGCACACGCACACGCGCACGAACACGCGCACGAACACGCGCACGCGCACGCACACGCGCACGCGCACGCACACGCGCACGCGCACGCACACGCGCACGCGCACGCACACGCGCACGCGCACGCACACGCGCACGCACACGCACACGCGCACGCACACGCACACGCACACGCACACGCACACGCACACGCACACGCATATATATATATATACAATACTCGCTTAACGTGCGCGCAATTCGCCGTCAACTCTGGCTGGATTTTTCACCAGAGTTCGCCGAATGGCGAGCTGTCAATCACAGTCTTTGTCAGGTGTATACGAGATCGCGCGATCAGAATACGACGAAGCAACGTGCAAAACTTGTAACCCCCCTCCCCCTCTCCGGTCGCGTCGGAGGACGCATATTTATTTCGATCGCGACCGTACGTCGTAATGTTTGTAAATTTTGCTTTGTAAGACTGTGTACATATATATAAATATATATATAAATATATATATAAAAATATATATACGCGATTAAAGCGCATGTTAATTATGGACTTACAGATTTAAAGTTACATTTATATAGCTAATAGAGAAATCGCGTTCCACGCATCGAGAGACGCGCATGTCGAAAATATCGAATGAAGAAAGAAGTTATATCGTCGACGAAGACGAAGCGTATAAATATTACAACACGCTCTGCTCTCGCTTTTCAATTAATCGTATGGGATCCAATCTTTTTTAAGTACTCGTATCGCAATCAGCACTTTTTGACAGCACGCCGAAAAAAAAGAAAAAAAAAAACGCCGCGCGTCACCTTCGCCACGTGAAAATGCGTGCGTTATCGAGATCAGTATATCTGCGAAACGTCTATAGATGTCTAAATAGTACCTAAATATTAACACGTATGCGTATCGACTCGAATTTAGGTACAGTATTGAGATACGGTATATCTTTTAATTATTCTTGCTTTAAACATTTGTATCTAGGTACTCTATATATCTGCTACGAGATATCGTAACACGTACCATGTATATTGCCATATCACGAATGTATATAATTGTATATTTATCGTGAAAATATGTATTATCGGAAATACTGCAAATCGGCCGAGATGTCCTGAAAGAGTCCACTTCCTTTTGCAACACATATCTATTATTTAGTTTAGATTTTATTTACGACCGCATTATAGTTGCAACGTTTGACACTTTTAGCTGATATTAATAAATGTCAAGAATGTGTTTCGGAATTTTCAACGACTATATTTCATACTTGGATGCTATTTCGAGAAATATATATATATATCATCGTATAGAAAGGAACGCACATTTCTATCGTGTATCCGTGCGTTTTGTACCTAGATACAAAGAATATGTTGAAAGTGTGTATAAACTAAGTGAACATTATTGTCTATAAATGGCTTATAAAGGATAAACATACACAAACGTACTGTGTATGTGTGTGTGTGTATATGTGCAAGTGAGAAATAGTAGAGAAATTAACTGATATTTTTGAGGTAATAATGTAGAATTGATTTATTATTCACAGACTATTCTCTTCTTAATCAATCTACGTCTTAATAATCGGTCAATATAACGGAAATATATTGATTCTTATATAAATAATCAATTATGTTTCTGGTGAAAGTAGAAGCATTCGTTTTATAATATGAAAGAGTAAAACAAAAACATATCCTGTATTCCATACAAAAATTTTTATTTAATCGTTTATTTCATTTTCTTCTATTTTGTTGAAATTTTTTTGAAACAAGACGTGCAGTTGTCGAGTATAACTTTAGATAAAGTGTTTGAAGATACTTTCTAACAAGAGTTCTTCGCTGAACGGTAAACAACTAACTATGTTCGCTTAATCTGTACGTGCTTTTAACCGTACACGGAGAAAGTATAGTAAAAATTGCAATATAATTTTTTTAATCGTGCAAGATACGAACATGTAAGAAAACGATTTTTTTTTCACTAATATCATATACGTATTATACTTTAAAGAAATACTATATATAATTATTCATAAATATTTTAATGCAAAACAAATGTGTAATTTACAATTTTTATAGTAATAAATATCCTATCGTTTATATTCTAGCAATAAACGTTGTAAAAGAGAATGTAATTTGTACTGTAAAATTTTCTCCGTGTACTTATATGCAGCGAAGGAAAAAAAAAAGAGAGCGAAAAAAATATATCGTTCTTCCCGATCGATTAGAATATACATAGTTACGAGCTCATACAGTGTCATCCCATTGTTTTCCATTAAACTAAAAACTGAGCACTAAAATAAAACCGCGAAGCGATCGAGAGTGAAACCAGGCAGCGAAAAAGTGAACGACCTACTCAGCCAAGGATCAGCCAGAAAAAAAGAAAAAACTTATAACTATATACGTATTCTAAGGACTACGTGTCTAAGTATGTATGTAACTCTGTAAGTTGTGTGTCAGCACAATTGCATGGGACAATAGTGATATCCAATTGAATACGGTGTTAGACGATTCTGCAAACATTGAGGAAGAATTGGAGTATACTCTCTCCCTCTCCCTCTCCCCTCCTCCCCGCCGAGAATCTAGTCTCTTATATAGCGCGTAATATATAAAATATTAATCAACGTGAAAAAAAAAGAGTGCGATGTACGTTGCCTTTCGCCTGATGATAATATGTATCTTTTGAATGCTCTCGCAATCACGATGCGTCAAGCTTGATGTACATATGATTGACCCTTAACTGCTATGGTGTAAAACGTGTATCCAAAGATTTCTATATAATTGGGCAAACAAGAAAATGATTTATTCGTAAAAATGAGACGATCTTTGATCGGAGCAACGAACGAAAAATCCTTTTGTTTTAATAATAATATATGTAGCTGAAATTTATTGAATTAATTATTAAAAAAAAATAAAAATATATAAACGTATCTAGTCTTATATATCACAATTGTAAGATTCCACCATATTAGTTAAGGGTTGAATGATTTTCGAACCGATTGTAAAAAACATGTCCTATCGACATCTATAGCTGCAATTTCTTATGAATCTCATAACTAAATAAATCTAGATCTATTTGACGCTATAAAAGAAGCCTTTTATATCAAATAAATCCACAAAATTCAATTTCAGAAAGCGGTTAATTAATCGCTCGCTTTAGGGTGTGAAATCGTACGGACATTGTTTTCTGCAATCGGTTCTCATGCCTTGAAAGCGACTCTTGATAGTATACTCTTCGACGAGCGCGAAATTGAGGGAGTGACTTTCAGTAGTGACTCCCTCACTTGAGAGTTTTGCTTCTTGAGAGATATTATCCATAATGTAGCTCTCGAGTGTACGCTAAAGTTTGTACTGGTATCACATATTCGACACTTGGACCGTCTAATTCTCGTAGACGCGGATCAGAATACAATCAGGATTATATTGTGATACTAGATGTGAGGCCGCAACATTTTCTAACGATGTGTTATATGATTTTATAATCGCTTTTATCATCGTAATCTGTTAAAACTATAATTGTATCACAATTATCCTGACTCTATACGACCTTCTGTGCGAGATAAATAGGCCGGGTCTAGTGCCAAATGTGTGGTGCGAATATATACCTAGTCTTCCGGTGACGGAAGCTAATATATCGCTTTGTATATTCCTTTCTATTCTCTTTCTCTTGAGATGAATACGAAGAAGCGAGAACTTATCGATGAACTCAACGGTGAGAACCTATACAATAAACGCGATCATATCCGAAAAATAGACGCGCGCTAATCGTTCGTAACTATTATCTAGCGAGTTTGATATAAGAGCATCCCATCGGTGATTATCATGATGCCATAGCGTTTACTTAGTCTTACTGAGAGTGATCGGAGTCAGTGGCTTGTATGTTGATATATATATATATATATATATATATATATATATATATATATATATATATATATATATATATACACACATCGCGTGACACAAATACCTAAAACACATACACGCACACACGCATGTGTTAGATGAGATGTCGTGTACATTCTGCACATCTGATTCTACAACATTCCGATGAAATAACTCGCGCTTTTGTAGTCATCAACATATATATGCTTGCCAAAAAGAAGACATCGGAATATATTTGCGATATAAATTACCTATCAATGTAAACCAGTGATTCCTGAATTTTTTCATGGCATCTCGGTAAAATTGTTGCAGTCTCTTTCTTTCATATATAATTATTTTTTCCATATATTCTCTTTTCAATCATTTTTTTATCTTGTCTTCTCTTCGTTCCATTCGGTCTGTCTGTCTATTTTTACTTTTTTCTTCTTTTTTTCTTTATAAAAAATTACTATATTAAAAAACGCAAAAGATTATTAAAAAATACTCGATCAAGCGCTCGGGAATCAATCACTAGTAATCTTCTCCCATGTCCGTGTATTTTTTTCACAATTCATCCGATTATTTTACGCGAAAATTCCTATCTCTGCGATCGATGTCCTTTACAGAATTCTCCTTTCTCCTGTCGATTAGAGATGTAACAGATTCATTGCGCAAAAAAAAAAAAATGCATCACTGACTCTGCATCCGCGCACACACATTCCTCAAACACCCCATTTACATAATAAGTGTGATAAATGCGGAACTGAAAAGAGAAAAAAAACTACGAAAGCGATAATTAGTAGTTACTAACTGTACGCTTCGTGACGACGACGCTCGAGCGACGTCGTCGGCGAACGGATGGTCGACGATGACGATGACGATCCACGATGCGACGACGACAATATCCGACGTATAGTACACATATGCAAAAAGTTCTTTGTCCTGGACGCGATTTTGGGAGAAACTGATTGCACTAGTGTACAAAAGTCCGTCGATTTCATCAATCGATGAGACGAGAAGCAAAGCAGAGGCAAGATTTCGTTTACATTTTCAAGCACAATGACACGTTAATAATCCTAGATGAAAGAGCTCATCTTCAAAACGGCCTTAAATCTCCAAAATAAACATCTTTATTAAAAAAAAAAAAAAAAAAAAAAAAAGTCTTTCCATTCTTTTGTAATATCCGTTCTCCACTTTTGAATTGTACTAGACTTGAGACGATTTGACGAGAAGCTCTTTAATTATATAATTTAATTAAAATTAATTAAATTATATAATTTAATTAATGTACTCTAAGAACCGGATGAATTAGGTGCTCAAAAGATTCACTCGTGTAAATCGCATTCTAGTAATAATCAAACAAATTTCGCCTCTGCGTCACCGTTTGTCAAATTGTTGCGTCGAAAGATTATCATTTTCCTTAATTTAAAAAATTTTGAGACATTTTGTAAGCATTGAATAAGCATGTAATATCGGAGACACTCTGATGTTTAAAGCAGCTTTTCAATGCTTTACAACATTAAATTTATAAAATATATTTTTAAAAATAAAAATTATTTTATTTTAAAAGTGATACAATTTTTTTCTATTTTTCTTTTTATAATTATGTTAATGCTCGAAATTAATTTTAATTCCGAGCATTAACATAAAAAAAGTTCAAAAAATCATGTGAAAAGCACGTTTTATATAGGATAATTTATTTTATCATTAAAATTTTGTTTCTTAAAACCTTTTTTTTTTGTAAAAGAATTACTTTTTTTCTCGAAGTTATCACTATTTATCGCAAGTTTATTTACAAATAAAGCGACGCAAAAGTCTCTGAAACATTCTGTTCAGAAATTACGGGACGATCTTTTATTCTCATTAATGAAATTATTACTATCATCAATTATACTCTATGACTATTGTTATCTGTATTACTATCATTATATTATTATCATCGTTGCTGTTGCTGTTATTGTTACTGAGATTGTTGCTTCTGTTGCTACTGCTGTTGCCATCGCCGCGTGTCGATCCTAAAAATACAAAAAAAGAAAAGTTGTTCACGTCATCGTCATCGTCAGCGTCGTCATCGTCGTCATCAATATCGGCGCCTCCGTTACGCTAATTATAACAATAAGATACGACTATCGCCTACTCAATGTACAATATGTAGTATTTATCTGTTGTTACCATCAAAATCGTCATCAAAGATATATAAAAATATTGTAATTGTAACATATCGAGCTTCTCGTATCACTAAGCCCTCTTTCCTTAAATTGGCCGTATTCTCATTAAGATCGGTTATAAACGAAATTCACATGTTTAATCGGCGGTCTATTTCTTCCAGATTTGTGTTTATTTTTGTGCTAGAGTTTATATATAAAAAAAAAGAAAATAAGGGATATTAATATATAAATTGACGTATAATATCAATTCACGTAAAATAAATTTAAGATATGTAATTATGCACAACTACAGCATTAAAGATAGATACTTTCGTTTAATCTTTGTAATTAATTTTTTTGTAATTATGATATAAAAAGCGACATATAGTATATAAAGAAATAAATTATTATTCGATGTGTGTATATTATGTTATTCATTCGGTTCAAAGGAAGGACGCGATTTTTAAAACATCCTGTATATGAAAAATAATTGTTCTTTTATATTTAACTTTTTTTTTATATATTTGTAATTAAATTTTTATATATTTGTAATTAAATTTTTTTCTTTAATTTTATACTTATTCCAGAATAACATGAACAACTATGCATGAAAAATGATATTTTTTTTATTTTGATGTTTCAAATACATACATTATACGAGTAATAATAATTTTGTAAAGTTAATTATATAAGAATTATAACTCTTTAATATAATAATATGTCAGATTTTTATTCAATTTCTCATTTGGTATAGTATATTCATGATATTTAGAGACTTCGAAAAATAGATATATACATACAGTATATTTATATACAAAAATTGCTAGGAAAATAAATTTAAAAATTTATGTAAGAGAACATTTCAGTTAAAAATTACTCAAATAGTAAGTGATAAAATATTACTAAATAATAAAAATGTTAAATTGCATAATATATATATATATATATATATATACAGGGTGGACCATTTTAATCCATCCAGTCGAATATCTCGAAAACCAAGCTCGGGAGAGAAAAATGTTTCAGACAAAAGTTGTATGGTTTCGAGGGGGCCATAAGATGGTACCATTGGTTTGACCTTGAAAAGTCATTTGAAGGTCACGTGAAGGTCACTTCAAGTTTTTTAAATGGAACACCCTATATATTCTTGTAGCTCATCTCGAGAGCTTTCCAAAACACTTATGACAAAGTATTTTTCATTAAGTATTTTTTTTTGAGTTATAAGGCTTCAAAGTTGCAGTATTTTGACATAAAATACAAGATATCTCATAAAATATTCATTTTTTGATTATCTTACTCTAATACTTTTATGCACAGAATAACGAGACGAATCAATTGGCATAATTAAAACACATAATTATATTAAAGTAAAAATCTGAATTTGCAACTAACAGTTACACATTTTTACTTTAACATAATTATGTGTTTTCTTTACACCAATTGATTCGTCTCATTATTTTGTGCATAAAAGTATCAGAGTAAGATAATCAAAAAATGAATATTTTACGATTTTAATGAATATCTTGTATTTTATGTCAAAATACTGTAACTTTGAAGCCTTATAACTCTAAAAATACTTAATGAAAAATACTTTGTCATAAGTGTTTTGGAAAGCTCTCGAGATGAGCTACAAGAATATATAGGGTGTTCCATTTAAAAAACTTGAAGTGACCTTCACGTGACCTTCAAATGACTTTTCAAGGTCAAACCAATGGTACCATCTTATGGCCCCCTCAAAACCATACAACTTTTGTCTGAAACATTTTTCTCTTCCGGACTTGGTTTTCGAGATATTCGACTGGATGGATTAAAATGGTCCACTCTGTATATATACACATTATATTAAATAGATTCTTATTTGCATATGCATTAAATATAATGTGTATATTTGAATGTGTTTTAATATATACTGACGCCAAAGAAGGAAAAAAAGAGGTGGAAAAATTTTTTTATATTTATATGGTTTTGACGGGAGCGTCCGAAATGGCCACGTTCGGATTGGACCACCAATCATATCGACCGATGCTTAAGGTCACCAACAACGATTAGCCAATCAGAGAGTCCTATTTTGAATTGGCCAATCAGATACGTGGCCATTTTATACTCACTCGGTTTTGACATGCATTTACTCGCGTTCTGATTGAACAATCGAAGAACTTTCTGATTGGTGAATCGTGTCTAGTGTCTAGTACTATTACGTTTACGCAATATCAGAAAAAAGACTAAGAGGGGTCATGCCTCCGTTTTTTAGGGAACGCTTTTTCCCCGCCATAGTATATATTATAAAGTAATATATACGTATATATAGAATTAAAATGCATATTTTATTTCACATAAAATTTAATGTTTTAATAATTTCAATAGAAAAGTATTTTAATAAAATATATATATATATTACTTCAATAAATATTACCAAAATGAAAAACAAGATCATTTGATCAAATAAGTGTCATTTTATTGGTACACATATACCTCACTTAATAAAGTACGAAACATCATTGCGTATAATCTTGTTTTTCATTTTGGTAATATTTATTGAAGTAATATATATATATTTCATTAAAATACTTTTTTATTGAAATTATTAAAACATTAAATTTTATGTGAAACAAAATATGCATTTTAATTCTATATATATATGCTAAAGTGGAAAAAGGTCACGCGTAGCTAATAATATTTAATAAAACATATTAATAAATCTATTATATGTTTCGTACTTTTGAGATCCACAATTATGGATCTAGCACGGACACAAACCATAATTTGAGGATCTAGCACGGACTCGAACCAATCGGTCATTTTACCGTGGCACTAGATCCAGCCACGTAGTTTCGCCGGCCGTAAAATGGATCCAGTTAACGCCATTATACGGCGGGGAAAAAGCGTTCCCTAAAAAACGGGGGCATGACCCCTCTCAGTCTTCTCTCTGCTGACCCTTACAAACTCCTTACCACCTTTCCACAGTACAGCATCAACTATTAGATATATACAATATATACAAATACTACATCCTTATAAACCCTCTCACCTCTTTGCCTCATTCCCCTCCCCCGCGATCCTGGCCATTTTGCGACATGCTGATTCCCTCTCCCTCCCTCACGACCCATCCTCTCTCCCCTATCTTCCCCTACTCCCCTCCCTCCTTCCCGTTCCTTTTGCTTTCCCCTTCCTCTTCTCTCTCTCCTTTTCTCCATCTCTCTCTCTCCTCTCCCTTTGTTCGTCTCCTCTTCTCTCTTCCAGTTTCCCCCCTCCTCTCTTTCCTCCAGGCTAAACTATTCTCCTCTCCTCCCCCTGACCTTCTTCTCATCCCTTTCCCTCCATCATCCTCTTCTTCTCTCCTCCCACCCCTCTCCTAATTGTCCTCTCCTTCTCTCCTCTTGCTTCTCATCTATCTCTCCTCTTCTTCTTCTTCCTCCTCTCCTCTTTCTAACCCTCTCTCGTCCCCTTTCCTCAATCCTCCTCTTCTCTCCTTTTAATACTTCTCATCTTTCTCTTCTCTCTACCCTCTATCTCCCATCTCTTCTCCTCTTCTAACCATCCTCACTTCCTCCCATCCATTCTCAGTTCCCTGCTCGTTGTTTACCACTTTCCTGCCTCTCGCTCTCTCTCTTCTCGCTACCTCCCCGATCCTCCATCTCATCTTCCTCTCCTCCGGTGTCAAATCCTTATTCACTTCCACTCTCCAGTTCCCTCTGATCTCCCCTTCCTTCCCTAACACCTCTTCCCTGTCCTTTCTCTTCTCCATTTCCGTTAGAATCATCCAAGTTCCGTCCTCCCTTCTTCTCTCTTCTATCCATTATATTCTCAGCTTCCTAACTCTCTCTTTATGACCCCTTCCACAATGTACCCCCTCTCCTCCTGATCCGCCCCCTCTATTCCTCTCCATATCACATTCTTCTCCTCATTCTTCTCTCCATTTCATCTCTCTCCGCTCTCTCTCTTCTCTCCCATTTTCTGCGTTCTTTCTCCATTCTTGCTTTTTCCGCTTTTCCCTCCATCCTCTTTCATAGATTCTCCCGTTTTTCCTTCTTTTCTCTTTCCTCTTCTTCCTCCTCTTCCTTTCACTTTTCCTCCTCGTCCTCTTCCATCATTCTCCACCAAGTTCCACTCTCTTTGTCCTCTTCTCCTTCATCTTCCGTCCCTCTTCTTATCTCTCCCTCCTCTTCGTTGTTCTCCCCCTTTCTCTCACTTTTTCTCCTGAGCCTCCTCTTGCCCGATCCAGTCTCCTCTTCAAGTCTCCCCCCTTCCCTTCTTCCCTCCTTAACTTTTCCTCCTCCCTCTTCTTCTCTCTTCCGGTCTCCATTCCTCCTTTCTCATCCCTATTATCTACCTCATCACTCACTTCTACTGGGAGGGTCCCGTTTGACCACAGCCACTTATATCGACCGACGTTTAGGGTCATCAGCAACGATTAACCAATCAGAGAGTCTCATTTTAAACTGGCCAATTGGCGACATGGTCAATAGACTCCCACCCCTTCTACTCCTCTCCCCTTCTCCTCATGCTTCTTCTTCCCCCCATTCTTCCAGCTTTCTTCCTCACTCTCTTCCGTACCCTCTCTTTCGTCTCTCTCTTTTCCCTTCTTTTTTCCCCGTTCCACTCCGCCCCTCTCCCTTCTTCTTCCTCCCGTTTACCACTTGGCTTGTCACTCTCTCCTCTCTCTTCCTACCTCTTCTTCCCTTCTCTTCTGTTCTCTTTTCCCTTTGCCATTCTGCTACTCTCCCTTCCTCTACCCCGTCGCCTTCTCTCTCCTATTTACTCATCGGCTTGACACTCTCTCCCACCCCTCTCTCCTCCTCCTTCCTTCCTTTTCCTTCTTTCCCTTGTCATTCCGCCGCTTCTCTCTCCTCTTCTTCCTCTTTCGCTTTTTTCTCTCCTCTCACACTCCACCATTCCTTCTCTGCTCTCCCTCCTCACCTCTAGCTGTCCACAAATCTTCTTCACCATTACCAACACTTCCAACATACACTCCTTCAGCTCCCTCACCTCATTCCTTATCCTCTTCAGCTCCTCCATCTCTCCTTGTCCCTTTTTCCTCATATCCTCTCTCCCTTTTCTTCCTTCACTCCACACTTTCACTTCTAAACTTTCTGATCTTTCTTTCTCTCCCAACCTGTCACCACGTGCGTGCTTTAGTCCTTCTCACCCTTATCCTAATCGATACCTTCGCCATCTTCCTTCCGATATCGATCTATCGGATCCATCTCTCGGCTCTGCACCTCTATCCACCGCTTATCGCCACCTGTCTTCCGCTGTCGGTACTCCATTCCCTTTTTCCTCTGCCGTGCCGCCCTGCTATTCTGCTCTTCCGTACCGACTTGCTTCTGTCATCCTCTTCTTCCCCTCTTCACCTGTTGTCCCCATTCTTACTTTTGGCGTTATTTCCTCTCTTTTCTCTTTTCTTTTGTTTCACCTCTCCCCAAATCTTCCTATATTCTTCCACCGACTCCCTCCGTCTTCTGGTGTCCGCTCCTTTTTCTCCTCGCTCCGTTCCGCCTCTCGTTCCTTCGCCTTCCAAATCTTTCACGTCATCCTTCTCCATCATCCCGTTCCAACTTTCTCGTCCTTATATCTCTCTTCCCTACTTGACCTTCTCCTCCACTCCACTTTCTCTCACTACACTGTTCTTCTGCTTTCCGATCTGCCCTTTCTTTCCACTTTCCGTTTTCTCTATCTTTGCAAAAACCTCAAGAAACACTTCGAACTCTTACTCGTCCATTCTTTCCGTCCGCCATCTTTACCCCCTCCTCTATATATGTATATATATATATATATATATATTTTTAAAATTATTAGTAAAATATTTTTTTTGTACAATATACATACAAAATTAATTATATCTTATAAGATTAGAATTTTATATATATAATAATTATATAAATTTATCTTTTATATATACAGGGTGTCCCAGAACAACCTTCCGTCCGTAAAATGACGTATTCCTGACACAATTTTAAGACAATTTTTCCTTTACCAAAATTTGATTTTAAGCGTAGTTTTTGAGTTATAAGCGAAAATAGTTAGCAAATCACACGTCGAGTACAGAAGACAGGCAGGAGCGGCGCGGCGCACCGCGAGCGCGGGTGCAGCTGACCTAACCGTCCGACGAGTGATTACCGCCGCATGAGTCGCTAACTATTTTAGCTTATAACATAAAATTATGCTTTAAATAAAATTTTGGTAAAGAAGAAAATGTTTTATAATTACGTCAGGAATAAGTGTTCCTTAAAATAACGTCGGACGCTGCGATCAGCTGATTGCTACACGCGATGTGTCTCTCAGCTGAACCGAAAAATCAATATATCAATCGGTCTGAAGTCGTCGACGACAATGTCGATGACAATCGAAGGAGCGTCGCCGTCGCGGAGACGGTTATTTTTTTCTCTCTTTCTCTCACTTACTCTGTCCCTTTCTTTTACGCATACACTCAGAAATACACACATCGCGTGTAGTAATCAGCTGATTGCAGCGTCCGACGGCCGGCGATTCGGAACAACTTTTGGTTATTAAAGTAATGTTATTTTAAGGAACACTTATTCCTGACATAATTATAAGACATTTTCTTCTTTACCAAAATTTTATTTAAAGCATAATTTTATGCTATAAGATAAAATAGTTAGCGGCGGTAATCACCTGTCGGATGGTCAGCTGCGCCAGCGCTCGCGGTGTGCCGCGCCGCTCCTGCCTGCCTTCTATACTCGACGCATGATTTGCTAACTATTTTTGCTTATAACACAAAAATTACTCTTCAAATCAAATTTTGGTAAAGGAAAAATTGTCTTAGAATTGTGTCAGAAATACGTCATTTTACGGACGGAAGGTTGTTCTGGGACACCCTGTATATATTTGTGGAAAATTTAAGATAAAATTCTATTTATAAAGTTTTTGTGTCGTGTATTGTAGAAAAAAATTTATGAACACATAAAATATATATATACAAGTTAAAATATATCAGAATATACGTATATTAAAATACATTATTAAAGTACATTAAAATATGCAAAGTTTAGAATTATTATAAATAAAATTTTGTTTTAAATTTTGTCGCCAGTTATAGATCATATAATAAAGCCATGAAAGTAAATAGATATTGTAAGATTGCAAGATGTTGTATAAAGTGAAAAACAAAAAAATTTAATCCATCAGTAAATATAAAGAAGATCTCACAACTTTCGTACAATACTTTAATAGTTCTATATAGAAATAAGCTAAATTAAAAAAACATAATTTAAATAAGTTAACTTACATATATTTTTCGAAAATTTAAAATTACTATAAATAATAAATTACATTATAAATTAGAAAACCATTTTTTCTATATTTATATAATACAAAAATATACAGACTAATATAATTTTTGAGTTGATCAAAATTTGTTAATAATATCTCGCGTATAGAACTCGCGCGCTTACAACTACACACATATCAATCTATCACGTATCATTGATATTAACTAAAGAAAATTGATGATGGAAGCAAAATAAAAAACTCATATAGATAATTATATTAAAATATGTTTACTCACTCTATTGAATTATTTAAATGTGTCCTAAAAACTGTCCAAAATTCCTCTTCGTCAAGAACATGTTGCAAAATGCGTAACATAATGGTTGCGACGGAATTGATAAAGTTTGATTAAGTCTTAAAAATAAAATTAAATATTTCAAAATAAATAAGTTATTTATTGTTTATATATCAGATATTAAATAGTAAAATACACATATGCATGCACGCACACGTACTGCACACATTGTATGATTTATGAAGAATGTTTCATTCTCTAAAGATATTTAAGAACGTACATATAAAAAATACGTGTTTTTTATTTTGAGCTATTATAAAATATACACAGTATATTAAAAAAATATCGAAACTATTGTTTTACATATGGAACAAAGTATATTAGTACTATTTATTGAAATACTGTGTAATTATTCGAAATACACATTTCATGTAATACATTTTATTTAAAAACTTTCTTTGCTGTTCTCAAAATAAGTTCGAAAATATCTCTGATATTATTCTTTTATAATAGAAATTGTTTTGTCTGAAATTTTTTAAATTTCTAAAATATTTTTAAAACTTTCTATTCTAATTTGGGACAGTAGGTATGTCTTTTAGAAACGAATTCCTTATATGTTATATCGTTTAAATCAAGAAAGGTAATAAGCATTGTTTTAATTTCTTATTTTTGAATTGTTTTCGATGCTCTTCTTTCTTCTTCTAAATTAAAATCTTATGCTTTGTTAAGGACGATATTGCGTTATTTTAAGCGGTTCAAAAATTGATTTCTTTAATTGAATACTATATTTAATGTTCGCTCTTTGCTTTATTATTATTTTTTCAACAAACGTGAAAAAAGATTTTCTAACTTATAATAGCAAATAAAAGTAGTAAATATAGCGCAACTGTACAAGATATGATGAATTAAATCTTGAAGAAAAAAGCTACCAGTTATTTTAACGTATATCATTGATTGTGTCGCCTGTGAAACAATAGTTTGAATATTTATGAAATAGTCGCGTATACAAAATCATTAAGAAATAGATGTGAGAAACAATTTCATATGTATGTTCATAGATTCTTAAATTATTTTCGTAAAAAAATTTTAATGAAAATCAAATCGAAAAATTTTGGTATTATTTAAGTAAAATAAAAAAAAATATTTACCATAATATATATGTATGTTAAATATAAAAGATAAGTAAATTTTCTTTTTACACTCTTTTATAATGCATTTTTTATTTTTTCTTTAATAATTTTGTCTAGTAGTTTACGAAAAAATGTTTAATTAGTCATAATTTTGATAGAATGGTAGTTTCTAGCAAACTGGGTCAACGGTGTATATTGATTTATATTTTCCTATGCTACAGTATTCTGCAACCAATCATTGTCACTTAAATAGAGAATTTCTTGTTGATCTTGGATCACAAATCACAAATGAATCCATCATTCGGTAATCTGGGAAAATCTAGACAAGAAAATTTTGCAATTAAATAAATAATTAATAAAATATATGAATATTATCAATATTGATTAAAAGCTGTAACTTTTTATTGCTATTATAAAGAAAATATTTATTTACCTCTTCCGTAAGAATATAATAAATTATTTTTAATAGCGTATATATATATATATATATATATATATATATATATATATATATATACTATGTTGAATTATTTAATTAAAAATACAAATTTACTTTAAAATATGATTAGACTTTTTTATAGTTTTAACCTTACTGTTTCATTCTATCATTTCTTTAAATTAAAATAATCTATTTATATGTTTTGTATGATAATAATTTAATACAATCAAAAATTAGTGTTCTACTTTACAACGCCTTTGAAAACAAAATTTATAAATATTTAATATTTTTTATTTTATGTATATTTTCATTTTTTATATTCATTATAAATAGATGGATTAATACAAAAAATATTAAACAACCTGATCAATAACGTGCGCTCCAAGAAATGTAATAACACTTTCATTTGATAACCAGTTATTCAATGAAATTGGCGAATGTATTCCAGTATCTAACTATTCATAGATCATCTTACGGGCTATTGAGCGTACTATTCTATGTTTCTCCCAAACAGTGCCTGATTTCATATCAAACAATACGTCTAATTCTCTAAAAATTATTTATAAATAATGAATGTATTGCAAAAGTTTCTGTTGCAAACTTGATGTAGTTGAACAATTCTATTCAATAATTATGTTCATACTTTCGTCCGAGTATGGTGAATAATTGTAGTCGTGATTCATGCACGCTAATCAACGAGTTTTTTAAGCTACCGCCCAAAAGAAAAAACACCGTAGTGTAAGATCAGTAAATTATCTGCAAAAAAAACCTACTTTTAAAAAACTACTTTGCCGGACTTTATAACGAACCGTTGATCCGGCAACTCGCAATCGGGTAAGGATCACGAATTAACTCACTCGATTATCACCACTGATTGTTTTATTTAAAGCAAAGTTTACACAAGGTATCTACGTTTCGCATGAAGCACGAGTCCGCCCGCCGTCGGCCTTCTCGGCCCTTATATCTAATTTCCTCTGGCAAGGGGAGGCCCGCTTTTAGCCAATCTCGTAATGCCATGTTGATTTTTAATCGTTGCGCAGGGCCCAACGGTGTCGACGGTTCAAATTAGTCTACCGTATTGGCTGTCGATTATCGATTACTCGGCGCATGATTAAGTCGATCTCGCTCCTGCGCGCAGTCCGAGCGTGGTCGGTACGGCGGCGCTCTTGGAGCAGGGATTCTCCTCTTGGGGAGCCCTTCCCTGTGGTGCTTAACGCTGATTTCCTTACAGTTCGGCCGTCCTGAAATTGCAGCTCGTCCCGAGGGATTTTTCTATCGAACGAAACGCTACTTAATATCTTTCCTGCATGGTTTTTTTTTTCATACAATTTCGACTATTTGACAAATTATATTTGCAGTATGCTATACCGGTAACGTCGTGTGATAAAACAAAATTCTCTCTTATTATAACACTTACAACTAGAATCTTAAATCTAAGAAATAATATAACTGTATCTGCTTACTACTACGTCGTCACTGGTTTAATCCAGTGCTTTAACCGGTCGGGTGACAGAATTGTGTTGTTGGGTTTCTGCGTAATGTTAAAGCCGGGTATGTCTTGCACTACATATCGGTTGTGCTTTAACACCTTTGCGATCATGTACGGTCCCTTATATTAATTTTGTTTACTAGTCGTGTCTCTTACCAATACATAATCCCCCGGGTTATACAGAGTTGGCGTGCGATGCCGTTGATCGTATTTTATTTTATTGTACGCTCGAATTTGATTCGTCGTTTCTTGCGCGAGGTCTCGAAACTGTTCGCGTTCCGCTTCGACATCTAATTCTAATTTCGCTATCCTCCACAAAATCTCAACGATTTTCACATCGACGTAAATGCGTTGATCAACACCGAACAAAATTTTCGCCGGGGATGCTTTTAGCGACGAATGAGTCGTATTATTCATTACATATTGCACTTGGTCGACACAGTCTTTCCAGTCCGATGGTTCGGACGCTAGTTTTGCGAGTGACGATTTCAAAAATCGATTTACTCGCTCCACAGTTCCATTCGCCTATGGGGCCGCTACCGCGATTAATCGATGTTCTACCTTATTGGATTCCGTAAACGCAAGAAATTCCTTTGAGGTGAACGCGGTGCCACGATCGGACACTATTTTATACGGCGTTCCTATCGTCTTAAATAAACGAGTCAGGTTCTCTATAGTTTCGTCAGATTTCGTGCTTCTGACCGGAAATAGCCACGTGTAGCGCGAAAACGCGTCAACGACGACCAAGATATGTTTATACTCCTCCGTTAACGGCCCGAAATGATCCATATGCCATACTTGGCCCGGCAGACTGAGACTATTCCGTCATTTGCATATCCCCTTCGCGGACGTTTGGCGCGGAATTTGCCGTGACACATGTTAAACAATTTTCGATGTATTGTTTAACCCTCTTTCTCATTGATGGAAACCAATAATTCACGCTTAGACTCGAATACGTTTTTTCGAACCTACAATGAGCCATCTCATCATGGTAGACTCGAATAATGTTATGGATCATTACGTCCGGGACCTTCCTATAGACTAATCCTTCTATCAAATCGTATTTATCGTTATCTTTATTTTCTAGTTCTTCTGCTAAAGATCGGAGATTTTTATCTTGTAACTAACTGAATTCTAAATTCCTTTCGAGTGGCAGTGCCTCGATATACGCGACGTGTCTACTGAGCGCGTCGACATGTGACATCCGACGGCCCGCTCGGTGCTCGACTTTAAATCTATAATTTTGTAGACGCAACGTCCACCGCGCGATACGCGAATTCAAATTCGCTTTGTTAATGGCGTATGCCAATGAATTGCAATCCGTCACTATCGTAAAGTTCAGCCCGTAAAGGTAAATGTGAAATCTCTCTATTGATTTTACCATAGCGAGCATCTCGAGCTCGAAACTATAATAGTTCTGCTCGACTTTATTTGTCGACTGATTATAATACGCGACCGGCGCCCATTTCCCGTTATTTTGTTTTTGCAGTAGTATAGCCGTCAGACTGAGTGCACTCGCGTCGGTGTGCAACTCCGTTTCTGCCTGCGGATTATATAAGCGTAACACTGGGTGTGACGTTAACTTTTCTTTGAGTCTATTAAACGCCGATACGCATTCGTCGTTAAAATCGAACTCTGCCGTTATTTTCAAGAGATTTTGCAGCGGTCGCGCTATTTTCGCGTAATCTTTTATGAATTTACGGAAATAATTTGTAAGTCCGAGGAATCTTTGTACGTCCAACGCTTTCTTTGGTTGCGGGAAATTTTTAACTGCTTCCGTATGACGCGGACTTAGCGTGATTCCACCGGGTGAGATACTATAACCTAAATATTCGACGATTTTAAAAACTGACATTTGCTATAATTGAGTTCGAATTGGTATTGCTTAAGCAATAAGAGAACTTCCTTTATCGTGTTCAAATTTTCTTCAATCGAAGATGACGGAATTAAAATATCGTCTATATACGCGATAACTTTATTCTGTCTAATCAAAGGCTACAGGATTTGTACGATTCGTTTCTGGAACTCGGCTGGCGACTTGTAGAATCCGAACGGAAGACGCGTGTACTCAAACTGCCCATCGGGCGTTGCGAACGCAAAGTATTTCATGCATTCCGGATCCAGCTCAATCTGATGAAACTCGTTCTTTAGGTCGAGAAGCGTGAAGACGGTTTTGACGCGGTTAGCCGCGTCAGACATTCCTCTATCACCGGGAATGGATATTTTTGCTTAAAAACCCGATTATTAAGTGAACATAGGTTAACGCATAGACGAATGGAACCGCTTCGCTTTCGCACGGGCACGACCCGTGCGCAGTACGGCGACGTGCTGTATTTAATTATCCCTCTCGCCAATAGATCATCCGTGATTTCGCGCAACTGCATTCTCTCATTCCATGCAAATCATCGTGGCGCATATGCATACGTGGATGAATCTTTCAACGCAATTTTTACCTGATATTTTTCTTTGCTTATTTGTATATTTGACCTTTTGATTTCTCTTAACAAATTTATCAGTTGTTTGTCTACAGAATTAGTACCGAAATCAGTCTTTACATCTTGTACACAGGATTCAATAAAAAGGTCATTAATCCTATTTACATCCTCCGCTTCAATGTCAGTTAAGCTATCTCTTTTAATAACGACAACCTGTTTGTTTCTCGACAACAACCTGGTTCAAAAGTAACCGTTATCTTTTGAGCGTCTAAAAAGTCGCGACTTATAACAATATCGGTCGACGAGGTACCTTCTTGAAAAACTAAAAAATTTATGTCGGCTTCTATAGCCTGTTGCCCTTCAATTTTAATGATAGCTTTAACCGAACTTTGGAACTTGATCGGAGTATTATTCAACGCTTTATATGCTAACTTCGCGACCTTGAAAGAAACCGCTGATTTAAAATATCTTTTAAATATCGAAGGAAAGAGACCGGACTATCCGTCTCAATTAACACAGTCAGCATGCATTTTTCCCCATTTAACCGACTTATTCTTACAAATGGCCCGTATAATATTAATTTCCTACCGGTTTCGTTGACAAACGCCACCTGCTCTACCGGATCCTCCAGGAACAGCCTGCCCCGACCAAAGCCGTTGCTGCTGCCACGGCTTTGGTCGGGGCAGGCTGTTCCTGGCTGGATGGCGATGCTGCTTGCGTTTGTTTCAGCTTATAGCACTGCAGCCGGGTATGCCCTTTCTTCTTGCAGAAGCTGCATGTAATCGGCTCTTGCGGAGCCTTGTTTGCCTGTCTTTGACTTTTCTTCGGGCCCTCCTTGGCCTTCCCCGCCTTGTGCTCCAGCGGCTGCCTCCGGTTCCGGTCGAAGGATGCCTCCGCCACATGAATCATCTCCTGGAGGAATTCGTCGATTGTTTGCTTCCGTAATGCTGCGGCTGTTCCTCGTAGCGCACAGCTATTTATACCGCTGATCAGCAGGTGTATCTGTTCATCTTGCTCGAGCTTAACACACTGCATCAATGCGAGCTTATCCATCGCGTACTCCTGGAAGGACTTCTTGTCTACTTGCCACTTGCGAGTCTCAATGCGCTGCATGGCAACATGGAATAGGATCTTCCGTTTGAATCTTCTAGTTATGATTTCTTTAAAGCCGTTCCAAGACTCCATGCTGATACCATTGTTCAGGTCGAACCATTTCCTGGCGGTCTTTACCAATCGGCTTGTAGCTGCTAACAAGGTCATCTCATCGGTAGCTCCGTGAATTCGGGCTACTCTATCCACCCGCTGAAGCCACCAAGATATCTCTTCTTGATCTGTACTTCCAAATTCAGGAATCTGGGTACTCAGCAATTGACAGCTTGTGCGGGAGACACCGTGAAACGGCCGATCACCTGGCGTGTTCCCGTGGCTGCTGTACCACAGGCGTCGATACCGCTAGAGCCGGCCTTATCTGGGTTGCCTCTTCAGGTTCTTATTGAGTCGCCTGCAGATTTTCTCTGACGATCCACAACAACTGCTGCATGATCTGTTGGTCCTGTTCCATTTTTTTTCTGTAGAGCGGCGCACAGTTGTGCAAGCTCGTTACCCGCTGGAGTTGACCTTGCTTCCTGAGCCTGTCCTACACCTGAAGATCGGAAGATCCTGGAAGATCGGGAACTTCAGACAAATTCTGGGGTTGGCTCCAGACGAAGTCCCTTAACGGACCGTGTTTCTCCAGGTGCAAGAGAATCGCCTCGAATAGGACGTCTCTATTGCCCCTAATTTCCAGTCCATATCTTTCCGCTTCCTTCTGGAGTTGCTCCGTTGACATCCGTTCAAGGAGAGGACGGTCTCAGGGGTGATACCCATTTCCATCGTCTTAATGTCTCACTTATAGAATCGTTCTAACGGAAACCAAACAGAAATTTGTTTAGAACGCCCGACAAGACACTGGGTCGAATCCCACTTCTGATATAAATTACTGTAAGATCAGTAAATTATCCGCGGTAAAAAAAAGCTACTTTTAATTGTCGCGCGGACTTTATAACGAACCGTTGGTCTGGGAACTCGCAATCGAGTAAGGATCACGAATTAACTCACTCGATTATCACCACTGATTGTTTTATTTAAAGCAAAGTTTACACAAGGTATCTACGTTTCGCATGAAGCACGAGTCCGCCCATCGTCGGCCTTCTCGGCCCTTATATCTAATTTCCTCTGGCAAGGGGAGGCCCGCTTTTAGCCAATCTCGTAATGCCATGTTGATTTTTAATCGTTGCGCAGGGCCCAACGGTGTTGACGGTTCAAATTAGTCTACCGTATTGGCTGTCGATTATCGATTACTCGGCGCATGATTAAGTCGATCTCGCTCCTGCGCGCAGTCCGAGCGTGGTCGGTACGGCGGCGCTCTTGGAGCAGGGATTCTCCTCTTGGGGAGCCCTTCCCCGTGGTGCTCAACACTGATTTCTTTACAGTAGGTAATGTAGGTACGACGCGTGCTCTCCCGTGGCGTCCACGTCAACTCTGGATCATTCTTTGTGTTTCTTGTTCGTGCTTTGACAAGTTGTGCGTTTCCTTCGTCCTGTTTTTTATGATGCCGAAACGGTTACACAAGCGTTCTATAGATCGCTTCCGCGAGCGCTCTCGAGAAAAATCATGTAACAGAAGCGTAAAAAGGCAGAAGAGCTCAAAGCGAGACCGTCGTTCGCGAAGCGTCTCGGAAAACCGCCATGACAACTTAGGTTAGGGTTAGGTTAGGCCCACCTCGAGAACAAATTCGATGTTCTCATCAATCTTCTTTCTGCAAACATGGAAGATCGTTGCTCAGAGTCGGCACAACCAACGTCAGACCATGCTAATGTACAAATTATTGAGGCAGGGCCCGTTCTGGTTGAGGAAATTTCCGTTGTCGAGAGTCAAAAAGGTATGTCTATTTTTTCAGAACAGTATGGACATAGAACCTGCTTTGCAAAGTAAGGTCTCGTCTACAATCGATGTGCGTCAGAGAACGGTTCGCATGACGACCGTCCCTTCTGTTCTAGAAGACGAGATGCCTTCGACTTCGACGGTCGTCGAGAACGTCCGCTCTGTGTCCTTCGACACGGAAACTCACATTGTTGAAGAACAGCAGACTGAGGCGGATTTCGCGATCCCTGATTTTAAGAAAGATTTGCTGGGCGACAATGACCTATCAGAATTGTCGGGCCCACCTATTCACAAGCTCTTGGTAGAAAAATTGTCATCCATTTTCTCAAATGGTTCTACTAAGGAAGCGAGAGAATTGTTAGTTAAAAAATACCCCGCTCCGACTAATCTCCTATGCAAGGCCCCGTTACTTAACCAGGAGATTCGTCAAGCGATATCGTTAACTGCAGCTAAGAGGGATGACTACCAGTTTGCAACGCAGAAGCTTTTAGCCACAATCACTGCTCAAACACTTTTGCTTTAGAGCTTTTAAAACCAGAAATTTCCTGGGATACAAACATCTTTGAGAAAGCTAGTGCCGCGGCACGCTTAACTGCAATGATTCAACATCATATTTTGTTGGCCCGTCGATTCTTCATCACTCCAATGCTAACGCTGTCCGCAAAAAATGCATCGGATAGTTCCCCGGTGGATAAAATGCTGTTTGGCGAACAGTTCCTTATAAAATTGAAGGAGATAGCGGCGGCTGACAAGCTGGTCAAGGGGCTTGCTAGATCGAGTATGTCTACGGTCAAACCATCCACTCTAGGTACCAAATTGATGTCGCAGCAGAAGTCCCTTCAGGGAAACGAGAAATCTCTTGCGAAAAAACCTCAGGTGTCTCGTCGGGCAAGGGCTCAACATCAGAAATAGAGACACCGCTCGAGGTCTCGCTCGAGAACCTTTCGCAGGAACTAGAGGTACGTGTCACTGGAAGGCTGAGGTTTTTTTATTTCACATTGGATGGAAATAACGTCAGACCCCATTATTTTGGATTACGTGTTCAGGGTTCAAGATTCCCTTCACATCCTTCCCGCCTTCTCGCCCCTATTTACCGGAACCAGTGTTAAACGGTTCGGACTCCATAGACACAGCCGAGGAACAAATCGTTTACTTCGCAAGGATGCGATCAGGCGTGCAAAATTCTCGGAGAATCAATTTCTTTTGCCTTATTTTCTAATTGACAAGTCTTCAGGAGATAAGAGGTTTATTTTAAACCTGAGGGAGCTAAATAAATACATCGAATCTCCACACTTTAAATTGGAAGATTTAAAATTGGCTTGCCAATTACTCTCCCCTGGGTCTTATATGGCAACTATTGACTTAGAAGAGGCTTATTTGTTGGTGCCGATTGAGGAATCTTCAAGAAAATTCCTACGTTTCACATTCCGTGATTTGAGTTTACAGCACTTCCCTTTGGCTTGAATATAGCGCCCTTCGTGTTCTAAACTTATGAAACCGGTGGCTTCATACTTGAGGAAGAGAGGTTATGTTTCAATTATCTATCTGGATGATTTCCTCTTAATAAGTAACTCTTTTGATGATTGCAAAGCTAATGTCGACATGACTTTGAGTTTACTATCAAAACTTGGTTTCCTGATAAATCACAAAAAGAGTGAATTAACCTCCAGTTGTCAGCGTAAATTCCTGGGATTTATTCTGGATTCTCGAAAAATGTTTATCTATCTGCCGGAGGATAAACGGATCACCTTAGCTAAACGAGTGCTTTCTTTTCTTTCAATAAGGGAGACCAAAATCCGGGATTTTGCGAGCTTATCGGCGCTATTATATCAGCTTGTCGGGCGGTGCTTTATGGTTTACTTTATGTCAGAGGTTTCGAGTCACAAAAATTTCTGGCTTGTGAGAACTCTGGGGATAATTACGAGACTTTACCCTCGAATTTAATAGCAGACTTTGAATGGTGGAAATACGCCCTGGCATCGCCAAACGTTGGAAGACCGTTAAGGAGAAAAACGTTCCATTATGAAATTTCTTTAGCTGTCTCCCTTTTTAGCTGGGGAGCCGCCATGGATGATCAAAAAACTCATGGATGGTGGATCGTGGAAGAAAAAGTAGAACATATCAATCTGTTGGAGCTTAAGGCAGTATATTACGCGCTCAGATGCTTTGCTAGAGAAGTTGTCTCTCAAGACATCATTCTGCGCGTCGATAACACGACAGTGATCGCCTGCATAAACAAAATGGGATCCATCCGTTACCCAAAATTCGTAGAGATGACAAGATTGATTTGGCAATGGAGCGAGCGCAGAGATATCCAGATTTTTGCATCCTATATAAAGTCCTCTGAGAACGTAGTGGCTGATGACCAATCGCGAGTTGTGTCTATCGAGACTGAGTGGGAGTTAGCGTCCTTTGCGTTCAAAAAGATCAACAGGGAGCTCGGCCCTTTTGAAATCGACTTGTTTGCAACACATGCAAATGCTAAATGCTCGTCTTTTGTGTCCTGGTTTCCGACCCGTTCGCTGTTGCTGTAGACGCATTCACATAGGATTGGAGTACTTGCTATTTTTATGCTTTTCCTCCTTTTTCCATTATAGCAAAGGTCTTAAGAAAATTAATTAATGACCGAGCAGAGGGGGTTCTGGTGGTGCCCTAGTGGGACACTCAGCCTTGGTTCTCCGCATTCAACAAACTGCTAGTTTCTCCTATCCTAATTTTCGACCCACAACCTATGTTACTGCATTCTCCTTTCAGCAACCAGCATCCACTGTGGAGGAACATTTCCCTGGCAGCCGGGAAATTATCTGCCAAGCATTTCGAAAAAAGGGAATCCCTGAGTCTGCATTGACAACGTCCTTGGCCTCACTATTGGAAGGGACCATGAAGCAGTACGCGAGGCCAATCAAACTGTGATGGTTACATTGCGCAAAAAAAGGCTATGATTGGTTTCAACCGGATATCGGAGTGGTGTTAGATTTCCTTGCGGTCGAGATAAACAGTATGTCAACGTACGAATCTCTTAATTCTATGAGCTCAGCGCTTTCTCTTATCACCAACACGGAATTAGGCTCAGACCCTAGGGTAAAGTGATTTTGTAGGGGTACTTTGGTTTTGAAACCTTCAAAACCAAAGTACGCTCTCACATGGGATTCAAATCCGGTCGTCACGTACCTGAGAACTCTCACACCCCATTCTTCATTGAATAAAAAAATCTTAACGCGTAAATTGACAACATTGATGGCCTTAGCAACGGCTTCTAGGGTTCAGAATCTCGCCTTAATAAAACGAACGAATATCATTCTGACGAACCCAGTGATCATAAAGATACCTGATAAAATTAAGACATCGGGCGTTAATCGAACGCAACCTTCAATAGTCTTTCATGTTTTCGAGGAATGCTCGGACTTATGCATTGTCTCCTTGTTGCACATTATATTGAGCAAACGAAATCTCAGGTATCGAGCGACTCTGACGCTCTCTTTATAACTTTCGGCAAGCATTCAAAAGCGGCTTCCGCTCAAACTATTAGTCGATGGATAAGAGAGACGCTGGCCGCGGGCGGTATCGACACTTCAATTTTTACCGCACATTCAATCCGTCACGCCGCGACTTCATCAGCGGCGCGGCTCAACGTTTCTCTTGACGAGATTTACAGATCGGCCGGTTGGTTAAAGAATTTCTCGACATTTGCAAAATTTTATAATCGTCCTTTGATTCCGTCGGGTAATATTAACCGAGTGGTTATCCTTAACAAATAAGTTATTATTATGTAGATTTAAGTTGCTCTCATTCTCTTGCGTTGTAGCTTATGTGATTTTTTCTTTACCTTAGCCCCAGAAGGGGGACTTATGTTCCATATATAATACATTTATATGTCTCATATAATATAGAATTAATATAGTACAGGATATAGTCATATTTTTCGAATCAAATGGTTGTGGTCACTGAAGTGCAATAAACGAAGAAAACTGTGTTCAAATTGATAAGCTTTGAACAGCTACAATTATTCACCATACTCGGACGAAAGTATGAGCATAATTATATAATCAAACGAACCTCTGTGAAGTTCGATTATAATTATGCCAGGACTTTTGTCCGAGTATGCGTTTTCGCCCCTACCCAAAAGATCTATCCTCCCCAGGGACAATTTGAACTGGCTTTGAAGAATGATCCAGAGTTGACGTGGACGCCACGGGAGAACGCGCGTCGTACCTACCTTACCTACGGTGTTTTTTCTTTTGGGCAGGAACTTAAAAAACTTGTTGATTAGCGTGCATGAATCACGACTACAATTATTCACCATACTCGGACGAAAGTCCTCGCATAATTATAATCGAACTTCACAGAGGTTTGTTTGATTATATAATATTATATAATTTAATCGTGCGCTATTAAAATGTACAAATATTTGTTACGCTTATCTTTTTTGATCTAAGGCTAAAAAAAAGATTTGATAAACATTGATAAGAAAGAATGAAATTGACCCTTGGAAAGTATAAAAAAAAATTTGATCAATTTTAAACAATAATAATAATAAAGATTTAAATCGAATTTTTGACAAGTATAAAGAGAAAAATTAATAAACATGACTAACTAAAAAGAAACAAAATTGCTTCAATTATGTCATCCAAAAATTTGTCTTTGCTGTTATGACTTTAGCTAATTTTTATTAAAGAATATTATTAAGGATCTATTAAGAACTTATATTTGGACCTATGTTTATAGAAAATTTCTTGTTCAGAATTAAATTTTCTATAAAATCACGCAGTCCGGCCGTTATATTGGCGGTGTTCTGTTTGCCAATCGCCGTTTCGTTTACGCACATCATTTAGCCGCTAGCTTCGATACGATTCAACTAATGTTATGTGTACAATGTGCACAATAATGTCATGTGTGCAATATGTATTTGCGCAATAATGTCATATGTGCAATTGTACTTTTGTATTTCATTTTTTTTATGTGCGCAATAATGCATCTAGAAAATCAAGATGTAGACAATCTAAGCTGTCGGCAAAATATGCACATATGAAGCAGTTGGCAATCGGAATTACAGCCAATTGAAACCTTTCCTTTGCAAATATTTCACAAATATTAATAAAAAATATGCGTTCTTAACAGCATAAGATAGGCACAGATAAGAGAAATATGCATATTTCTAAATTTTAAGGTACATATTTTTGCTTAGCTCTGACTTATCCTAAGAAAAAAATGTATATTTTTAAATTTAAAAATTTTAAATGTTAAAGAAATAATATTTTATTTAATAATATAATATTTTATTCTAAAATTATATGATTCTTATTTATAAACAACGAGCCCTACTCTCATTGTGCCTTCATTTTTAAAAAGTGAGACTGGGATGGCGATATAATCTACTTTTGGAATTTTTTTAATATACTGCAATTCACTTTTTAAATACTGTGTCATATGAATAATAATATCGTACGCAAATTCTGCGTGTGCTTTTAAAGGTTGTCGATACCACATTTGGACAGTTGTATTTTCATCACGAATAACAACGAAATTAGTCACAACAGCCGCCATGAGACAAGTGGATATTAATGATGTGGTTTTGAAATTGGTCAATAGCATATTATTTTTTTCAAATTTCTCTGCAATTAGGGGCATATTTGATAAAGTAATTGTTTGATTTATAATTTCTATTATGTTTTACAGAAATGTCAAAGGTGACTAATCCAAACACATCAAAACATGGAAATATTTGTCGGACTAAATATGGCTTAAACTTCGTTGCAGACAAGCATATCATAGACCTATAACACATTTTAACAACAAGAAATTAAATGACGAAAAACATTCTACTATTGCTGATATAAAAATATTTGAAAGACTAAAATATTACGTATGCATGTGCGTATGCGCGCGCGCGTGTGTGTGTATGATTGTGTGTGTGTGTGTGTGTACGGACACGTACATATACGTGAAAAATACTAGCTTGGTGCCTCTCGACTGCTCTTGTAAGATATACAATTAATAATAATAATTGTCACATACATGTATAATTTCTTTAATTTAATATTTAAATAAATGGAAAGAGAAAGAATTAATTGCATATGTCAATATTTACACATAATAAGCATTATTTTAATCTTTTAGAAGTTTATTTTGATTATTTTTTTTTTTATAAAATTTTTATATTTTTTGATAAAGATATAGTCATATAAGATCATAACGCGCCATTTTTCGGATATTACTATATGTATGTGCTTATATAAAATTACATGTGTTATCAGATCTTTTATATCTAATTATGTTTACATCTGGCCATATTAAATCTATTTCTTCTCAGGAAACAATAAAGAAAAAATATAAACATTTTTGTTATGAATATATGTAATGATTACATAATACATAATTGTTTTTACATATTCTACGTAAAAAAAGACGTGAATCATTATCCAAATCGTTTAAAGACATCGCGCTATGTAAACTTTAACAGATCGATTATTTTAATAACTGTAAGTGTCTTAATTGAAAATACGCCATTATAATCATTTGCTGAAGCTAGCGTAACCAGTCGGCAAATGCATTGTAGTTCGGAATCGAAACGGGTGTATGTATGTAATGGCTAAAGATATTCGAACAGTTTTAAGACCGCTCTTCATAATCAGTTCTGTGACTGGTTTAAGAATTATCGAATTTTCTGTAGGTCATCCAAGAACATGGCTTAGTCTCTTGTATATATTGCTATTCTGGTCAATTTATTTTTTCTTATTAGTGTCTACAGTAATATATCATTACGTAACTGCTAAATATTATACTACCGAATACTTTATATGCGTTGGTGTAGACATTTTGATAGTATTAGTGTCAAGTTTGACCGAAATGTATTATAATAAGGTACGTATAAAAAAATTGTTAAATATTTTATTAATTATTAAGCATTAATAATGAACAGTTTGGATTATATATTTAAATATCTGAAATATTTTTCTGATTCTTAATACTTTTAATATTTGAAAAACATAACTAAATTTTAAGTAATATCTTTTGTTTAACAAACAAATTAAGATAAAGAGCATGCAATATTTTATATATATATTATACTAATGCAACAAATAATTGACAGAAAAATTATTTCTCGACATATTTAATAATCACTTATTATAGAACTTATTGTAGAGTGTAAGAAAATATGTATAAAAATATTTTGCACCCTTAAATTCTTCTTTGAAAAATTTATTACAATATTAATTATACATATAAGATCTGGTATATACATAGAATTGTCAATATAATAATAAGCATTAATTATTTGTTGATCGCACCGTCCTTTTGCAACAGAAATTTAGAAATTGTTTAAAGAAGCTCGATATTGTCGATAAGACATTGCTGAATGTCGGGATAACAACAGATTATCACAAGCTACACAAAAGAACAATATATCTAATCTTAGGATGGCTTTTAACGATTATATTAATGACTTGTGGAACGGCATATTGTATGAAAAACGAGTATGGTTTATTAACATTTATGTATGCCCTCTTTGTGAAAAATTATTGCGCTTATATTAACATGATCAACGATTTAATTGTTATAACTATTTTTGGGTTGGTACATTTTCTTTCGCATGCAAAAATTATTCTGATATAATTATCTGTGTAAATATTCATAAAACTATATATTATAATGCATAAAAATGTAATCTCTCTTTGACATTTTTTTCTTAAATGTTGATAAGTTAACAAGGTGTGACAATTTTATATATTCTTGTTGCACTATCTAATTAATTTTCTTTTATATTTTTAGATACATAGGATTAAAATTTGATCAAATTAATCAACATCTTTTAGATTTAACAAGAGATAACAAACGTGGAATGAAGCAAGCTTGGGAAAATTCCATGCAGCATCATAGATTTCCACAAGCTTTGAGCAACCAATGGATGATATGGATCATAATGTAAGAGAGTTAAATCTATCAAGCGTATGTAAATGTGCGTGTAAATTCTATTAATCGTAGTTATTTTGAAGTAAAATTTGATATTGTGTTTGTACAGACATCTTCATGCGGAGTTGCGCAAAATATCTTGTGATGTAGATTCAATATTTGGAGCACAGTTGACTTTGAAAATGGGATGTAATTTTTATTGGTTAGCGCTCAACTTGCGTGAACTGTTTAGCGTGATACTCGTTAACAATCATATCAAATCTAATAAAATATTGTTCACTTTTATAATGCTAATTTGGATATTTCAGGATATTTTAAAACTTTTCTTTATTAATTATGTATGCGAAGCAGTCAGCACCAAGGTATTAATTCTGCATTTAAGCTCGAAAATTTATTTGAAATTATCAATTTAACAATTTTTTCAACGATCTAATTATTAAATAATATCAAATTTTACATGATTTTTCTGAAATAAAAGAATTATACAAATATTATTTTTCATATTTCGATTTCAGGCAAATGCAACAGGAAATTTAATAAATAAAATGTCATATTCTAGTTGTGATGTAGAAGTTCGTGAAAATGTAAGTCTTAATATTAGCTTTTTGTACTTAAAGTTATTAACATAAATTATAACTTAAGTTTGAGCAAAAATAACACATTGTAAATATGTACATAAAAAAGTTGTTTATTGTCAAATATTAATATAGATATCACAGTTTCTATTGCAAATAACTCAATCGCCGGTTCGATTTTACGGAATTGGACTTTTCCAATATGGCTACAAATTTTTTTATGGGGTACGTTGTAAAATGTTTACCATGAACTGAATTATTTAGCACAGACAATTAATTATACAATTTAAAAAAATAATTAATATTTTTCAGTTTAGCTCATCAATTACGACCATTGTAGTTTTATTAATACAGGTGTACACAAATAAGCACACATTTTATATAAACGACGATTAATACATTATAATAGTACAATGTTGTATAAATAACTTCAAAAAGCGTTGACAAATAATATTCAGAGTAATATATAATTTATAAAATATTATAACATAAATTATATAAAAAAATAATATACAAAAATTTTTTTAAATATTTTGAATAAAACGGTATGTTCTGAAACTGAGAAAATGTATTAATGTATAATAATATATAATGTGTAACAATGTTACAGAAAGATACTATATAAGCTAAATTGCATATATACAAAATGATTCAGAGACCACTTGTCTTACCCTCAAAAATAGAACGTAACAAAAGGTTACGGAAAAAAATTTTTCTTATGAATTTAAAGGTATTAATTAGTATGGTTCCTTCTTCAGGATAAACCGGAAGTATGTAGGTGTAAGTGAAATTAGTTTTTAAAATTTCAAATAAGAACATTAGTTGAGATTGAGGTATTATTTTATAAAAAAAGGAACAACTTTTATTAAAACTTCAAATTCAAATTTCTTTACAAGTTTCAAAAATCATATGTATGTGTAAATGTCTGTCATAATTTGTAAGTATTCGAAAGTAACGTTAGAGGAAGGTAGGAAAAAAATTATCATTATTAATGGATAATTAAAAGAATCATTAATAATAATTACATTTTTTGGAACAAATCGGAAATAGATAACTGGGATCAGTTTTGAAATTTTAAAGGAACATGGGTCGAGAAGTACAGGTTTTGAGAAAATCGCATTTGTAAATTATTGCAAGCATTCACACATTCAAACATTTTTACGAAACCTGTAACAGATAATTAAATTATGTTTTAATAAAAGTTGTTTCTTTTTTTAAGTTTTATTAATAATACTCCAGTCGACCAATGTTTCCATTTAAAATTTCAAAGTCGACCTTAGTTACACCTATTTCCAGTTTGTCCCAAACAATAAAACCACTAATCAATACTTTGAGTGCCCTTTAGTAATGAAAATTTTTTGCATAACTTCTTGTGACGTTCCTGTGATTATTCTGAATCACCCTTTATATAGGGTATTTAGCCATAAGTGCTCGAGCAAATATCTCGTAATTACGAAAAACCAATAAGTTTAATAGAAAGTTTAAGAGAAATTTGAAGGACTTTAAGTCTGCTACAAAGTGCATTAAAATAATTTTCTTTACTCGTAATCTTTTTGAGTTATGAAGAGTATCTTCATTTTTTTAATGGAATAACTTTAATTTTTTTATATAAATCAATCTTTTGTAATATACTGCGTAAATAGTTATAGAAGTATAATATTAAAAATTTAATAGTTTACGGGATATATTTCATACTTTAATTTGACATAATTTTACGTAAACTATGAAATATTTCGTAAAATATTTATTTTTTGATTATATTGTCTCAATACTTTTATGCACAGAATAATGAGAAGAAACAATTAATGTGATAAAAACACCTAATTGTTTTAAAAAGAAAATATGAATTTACAACGAATAGTTATATATATTTTTTTTAAGTTATATATATATATATATTTTCAAGATAATCAAGTGTGTTTTTTTATTTCAAGAGATTCCTATCATTATTCTGTGCATAAAGGTATTGAGATAAGGTAATAAGAAAATGAACTTGAAATGAACCTTTTTATAAATTATTATAAAAATAACTTCCTATTCAAGTCGATTTACACAGACACAAAACTAAAGGAACTTTATACTTTGATAGTTATTTATATTCTAAATATTTGATTTATTTTGTGAATTATTTTACATTTTTAAGAATGCGATATCAACAAATATCTTTTCATTTTATTAAAAGTTGATAAATGCGAAATTAAAAGAGCTTCCGACATAACTTAACACATTAATAATCACTGTCAACGTAATGTAAAATCAACGATTTATGATTATTTTTTATATACATATATTGTTTTTAAAACATTAGTATGCGTTAATAAATATTTATTAAAATAAGACATTTTATTAGTGACATTTTATTTAGTGACATTTTTCAAATATATAACACTGTTTGTAACAAACTCTTGAGGTAAACAATAAAAAAATGTATTAAGAAACGTTCATATTTTTGTTATGAATATATATAACGATACATAATTGTTTTTACGTGTTCTACATAAAAAGAAGACATTAATCATTATCCAAACCGTTTAAAACTATGGTGCTATGTAAACAGATCGATTATTTCAATAACTGTAAGTGCCTTAATTGAAATTATGAAAATACGCCATTATGATCATTTGCTGAAGCTAGTACAACCAGTCGGCAAGTGTAATATAGTTCGAAATCGAAACGATATACGTAATGACTAAAAGTATTCGAACCGTCTTAACTCCGTTTTTGATAATAAGTTATATAACTGGTTTAAGAATTATCGAATTTCCTGTAGGTCATCCAAGAGTGTGGTTTAGTCTCTTGTATATGTTGCAATTTTGGTCAATTTATTTTTTCTTGTTAAAGTCTACTTTATCTGATTATTTAACTACTAAATATTATACTACCGAATACTTTATATGTCTTGGGTTAGACATTTCGATAGCATTATTGTCAATAATGGTCGAAATCTATCATGCGAAGGTATGTATAAAAAATAGTTAATTATTTGTAATAAACAGTTTTAATTAAATATTTTTGATACTCTAAAGTACTTAAATTTTAAATAATATCTTTTGCTTAGTAAATCAAATTGGTATAAAAACATGCAATATTTTACATAGTTACATTAGTGCGAAATTATTAACAAAAATGTCATTTTTGAGCATATTTAATAATCACTTGCATGTAGAGTATAAGAAAATATATAAAATAATATTTACATTAAATTTAATTTTAAAAAAGCTATAGTTATTACGGCTATAATATTAATTATATAAGATCCGCTATACATATGGAATTGTCAAACTTATATCTATTAATTTTTTTTTTACCGCGCTGCTCCTTTGCAACAGAAATTTCGAAATTGTTTGAGGAAGTTAGACATTGTCGATAATACATTGCTAAATGTCAGCACAACAACAGATTATCACAAGTTACATAAAAGAACAATATACCTAATCCTAGGATGGTTCTCAATGATCATATTAATGAACTTTGGATCGGCATATTGTACGATAAACGAGTATGATTTGTTATCAGTTATGTATGCCCTTTTTGTGCGAAATTATTGCTCTTATATTAATATGATCAACGATTTGATTATTGCAAGTATTTTTGGGTTGGTATACTTTTTTATGTAAACAAAAATTTACATTTTCTTTACAAAAATTATTCTGATATAATCAACTATATAAATGATTAGTAATGGCAATAGAGAGCAAAGGAATATAGTGTATAATAACAATTGATATGATAAAGATAATACAGATTCAAAAATAAAATAAAAATATAATATAATTGTGGATATAACAAACTGACTAATTTAATACATATTCATATACACAATAATCAAGTTAGAGCGTAAAAATAAAATAGAGAGAAAAAAAAAATAAACTTATAATAGCAGACGTTTCGATTTTGAGTCTTCTTCAGCGCAAAAAATGAAATTTGGTTCGGTAATGGTGGTAATAAAAATTAGTTGTTAAAAACAATAACTGACTTCGTTAAAATGACTGGACGTAATATTGATATATAAAAATAATAACAACGTTTGTTAGTGATTTAAAAAATCAGTGGTTGTTAAACCAGGGAGTATTTCTTCGTAAATTAAACGTAGAGAATAGTGACTTGATCTCAGCTTCAATTGAATCCTGGAAATATTTTATAAGATGTTCATATAGACTAAATTAGAGTGATCAGAGTCACTAAATTGTACAATAGATTATTTGTTAAATCTTAAAGTACTTACAATGTCGAGTAAAACCATAAAGGTGATCAGTAAAGTATCTGACTAGACAAACGTATAATTTAAAGGTCGGTCGGTGCCATTACTAATCATTTATTTCATTATCTAAGAGAGAGTCTCGCCTTTATTTACAACTGTATAAATATTCATAAAACTATACATTCTTGTTATACCATATCTAATTTTTCTTTTACATTTTTAGATACATAGGATTAAAATTTGATCAAATTAATCAACATCTATTAGATTTAACAAGAGATAATAAACGTGGTATAAAGCGAGTTTGGGAAAATTCCATACATCAACATAGATTTTCACAAGCTCCTAACAATGATTGGATGATATGGATCATAATGTAAGAGAATTAATTCTATTTAATCGTGAACGTAAATTCGATCAGTTATTTTAAGCAGTAGAATTTAATGTTTGTGTTTATGTAGACATCTTCATTCGGAGTTGCGTAAAATATCTTGTGAAATAAACTCGATATTTGGAGCACAGATGACTTTGAAAATGGGATGTAATTTTTTGTGGTTAGCAATCGATTTGCGTGAACTTTTCAGCGTGATACTCGTCAACAGTCATATCAAATCTTATAAGATATTATCCACTATTGTAATGCTAATGTGGATTTCTCAAAACGTTGTGAAACTTTTCTTTATTAATTACGTATGCGAAATAGTCAGCACCAAGGTATTAAGTCTGCATTTAAGCTCAAAAATTTATTTGACATTATCTTTCAACAATTTTTTCAACGATCTAACTATTAGATAACATTAAATTTTACGTGATTTTTCTGAAATAAAATAATTATACAAATGTTTTTTCCATATTTCTACAGGCAAATGCAACGGGAAATTTAATAAATAACATGCCGTACTCTACTTCTGATGTTGAAATTCGTAAAAATGTAAGTCTTAATATTAGCTTTTTGTGCTTAAAATTATTTAAATAAATTATAATTTAAGTTTGAGCAAAAATAACACATTGTAAATACGTACATAAAAAAGTTGTTTATTATCAAATATTAATGTAGATATCACAGCTTCTATTGCAAATAACTCAATCGCCGGTTCGATTTTACGGAATTGGACTTTTCCAATATGGCTACAAATTTTTTTATGGGGTACGTTGTAAAATGTTTATCATAAACTGAATTATTTAGCACAGGCAATTATTTATATAATAATTATTTAAAAAAATAATTAATATCTTTCAGTTTAGCTCAATGATTACGGCTGTTGTAGTTTTATTAATACAAGTGTACATAAATAACCACACATTTTACATAAATGACGATTAATACATTAGATCAATATAATGTTGTATAACTTCAAGGAACGTTAACAAATAATATTTAGATAATGTACAAAATAATTATAATATAAATTGTATAATATAAGTAATAATATAAAACAATTTCCTTTAAATATTTTAAACAAAATTGTATATGTTGGAGCTAAAAATATATTTTAACAATATTATAAAAAAATACTGTATTTTAAAATCTAAACTACATATGCAGAATGATTTAGAGACCATCCGTTCTATCTATTTTTCTAAAAAATAGAATGTCACAGAAAGTGAAAGAAAAAGAGTTTCAAAGAGTATGTGTAATTGTTACGTTATTATGCATTACAAATGGTTAAATTCATAAATGATTAAAAAAGTACTGTTTTCTATCTTTACAATTTACCACATGTAGTTATATTAATACAGTTACAGATCAATAAAAGATATATTTAAAAAATTGTAAATAATATAAATCTATAAAATATTTTAAATAAACACTAACTTATAATAATCGATATGTAATACATACAAACTCTTCTATAAATATGTATCTAACTATTTATACAAGTATATATTGCAACAAAATATTTTCCATCTGCTTATAGAGAACATTGCAAGATGAAAGTTTAAAATGTTTAATTCATTTTTTATGTCAAATATGTCCTCTTATCTTATTTGTTGTCATAACAATTTTTCTTTGCATAAAGTTAATTTTAATAAAGTCAGTATAAAGTCTATTTAATAATATTTAATAATATTTAACAGATTAACGATCACTATCATTACAAAAAGTAATAATTTACGATTATTTCTTACATACATATATTGTTTTTAAAACATTTTATTATGCGTAAAAAAATATATTTATTAAAATAAACATTTTTATTATTTAGTAATTTAACATTTTTTGAATATATAGTACTGTACAAACTGTTGAGACAAATAATAAAGAAAAAATGTATTAAGAACATGTTGTTTATATTTTCCTTATGACTACATGTAGTGATTATATAGTACATACATAATTGTTTTTTCGTGTTTTATGTAAAAAAATGTTAATCTTTATTCAAATCGTTTAAAAATACCGTGCTATATAAACAGATCGATTATTTTAATAATTCTAAGTGCCATAATTGAAATTATGAATATACGCCATTATGATCATTTGCCGAAGGTAACGCAACCAGTCGGCAAATGCATTGTAGTTCGGAATCGAAACGGTGTATGTAATGGCTAAAAATATTTGAACAGTTTTAAGACCATACTTCATAATCAGTTTTGTGACTGGTTTAAGAATTATCGAATTTCCTGTTGGTCATCCAAGAACATGGCTTAGTCTCTTGTATATGTTGCTATTCTGGTCAATTTATTTTTTCTTACTAGTGTCTACAATAATATGTCATTACATAAAATTAAATAAATATTATACTACCGAATATATATATATATTTGTAATTTTTGGGCTAGACATTTCGATAGCATTATTGTCAATTGTGGTCGAAATCTATTATGATAAGGTATGTATAAAAAAATGGTTAATTATTTGTAATAAACAATTTCGATTGAATATTTGTGATAACCTAAAGTACCTAAATTTTAAATAATATTTTTTGCTCAGCAAAGCAAATTGTTACATAAACATACAATATTTTACGTGTTATACCAAGGTGATATAAATTATTAATAAAAATGTCAATTTTGCCGAATACATTAAATTTATTTTTGAAAAAGCTATAGCTATTATGGCAATATACAATATTAATTATGTAAAATCGGCTATACATAGAATTATTTAATTAATAATAAGCATTAAATATTTGTTCATCGCATTGCCTCTTTGCAACAGAAATTTAGAAATTGTTTAAAGAAACTTGACATTGTTGATAATATATTACTGAATATCGGAATAACAACAGATTATCACAAGCTACATAAAAGAACAATATATCTAATCCTAGGATGGTTCTTAACAATTATATTATTGACGTACGGACGTAACGGCAATTCGTATTAAAGTTAAGTATAATAATACTTTAATAGTTACGTATGCGCTCTTTGTGCGAAATTATTGCTGTAATATTAACATGCTCAACGATTTGATTATTGCAAGTATTTTTGGGTTGGTACATTTTCTTACGTATACAAAAATTATTCTAACAATCATAATGCATAAAAATGTAATTTTTCTTTGAAATTTTTAATTTTTTAAAGTTGATATATTAATAAGATGACAATTTTACATGTACTTGTTACATCCCATTTAATTAGTTTTTTCTTTTACATTTTTAGATACATAGGATTAAAATTTGATCAAATTAATCAACAGCTTTTAGATTTAACAAAAAATAACAAACATGGAATAAAACGAGGAAAAATTCCATGCATCAATATAGATTTTCCATAAGCTTTAAGCAACGAATGGATAATAATGTAAGGGAGTTAATTCTATCCAATCGTGAATTCTATCAGGCATAGTTATTTTAAGCAGTAAAATTGAATATTGTTTATACAAACATCTTCATTCGGAGTTGCGCAGAATATCTTGTGAAATAGATTCGATATTTGGAGCACAGGTGACTTTGAAAATGGGATGTAATTTTTGTTGGTTCGCGCTCAACGTGCGTGAACTTTTCAGCCTGATACTCGTCAACAATCATATGAAATAAAATACTATACATAATTGTAATGTTAATTTTTATTTTTCAAAACATTTTGAAACATTTCCTCATTAATTATGTATGCAAAGCAGGCAGCACTAAGGTATTAATTCTGCATTTAAGCTGAAAAATTTATCTAAAATTTTTTTTCAACAATCTCAATATTAAATAATATCAAATTTTACATAATTTTTTAAAAATGAAAGAATTATTCAAATGTTATTTTTCATATTACTACAGGCGAATGCAACAGGAAATTTAATAAATAAAATACCATACTCTACTTGTGATGTTGAAGTTCGTGAAAATGTAAGTCTTAATATTAGCTTTTTGTACTTAAAGTTATTAAAATAAATTATAACTTAAGTTTGAGCAAAAATAACACCGTGTAAATCTGTACATTAAAAAAGTTTATTATATTAATATAGATGTGTCACAGCTTCTATTGTAAATAACTTAATCGCCAGTTCGATTTTGCGGGATAGGACTTTTTCAATATGGCTACAAATTTTTTTATGGGGTAAATATTTTACGTTGTAAAATTTACGTTGTAAAATATTTACCCCATAAAAAAATTTGTAGCCATATTGAAAAAGTCCTATCCCGCAAAATCGAACTGGCGATTAAGTTATTTGCAATAGAAGCTGTGACACATCTATATTAATATAATAAACTTTTTTAATGTACAGATTTACACGGTGTTATTTTTGCTCAAACTTAAGTTATAATTTATTTTAATAACTTTAAGTACAAAAAGCTAATATTAAGACTTACATTTTCACGAACTTCAACATCACAAGTAGAGTATGGTATTTTATTTATTAAATTTCCTGTTTACGTTGTAAAATATTTACCATAAACTTAATTATTTAACGCAAACAATTAATTATACAATAATTATTTAAAAAAAGTAATGAATATCTTTCAGTTCACCTCAGCAATTACGGTCGTTGTAATTTTATTAATACAGGTGTACATAAATAAGCAAACATTTTATATAAATGACGATTAATACATTATAATAATACAATGTTAAATAAATAACTTCAAGAAGCGTTGACAAATAATGTTCAGATTGTAATATACAACAATTATAATGTAAGTTATAATATAAAATAATTTCTTTTAATTATTTTAAACACAACTGTATATTCTGGAACCGAAAATGTACTTTAACAATGTTGCAGATAGATATTGTATGGTAAAAGCTAAACTACATATACAGCATGACTCAGAAATCACTCAGCTTAATCATTTTTCTTAAATAGAGCGTATCAGGAAGTTACAAAACAAATTTTTATTACTAAATTATATTCAAAATATTCGTTGGTTAGGTTTCATTTTTCGAGACAAACCTAACCGGAAGTGTAACTGGGAGCAGTTTAAAAATTTCAAATGAGAACATAGGTTGAATGGTTATGATTGGCTAAAGCTTTGAAAAAGAAACTTTTATTAAAACTTAATTCAATTTTCTTTTACAAGTTTCAAAAAAAACGTAGGAATATGTTGATGCAATAATTTATGTGTTCGAAAGTAACGTCGCAGGAAGTTATGAAAATAATTACTATTACTAAGGAGTATTTACTGTAATCATTGATGATGATTCTATTTTTTGAAACAAACTGAAAATAGGTGTAACTACCTATAATAACTGGGATCAATTTTAAAATTTTACTGGAAACATGGATCGAGTAAGAGATAGAGGTTTGAAAAAGAAACAATTTTTATTAAAACTTAGATCAATTATCTCTTACAATTCTTTTGAGAAAATCACATTTGTAAATTATTGCAAGCATTCACACATTCAAACATTTTGAAACCTGTAACAGATAATTAAATTATGTTTTGAATAAAAAAAGTTGTTTCTTTTTGACAGCTTTATTAACAATACCCCCACTCACTTGACACTTCCCATTTGAAATTTCAAAGTTGACTTCAGTTACATTTACTTCCGGTTTGTCCCAACAAATAAAACTACCAATGAATACTTTGTTCTTTAATAATGAAAATTTTTTGCATAACTTCCTGTAATGTTCCCTTTTTAAGAAAAAAGTTGAAAAGGGTAAGTCTGAATCACCTTATACAGGGTGTTTGTTTATAAGTGTCCGAGTAAAAATATCTCACAATTGGTTACGAAAAACCAATAAAGTTTACTAGTAAGTTTAATAGAAAGCATTGTTTTAAGTCTGCTACAAAGTGCATGTAAAATAATTTTTTTTACTCGTAATCTTTTTGTATTTTTTTTTATAAAGATCATCTTTATTTTTTTTTAATGGAATCACTCTAATTTTTTCATATAAATCCTTTGCAATATTTTGCGTAAAAAGTTATAGGAGTATGATGACAAAAATTGAATAGTTTATGGGATATAATTTCATACTTTAATTTGACATAATTTTACGTAAATTATAAAATATCTCATTAAAATATTCATTTTCTGATTATATTGTCTCACAATCAATACTTTTATGCACCGAATAATTAGAGGAATCAATTGTAAAGTAGTTACATATTTTTCTTTAAAATAATTGAGTTTTTTATACCAATTGATTTCTATTATTATTCTGTGTATAAAAGTACTATGACAAGGTATTAAGAAAATAAACCTGAAATAAACCCTTTTATAAATTATTATAAAAGAATCCTTTCTATTCAAAATCTTTTAAAATGCCAATGTATGCAATATAAATAATTCATGCATCTACTCTGGTAATTATTTATTAATATTTCTTATATTCAGGAACATAAAATGAAATTTTGACCAAATCAACGGATATTTTCTCATTTTATTAAAAGTTGACAAATGAGAAATTAAACAAGCTTAGAAAAATTCCATGTTACATTAACAGCAGCACAGGTTTTCGAAAGTTTCAAGCATAAATAAATGATATTTTTAATGTAAAGGGAGATTAAATAAATTCAATATTTAATAAATTCAAATATAATTATTTTGCACATTTTAAATTTAATATTGTGTTTATACATAGACATTTCTGTTTGGAATGTAAAATATCTTGCGAGATCATAAATTTACAAACAACTATCAAAATGAAATGCTCCTTTGCTGTAAATTGACATGACATTAAAAAAAAAAAATAATATCTTATAAGTTTTAAGAATATATTTACAAGTATATCTAATCTATCTTTTCCATAACATTTTGAAACTTTTTATTATTAAATTATTATTACGATCTCAGTCGCTATGACAGTTTTGCAGCTTTTCCAGCTTGGCTTCAAATTCCTTCAAAGAGTACGTGCAATTGTCATATAATTATGCATTACAAATATTTATATTCATAAATAGTTAAAAAAATATTGTCTTTTATCTTTACAGTTTACTACGTCTGTTATGACTGTTGTAATTATATTAACCCTTTGTTGCACGAATTTTTGTTGTGAATAATTTTTGCTGAAACTCTGTTTCTAAGGGTTTTTGGGGATGCTGATTACGAATTTGATATCAGATTTTTAAAATTCAAAATGGCGGATCCAATATGGCGGACCAAAAATTAAAATTTTCAATAATTCTACAAAAATTGTTTATGAGTTTTTTAGATCGCTGATTATGAATCTGTTATCACTCTCACTCATAGCATAACCTAAAATTAACGATATGGACGTCTATGTCTAGTTTTATTTTCTAATTAAAAATGTTTTTTTATTTTTTTTATTTTTGTTTTTTACATTAAAAATTTTTTATTTTTTAGTCCACCATATTGAATCCGTCATTTTGAATTTCAAAAATCTGACAACGGATTTGTAATAAGCGACTTAAAAAACTCTATAAGATTGTGATTTTTACAGAAATTTATTATTTTTTCGACATTTTGGTTCGCCATATTGGATCCGCCATTTTGAATTTCAAAAATTTGACAATGGATTCGTAATCAACGACCAAAAAAATATAAATATATACATTTTCCTATATATGTTTAATTTTTCACAAACGAATTAGGAAAAAAAGGAAATTTTTTGCACTTATTTTGTTTATAACAAATAACCAATGCAAAATAACAGTTGTAGGGCATGACGTATTCATAGAGCAACATTTAAGGATACCGTAAGGACTTATTACGTGACAAAAAACCCTTAACTTGAAATGTAAGAAACATTAAACGATGAATAAAAAGGTGTATCATATATGATACACCGTGCAGCAAAGGGTTAATATAGTAACAAATCTATAAAAACATGTTAAAAGAATTGTAAATAATATAAAGTGTATTTTATAAAATATTTTAAATGGACATTAATTTATAATAATTGATGTGTAATACAAACTCTTTTATAAATATGTATCTACTTATGTACAACTATATTCTACAATAAAATATTTTCTATCTGCTTATAGAAAACATTGCAAGATAAAAATTTAAAACTTTTTAGTTCAGTTGTCAAATATGTCTTTTTTCTTATTTCTTATCATAAGAATTTTTTTTATAAAAAATCAATTTTATGTAAAAAGTCTGTATAAATTCAATATTTAACAGATTAGTATTCACCAAAATAACAAAAACTAACGATTTACGTTTATTTCTTATGTACATATATTGTTTTCAAAACATTATTATGCGTTAAAAATTGATATTTATTAAAATAAATATTTATATTATTTAGTAATATTTTACGAATATATATAAGCACTGTATAAACCCTTAAGACAAACAATAAAGAGAAAATGTATTAAGAACATATTTCATATTTTCATTATGAATATATGTAATGATTATATAAAACATTATTTTTACATGTTTTATGTAAAAAGAAGACATCAATCAATATTCCGTTTAAAAACATCACGATAAAATGGAATAGCTCAATTATTTTAATATATGTAAGTGCCCTAAATGATATTATAAAGATGCGCTATTATGACCATTTGATGAAGTTAGCGCAACCAATCGACAAATGCAATGTAGTTCGGAATCGAAACGGTGTACGTAATGACTAAAAGTATTCGAACAGTTTTAACACCGCTCTTAATAATTAGTTATGTGGCTGGTTTAAGAATTGTCGAATTTCCTTTAAGTCACTCAAGAGCACGGTTTAATTTCTTATATATGCTAATATTTTGGTCAATTTATTTTTTCTTATTTAAGTTTATAGTAATAACTTATCTTATTAGTGTAAATTATACCCTCGAATTCTTTATATACCTTGGGATAGACATTTTGGTAACCGTAATGTCAATTATATTGAATATGTATTATGATAAGGTATGTATAATAATGAATTGATTATGATTTTCATACTAATAATAAAAGCAATTTTGTATTTGTAAATATTTTTGACGAAGTAATTTAGAGAGTAATTAAAATAGATTTAAGATATATTTTTAAGATATTAAAATATTAATGCAACCCAAATTATTAATAAAAATTTCTTTTCTTGACATATTTAATACTTAATATTTAATAATAATTTATTGTATGTAAAATTTAAGAACCTATATTAATTATAATTAATATTTATAATTAAAATAGCTTTAATTCTTTTGAAAAGATCTTTCGAGCTATAACTATTATAGATAATGTTAGATAAGGCTACATTATTAATTATATAAGATCCATCACATATAAAATTGCCAAGCTGAGTATTATTTATTCAATGTGATGTCTCTTTAAAACAGAAATTTAAAAATTGTTTGAAAAAGCTCGATATTGTGGATAATACGTTGCAGAATGTCGGAATAACGACAAATTATTACAAGCTACAGAAGAAAAAATTGTATCTTATTTTGGGATGGCTCCTAATGATTATATTGATGAACTTTGCAGAGGCAAATTATAAGAAAAACGTCTATCACTATGATTATTTAACAATTCTGTGTACTATCTTTATGCATAATTATTGCTATTTTGTTAACACGATCAACGATTTGGTTATTGCAAGTATTTTTGGGTTGGTACATTTTTTACACATATGAAAATTATTCTAACATAATCATATGCTTATAAAACTATATTAAATAAATATGCATAAAATATATATATAAAAAATAAACTTTCTTTGAAATTGTTAAAGATGTCGATATTAACATAGATGCGACAATAAATTAACATATACTTGTTTCCTTAAACCTATTAGGTCTTTTTATATTTTTAGATATATAGGATTAAAGTTTGATCAAATCAATCATCATCTTTTGCATTTTACAAAAAATAATAGATATGGAATAAAGCGAGCTTGGGAAAATTCCATGCACCAACATAGATCTTCACGAGCTTTAAGCAATAAATGGGTGATATGGATCATAATGTAGGAGAGTTAATGTAAATTCTATCAATCATAGTTATTATGATCAATAAAATTTAATGTTACGTTTACATGCAGACATCTTCACTCGGAGTTACGTAAAATATCTTATGAGATGAACTCGATGTTTGGTGTACAGATGACCTTACAATTAGGGTGTCATTTTTGTTGGATAGTGTACGACTTGCGTGAACTTTTTAGCTTGATACTCATCTACAATTATAACAAACCTAATAAAACACTATACGGCATTATGTTACTAATCTTTATCTTTTATAATGTTTTAAATCTTTTCTATATTAATTATATATGCGAAATAGTCAGCACTAAGGTATATATATTAATTCTGCATTCAAGTTCAAAATTTCTTTATCTGCAATATTCCCTCAACGAGCATTTAATTAATTAAATTTTCTCTCAACAACTATTTAATTAATTAAATAATAAATAAAATTATACATGACTTTTCTGAATTAAAAAAGTTATTCAAATTTTATTTTGTATATTTCGATTTCAGGCAAAAGCAACAAGAAATTTAATAAATAAAGTGCCGTACTCCACGTGTGATATTGAAGTTCGTCAAAATGTAAGTCTTAATATTATATTTATTTTTATTATTAAAATAAATCATGATTGAAGTTTGAACAAAAATAATTGTATACATTAAAAAAATTGTTTATTATATTAATATAGATATCACAGTTTTTATTACAAATAACTCAAGCGCCAGTCAGATTCTGCGGAATTGGACTTTTCCAATATGGCTACAAATTTTTTTATGGGGTACGTTTTAAAATGTCTACCACCAACAACTACAGCATAATTAAATATACAATTATTTGAAAAGAGGACTTAATATCTTTCAGTTCAGCTCATCAATTACGACCGTTGTAGTTTTATTAATACAAGGATACATAAAGAAACAAAGAAATGACGGTTAATATATTGTAACAATACATTGTTATATAAATAACTTCAAAAAGCATTGACAATATAATTTAAAGATACAAATAAGCAAACATATAAATAACGATTAATACATCATATAACAATACATGATGTATAAATAACTTAAAGAATGTTGATAAATAATATTCAGATTATAATGTATAAAACAAATTATAATATAAATTAGAATACGTAAAATAATTTTTTGAAATATTTTTAACAAATAGTATGTTCTAAATCTAAAGATGTATTTAACAATGTTGCAGAAAGAATCCTATTTGGATATAAAAAATAAAATATTCACATATATTGTTTTCTAGATATTTTAATAAAATTATTTTTATATAAAAGCGACAAAATTTTATATATTTTATCAAAAGATACAACTTTTTCATACTGTAATTAAATCTTATAAAGTAATTAGTATCTTATAAATATTTCTTGTATTCACGATATTCTATTATTACGTTTTTAATTAATATTGTTTAAAATTGATACTATATATATCTATTCAATAATATTTTTTACTTATGTAATACTATATATAGATCCTTGTATTAAAAAATAAAAAATAGGAATGTTTCAGTAAGTAACATAACATTAATATTTTTATTGTAAACGTGAAGAAGGCGACATATCTATTATTATTTACGGGAAAACATGAGAGGCATGTAGAGCCATGTTGGCTATTTATTATTATATTATAAATATTTTATAAAATATTTTTAATGGACATTAATTTATAATAATCGATGTGTAACACAAACTCTTTTATAACTATGTATCTGACTATATATGTACAACTATATAGTCTGCGATATAGTATTTTCCATCTGCTTGTAGAGAACATTGCAAGATAAAAATTCAAAACTTTTTGGTTCATTTGTATTAAATATATATCTATTAATCTTTAAATTTTGTATTTAAATATATATCTTTTTATCTAATTCGTTATAACTATCTTTCTTTGTGTAAAATCAATTTTATGAATAGTAGTAGTAGTATGGGATAGAGCGGAAAGGGACTAAGTTTTAAATTGTTACTAGATTTTATAAGTTCTTCTGTGAACACGCAACTCACTGTGCCATGATTGTTACAATTTTATGAATAAATTCAGTATAAAATATTTAACAGATTAATAATCATTAGCAACGTAACAAAAAGTAACGATTTACGATTTATGTACATATGTTATTTTTAAGACATTATTTTATGCGTTAAAAATAGATATTTATAAAAATAAATATTTATTATATTTATTATAATAAATATTTTTATTGTTTAGTAACATTTTTTGAATGTATAAGCACTATACAAATTCTTGAGACAAACAATAAAGAAAAGATGTATTAAAAACATGTCCATATTTTCGTTACAAATGTATGCAATGATTATATAAACCATTATTTTTACATGTTTTATGTAAAAAGAAAACGTCAATCATTATCCCGTTTAAAAACATCACGAAATATAAAATTGAGAGAATAGCTCAATAATTTTAATAACTATAAGTGCCCTAAATGATATTATAAAGATACGCTATTATGACCATTTGATGAAGCTAGCCTGACCAATCGGCACGTGCAATCTCTAGTTCAGAATTGAAACGGTGTACGTAATGATTAAAAGTATTCGAACAGTTTTAACGCCGCTTATAATTATCAGTTATGTGGCTGGTTTAAGAATTATCGAATTTCCTATAAGTCACTCAAGAGCATGGTTTAACGTCTTATATATGCTAATATTTTGGTCAATTTATTTTTTCTTATTTAAGTTTATAGTAATAACGTATCTTATTAATGTAAATTATACTATCGAATTTTTTATATGCACTTCGATAGACATTTTGGTGACCGTAATGTCAATTATATTGAATATGTATTATGATAAGGTATGTATGATAATTAATTGATTATGATTTGCATACTAATAATAAGCAATTTTGATTTTGTAAACATTTTTGATGTAGTTAAAATAGTTTTAAATAATATTTTTAGCAAACAAATTGCCATGTAACATTTTACATACTAATGCAACAAAAATTATTAATACAAAAAGACATGTAATATTCCACATACTAATGTAAATTATTAATAACAACATTTTTTCTTGACACATTTAATAAAATTTATTGTATGTAGAACTTGAGAAACTATATTAATTATAATTAACATTTGCAATTAAAATTGCTTTAATTTTTCTTTGAAAAGATTTCTTGAGCTATAACTATTACATATAGGTAACGTTAGAGGCTACATTATTAATTATATAGAACCCGCCACATATAAAATTGCCAAATTAATTATTAATTATTTATTCGCTGTGTTGCCTGTTTGTGACAGAGATTTAAAAATTGTTTGAAAAAGCTCGACATTGTCGATAATACGTTGCAGAATGTCGGTATAACGACAGATTATTACAAGTTACACAAAAAAACAATGTATTTCATTTTGGGATGGTTCCTAATGATTATATTGATGAACTATGCAGGAGCAAATTATAAGAAATACGTCTACAATTATGATTTTTTAACTATTCTGTATACTTTTCTTTTTCAAAATTATTGCTTTTTCATTAATATGATCAACGATTTGATTGTTGCAAGTATTTTTGGGTTGGTACATTTTTTACATATATAAAATATATGAACTATTCTAATATAAGCACATTTTAAATATATATAATTATAAATAATATGAATAAAAAATATGTACTAAAAGTAAACTTTTTTTGAAATTTTTTAAGATGTTAATATTAACATACAAAATTTGACAATAAATTAACATATACTTGTTACATTAAACCTATTAGGTCTTTTTATATTTTTAGATATATAGGATTAAAGTTTGATCAAATCAATAAACATCTTTTGCATTTTACAAAAATTAACAGATATGGAATACAGCGAGTTTGGGAAAATTCCATGCACCAACGTAGATCTGCACGAACTTTAAGCAATAAATGGGTGATATGGATCATAATGTAGGAGAGTTAATGTAAATTCTATCAATCATAGTTATTATGATGAATAAAATTTAATGTTACGTTTACATGCAGACATCTTCATTCGGAGTTACGTAAAATATCTTATGAGATGGACTCGATGTTTGGCGTACAGATGACCTTACAATTAGGGTGTCATTTTTGTTGGCTAGCGTACGACTTGCGTGAACTTTTCAGCTTAATACTCACCTTTAATTATAGCAAATCTAATAAAATACTATATAGCATTATGATACTAATTTTTATCTTTCATAATGCTTTGAAACTTTTCCTCATTAATCATATATGCGAAACAGTCAGTATTAAGGTATACATTAATTCTGCATTCAAGTTCAAAATGTATTTATTTGCAATATTCTCTCAACAAGTATTTAATTAAATAATATCAAATTATACATGACTTTTCTGAATTAAAAAAGTTATTCAAATTTTATTTTGTATATTTCGATTTCAGGCAAATAGAACAAGAAATTTAATAAATAATATGCCGTACTCCACGTGTGATATTGAAGTTCGTGAAAATGTAAGTCTTAACATTATATTTATTTTTATTATTAAAATAAACCATGAAAGTTTGAACAAAAATAATTGTATACGTTAAAAATATTGTTTATTATATTAATATAGATATCACAGTTTCTATTACAAATAACTCAAGCGCCAGTCAGGTTCTTCGGAATTGGACTTTTCCAATATGGCTACAAATTTTTTTATGGGGTATGTTTTAAAATGTCTATCACGAACGTAATGGTCTATCGCATAATTAAATATACAATTATTTGAAGGACTTAATATCTTTCAGTTCAGCTCATCGATTACGACCGTTGTAGTTTTATTAATTCAAGGGTACATAAAGAAGCAAAGAAATGATGATTAATATATTGTAACAATACATTTTTATATAAATAACTGTATAGAGCGTTGATAATATAATGTAAAGGTACAAATAAGCAAACATAAATAAATAACGATTAATATACATCATATAACAGTACGTTTGTATAAATAACTTCAAATAGTAGACAAATAATATTTAGATTATAATACAGTACCGACCAAAAATATATTACCTTTAGGATTTTTGAGTATAAATTTAATTTAACTTACTTATAAAATTTCAAATAAAATTAATTTTTTATATTATTATTTTATAAAAAATATTTTATTTGGTAAGATGTATTTACTATCAAAACATATTATGATATTATAAATATCCATGCACTTTGAATAAAATTATACTCAAAAATACTAAAGAGTGATATATTTTTGGTCGGTACTGTATATACAATAATTAAATTATTGTATAAATTATAATATGTAAAATAATTTTTTTTGAAATATTTTTAATAAATAGTATATTCTAAAGCTAAAATTGTATTTTAATAATATTGCAGAAAGGTTCTATTTGGATATAAAGATAAAATACACACATGCACGCACGCACGCACGCACAACACATACATACACTCGTAGCCCTACTCGTACCCGAGCTGTCGCATTTAAAATTAAAACACTCAGTGCTCGTCGAAGTCAATCGTCTCAATACTATTCGAGGAAAAAAATTGTGATAAACACAAAACTAAGTCTTGCTCTCTTAAATCACCCGATTCGATCTCGATTAATTTCGACAACTCATAGCAACCTACATAGTTCTCTCTCGCGCTTTCGGCGAATCTCTCTTGTCACATTGACCACGTTTACACCGAGTGACCTGATCGAGGCCTGACCTAAGCCTTGACCCAAAGTAGATCTAGTCGTGCATCGTTTACACCGAAAGAGACCTAGGAATTGACAGGGTCAAATTTAATCCGCGCTAGTCAGGGCCATCTATGATGTTTTTATTTTTTATTTTATATATATATTTTATTATATATTTTATATATTTATATTTTTTATATTACGTGAATTTTATCTACGAGAATATTATTTGTATATATAATATGATATATAATAACAATTATTAATTATAAAATATTAAATTATAAATTATTTATATTAGTAAAAGCATTGCTACTTATTAATAATATTAAAATTTAATAATATTAAAAATTTCTACGTTGCGTAGAAATTAAAAATTCAATGGTTTAACCTTTTTTTTGACAACAAAACAGTAGAAAATCATATCAAGAAATAAATATAGGTCGCATCGTGCGTTTACACCGCAAAAGTAAGCGCCCTATTTCAGATTAGGTCACTAAAAAACGAAGCCTGACCTGAAGCAGGTCATCTACCAAACGTTTACACCAAGCGGCCTAAATAATTTTAGAAATTGAGGTATAGGCCGCGGCCTAAATGCACGGTGTAAACGTGGTTATTAACGAACATCATTCAATAAAACGAAAAGATACCTTTTTCCTTGATTAAAATTTACCTAAACAAAAAAAATAATTATTAAATAAAAACCACAGCAGAGATACACTCAATCTATTCATATATCGTACATCAGCAGTCTGAAAAATCTTGAATAGAAATTTATTTTTTTTTTTTATAATAATACAATCTCGTATAAATTATATACATGAATTGATTTATATACACAAGTTTGAATTAATTTGTATATGTGTAAAAGGATGCACTAAAAATATACATAGAAGTTAAAATAGAGTTTAATTCAGTATTCATCCATAATAACAGTCCATAATTTATGAGTATGATTATTCCAAACCATCCTATAATGAGCCACAATCATTTTTTATGAAATTTTTTGTAACTTATCTTTATTCCAACATTCAGCAGTATGTCATTGACAATATCAAGCTTTTGCAAACAATTATTAAATTTCAAACAGAAAAATATGGTTCAAAGAATAGATAATTAATGTTACACAATAAATTTTACCTTCTTATATATTTATAATAGTTACCTATAACTTGTATTTGTTTTATGTGGAACAAAATATTAGTGGAAAAACAATATTGTTCTTATGACAATTTGTTACATAGATAATGATACTTAAAGATTTACAAATTAAAACTTTCCTAACTACTTTAAATATAAAAGCTCTCTCTTTCTTTATTAAAATATATAATCAAAATCAATTATTATTATATATAAAAGACTATATTCCAAAATCTTTTTATCTTATTATGATACACTCTAAAATCAAAAATAATGTTATAAGAATATCTATCTTTAGAAACAAATAAGATATTTAACAGAAAATAAAGTATATTAAATGTATAAAATATTACAGTAAATTTTAAGAAAAAATAGTAACTTAACCAAAAGAAAGAACTAATGTATACGAAATACTCAATGACGATTTTAAGTAATTTCTATAAGAAGCTTCGATAAACTCAAACTAGACATAATTGATTATTATTAATAGTGATGTTGCGAAAACAATTCGTAAGTTGTTGATCAATGCGCATACCGTTGTGAACTGCATTTCCATTATCAATCAAATGTACACATATATATTTGTACTAATTGCATCATACAATAACGATAGAGGATCTTTGATTAATTTTAGTTAAGGCACTAAAAAATATTTGAATTACCAATCTACTGCTACTACTATTACTACTACTATTTCTACTAATCTGCTACTTGTTTCTACCGTGACTTCTATCGAATTAAAAATAATAATATATATGTCGCCTTCTTTACAGTTACAATATAAAAATTAATGTTATGTTACTTACTGTAACATTTCTATTTTTATTTCTTAAATCGAGGATCTATATATATGTATATGCGAAACAGTTAGCACAAAGGTATATATTAATTTAGCATTCAAGTTCAAAATGTCCTTATCTGTAATATTCTCTCTATAAGTATTTAATTTATTAAATAATATCAAATTATACATGACTTTTCTAAACTAAAAAAGTTATTCAAATTTTATTTTGCAAATTTCGATTTCAGGCAAATACAACAAAAAATTTAATAAATGAAGTGTCGTACTCCACGTGTGATGTTGGAGTTCGTGAGAATGTAAGTTTTAATATTATATTTATTTTCATTGTTAAAATAAACCATGATTGAAGTTTGAGCAAAAATAATTGTAAATATGTACGTTAAAAAAATTGTTTATTATATTAATATAGATGTCACAGTTTCTATTACAAATAACTCAAGCGCCAGTCAGATTCTTCGGAATTGGACTTTTCCAATATGGCTACAAATTTTTTTATGGGGTACGTTGTAAAATATCTATCATGAACGTAATGTTCTACCGCATAATTAAATATACATTACATATAAATTACTTGAAAAGAGGACTTAATATTTTTTAATTCAGCTCATCGATTGCAACCATTCTAGTTTTATTAACACAAGGGTACGTACATAAAAAAACAAAGAAATGACGATTAATATATTGTAATAATACATAATGTATAAATAATTTCAAAGGGCGTTGAGAAATAATATTCAGATTATAATATATATAATACAATTAAATTAGAATATAAATTAGGGTACGTAAAATAATTTCTTGGAAATATTTTTAGTAAAATAAAAGTTAAAAATATGTTTTAATAATATTACAGAAAGATATTATTTGGATATAAAAGATAAAATACACACTCACATATTTTTTTCTAGATTTTTTAATAAAATTATTTTTATATTAAGTTGGAGAATTTTTATGTATTTTATCAAATTATACAACTTTTTCATACTGTAATTCAATCTATGATTTTGCATCTATTATGATGTGATTAGTATTTTATAAATATTTTTTGTATTCACGAAATTTTATTATTACGAGTTTTTAATTAATATTGTTTAAAATTAATAGTATATATCACTATTTAATAATATTTTTTACATATGTATATCACATTACTATACAAAGTTTCGAGACAAATGATAAAGAATGTATTAAGAATAATGTTTATATTTCCATATGTATTATAAATATGTAACAACTATGTACATAATTATTATGTTTTTATATCTTATGCAAAAAAGAAACATTCATTAAAACTGTTTGAATATATTACGATATATAAAATTTAACAGATGGATTATTTTAATAACAGTAAGTACTCTAAATGATATTATAAAGATACGCTATTATAATAATTTGATGATACTAGCGCAAATGCCAGTCGGCAAATGCAATGTAGTTTGGAATCGAAATGGTGTATGCAATGACTAAAAGTATTCGAACAGTTTTATCTCCGTTTTTAATAATCAGTTATGCGATTGGTTTAAGAATTATCGAATTTCCTGTAGGACATCCAAGAACATGGTTTACTTTCTTGTACATGTTGCTATTTTGGTTAATTTATTTTTTCTTATTAAATTCTGCAAGAGTATCTCATTATTTAAGTGCTAAATTTTATAATACTGAATACTCTATATGCATTGGGCTTGACATTTTGATAGCATTATTGTCAGTTGTGTTCCAAGTGTATTATGATAAGGTATGTATGATAAAAAATTGTTAATTAATTGTAATAATAAGCAATTTTGATTCTAATATCTGAAACAGTTATATACATATAATATACATATAACTAATATTTTTTGTTTAATAAAACAAATTGTCATAAAAATATTCAATATTTCATATATTATACTCTAATGCGATAAAAATTATAATAAAATTTCCTTTCTCGACATATTTAATATTAATCATTTATTGTATATAGAATATAAAAAATACATTAGATAAGTTGCATTGTTAATTACATAAAATCTGACAGAAGAATATAGAATTGTCAAACAATATATTAAATATTTGTTCACTGTATTGCCTCTTTGACAGAAATTTAGAAATTGTTTGAGAAAGCTCGACATTGTCGATAAGACATTGCAAAATGTCGGAACAACGACAGATTATCACAAATTACACAAAAAAACAATATATCTAATCCTAGGATGGCTTATAATGATTATATCAATGAGTTATGGAACGGCATATTGTATGAAAAACAAATACGATACTTTAATAACTATGTATGTTATATTTGCGCAAAATTATTGCTTTTATATTAATGTAATCAACGATTTGATTATTATAATTATTTTTGGGTTGGTACATTTCTTTACCTATACAAAAATTATTTTAACAATTATATATGTATATATATTATATTATATTATACTATATTATATTACATATATTATTAAATATAAACTTTCTTTGAAATTTTTTAAGAACTCAATATATTAACACACAAAATGTAAAAATAAATTTACATATACTTGTTGCGTTACATTTATTTAGTTAGTTCTTTTTATCTTTTTAGATACATCAAATTAAAGTTTGATCAAATTAATCAACATCTATTGGATTTAACAAGAGATAACAAACGCGGAATAAAGCGAGCTTTGGAAAATTCTATGTACCAACATAGATTTTCACAAGCTTCAACTAACCGATGGATGATATGGATCATAATGTAAGAGAGTTAAATCTATCAACATTGAAGTAAACGTAACTGACCGTAAATTCTATTAATCGAAGTTATTTTGAAGTAAAATTAATTGTTGTTTTTACAGACATCTTCATGCGGAGTTGCGTAAAATATCTTGCGAGGTAGACTCGATATTTGGAGTACAGATGACTTTGAATATGGGATGTAATTTCTTTTTATTAACTCTTGACTTGTGTGAACTTTTCAGTTTGATACTCGTTAACAATCATATCAAATCTAATAAAGTACTATTCACTATTGTAATGCTAATTTGGCTTTCTCATAACATTTTGAAAATTTTCTTTATTAATTATGTATGCGAAGCGGTCAGCACCAAGATATTAATTCTGTATTTAGATTCAAACATATTTATCTTAAATTTTTTTCATTTATTTAATTATTAATTAATATCAAATTTTACGTAACTTTTCTGAAATCAAAGAATTATTTGAATGTGTCTTTCATATTTCGACTTTAGGCAAATGCAACTGCGGGAAATTTAATAAATAAAGTGCCGTACTCTACTTGTGATACAGAAGTTCGTGAAAATATAAGTCTTAATATTAGTTGATTTCAACTGACTTAAGGTTATTCAAATTCAAGCAAAAATAGAAAATTGTAAATATGTAAATTAAAAGTGGTTGATTATATTAATATAGGTAACACAGCTTCTATTGCAAATAATTCGAGCGCCAGTTAAATTCTAAATTGAACTTTTCTGAATTGAACTTTTCCAATATGACTACAAATTTCTTTATGAGGTACGTTGTAAAATGTCTACCACAAACAATTAAATATACAATAATATTAAAAAAAGGAATTATTTTAGTTCAGCTCATCGATTATGACTGTTGCAGTTTTATTAATACAGGTGTACATAAATAAGCAAACGTTTTATGACTTAATATATTGTAACAATATATTATATGAATAATGTTATATGAATAATTTCAAAAAGACAAGTATAATTTAGATGTAAATATAGAAAACAATTATAATATAAATTATAAAATTATAATATATAAAACAATATTTTTAATCATACATTGTGGAGCTAAAAATTAATAAATATGTAGCTGAAGTTGTACAGCGTTCTTAGATTATTAAAAATTCACTAATAACCAATTTTATAGGAAATGCTTGTGTTCATGTCTAAAATAACCAATTTATTAAAAAAAAAATTTTGGACATAAAAGAATAAAACAAAACCTGAAAATTAAAAAATCTCAAAATTACAATACATATATATTTAAAAATTTCTCCCGGCCTTTTCTATGTTTTGCATCAAAAAATGTAAATATGATGGCATGTCTTAAGATCACTTATAACAGGAAAAAAATTATTGTCAGGCTATTATTTGTATTTTTTGGCACAAAACGCAGATGCACGGATGAATTTTTAAATTAGAATTTACGCACATATAGAGAAATATCATAACGTTTATCATATAGGACACATATAGAGAAATATCATAACCCTTATAAGTAAATAATCTTATATATTTATCAGAATAAAGTAACCCAAGTATACTCGTTGTAATCAAATCGCCCATTACATTAATATTAACACAATACATGCTTATAAAAGAAATGTGGATAATTTTTATAATATCATCATGGTGTCCCGAAACTAAAATTTCTTTACAAATTAATAATATGGCTATCGTAAACCATTCTAATATAAGCCATATTGTTTTCATATGCAATTTGTAATCTGTTATTTTTCCCAATTTTTCCAATGTATCGTCCACAGTAGTAATGTTTTTTATACAATTTTTAAATGGCTAGTATAAAAAACAATATATTGTAAATTAATAATTTGTATTCGTAATGTTGAATTGTACCGAAATTTTAATGCCTAATAATTTAATCATTTTATTTTGAAAAGATATATCAGATATAAATACATATTATTTTTATATCCATCATTTTATGTTTATATATATAGTTTTCATTTTTTTACGTTTTAAAAATTTAGATTATATATCATATTAAACATATGTTATCAGACATTTAGGAAAATTAAAATTTGTTAATAACTTATAATATATCAATATACTAAACGTTTTCAATTAATATGAGCGTTTTTTTGTATATTTTGTTATATGAAATGTCATAAAAAGTTACAGGTTCCATTTTACAATCAATAATTTTGAATATTTATAAGCTACTAAACTAATATAAATATATTTTATGATAAATATCTTTTTACGTTAAATTAATTACCTTTTCATAATATATTCTGACGATAATTGACAATAACGCTGTAAACATGTTTACGCCAAACCAAATATAATATAAGATGAAGTAATTAATTGTATATGGTATTACTGTATATATAATAATAAAATTATATAATGATCACAATAACAACATGTACAGAAGACCGAACCATTGTCTCGGAACTCCTGCGGAAAATTCGATCAATCTTAAACCACACACATAATGTATCATTAATAATGGTGATGAAATTTTTCGAATATTCATAACGTAGGTATATGACTTCGAACTGCACTTGCTGTGCTAACAATTACGCTGCAACGTAATGCGCGAATCTTCGTAATTTAACTTATTGCATTTATCCATAATGAAATAATCGATATACTGAATTTTATACATTGCAAACTATGAAAATAGAAATAGTTGGATACAACATGTGTTTCAGATAAAGTACATACATACATTTAAAACGGAAACATCAATGTTGTTTTTGATATTTTAATTTTTTAATTTTCTACTTACATGATACTACACGTAATTAAAAGCATGAAATAACGAGATATTGTAATATTTTGATGTCGTATTGATTTTAATTAATATCAACTCTGACATATTTTAAATGAGTACGAATAAAATAATGTAATTGCAAAAGATAGATAGATAAAGAGAGAGAGAGAGGGAGAAGAATTAAAAAGACATTCTTAATAACACGTTTTTCTTTAATACGATGATAAAAAATATTTTTCAATAAAATAATTTAATATAAAATTATTTTTTGAAACAAATGGAAAAGATATAAAAAGGAGCAGTAAACATAAGAAAAAACAAAAAAATAAGAAAGCTTTTACAGTTATTGAAACAAATAAATTTTAATATAAGATTAAAAGCCAGTTTATATTTTACTCAAAAAAAATCTTATAATATTTAATGGAAATATCCTCTACTTTAATAATAAATCGAATTAAATGCTGATTGTGTGATATTAGGTCATCTTGGTTTTGAAGTACTATGTGTATCAGATATGCGTGCTGAGTGTTGCATAATTACAGAACAATTTTTTAATGATATATTTCAAAAATTATCTGGATTTAAATGTTCACAAAAATTTCAAAAATTCAATACTTTTAGAATTACAAGTGATCAAATTCAGCAAATGTTTCTGTGTAGAGTGTGCGCATTAGAGTCGATATTTTTGTTCACATCCGTACTCATTTATCATTATTTTATTTTATATTTTATCTGATTGTTTTTTATCTAATGTATAGGTACAATAATGTATATGCACAATATAATAGTAGTAGTAGTAGTAGTAGTAGTAGTAGTAATTTTATTGCTCCCTTTGGGGTTGCAATTCACGTACAATTCAACTATCGACTTAACCTACCGAACATAAATACATATATAAAAAGAAAAAAGAATACCGAAAAAAAAAACTTAAGACTACCTTAGTAATCAAAATCGAATATACATACTAATAATAAAATATACATTATACTAATAATACATAAATACTAAACAAAAAGAAAATATTATTCAATATTAAAATATAAAGATAAAATATCTCAAAATATAATTAAAAAGAAAAACCAAACATAAAAATCTAACATTATCCCTTTTATCGCTTATTCTAGGAGTCAGCTGCGGTTGCAGGCTATGCTTCCTTCACCCATAACCATCCCTCACACACATACACCGCCTTGGAACTTTCGTTTCCTCTTGCCTTTTTCTTTTACATTCTATGCTATTCCTCTTCCTCATTCATCCAGTCTACTCTCACTTCCCATTCGTCTCCATTCTCTCCCTCTTTCACATTCTCTCTCCTTCCCCCATTCCTCTCCTTTTTGTCCTTTCCCATATAATAATTAATTGCTGTAATAATATTGATAGAATGATTATTGACAACAAACTTTTACTGTAAAATAAAAACTATATGATGTTTCTTTTTTTAAAAAAAGTAAAAAGATTTCAAAATTTGAATAGCTGTTCTAAAAAAAGAGAAAAATTATTAAGTTTAATGTTATTTGAGGAATATACTAAATTATTGTAGAATGTTGTTTAGGAAACATTTCATTTTTATTTTCTTCCCAATTTTTTATTTTGAGAAACGTAAGATTCTATAATTGTATGTATTAGTGAGTTAATAAAATAATACAAAGATTCGTATTTATTATAATTTATTATAATAACATAAATTTGCTTATTATGTGTATATTAAGTATATTGATGTATCATTTTTTTTACTAAAAATCCAAATATAAATATTCTTCTTATTTATTTTATTTAGAATACATGGTTTCTTAAATAATAGAGTGATAACTTATTCGATTAAAGAATTTAACTATTAATATTTTGTATTCTACAAGATTTAAATTCTACAAGAAAGATTACATATAATAAGAATAAAGAAAATAAGGGATATTATATGTATATCCCCTATTTTATCCATCTTCTTCCCTTATATTTGGTAGAACATAAGTTTATTTCGAAAAATTACTTATAGTAAAGATAGTAAATAATGAATGCATTACATATTAATCTTTTATTAGTTTGATTGATTAATCATTTAAGACTCTTTCATAATCACGGATATTCAATCTTGAATTAGAAATAACTTGAAAACGGTCTTTTAAAATTTTTATTTGCCGTTTTCGTGTATCTATTTTATATTTAATACACCATGTAAATATAGTTAAATCAATCGTCTCCGTTTCTGTAATAAAGTTAAAATTTCTTAAAAAATTGTATGTCTAAAACAGATTATTGTAACATTTATAATTACTATCTATACATGTACAATATATAATATATAAGTAGATTAGCATATTTATAAAGTTAAAAGCCAAAATTATGACAGATTTTTATAATGTAAAAATAAATAACCCGTTTATTAATCATAAATATGAATAGTAAATATAAATATATAAAACTTGGCTTAAATGTGAAGTTTTAATTAAAAAAATTAAAATTTGTGAAATAAAGAGTTTTGCATTCACTTTTGAAAAAAAATTATAACTTACTTGGCATTTGAAACATATAGAGTTACGATTATAATATAAAAAATTGAAATATCTTATAAAAAACTTACCTTATATTTATCATCATTACTATCAAGAATTATTTCTCTATTCATTGGATTATTTTGCACGTATTTCATTATCTAAAATATATTATTTCCAGGCAGTCACATTATGTAATAATATTTTATTTGACATTATATAATATCTTGCATATATTTGTATATAGTCAGTTTTTTTACAAAAACGTTTAGCCTTATTTTATATATATATATATATATATATATACAGAGTGTCCCAGAACAACCTTTCGTCCGTAAAATGACGTATTCCTGACACAATTTTAAGACAATTTTTCCTTTACCCAAATTTGATTTAAAGCGTAGTTTTTGAGTTATAAGCAAAAATAGTTAGCAAATCACACGTCAAGTACAGAAGGCAGGCAGGAGCCGCGCGACGCACCGCGAGCGCGGGCGCAGCTGACCGTCCGACGAGTGATTACCGCCGCATGAGTTGCTAACTATTTTATCTTATAACATAAAATTATGCTTTAAATAAAATTTTGGTAAAAAAGAAAATGTCTTATAATTACGTCAGGAATAAGTGTTCCTTAAAATAACGTCGGACGCTGCGATCAGCTGATTGTTACACGCGATGTGTCTCTCAGCTAAGCCGGAAAATCAATATATCGATCGGTTTGAAGCCGTCGACGACAATCGAAGAAGCGTCGCCGTCGCGGAGACGGTTATTTCTCTCTCTCTTTCTCTCATTCACTCTGTCCCTTTCTTTTACGCACACACTCAGACATACACACATCGCGTGTAGCAATCAGCTGATTGCAGCGTCCGACGGTCGGCGATCCGGAACAACTTTTGGTCATTAAAGTAACGTTATTTTAAGAAACACTTATTCCTGACGTAATTATAAGACATTTTCTTCTTTAACAATATTTTATTTAAAGCATAATTTTATGTTATAAGATAAAATAGTTAGCGACTTATGCGGCGGTAATTACTCGTCGGACGGTCAGCTGCGCCCGCGCTCGCGGTGCGCCGCGCCGCTCCTGCCTGCCTTCTATACTCGACGTGTGATTTGCTAACTGTTTTTGTTTATAACTCAAAAACTACGCTTCAAATCAAATTTTGGTAAAGGAAAAATTGTCTTAGAATTGTGTCAGAAATACGTCATTTTACGGATGGAAGGTTGTTCTGAGACACTCTGTATATATAGCATATTAAATTGAGTATTATAGATAGTGTTACGTCCAGACTCGGGAAGGATGAGTTAGAAGAAAGGAATCTAACAGCCAACTCTCGAAACCGTACGGATTAGGATGTAGGTTTCGAGTCGAACGAATTATCAGGTCCAAAAACAAGTCAACGATAATGAATATCGCTATTACTTGTTATTTCGGACATTCGTCGATAAGTCCTTTTTGGTAAAGGAAATTAATCCTTATTACGCGGGATAGAACCAAGTGCGATCTTTCAACCGATAGAGGGGTTAGAAGTCACGGAGAAAATTGAGTTTTAATATTACATAAATTTATTCATAGTTTTAAAAGTATATTACATCAAATTATTGCTAAGTTTGGTTATAAATGTGTGTATATAATATGTGTTAGTTGAATTATAATTATTCTCTAATTTGTGTTCGGGTGAGTACGTGTGTGTGTGTGTTAATCGCGGGTGTTACATAAGTACGGAGGTCATCACCCAGAATAAGAAGAGGGAGAGTGAGAGTCTAAAGTTTTATGTTCTGGGTGGAAAGTTTACATATTTTATTTTTGTTGTAATAAGAAAAAACTGTGTGTGTGTTTTTCGGGTTCCTTTCTGATTCTATCTAATTAAGCCCGCCTTACTATTTTGATGAAGTCTTACGTTCGGTAGTTTCGTTCCCTTCGCCTCGGTGTTGTTCTGCAGCTGAGCGTTGAGGGTTGTGCTCGTGGATCATCCACTGAATTTGCGTTAAAAGGAGAGCCCGAACGAAAGTCAAGTTTCCGAGGGAAATTACTGGTACAACACTACTGACTGTCGACCCCGAATTTCTGAGATGATTAATTTGAAAAGTTCTAAGAGCTTAAAGTTAAGAATAATGTTCCTGAGCGTTCTCGAAACTCTTCCTTTTTATATAATTTTCCTGAGGCGTGTTGGGCGGGACCACGTATTGAGATTGGTCCGAAGGTATCTTTTCTCTGTCTTGTTTTGATCGTTGCTGAGCTGTGAAAATTAGGAAATCTTAGAATTTACTCAGCTGTGTTTATTGTTCGGTTACAGAAAAGATTAATAATTTGTCGTTGGTCCCTTCTGTACTCGTTTAGAAATCGTGTCTAAATATTTGAGTTACAGTGTGGCAAGAACAGTCTATTTATCACGCGACTTTTCCTTATTACTAATTGGGCGGTTATCATTTAATCCTACGTAGTGACGAATATCGAACTGTAATGTATTTTTATCGTGTATTCATTGGGAAATCGTGTTGAAATGTTTAAAGTGTTGTGTAACAAGAACGGTCTATTTATCGCGCGACTTTTCTTTATTACTAATTGAGCAATTATCATCTAATTCTACGTAGTGACGAACCGTAATGTGTTTCATCATCGAGCCCGTATTCGTTGGGAAATCGTGTTGTAATGTTTAAAGTGTTATTTGACAAGAACGGTCTGTTTGTCGAGTGACTTCTTTTTATCGCTTATCAATTAATTCGTGTGAGAGGAAGAAACGTGCAGCCAATAGGACGTAATAATAGTAGATTCCTTTATTAGAAGACTTGCTTAATAATCACGCGACGAACATTGTGATACCAGGCACGATTGACATCTAACTCATTTTTCAATATAATTGCAAGAAATAAACTCAATGAAAAATTTACTTTTAATTGATCTTGTGTTATGAATTTTGAACTTGTTTTCAGGTTCTCTATCATGTTATGAAAAAAAAAAAACATACCGAACCCATTTAAAAAAATGAAAATGACCTTGATATCTCCGAACCGCTTCCACCTGGACAAAAGTTTTTATCGGCATATAATAACCCCCTTTGCATCGTGCAATTTTAATTGTATAGATTTTCTTCTAGATCTTACAGATTTGAAGATATTTAAGATGCTAATAGTTATTGGTCCACGCTGTATATACATATACAGGGTAAGCCATTTTAATCTCTGTACTGTAATATCTTAAAATCCATAAGTTTAAGACAAAAATGTTTCGGACAAAAGTTTTATGGTTTCATAAGAAGGTACCATTGGTTTGACCTTGAATAGTCGTTTGAAGGTCACGTAAAGGTCATCTTTAATTTCTTAAATGGAACCTACTATTTTTCATTACATATCCTTGTAGCTTACTTACTACTAAAAGAGTAATATTACTGCACTATGGGCAAAACAAACCCCTACCACCGATCCCCTGGCGCCGGTCTCCCCCCTTCCTCTTCCCCCTCCACTGACTGTCAGGCTTCCTCGCCACGGGCCTGTCTGGCTTCCCCCACCACTGACGAATGGACCTGCTCTCCCTCTCCGCCCCGACCTGGACTGAGGAAAAAAAGAGGGGATGACTATGACGTCACATGGTCGAGTATAAGAAATTTTTTAAATTTTACGTGGATTTTAACCTGGGTCCTCCGCATTTCCTATCCTGGTCCTAATACGCAGGGCTAAATAAGAACTTACTAGACTAAGAAATATATAGTGTATTTAAGGTGGAGGTGTGCTTTTTTTTTTTAATTTTATTTCGGATTTGAACCTGGGTTCTCCGCATTTCCGATCCTAGTTCTAGTACGCTGGGCTAAATAAAGTCTTTTTAGACAAGGAAATATATGAGGTATTTATGCCGAAGGTGTGTTACGCAAGAGTAGCGAGCGAGACGGGTGGGAGGCCGATTGGACTGCCCATAGTGCATTATTGAGCTGATTGGCCGATTGGAAAAAGATAGAAAACGAGACAAGGAAGGGCAAGGATGATCAGTCAATACAAATGACGTCACATAGTACCTGATCCTGACCGGGTGATATGCCTATGAAGGCGTCTGCGACTGATGATAGAAAAAGGGTGATAAAACAGGAATGTACAGGTTTAGCAAAACGCGACGGTATAGCGCGACGAAAGAAATAGTATTATCAGTAGCGTATATTACGATGCGAGCCTATTGTTGAAAGAGATTACGGAATATCCTTTTTCAACAATAAAAATAACTGTTTATATGAAAAATGGGAAAGAGGAGAGGGTGAAAAAAAAGATGGTTTAAAATAAAAATGCTTACAATTATTGATGTGGATTTTTTACAAAAATTAATATTCTTATTACATATAATTAAAGGTAATAATTATTTTTTATTACATAATAGTACATTATATTTCTTTCATTACGTGTTTGAAATTAACGTTTGGTAATATTTTTTATATTATGCTTTTGGAAAAAGAATAAACAAGACAATATATACCAAATATGTAATATTTAAATACAAGAATAAATCAAATATAGTGAACTTGAAAGACAAATATTGAAATTAACTTAATGCGATATAGAATTATATAATAAGAGCATAATAGCATAATATGCTACTAAATATATAATAACCAAAATAATATGGACAAAATATATGTTTGAGGGTATAAAATACCATATAGAAGTATTCACCAATCATTAAATAATTAAGTAATATTAAATACTTTCAACGCATGAAATTAATGGTACTATTGTATATTTTTATGTGAAGAAAAACACAAATTATTAAATATCATATTATTCAAGTGAACAAGCTTACTATCATTAAATTAATTATAAATATATCAATAGGTACTTAATTATAGAACACATAAGGAAAATAATTACTTTTAAGAAAGAAAATTTCTAATATTTTAAATTAAAATTCTTTGGATGATATCGCCAGCGGTGAAGTAATTCAGGAGATGCAATGGTTAGGCGACCAAACTGGCATAATTTAGCTTTTATTCAGTTAAACAAGCTTATCATTACAGCGATTTTCAGCGACAACGTCTCGACCTTTGGTTCAGGTCTTTGTCGAGTCTAAAGAGTAGAAAATTTTTTGCGTAAGAATTTGACATGATACGGAGCTATATAGTTAACTATTTATGGTGTTAGTTCTAATCGGTTACAATATATAAATATTAAAAATAATAACAAAAAAATAAACGAAAATTGCAATTTTCGCTTTACGCTAACATTAGTAAAGGGGATTTAAGTCTTAATGTTCTTAATGTGCGATGGAAGTATGTCACATCTTCTACACTTAAGTAGGAATGTTAGTTGTTATTTTGATATGCAGATCCTCTTTTTTGTGTGCATCCATGACTTTAAAAAGCGCGTGTTGTTTGTCCCGTATTGTTTTTTAATGGTTTGAAAAAAACTGTCATTCTTCGCAAGCCCCATCCTGAGGTCCGAGGGCAGATAAATTAAATTAAAATTCTTTGGATGATAGTTAACCATTTATCGGTATTAGGTCTAATTGGTTACAATATATAAATAATAACGAAAAAATAATAACGAAAAAATAATAACGAAAAAATAATAACGAAAAAATAAACGAAAATTGCAACTGCCTGTAATGGATGAAATTCGACGATCGGTTACGGGATCCTTACACAGATACTTACACAGAAACAAATCACACTAGTTACATCGACCGCTTCATTAATAGAAACTTTGTTACATGTCAAAGGTTTCTACGTAACAACCCGGACATACTGGTTGCAAGGACTGATAAAGGACAGTTCACTGTTATCATGGACAGAAAAGCGTATACCGAAAAAGTAAATTCGTTGCTCGATGACCAGTCTACTTATGTTAAATGGAAAAAAGACCCGACTAAAAAACTCGCGACCAAAATAAGTACGCTCATTAGATCCTGGCGTGATAATGATCTTATTGAGGATAAAACCTATAACTTCCTCAATATCACTAACGGTAACCTCCCAAAATGTTACGGACTGCCGAAGATTCATAAGGTGGGCACACCCTTACGTATCATTGTATCATCTCTTGGTAGCCCAACTTATAACATAGCTTGGTTCATACACGACATCCTACAACGCTTCGTTAAAAAACCTAACCCGGGGCGTCCATCAAAGATGGCTAGACGTTTGCAAAAACGATAAAGAACCTTACTATCGAGAAGGATAACGTGTTGATCTCTCTTGATATTACCTCATTGTTCACTAACATGCCGAGAGACTTAGTACTGAAAGCAATAGAAAAACGGTGGGATGAAATTTCTAATAACACAACTCTTAATTTACATCAATTCCTATACGCGGTAGAGGTCATCATGGAATCCACTAGCTTTCGGTTTGATGATCAGTTTTATGAACAAATTTTCGGCAGCTCGATAGGATCACCGCTGTCTATGTTAGCTGACTTAGTAATGGATGACTTAGAGTCACACTGCTTAAAATTATTAGATTTTGACACCAAAGTTTTTTATAGATATGTTGACGATATTTTTGCCATCTTCCCACGTAACAAGATCAATAATATATTATTAACGTTTAATAGCTACCACCGGCGCCTACAGTTTACGCATGAAATAGAAGTCAATAATGCCTTAAACTTCTTAAATACTGCAGTCTATAGGTGTAACGGGAAACTCTTTACTAACTGGTTCCAAAAACCTATATGTTCGGGCAGATACCTGAATTACTTTTCCAGCCACCCAATGAAACATAAAATCAATACCATTAATAACCTGGTAGACCATGCGATTTTACTTTCCGACCAACGGTTTCACACAAAGAACGTCCAGACCGTGAAGCAAATTTTAAAAAACAATTGTTATCCGGCGCATATTGTCGATCGTTTTGTACATAAAAGATTATGTGTCCTTAAACAGCAAAAAAATGATATGAACGGTAACGGAACGAAACGGTAACTCTACAACCTTTGGCTTCTTCTCTTGCATTCTATTATCCTTCGTGAAGGGTTTGAGCGACGACATAAGTAAAGCTGTTGCACACGCAGGTCTAAAGGTCATCTACACGATACCAAAAAAAACTTAATGTACTAATTAAATGTGGCAAAGACAGACACAACATATTTGACAGGACTGAGATTGTATATAAAATTGATTGCAGCAATTGTGACGCAACATACATAGGACAGGCAAAAAGACATTTAAACACACGCATAAAAGAACATATGAATAACATTAAAAAACATGCGAGTAATCATTCGGTCGTCAGTAAACATAGGACAGACTACATGCACGACTTTAATTGGACAAAACCGACAATACTGCACTGCGAAAAGCACACCAAAAAAAGAGAAATTGTTTTTCATTAAGATTCATAACAATACAATAAATTTAAAAATCGACACGGAAAACTTAAACTCAATTTATAACAATATCTTCAAATATTTTTAACGACATTCGACCTCTGTATGTTTGTTTGTCATTGTTTCTGAAGGAGATCTCAGTCTGCTTTCTAACGTGTGCTTGTGATGTATAATTGACAACCATGGAATAATTATTGCTTATTATTTAAATAGGTATGGGCAGTTGCAATTTTCGTTTATTTTTTCGTTATTATTTTTAATATTTATATATTGTAACCGATTAGAACTAACACCGTAATAAATAGTTAACTATATAGCTCCGTATCATCAAATTCTTACGCAAAAAATTTTCTACTCTTTAGACTCGATAAGGATCTAAACCAAAGGTCGAAACGTTGTCGCTGAAAATCGCTGTAATGATAAGCTTGTTTAACTGAATAAAAGCTAAGTTATGCTAGTTTGGTCGCCTAACCATTGCATCTCCTGCTAATATTTTCTTTGAAAATATATCATAATATATGAGAAATCAAATGAATATTAATAAAATATTGTTATTAAATCACAAATATGAACAGAATTATCAAGTTTATGTATCAATTGTGGCTGTAAGTAAAAGTCGATTAATAACATTGACATCGTTGAAACAATGAAAGATTCAGAGATCTATATGATCTCATACGCATATATACCATATGTCATACATGAAATACATCAAATCATAAATACAAATATAATAAACCATACATGAAAATATAATAGAACATTATAAAACAAGAAAATTATAAGAGATCTTTATGATCTTATAATATTGTCTCTATGACAAAATAAACTAAGAAATATTAATTATATACAAGAGATCCTTATGATCTCATAATATTGTCCCTATGACAATACAAATCAAGATATATTATAATAATTATATACAAGAGATCCTTATGATCTCATAATATTGTTCCTATGACAATACAAATAAATAAGAAAGAATAAAAAAAGCACAAGGTCCCAATGACCACTCGCTTATATCGGTTAATTATAATTAAATGAATGAATATCAGGTGATTAAGACCACACGTCTTTGTAGTTATATGTTCGTGTGTTCCAATGATCACGAATAATAGATCCCTTTGATCCAGACAAATATATATATTGCGACGATTTTTCTCGTCGGGTGGGAAGGGACAGGCGGCAAACATGAGAGCGGGGTGGCCGGTAAGTCGTCCTCAGAAAAAGGGAGACGAAAAGGGGCGGAAGCGGGGTGACGTGGCAGGCAGGAGGCGATGCGCGAAATATACCCTGGGCGCCAGGCGCGGTCTTTTACGCGCCAAGTCGCGAAAAAGCGCGAAATTCGCTATGAGTTATTCGGATATTTCTCCGCCCGTCACGACGGGCCAGCTCACCTAACGGTAAAGGGTTGTTTATGAAAGGGGCGGTTTCCGAAGGAAGTGCAATTGGCTTATTGGTCTGCGAGTAGGGGAAACCCCTGGCTCAAAAAAGAAGCACACGTAGTTAAGATAATAAAACGTAATGACAATTTTATTCTGTCGGACGACCCGGAAAGTCGCGGGTCCAATGAAGTACAACAATAATTCTTGTCCGAGATCCACAGTACACACAGAACGATAGACTTCCTCAACTTCGCGTGAGGACGCCAAGAAACGAGTTACAGTACAAGAATCTACGACGCGACAATCGTTCGCAAGATCGACGCAATTACCGCGAGTCTGATGAGACAACTATACGAGACCGACACCGCGGCCACGATACTCTCGCGCCGTTGCTAGAGCGTGCTCGCAGCCCCCGAAATGGCGTACCCGATGGTTAAGGCAGATATGCCTTCGACAGCTTTCTTTTCGACAGCCGATCATCTTGGCAGCAACAAGCCGCTGGGTGGAACCCGCAACGAGACTGGGGATCAAGAATCGAGGCCCTTTTCGGCGTACGCGAATCGTGCGGTCCGCTCACAAGAATTCGATGGTACTCATCCTACGTTGGCGGGGGAGGAAATGAGTCTTTTCCTGGGCCCCGCGAGGCCTCTACTTGTGCCGGCTGCGCCGCTCCTCCACCAGGGAGGCGGTGACACGCACTTTTCGCACCCGCTGGTATGAACACTGAGATCTCACAATCTTTCTTGCGCAGGTACACGACAGCATTCTCGGGGGAATCCGGCGATTCCACCCGGCGACAACTCACGAAAACCGTACTGGTCCGACAACGAAGTGTATTTTTGACACGATCAATCGGTACGCGAAGAGACGAACGATAACGCCGGGTAAGCCAACGCCTTATGATCCTCTCGAGCCCCTTGACCTCGGTCGCTCTCCAAATCCGAAACGCGAATACTATAACACCAAACGAAATCACTAACAGCCCGTTATGGCGTGTCCGAGTCAGAGGGGTTTCGACTTAGCGGATCGTGTCGGTGGTGGCGTAAATCGCGTTACAAATATGCGCAAAAGTGTTGGACAGCCTCACCGGTGAGTTCTCTCCGACTTGGTCCTCAATCTTCGCTCTCTTGTCGCACCGAGTACATTTGCTCACGCTCGCCGTCATCTCGCTTTGCGGGGTCGTACTCGACTGATCGAGATTGAGTCGAATCTCTTTCTAAGTTCTCAGGAATGCGCATTTATTCCTGCCGCTCTACCGCTCTTATCGTTATCGGCGAGCGGGGAAGGTGCTTTGCGCGCTCAAAATTTGGATTTCATGCACGGACGTGTCACGTGCTCGGGCGCCCGGGCCTTCGGCGGATGGGTTTTGCACCGCGAGTGCTCTTCTGGCTTCCTCGCGAGATTCCTCCACCTTGACAGCGTGGGTGAGTGATGCAGTCCGGGTATGTCCCCTCGGGGCCGGATATAGCCCTTCCAGGGGCGTCTCTGTAATTTTCCTGCTTGCTGTCGGGGCGCCTTTCTCGCCCTCAGTTGTCGGTCGGCCCTGCCTGGCCGGGCCGATCCTTCGAGCGTCGGCGAGGCTCCGCGAGGATGGCCGATTCTTGTTGTTGCCGAGCTCCTGTTTACGGCATTCCTTAGCTATTGTTTCCTTTGTGATACTTCTTGTCATAATCCCTCGTTGTTACCGTGATTTATGGCCGGAAAATATACAATTATAGCGTTTATATTTAAATTCAAATAATCAAAATCGTTCGCCTCTTTGGGAATCGGTAGGGCTCTTGATATCTCGACCTGCGCATATACTCGGTTCGAGCTTCGCGGTACTTTTTAGCGGGGTGGACGTCCGTCATGACGGCCACGTCACAATATATATATATATATATATATATATATATATATATATATATATTTACTCACAGATTGATATGTTTAACAGACCCATTGTCTGTAGACTGTATATGTAAAACTCAATGAAATACAATCACTCTTGTAGTGATCGTAATACAATTCCTCTTTATGAGGTTTGTAAGATAGCCGATCACCCCTATGGTGATCGTAATACGATCTCCTCCTTATGAGGTTCGTCAATGGCGAGGTGATGCAATCAAAATCAAAGCAATTACATCATTCAACAAAGAATTGCCACTTCAACAATTTCGTGGCCGCAAAGAACAATATTCAATATACATCACTTAACTTATGTAATCAAATACAAGAATAAAAACGTATGAACTTGATAACTGAAATAATTATCCACACGTGTATCGTGACTACGTATTCTCTATTACTCAACGCGTCTTTTCCGCCATTAAAAGAAGTATTTCTTCTTCACCGTAAGAACAAAAGCGAGCAGCTTTTTTCGCACCCCTCGCGGAGCGCCTGAGCTTTTATTCCCCACTCAATCTCTCTAGGGAATTGAGTGTAGTTATCGACTCTTGATCGCGCGGGCTTTTTAAACTTTACGTGGCGGTATGTTTGATACGTTTTTGGTAAAAGAAAATTTTATTAAATAAACGTACGTCAAACGGTCAAACGGTCGTTACGTTCCCAATCGTCGATAAAAAGAGTAAGAAACCGATTAAGATCGTAACCGTTGCATATATAATATAAAAACACAGCTATATTGTCCACATGTTTGAGAAAAAATTCCTTGTAATTCTTGAGTATTCCATCGATGGGTGATTGAGTTTCGTCGAAGTCGGAAAAGAAATCCTGGATACAGGGGTGGTAAACCGTAGCTGTCGAAGTATGTGCCTGTACCATCTGCATCGAGGAAGAAGACAACCCAGTGTTCTCCAGGTCGATTGTGGTTGTCGATGTTAGCGACGATGGCTGTCGACCTCGTCCACACCCTCGGAACTCTGTCGGCAGGATAGACGCCCACATGTCTGACATCTAGATGATACAGTGCTTGTAGAACTTCGCGAGAGTTCATTTTTTTGTTCTAAAGACGAACGTACAGTATTATTTGAATAACGTCGGCTTTTACCTTTTTTGCTAGTGAGTTTTCGTCCACGCCGTCCTGTATCTTCAGATTTTCAAAGTCAGTCTGCGTGGAACTGTTAATTATTTCAAACTTCTCTCTATTCGACAACGTCGATGATCCGGATTTCGCAAATTTCTCTTCTTTTTTAATTAGTTGTTCGATTTTCTGCGGGTTTTTTTTCTCTATTTTATTAGGCATTTTAATGTTTTTATTTATATCGCAAGATTCATAATCTCTGATATCGATTTCGTAGTCGTCTTCGTTCTCCTCGATTATTTCCCAATTTTCGTCAGTATTACAAGTAGCCTGAGTACTAAACGTGATGTTGTTGGCGCGATTATTCTGCGCAACCTAACCAGCATTTTAATTTATAAGCATTATGCATTGCACAATGATAGATTCTGAATTTGCGAAATCTGTAATAAGCGCAATATCGCCCGTGCTCTTCTTCTATTGATAAATTTTTAAATGATGGAGAGATGTCTTCCAAATTACTTATATCTCTGGAAAGTAGATTCCACAAATATCTTGCTTTTTCGTTGCCTCTGACGTAAATGTAACCTAACCTAACTTAACGCACGCGTCGTGAAATTTCGCGCAGTTGCGATGTAAAATATTGCAGATTAGTTTCCCCGTCGAACCACTCGATACCGTGATAATTTTGTGAAAGCCAATTGTTTTCTCGTCTTACTTTTGCGAGTAATTCTCCAAAGCTGAGACGGTATCATAATCCAATGGCCGACGAGTGGAGCGTCAATTGCGATAACGGCGACTTCCTTCGGGATAAATTTATCATCGCTTCGCGCAAACCTTGTATGTCGGCGACTATGTCCATATTGCGGAAATTTATTCACTTTCAATGACGTGATATAAGCTCTTTACAAAACGTTCGTGTTCACGTCTCGAATGAAACTAAACCATCTTTTGTCACGATACCCGTTTTTTGGAAAACATGCAAATATCGATATTTTAGTCGGAAGTGATGGGAAAATTTTTAACCGAGTATTATACTATAACGTGCGAAACACAATGGAAATCTAGCCAGAAAAATCGACGATGACTTGACGCGACGCATCGATTTCTATCACGTTATTGAACTCTGTGTAAACAATATAGTTAATGGTCTCAGCAAGAGCTTTTCGAATCGCACTTCTAATCACAAACTTACATGTTTCACGAAATTCCAATGTCCGGCGCAATTAGCTGACAGATCGGGCGTAAGGTCGAAAGCGAATAGCGTATATCCCTTGGAATAATCATCTCTGTTTATAGAATTTCCCTCATTCAAAAAATGGATGCCTGTCCTCGAAAAAAGCGTTTGATAAACTTCGACGTAAAGCAGTTCTTCAGTCGAGAAAACAGGCTGTAGCGGTCTACTGGGAATTTGCGTACCATCAACGTACAATGAGAAGAAATTTATTCCGTAATTTTTAAAATTAAATGGATTTAATTTTCTATCGCCGTTCAATGCTTTATTATTAACAAACCCGACTATTATTCGTTTCGGTAGTTGACCCAGTATTGCACTATCTATCGTTTTCCCCACCACCCCACTATGAATCGTAAATGTTTTAACCTCGACTCTCGTAAGCGAATACTTGGCTATAACTTTACTCAACATTCTAGCGTGTATGAGTAACACCCTAGTGTGTGAGTAACACTCCGGCGCTTATTTTCGCCCTTCTCACGAGCAAGCTAGCATCCAGTATATGAATTTTCGATAAGCTGTTACTCTCCATAAGGCAGAATGTATCTTTTGATTGGACGAGATGTAAGCGTACTTCTACACCGTTAATTAAAAACTTGTCTTGATTGAAAACATCGCAATGAAGATGTCCTATAAGATCCAAAGCTCATCTACCGCGAATGTATCGAGCGTATCTCACGAGAGCGACATTGTCTTTTGTTTTCGCCAGATCGTCCATGTGTCCTGGAGTATCCGCGTCCCACAGACACGAGGTTAGATGGGTAGTTTTTGCGGGTGAAGAATAATTTAACAACGCTTCGATGTACATGCGGTACGCGTAAGCGTTGTTCGGGGGCGACACGAGTTTTTGATTGAAATACATGTCGATCTGATTGAAGATGGAATGGAGTAAATGATTTACGGGTCCTACGTTGACCTCGGTGCTGACTCCCGCCGCTTGTGTCACGGGATCGGTTTCTACGCGTACGCGAAGGCTTAGTATGGTATGCGTGAGATCTAAATATTCTTCTCCGTGGCCTGGGATGACGAATTCTATCGGTGAGTCGTCTGAGAGAGAGGTGATGGGTTTGTAATAGATCCATTGTGAACTCTCGATACTAGGTCTGTATAGGCGGTAAAGAAAAGAGATCGAGTTCGCTTTTTAAACACTCGCTCGAATGTGTATGAAGAAAAGACTATTTACCGCAATTTTTTATTGCTGTCCAATATTTCGTAGTTAGTCTAGCGTGTTTACCGTAGTACACGTTAAGAGAATATGTCGGATTCTGTGCTTTTTTTTCCAGCTTATGACGTTTCGAGGACGTCCTAAGTCTTTTCACCGACGTGCGATTCTTCTTTCTCGCCTTATTTTTTGATATTTTGTTCCTCGTTTTGGGTTTTTTCGATAAACGTTTCCTACTCGTTCGACGGCGTTTACGCGACGAAGTGGAATTAACGATGCGTGCGTTAAGCCCTGCGAAAGGAAACTGAGCTACGTGCATTTTTGCATCTGACTTATATCCCGATCCTTTCATCAAACTACTTATTTTTTCTTTAGTTTTTCTCTTGAGATTGTCGCGCGATTCTTTAAAACGATTTTCGGTCGCTACCTTTAGCGGAACATTATTTTCAATGTCGTCGATTATATTAACACTGGCACTTCTTTCCCTACGCTATATATGCCGCTACTTAGATAAGGTAGTATACGTCTAAATAATCCTCCTAAAAAACTTCCGATTCCATGACCGCGTTGATAAGGTGCGCCGAAACAAAAACTCGCTGAATTCTACTATCCCGTCCGCTTTGTAAATTGTAATACTCGTAGTAGTCTGTCATGTCGCATTTGAGAACTTAATTTTTATCTTTTTCCCTACGACACTGACGTTCACGATACTACCGGCTTCGCCTAAAGTGTAACGTCACAGTCGATGTTCCGGATTCGAATGCTATTTTTTTTCCGAACTGATCTCTTATATTGATTTCAATCCTGCTGAAATTTGTTCGTCGTAACGGGATATAATGCAGAGAAGAGAAATGTTTCACTTGATTCGTTCCGTACTCGTAATCGCGACCATGCTCCTTGACCGACACTATTCGGAGAAGAGGAGACTGCACATGGCCTGTTATGTAAGATTCACAAATATCGCAATAAACGAATAGTTTATCGGGAATACCGCGAGCCAAACTACAGGCTTCGTGAGTAAAGAATCCAAAGTCTCCCTTTTCAAAACCGAGTTTAACAAAAATTAATGTAGATTTTTTTTTGAATCAGGATCATACGTCGTAAGCATAGTATAGTAATGACCTTCCCCCTTAGGAGCATTATAAAGTCCCTTAAACCGAGTATTCGTAGAAGTTTATCGGAAAAGTTTACATAATGATTTAGTTTGCATTTATTTTCATCACACTCGAGGTAAAACTCTACACTACCAGCGGATAACCTCCGTCGATCCAGCCGAAAAGGCGAACCGGCTCCTTTACACGTCGTATTAATCGCTTCAAGAAGTTCCTCCATATTTTTATAAATGCCAGACCTTATTTCGTCTTCCCTTGAAGTTATCACAGCATCTTTTTCCTCACTACCTCAAATGTCAACATCGGCGAATGTGAGTATATCTCGTGGCGTTGTATATGAAAAAAAGTATTGGGGAATTGAATTTCGCTAAGCGCGACTTCCCATTCGCCGTGTAACTGTATCGTTTGAGATAATTCCGTAATAAATGACGAGGTAGTATTGTCCGGAAAATAACGTATACCACTATTGCTCGAAAGAACCAGTAGAAATTGATCCTCCCTCATCTCGAAGATTTGTTAAACTTGAAGCGGGAATCCAACTATCGAACTTACTAGGATAACCACGCCAACTAACTAACAGCTGTTTATTATCACCATGTCCTCTGCTCTTTATCACGCGATCGACAATAAATTCTTCCTCCTGTAAATTTTTCTCAACTCGGGCTAATTCTTGTTCGTAAAAAATACCGTCTATGACCTCGCCGGCTAAGTCACCTAGTTTGTACACTAGCGGTTTTCGCCAATCAAGAACGCAATGAATTCGAAATATCTCCTTACTCCACTTCACCTCGTATCCCTTCTCGAAGGTGACTTTTGCTCTACTGATCTGTACGAGTTCGTCAGCGCGATATTTAGCCTTTTGTTTTTCACGTTTTTCGTTTTTCCAACAAAGAGTTATATTTTCGCACGATGCGGACATTTTCTCGCGCAACGACCGCAGGCTGCATTTTGATACTAGAATGACACGTATGATTATAAGCGTGAACGATATCCTGCAAAATATTTATGTAACGTCGTGTATTTTTATGCATAAAATAACACCACATACGTTCCTTGAGTGTTCTATAACGCTCCACTATAGCTGCTTTAATATAGGGATTGCGAGTTACACGAAAGCGAATGTCTTTTTCTTTTAAGAATTTTTGTACAGGACGCGCAATAAATTCTTTACCTTTGTCGGTCTGTAGATAAACTGGTAGATGACCATTGCTTCTCGAGAATATACGTTCAAAAGCTTGTATTACACAGTTACCTGTTTTGTGACGTAAAGGTTCAATCCATACAAATTTACTAAGCACATTAATTACTACAAGTAAATAGGAATAACCGTCATTATAGCTCTTGAGATTACGGAGATTAATCAAATCAGCTTCCCACAAATCATCGATATTTGTCACGTTATAATGTAAACGCGGAAATTTTCGTCGTACCGGTCGATGCAGCGTGTACGCGTCTTGCGAAGCCAGTCGAGAACATCGTTACGTGTAAAATTCGGTTTAACGGCACGCGATAAATTATTCACCGCGGAATACCCGGGGTAGTGCGCGGGGTCGTAATAAAATTTTTCAAACTTCGTCATTAAAGCGCTCGCCATGCGAATAAACCTTTTTTTCTCTTGGGGGGAGAATCTTCGTTATCGCTTGTTAATGTTTAATTTCCGTAGTTTTCGTTGGCGGACACAAATAGCGAGTCTGTGTCGGTTTCGTCTAATTTACGACTGTATGACCTTGTGCTCGAAGTTTTCTTCGGAGTGGAGCTCCCGCGAGATAACGGATTTTTAATGTGAGGAACATGTAATAAATAGCGACTTCCTATGAGATTGGAAGGCGTGTTTATATCATGCAGTAATTGAGCAAACTGAATTCTTCCGGTTGTTTTTACTGTTTTTCTTTCCCGTATCGCGTCGTTTATGAGATCCGAGATATTCGAACCTGTTACGACTGTACCGTCTATAGTCACAACACCGCGTCTATCCCAGTTAATCTTAGACGCCGGGGTATCTACTAAGTATTTCAATAGAGTGCGTGCTTTGTCACGATAAGATTTCGGCACAGAGTTGATTATTTCTTTGATCATTTCCACCGATTAAGTGCGTTTCCTTTCGAACTACTACTAGCACTAGCGACACTGATATTACCGTCGCTGCTAATTAAAGTTTGCGTTTCCGTAAGTTCATCATTATAGTCATCATTCGAATCTTTCATGTTTTCCTTCTGCTCTTCATCCGCGTCAGCATTACCAGATACGTCTTTGCGTAAATGTTTTCTCGCAGCTTGAACAAAGTAAAGATAACGCTGCAGTACTTACTTATACATTTTCCATCTTTCCTCCTCGGTGACATGAGATGGGAGATTAAGAATACGCCACATCTCTGCATCAAGTCGCGATAAAGGAGTTCCAGGTGTTTGCACGGTATTATTATCATTTTTAGTATTCAGTATTTCGATAATTTTTTTCGATAAATTATCAACCAACGAGTTAACGAAGGGTATTTCCGTTTGTTGCTGCTGCTGCATTCGTTGCATTCTTTCGAGATTTCCCGTTGAAATGAAAACCATTTTTTTAGCTCTTTCTATTATTCTTTCGTTAATATTTTATTTTTCCTCGAAAAACGAATATACAAAGTAGTTTTTTATTCACCAATAATCTTGGATAATAAAGCAGCGAGTATAGAGCCGATAAGGTAAGGTAAGAAGCCGCCGCGTTGAACTAACAGTTGTCTTTTATCTTTCAAATTACCTTTTTTTCTAGCAACGCGTCGCAGAATTGATTTATGTTTGGCTAGGCGTTTTTTATCGTTATTTCCAAGCGGTACGTTTAAGTCCCTTAAGAGTATTGAAAATGCACTCTTGAATACATTTTATGAGTTTATTATCGGAGATACGTAAAAATGCTTCTCTTTGATGTTTTTTCAGATAATCCAAAGTTTTTAAAAGACACGCATTTTTCTCCCCGATAGAGCGTCTAGCCGTTTTTATCGCACTGCTGGGCGAATTGCGTGACGTCACCGCTAAGGGATTTTTTTCGCTATTCTTTTCTTTTTTCACCATTACGCATCAATTTCACGACTGACAACTCTCGAGTGTAATTACTGATCTTTTATACGCCACCTCCCCCTCTATTGATCGATCTACGCGAAATGTAGGCGTAATGCAGCTTATCGTCTGGAAAGATACACGTCCGAAATCGATATTCGTCTGGAGTCGATTGTTTCAAATCGAGCAATAAATACCCGTGAGGTCTCGAGGTAGTGTCGTAGTATGCTTCTTCTATAAACTTTGGATCATCGGGATATACTTGACGCGCTAAATGACGAATTTGCACACGAGATTGAGCGGATTTTTAAAAACTACTATATAATTCGCATTTAGAGATATGTCGCGCTGTCCACGCCCCTGATGGAAAACATTTTGCGAGATAAGAATAACGCTGAGATTCTTATGATGGCTTCCTTTCGTAAACAGATCTACGATAGCCTCGCTCGAAGACGATTCTTTCATAAGATCGTCGATTATTACCAATTTCGGGGAAAGCGGATCGCTGAAATAATCTTCCGGACGCGGCAACCCCTCGCGAAATTCGATTATATTTTTTCTTTGTGTTTATCAAAGTATTATTACCGTATCCGCTCTTTTTTTCTCATTTTTCTCTTCTTCTAATAAAATAAAATTCTCTCGAATCGAGCATCACTCATGTCTGAGAAATAGCGAAGAAAAGTTTTCACGAAAATCGTTTTTCCGCATCCTGTAGGCCCGCAGACGATCGACGTCCAAGGGTGTTTTCAGCGTGTATCCAATTTGCGAAATGAACCATTCACGTACAAACTCGTAAATGAAATAAGTAACACTTGAGACATTCTTTAAAATAATAAGAAACTTATTAAAAATATGCATGCGTGATGAATTTTTAATGTTCCATAAGCACTGGTGAAGCTGATCGAAATATTGTTCACGGATAATCGGATTAGGTCTGGTTTTATGATTCTCACACAATTATAGGCTTATATTTTCCATGCAAGCCTGAAACTGTCGCTACGTTTCGCTGTCGAAGCAAATTCCATCGACGTAATTCCCTGTTAGTTTAACAATCGGTACGAAGCATCTTTCGTCTGTTCCTTGCAATCCTACATGTAACTTCTTAGTGCAGGATGATTTAAGTCCATACGTTGTTGATAGCAATAAATTGCGCTGCTCATTTCTCCCAGCTTCGTCGCTACCCATCTTGATAACTCCGCAAGCGTGTTCGGTTTTCACGAAACTGGATAGATTGTTCGACGTAGCCATCGTTATCGCTTTTCGTATAACTGCCCGAAGATTATCGCGACAACAGAGAGTTAATATATACTCGCAGTATAACTATGGGGAAATCACGAGTGAAACGAAGACTTCAAATAAACTCGAAAAATTGAAGATTCCCGTTTTCGGGCGATCCTTATATCCTGTGGATCTAAGGAAAAGTGGGGGGAAAAATTTGTGTAAAACAACTGAAAAATCAGAATTTTTCCTGTTTAATCCCGTTCATAGTATAAAAAATTGTAGAAAAGCATTTAAAAATATCTAGAAACATTTAGAAATTACACAGATTAGGTACAGGCGAAAAGAATTTAGAACATACTCAGATTAGATACAGGCGAAAAGAATTTTTTCTCGAATACCAAGATTTTTCATGTTCAGATTTGTATACAGTTTAATCCTTTTATCGCATTAAAAATGGTAGAAAGACATTTAGAAACATCTAGAAACGTTTAGAAATTACACAGATTAGATACAACCAAAAAGAATTTAGAAATTACTCAGATCAAATACAGGCGAAAAAAATTTTTTCTCGAATACCAAGATTTTTCATGTTCAAATTTGCACACACCGGTTTATTAAATCCGGCGTAATAAATTTTTTATTCGACAAGCTGTAAAAATATAAATTTTTATGATATGCGATTTCCTATTGCACTTTTTGCCCTCTTGGAAAATTCTAAACAATTCTTTTAAATAACAAAACTGTTTATACCTAACGAAGGGGTTAAAACTCTCATAAAATTTTTTCAAGAAAAAAACAAAAATTTTACAAAAAATATTTTTGCCGACTTTTATTAAAAAGAAAAACTTTCACGCAAATAAAAAATAAAAAGTTCGAGATTTACCGGCACCTCTTTTTTCAATTATCTGTACGACCATAACGGACAGATTGCGAAAGATTGGAATCTTCCAGCGATGATTGGAAAAAGCGGAGATAAGAGTTTAAATAAAACCCGTGTAGCAAACTGGAAAAAGTATATTTTCGAGTTTGTCGCTCAAGAAACTCTGTTTTCTGTACGTGTTTATATCTGATGTTAGAAGTACGCGTGATATCGGAATGGCAGAGCTCAAAGCAGTGATATCAAAGTGCATAATTATAGGATCAAATTTAATTCCTACATTAAATCGTAACTGATATTTATCCCAGTTATCCGACGAGTTGGCAGAAATTAATTTTTCAGTTTTTAGAATTTTTGCGTGTGACAGCACGAATACATTACTCGTACTACTGTATAGATTAGGTCATTTCGGCAGTTATGAAGAATTGTTACATATCGCGGGTGAAATAATTGAAATGCGTGAGGCTTTTAATCACGAGGAGGAGGATGCAGGAGATCATGTAGACTTCCTTTTATTTAATCACAGAGGAACCCGATTAACTGGTGAGTAAATGTTTTTTATTTTATATTAGAGTATTTGTAATGTAACAAGTCAAAATATATGATAATAGAAATTTTTCAAATTTCTAATAATTTATAGATCAGCCCAACACCGCGAATGACGCTGGAAGTCAAAAACGCCGGTCTGAAAAAGAGCTCGAGACGCGGTCTGTACGTGAGTTTGCGTAAAAATTAATCTTATTTAATCTTTTCAAAAATTCTATCGATACTAATAAAATACTAATTTTTAAGAAGAATTCGATTTGATGTAAATGCTTTTATAGCCCAATAAGCTATAACCGATATGCTATTGTGAAATAAGGCGAGAAGCTCCGCATACCGCGACTTCGGAGCATTGACCGCGCGTACTAATGACACAGCGATCCTTGCGCGGAACTCAATTGCGAAAACCGAAACACCGCGACGACAATTATGAAAGGGTGCAAGCAAAGAATTTCGACCTTTGGACTCGCTACGCTTGCACTCGATGCGGGTTAAACGATCCGCACGAATTTTGCACAAGTACGCAGCGCGATAAAAATCCGCCTGCGTTTAGACGCGCGGGCAATCGCAAAATTGAGTTAGTATTATCAAGAGTTGTACCGGACAATCAAGAATTACGCAGTCTAAGTGCATCGACAGTGAGGAAGCGAGAATCCGATAACCGAGCGTGGAGACGAAGAGAGTCGTGTAAGAACGCCTTGTAGAATAAAAGACGCATATCTGCTAAATCAGACTACGTCATTTTACCTCACGTCTCTGAACTTCTCTGGTCCGTTCCTTTCGGCAAATCTCGAACCTGTGTCGCTCTCACAGCGGCAAACCAACTGGTGGCAGCGGTGGGATGCTGGAAGACTACACCTAGGGAGAAAATCACCACAGTGTGACGAGACAAGTGGGATACTGGAAAACTGCATCCAGAAAAAAGCACCACAGTGTGACAAGAACAGGCGAGATCTTAGAAGACTACAGCCAGGAAGCTGAATAAGGACGCGAGCCAGTCAACCCCACGACCTACGACAACTCCACAATCAACAACGTAGCGTCGCACACCGTAGCAGCCGTTGAACCTGCAGCGTCAGCAGCACGACCACGAGCGAGCGAAAAATGTGAGCCGTAATATTACTGTAAGTCCGAAATTCAATATTATTATAACGCATCGAGCAAATGCGAACCGATTCTCAGAACTTAATTATAAAAAATCTAGCGTGAATGTCGGCACCAGGGAAACGCATAACCTTCCACCGACCACGGTTTTTAAGTATACCGACGCGAATAGCGAATAGATTCGGTCACGTAACACCCGAACAGATAATCGAAGGAGCGACCCGCGATATTTACGAAAATGTGCGAAGAAATTTAGGAGGTTAATATTCGGACGAGGAACTCGACAACACGATTGATATTCACCCCGACGCGAACGGACCAATCACTGGCCGTAATACCGTCGACCGCGTTTCCGTTAGAAGGACGTATTCACCTTTGTCGTTTGACGAAAGTATATTCGAACCCGCTGTAGAATCAAACATGGTCCGACAATCGAATGTACCGTTAGCAGAAATAGATAGAGAAATTGAGCGTATGCAAACACAAGCAGGAGGAAATTCCACTGCACGACAGGCAATCGCGGAACCGGCAATAGGCAATAATACGAGTAATGAGGTATTAATAGAACTTTTACATAGTTTCCGGGAAATGCAAACGGAAATAAGAGAATTACGGGAACAAGTGCAAGATATGCACACCAATCGCGAAAAATTAAACCGAACGCGAAACATACTCCGCGATAATAACCTCACGTACGGACGGACAGAGTACGATGTCAGGCATCGACAAAGTATAGCCCCACAGTTTGTGTCATTAAAAGAAGCGCGAATTCTAATTCCGAAATTTGATGGAACTTCGATAAGTAATTTGCAAGATTTTATAAATTCATGCACCTACGCAATCAACAGTATTAACCCACTGGATGAAGACGCATTACTGCAAGCGATCCTATACACAAAGTTAAGAGGAAAGGCTAGACAAGACTTTGAAACAAGGAACATACAGTCTGTTGTTAGAATTGACTAACGCAATGAAATAACCTTTAACTATATATTTATTAATATGAATATAAAGAGGTTGTATATTTGCTACTTATACAATTGACAGACACCCGTAAATACGTATGCTCACTTTGGAGACCAATATTTGACTGACTTACTCAATACCACGCACTCGTATTTATATACAAAGGTAACTGAGCTTCTAGAAAGATTTATATAATACGATGGACAAATTAATGACTGTTAAGTGATAAATCGGATGAGTTTTGTATATACTTAACAGTTGTACGATGAGTTAAAACAATAACTCAAGGACTGTTATCAACCAAAACAGAGCACTACACATTTACAAATAGACTTTAACTCACTGAAACAGAAAACGAACGAGGCCGCTCACGCTTTCGGGCAACGCGTAGACCAACTTGCTATGAAACTATATGAATCAATGATAGAAGAGGAAGAACATTCGCCCATGTTCAAATGCGCAATCCAACGGACAATAAAGAAGCAGGCCCTAATCCATTTTGAAACCGGACTATGCGACGATATCAAACTATTAGTCCGAGCTCAACGATACACAACACTACAGGAGGCCATAAACGGAGCGAGTTCAGAAAAAAAACTCATCGGGTCTACGGGAAAAAATTACAACTCTTTTAATAAAAATAAGGCTGAAGCAAAGTATTCGCGACAAACTCCGAACTCGAGTCCGCAACGCTTCAAATGCGGTAAATCTAGACACTTCAGGCGCGATTGTCAAAGTAGCAAATATGTACTTCCTAAGCCGGATAAAACTACGTGAGTAACTGCGATAAGTAAATATTGTAATTACTGCAAAAAATCCGGACACAACCGAGATGAAGCCTAAAGGGACGACCAGGAACGACGAGTAAAATAAAAGAAAGTAATAACAAAAGACGCAATGAAAGTACGCGCGAAAATAAGAATCCGTATCATCAGCGAAAGAAAAGCACTGCCTCAACAAATTGTGATAGTGACGACGGACAAGAAGAAACCAGAAGCAAACAGCCGCGACTTGCATCAATTTACCGGGTAGTACATTTAAAACATATCCGGCGTTCACAAAACCCAACCGAACTATTAATAGCGAACTTACCAATGCGCGAAGCAAAACGCGATAGAGTAAAAATGCTTTACGATTCTGGATCAACAATTACCTTGATAAAACTTAAACATTTGAAAGATAAAACGCTCATATACGAAAAGCGAATTACGCTTACGGGGATAACAGGACATTAAATATATACTTTAGGAAAAATGTATGCTACAATTATATTAAATAAAATCAAAATAAAGCATATCTTCTATATCGTGAAAAACGACGTTTCGATTGAACACGACGGAATTTTGGGGATTGATTTCCTAAGAAAACACTCCGTGTCTTGTGACTACCAACGCGCAATACTAAAAATAGGAGATTCCGCCGTAAAACTCTACCCATTTAATAAAATATTCTAAAACCACGTAGCGAAACTATAATAACCTCTAATACGGAAGGAAATAGAGTCGGGCTCGTGCAAGCTGAAGAAACCGCATCGGCGTACGCATAGGAAATTGTATGGTAAAAGCTGAAAAACATACACACCCGATCAGCATTATTAACACCACGGAAAAAGAAGTCGAGATATGCACACTCATTGTCACTCTCGAGGAAATCGCACATAATAAAGCAGCGGAAGTCAATACGATACAAACACGAGGAAACCCGAAACTTAGTTCACCGCGATCCGCATACATTTGACAGTTATTGCGAACAGACCATTTAAATACAGAAGAAAAACAAGCTCTTGAAAATATATGCAAACAATACGTGGACGTATTCCATGTGGAAAGAGAATCCCTGACAAGTACAACAGTAAAATACGAAATCAAGACGCGAACTGACTCTTCGCTGATTAACGTAAAACCATATCGTCTTCGGGAAAAACATAAAACAGAAGTAGATAAACAAGTGAGAAAAATGTTAGAAGACGACATAATTCTAACAAGCGTTAGTCAATGGAACGCATCTTTATTAGTAATCCCAAAAAAGGCAGACGCATCCGGGAAACCGAAGCTCCAAATAGTAGTAGATTTTCAGAAGCTCAACGACTTAACAATAGGAGATTCGTTTCCCCTACCTAATATAACTGACATATTAGATCAGTTAGGAAACGCAAAATACTTTACCACACTGGACTTGGCATCAGGGTATCACCAGATACCGATGGCTGAGCAAGATAAACAAAAGAGAGCATTTTCAACACCCTACGGACATTATGAGTTTAACTGAATGCCGTTCGAATTAAAAAATGCACCAGCAACCTTTCAGCGACTAATGAATTCCGTCCTGACAGAATTGCAAGGGCTTAAATGCCTAGTTTACTTGGATGACATTGTATATAAATACCGTATATAAATACGGAACAAGATCTGTCTGGAGAACCACAATAAGCGACTCAAGGAAGTACTAAAGAGACTCCGAGAGAATAACCTAAAACTACAACCAGATAAATGCGAATTTCTACGAAAAGAAGTAATTTATCTAGGGCATATAATTTCAGAAAAGAGGGTCTCATCAGACCCATCAAAACTAACTGCCATAAAGAATTTTCCAACGCCGAAAAGAGTGAAGGACATACAATCTTTCATAGGGCTGGCGGGATACTACAGACGATTTATTGAAGACTTTTCGAAAATAGCCAGACCACTAATTAAATTAACGAAGAAAACGGAAAAATTCGTGTGGACCACAGAGCAACAGCACGCATTCAATGCCCTCAAGGAAAAGTTAATGACGGCACCAGAATTAAAATACCCTGATTTCACAGAGGAATTCAATGTAACCACTGATGTATCTAACCACGCAATCGGAGCGGTATTATCACAAGGAAAAATAGGCAGCGACAGGCCAATTGCTTACGCAAGCAGAGTGTTGAACCGCGCCGAACGAAATTATAGTACCACCGAAAAGGAGCTACTAACAATTGTATGGGCTGTTAAACATTTCAGACCATACGTGTACGGAACAAAATTTAAAATTATTACAGACCAAAAACCTTTGACATGGCTACTCCGTGTAAATGACCCCGAATCAAGACTAATCCGATGGCGACTAAAATTAGAAGAGTATGATTACGAAATCATACACAAAGCCGGACGTGCGAATTCAAATGCCGATGCCCTGAGTCGCAACGTAACACGAGAAGACGCCAAGAAAGAAGAGGAGCACGAAATCCTGACGATAGAAAAAGAAGAAGATAAAGTCAGTAAAGACAACGTAAAATCGTACACGGAAGAAGAAAAAAGGCAACTACTGTATGAATATCATGATGCCCCTACAGGAGGACATCAAGGAGTAGACCGAACGATAAAAAGGATTAAACTAAGTCATAGTTGGCCAGGAATGACTAAAGACATCGAAGCGTATATAGCAAAATGTGAACAATGCCAGAAAAATAAATTATCACGAAAAAATAAGGCACCGCTCATTATTACAGATACGCCCAGCAAACCATTTGAGAAGTGCGCCTTAGATATTGTAGGTCCATTAATGGAAACTAACAATGGAAATAAATACTTACCGACATTTCAGGATAACCTAACAAAATTCAGTAAAGCTATCTCCATTCCAAATCAAGAAGCAAAAACGATAAGTAAAGAATTCGTCACGAAGATCGTTTTAGAACATGGAATACCAGAAAAAATTTTAACAGACCAAGGCACCAATCTCCTAAGTGAGTAGATAATATGAAAGAGATCTAACTCAGGGATTTGAAGGGGGTGAGGTAAGCAGAGGAACCGATTACTTCACCCCCCGGTACTGATGTGTTCGTGGGAGGGGGGTGGGTTATCAAGTGTCCCCCAGATTGAGGGAGAAGGGGAGGTACCAAATGTCACCCAGATTGAGGGAGAAGGGGGGGTACATATGGTTCTGCAGGTGGAGTGTGGTGGAGGGAGTGTTCTCTCCGACTGATTGCGGAGGTCTGGTGGTGAGAGAGAGGAATGTCAACTGTTATAGATAAAATATTCACCCCCACTCTGTTTATCCATAATGTATATTTTCAATAAATAATTAGATTAATAATAAATTTTTTATATCCCCATGGTAACGACGCGATAGGCGTTTGCAATGCGGTAGAGAGAGACGGTGCTATAGGCGTTTGCAGCGCGGTAGCGAGAGACGATGCTATAGGCGTTTGCAACGCGATAAAGAAAGACGATGCTATAGGCGTTTGCAACGCGATAGAGAGAGACGATGCAATAGGCGTCCGCAACGTGGTAGAGAGAGATGATGCTATAAGCGTTCTATATAGCGTAGGACAAGGAGAGTATGATGTGGTGTAAGAAATAAGGCGCTGTATGTGTAGGATAAGGAGTGCATGATGATAGGAAAAGGAGAGCATGATGGTAAGAAAAGAAGATATGGATGCGAGAGAAAGAATAGAGAGGAAGGAGGATAGCATGTATGGTGAAAAAAGGATAGCGCTATAGGCGTAGGACAAGGAGAGTATGATGTGTAAGAAAAGGAGAGAGCATGATGGTAAGGAAAGGAGAGAGCAAAGGAGAAGGCTGCAGTAAAAAAAATATAAATGTAACTTATTAAGATATTAAAAGTATTCTTGACACATTTCCAATATAATAGCTCAGATTAACTACGTATTTCGATTAAAAAATAATATATATATATATAAATGTAACTTATTATTATATAATATATAAGAAAGATAGGATTTTATAAAGAAGATGCAAAGCGATATATATGTTTAATATATATAATTTTTATTCAAAATGTGTTTTCATACATATAATGTGTGTGTGTGTGTGTGTTTGTGTATGTGTTAAAATTATTATAATATAAAAATATAAAAAAGAATTAAAATTATAATAGAAAATTTAAAAAAATTAAAATAATGATCTAGGGTAGCAGCTCTGAAACAGAAAAAACATAATTTTATTAACATCTTAAAAAATATTTTCTAAAATGATAAAAATTATAAATACAATCTATTCAGAATCTCTCTCATCTGACGACCTGGAGTCCTCCTGCGGAGTTTCGGGGGAGCCACGGTTCCTCTGTCTCCCATATCTCACACGGAAGCTCACCAAAGAGTTTCCACAAACAAAGACGATCCTCGTTAAACTGAGGAGTCACCTCCTCGCATCTCCGGTTCTCGAGAGTGTCGCTCCAAAGATCACCTATGCGTATAAATCTCTCTCGCGGCGCCGGTACATTCTTTTCAAAAACATCTCGGTGTATATGCGTGTACAATTCATCCACGCTACACTTACACAATAATAGTTTTTGTTGTTTTCACACATAAGTCCTCGGTGTATGTGCGTGTATAATTCATCCACGCTACACTTACACAATAATAGTTTTTGTTGTTTCTACACATAAGTCTTATGTTATACAAACCGGACACATATTACAAGGTAATATTTGATATAACGGATTTTGACACTCGCTACAAAATAGTCCGAGAATTAATGAGTAAATATTAATTGCGTGTACCCGCATAGCACGAATCTCTTCAAAAAGTTCCGCCACTCTCATAAAACATGATGCGCAGAAATAAGTACTATCTGTAGTTGCATAATAAAAATATATGCAACACATCCTTTTTAGTTAATCATACGAATTAATTTCCGGTAAGTCTATATCACGATAGATTCTTTCCGAAAAAACACTTTCGTCACTATTATAGTCACTGTCCTCTAAGGGTGGTACTTCAATGTTCGACCCCTCTTCGTCAGAATCATCCATATTATCATCACCATTATTTTCAATATCATCTAAACCGATATTCTCAATATTGTCATTATTTTCATCCTCACTGTCTTCTAGTGGCACTTCAATGTCTGATTCCTCTTCGTCAGAAATGATCATTAAATAATCATCATTATCTCTGACATCATCAAAACCGTCATTATTTTCATCCATATTTTATTAATATTATATACAAAGCACAGATTTACGGAAGACACGAGCACAATGCACAGACTTACTCGCGACACGAGCACGTTAAACTTCATCTTAGAGCATAGAGAAAAAACTAGCGCCACGCGCATTTATCTCAAATATATAACACAAGATCCCATATCTCATCTCTTTCTAAATAGAGTATCTCTTTCTAAATAGACTATTGCATATGATCCTATGAGAGGTAAACAATTTCAGTAATCTGTCTTTGTTTGACTGAGACTAAGATAGTGCGAGGAGGAAGAATAAAATAGTGTGAAGAGAAATATTAATGTTATATAATAATAATAATTTTTTATTTTTTATTTGTTACAAGTATCATAAAGTATATCATTTATAGCACACGCCAACAATTCGCAATCTACGAGTGATCCGCTATCGAACGCGTTACTCTCGCGTATCTCTTTCACAGCATCATTTACATTAGTAATATTGTTGCGTTGCAAAACGTTACAAAATTGTTTAAACTTTTCATTAACGAGATGTGTATTTTGACACAACCATGAATGCATATGATCGATACATTCTTCAAAATCGAATAAATGTAACAATGTTTGAGGTTGCATATACAAAGATTTATTAGATAATATTAATTTAACAATCCTCGATCCGTTTAATGCAATCATTTGGATAGATAGATCCATAATGGCTGACTTTCAGTCGATTGTACATGTCGTTCAATGTCTGTATAACGTTTCTGCATCAATGAGTGCTATAGTACGATAGGCAATACTACTCGATTATCTCGGTTGTCATCAAGTATCAATTCCACATACGACATAGCTCCAACGCTTATCCAATCTCCAAATATTTGTAAGATGTCGGGGTTAAGGTATACCTCTTCCCAAGTATGCAAACCGCACGACGAGATGAAACGCTATATAAAATATTAAAATATATTAAAAAATAATATTTAGAAAATAATATTTAGAAAATAATATTTAGAAAATAATTGAAACTTACATTTTCTTTAATTGAATTTCACCGTTCTCAATCGGAATGTAAAAATTCATCTTGTTGGTTTCTTTTGTGGAGCACATTTTTTTGCACAACCATATGTACGAACAACTGATGCGATACTAAACTATTTAAAGTACTGCGAGCAATTTGTAATATCGCAAAACGTAATGAGGAGGGAAGTATTTCTGACGTTATTTTGCAAGCGCCAATGTAAGGCTGCTAAAAATCATTAAAAATCGTCCCCATGTGCTTTCTCGAGCGCCGTGGGTGCTGTATGATGAAATTGATTCAAATATTCGGTTACAAATGTATACGACAAAGCGTGAGATAAAATTTTTGCTAAATGAAAACATATACAGAACGCCGACAGTACCGATGTTTGCGCTAAAGAAAATTGACTATAAATATAAATAAATATAATCCTATGTGAACAGGATGTCATATTATATTATATTACCAAGAAATATGTGTGAGAAAAAGACATGATATTATAGAAATGATGGATGTTTACACGAAAGAAAAACGTTTCGCAACGCGAAAAGAATATAACGATGAGATATAAATCAGAACAGAGAATCACATTTTGCCATTATTGTCAAAGCTTGTGTGAGTGTACCTTATATGTAAAAATGAAGCAGGTTTTAACATATTAATCCACCTTGATAAATTCGGTGGAGGAGTACTTTGCGTGGGAGGTGCGATGCGATGAATATATCAAGTCGTTGGAAGAGCAGAGTCAAATTAAACGACCGTGAATATCAATCGGATATCAATAATTGTTGATCGCAAAGATCGCGTGACTCGAAGGACTGAAAAATGCGTTGCGCAAACGTTTCGTTCGCGGGTGCCGGACATAGCGCGCATCAAGCTGCACTATTTTGGCGAGAAATTGATACAGCGTTCGAGAACCGTATATAGACTGGTGCAATAATCAATATCAATTATATCGAACCTCGCCAGTTTTTCGAAGACGCGAGTGATATCGTGCTCGAACATGTGCGAGACGCTATTAAAACACACTGCAGTGTGAAAGTGAATACCGTGTTTAATGGTGAGTTTGTGGCAGGTGAAAAGCACGACAATAAAAGTGTAAATATAAAAAACTGTGAACTCTCGTGCATCTGATTTACGCGAATGGTACGAGCAACGCGTTATCGAGCCCACTTTAGCATCTTTCGAAGAATTTCAAGAACGTGATAGTGGGCATTATCGCGTATACTTAATTTGACTGTAAATATAAATAAATATAATCCTATGTATGCGGGATGTTGTATTATATTACCGCGAAAGATAATGATAAAGCGAGCGATAGTTAACGTGCAATCCAAAGACAATGCATGTTTTGCATGGGCAGTGACTGCTGCTATGTACCCCGCTGAAAGAAACGTTGAACGAGAATTATCGTACCCGCGTTATACAGATGTGCTAAATCTTCGAGATATTGAATTTCCAGTGACTGTTAATTAAATTAAAAAGTTTGAAATTAACAACAATATTTCAATCAATGTGTATATCATCGAAAACAAAAATATTGTTCCTATTCGTCTTTCGGAGCAAAAGAGGGACAAGCACGCCAATTAGCTCTACATCCAAGATGCGCAAGATATCGGACATTTCGCGTGGATCAAGAATTTATCCCGGTTCGTGAGTTCGCAACTCAATAAACACAATGGACAAAAATATATCTGCGATCGGTACGTATATTTAATATTATTGATTTTTCTTCAAAATAAATATATAATTATTATTATTTCTATTTTATAAATGTTAAAATATATATAATTATTATTTCTATTTTTATAGATGTCTACATTATTTTTATTCGAATGAGAAACTACAGTCACATATTGTAGACTGCGGGAAGATGAATGACTATGCTATCCGATTACCGAGCGATAAGGCTAAGTGGCTCGCTTTTAACAACTATAACAGGAAGGAGCAGGTTCTTTTTATCGTGTATGCCGACCTGGAATATGTTTTGAGAAAGACGGACAAAGAAGAAGCAGAAAAAATGTATACCAGCATCATCAAGTATTTAGTATCGCTTATTATGTACATTGCTCGTACGACAAATCGTTATCCGCGTATTATTCATGTCGAGATAATAATTGTATTGCATGGTTTGCTGAAGAATTAAAAAATTTAGCAACGCGCGTGAAAACAATTTTATCTACAAATCTTCCCATGGTAAATTTGACGCGTGAAGAATTGGAAAAGTTTAATAGCGCTACTCAATGTCATATATGTGAGAAACCATTCGTGGAAGACGATACGCGCGTACACGATCATTGCCACCTCACTGGGCGGTACAGAGGTCCCGCGCATTCAAATTGCATTCTAAATTATAAGGAATCCTTTTATATTCCAATTATTTTCCACAATTTATCCGGTTACGATTCACATTTTATAATCGAGGAAATAGCCACAGAGTTTGAAGGAAGAATCGATCAACTTCTGATAACTAAAGAAATATACGTTTCATTTACGAAAAATGTTAAACTTACAGAAGACAAATCACATTAAATTACGTTTCATCGATTCTTTTAAATTTCTCACAACAAGTCTCAACAAATTAGCATCTTTTCTCAGTAAAGATAAATTAAAAATTTGACAATCTGAATATCAAAATTTACATGTAGAAGACTTTGATTTGTTAACGCGAAAAGGTGTCTTTCCGTACGAATATATCGATTGTGTAGATATAAATTGCACGATACATGTTTACCTCCGTGCGAATTATTTTACAGTTCCTTGACCGATGACACAGTATCCGAGAGCGATTACGCGCACGCCGAGACTGTTTGGAAGCGATTCTCCATTAGAACGCTAGGCGAATATAGCGATCTATATTTAAAAATTGATGTCTTGTTATTAGCCGATATTTTTGAAAATTTTCGTGACAATTGTATCAAGAGTTACGGGCTCGACCCTGCGCATTACTATACTCTTCCCGGATACACGTGGAATGCTATGTTGAAGCATACAAACATTAAGTTTGAATTGCTTACTGACATCGATATGATAATGTTTATAGAATGAGGTATACGCGGTGGTTTGAGTCAATGTTCCAATAGATACGCGCATGCTAATAACAAGTACATGCAGTCATACGACTCATTGAAACCGTCATCGTATTTAATGTATTTTGATGTAAATAATTTATACGGATGGGCAATGTGTCAATCTTTGCCTTACGCTAGTTTTCAATGGGTCGACAATATATCCAATTTTAATCTATCATCGATCGCGTCCGATTCGCCTACAGGCTATATCCTCGAAGTCGATCTCGAGTACCCGCAACATCTTCACGACGCAGATACTAACTTACCGTTTTGTCCGACACGTGACAAGCCACCCGGCAAGCAAGAGAACAAGTTGTTCGCAACCTTATACGATAAGAAACGATACGTAATACACTACCGCAATCTGCAGCAATGTACGCAACATGGTCTTCGCGTTACAAAAATTCATCGCATATTACAATTCGCGCAATTTCCATGGTTACGTACATATATTGAACTAAACACACAATTTAGAACAATGGCGAAAAATGATTTTGAAAAGAATTTATACAAATTAATGAATAATGCTGTTTTCGGCAAAACGATGGAAAATGTGCGCAATCGCGTAGATGTTAAACTTATAACAAAATGGGACGATAGGTACGGCGCAGAGGCAATGATCCCGAAATCAAATTTTCATAGCAGGAGTGTTTTTTCGGAAAATTTAATCACTGTGGAATTGCGTAGACTCGAGGTGAAGTTTTATAAACCAATCTATGTAGGTATGTGTATACTTGATGTATCGAAGATATGTTTGTACGAATTTCATCACAATTACATGATTCCAATGTATAAAGAAAAATGTAAAGTCATGTACACCGACACGGATAGTCTCATATATCACATTGAGTGTGAAGACGTGTATAAGAATATGAAACGTGACATTGGCAAGTTCGACACGAGCGACTATGTGATAGACAATACGTATGGTATATCGCTTATGAATAAAAAAGTTCCGGGTTTGATGAAGGATGAAAACAACGGTATGATAATGACAGAATTTGTCGAGCTTAGAGCAAAAATGTATGCGCTAAAAGTAGATGGTAAAAAAAATACGAAAAAGATAAAAGGTGTCAAGAATAGCGTTGTCGCGAAAACGATAACATTTGACGATTACATGCAGTGTTTGAACGAAGAAATTGAAATGACGCGGCAACAATCGAGTATAAGATCAAAAATGCATAAAGTATATACCATTTGGCAGAAAAAAATTGTTCTAAGTCCGCATGATGATAAACGATATATGATACCTAAAAGTATTGATACGCTACCATGGGGGCATTACAGAATACCGTTGTAAAAAAGAAAAAAAGAGTATATTTGAATATTATATGTATATTTATATATATGTAAACTTCATATAATATTTGTTATATTTTTACAATACATTATTTTTATTATATCCAAGAATTCCGTGAACTATATCGAATCCCAACCATTTCACAAAAACTTCATTTCCCCTCTTCCTCAATATCTTTTCCACAAGATATATATCGGGATTAGCAACGTGTTGTAGTTCGTATTCGTAAAATCCACCGGCGATGGGATTTCCGCGCGAATCTTTTAATATATATGTCACGGGATTAGTTTTCTGTATCTTAACAATTTCAAACACTTCGGTGGTCCAATTTGGTGTGTAGCCTTTTTCGAATAAAGTCTTGAATTTATTCACGCGCACCGAATCGCCTATTTTAAATTTCGCCGGCGCCGCAATCTTTACGTTGCTGTACACCGTATTTAAAAGTTTATCTGTGATCGCTGGAGTAAAATCGACAGGTGTCATACCGATAGTGCGATGTTTTTACGTGTTGTACTCTTTAACGAGTCTCGATAGTTCGTCGATCCACTTGTAGTTTCTATTGAGCGTAAACATTTTCTACATTTTATTCTTCAAAGTACGATTAAAGCGTTCCATGATCAAGGCTTTCATGACGGAATATGTGGAATGATTAATATTGTGTTTCTTCATGAGGTTTTGTACATTTGCATTGTAAAATTCTTTTCCTTAATCTGTTTGAAAATTTTTCGGGCATCTCGCGCATCGTCTCGAATTATCTCTGCAATCGCATCAGCCGTCTCGCTTCCACCTTTACTCTTGAGCGGTACGACCCACTTGCTCAACACATCGATAACAGTGAGTATGTAATTGTATCCTTTGTTGACTCGAGCATACGGACGCATCTCGACGATGTCGGCTTGCCACAGATCATCGTATCCCTGCACTATGACGTGTCTTCGGGGAAAATTTTTTCTCACCGGCGCGTGTAGTTCGTTCACCAACTGCCGTCTCTCCAAACTATGTTGATTCTTTGCTTTGTCAGTTTTTTTCGATGGTCGTTCGTTGTTCGCTTTTTTATCATTCATTTTCGTTTATCATCCTTTAATAACCGTTCTTTAAGTTCCGTTTTTGACGCGTTTTTCTATGTTTTGTTCGCGTTTCTGACCCGTTCTTAATCCGTTCGCAGCCGTCCTTGCGTTGTTCACCGCCGTTCTTTACTCATTCGAAAATCGTTCCTGACCCGTTCGCAGCCTTTTTCGCAGTCGTTTTTGACTCGTTTGTAGCCGCTTTTAATCGATCGTAGCAGTTCTTGAGTTGTTTGTAACCTTGAGTGTAGCTGTTAAGGACGTGTTCGTAGCCTTGTTCGCAGCCCTGCTTGAAATGTTGATAGCCTCGTTTAAAGCTGTAGCTGTTGCTAGGTCGTTCACTGCCACTGCTATTCATTGTAGTTAGATAGCAGTTCGGTAATCCTTCGTAGCTGTTCGATAATTGTTCGCAGCTGTTTGATAGCCGCTCCTAACCCGTTCACTGCTGCTCATTCAGGTTGATAACTGTTTCCCCCTCGTTGTGCGCCACCTTGCCGTGGTGAGGAGGTTTAATCCTGAAACCTCATGGAACACCCACACGGCTTCGGCCAAGTTGAGTGAACCTTCGGGGTGGAAGGGGAACTAAGAGCGCACAGTACTCTTTATAAGGGTATAAGGGAAGACCCAGCGACTCCCTTAGGGATGACGCCCACCCTTCGGAGTGGTTTAAAGTGTCATCCCAATCGCTGGTAGGGTTGGCAGCCCCGACTTTAATTGCCCGGTGGCGCGGCACCGTTGGGGGAAGATTACTCTCCGCCCGCGATACGGCTGGGTGCTCCTGGCCTCATGAGGGTGCTGCGTGTGTGGGTGCTCCCGCCGCGCAGCGTCCCTCCGGGGGAACGTGGGTGCCGGTTTCGGCCGGTGTCCCACAGTGGGGAAGGCTTTTCTCTCGTGGACAAGCGGCTCAGGGGTGGTTTACCCTTAAGTGCGCGGCCGCGAGGGGAAGTCGTGCGGGTCGATGGTGTCCCGGAACTCTCCGGCCCATCGGGCCGGACGTGCTGGACGGGCCGGTATGGTTCCGGAACTCTCGAACCTACCGGACTGGGCCGTTCCGAGCCGCTCGGACTTATTCCGACGTCGGGGCTGGGACGACGCGGGTCGTGGACGGGCACAGCCCAGCGACTCCGGGTCGATCCAGCTGCCGGGCCGCTTGGATTTATTCCAAGGTCTGGGCCTGGCAGCGGTTGTTGGGTGCCGCCGGCGGTGCATAGCGACACCGTTTCCTCTTCCAAAGCGGTGCACCGTCGGTGCCCCCTTCGAGAACTTTGGCCTCGGAGGGAGCGATAACACGATACGCTGACATGGAGGGCAAGACTGGGCCGGATAGCGGCGACCCAGTCCCAACCGTCCATGGGGCCCCCCGGTTGGCACCACCCGCTGCGGTACCTGCGAGGTCGGAGGCGCAGGACCCCTGAAAGCCCATGGAGGCGTAAAAACCTCCATGGGTTAGTAGGGGGCTGGGGACCAGTACCAGGGATGCCCATCCCCCGGCCCGTATCATATGCTACCCCCCGGGGAAACTTGGGGCCCCGTCGTGGAGTGTTGCCGGTCATGTTTCGGGACACTCTGCGGCGGGTGAGGGTACACCCTGGGTGGCGGAGCCACAGCGGGGCGTGGGATTAATTCAGAAATAGATTTTGATTACGTTTCTAAATTGTCGGTGGCGGTAGAGGACGAGAAAACTCGTCTTTCTGAAGAGATGGGGGGAGCTGTTGACCTCGACGGGGAGGTCCTTGTCAAAAGGACCCCTCCCAAGGTCACTGGTGTGGTGACGATTAATCGTCAGGGAGAAGCAAAGATCGCCTCAGAAACGGTGGCGAAGAAGACCTTGGGAGAAGCTCTGGTAGTGCTCTCCAGGCTTGACAACTCGAACCTTGCCGGGATCAACAACCCGGCAGCGAAGAAAGAAGGGAAGACCCGAGGCAAACCGGATCCGGCATCGTCAAAAACGAAGTTAAAAGACGGAGCCGGGGAGGGGGGTCCAATAAGGACCTGTGTGGAGAGCCCTACTCCAACCCCCTATGCACTGCCAACTGACAGTAGCAAAGGTAGCTGGAGGAACTCTGGTTCCAAAAGGTCTTCCAGGGTCGCGTCACCGACCGGTTCGAGCGCGTCGCGCCGATCCTGATCGCGAATATCCTTTGCTTCGGAGGGTGAGGAGACGGCGCTGCTCACTGACGAGGAGCAGTTTGACCTGGAGGCTCCTGAGGAAAGGGGACGAGGTAGGCTGCCGACAGCGGAGCAATACTACTTCAAACAGGAAGCGGACAGGGTTCGCCCGAGGGAGGGTCAAAGCCAACAAAACTAGGCGTATCCTGGACACGTCCGTCCCGTTTGAGGACAAGGGAAGGAAAGTCGCCAGGTTGGACACCTTCAGGGAAGAGTTCAGCCAGGCCCCGGAGGACGACATTTTTGGTCGCCTCCTTATTGGGGCCAACTCCATCCTGAAGGTTGCCGCGGGGAACCTGCAGGGTTCGCTCCAGGGCCTCCGCAGAAACACGGCAGCGGAGATAAGAGCCGCTTCATGCGCTCTCAACGAGCACCTCACGAGGGAGAGGGACTCCACCGGAGATGACCTCCGAAAAGAGGTCTCCTTCCTCAGGAGAGAGCTGGAACAGAGCTGGAAAGAAATCGAGGCCTTTAGGGCGGAGAGGTCCTGCTCTGTTGCCGCTGCGGCCCCTGCCCTGCCCCATCCAAAGTTATCAATGTGGAGAAGGTCCACCTGGACGTTCATGGCCTGAGGAGTGGAGGAGTCCCTCCCCAAAGAGATGAGGTCTCCCACCCCACGGGCCAAGAAGAACCGATGGAGACGGAGCTCTCCCCCGTACCTCTCGTATTCCCCGATCTCGAGCGCCCAGGGCTCGAGCACCCCCCGGGAGTACTGACGAGCATGCTCGTTGCCAGATTAGGGGCCTGAAGAAGGACGTGGAGGAGATCAAAACCTTCCTGAACTTGATCTCCTCCCGCAAAGGCCCTAAGGAGCCCTCGGATGAGGCTCCTAGTCGAGGAAGAAAGAGGTTGCCGGCGCGAAGGAGAGTAAGGGAGAGGTCATTTCTCCCCCAGACTCCAAAGCCCCAAAGGGCAAGAAAATACCCGAGGCGAATGGGAGACAAGCCCCAGCCTCGGGTAGGAAGAAAAAGAGTAATAAAGGGGAGGGAGGTGGATCCAACACTCCCGCCGCCAATACCGCTCACACCCCCACCCCTCCCGCTGCAGCCCCTGGGCCCAGCAGGCTGAGGAGGCAGACCGGTGCCGATGCCCCATCCCCGGCAACCGCTAAGCCACAGGTGGAGACCTGGGCCACTGTGATCGGGAGGAAGAAGGAACGAAAAGGCGGAAGCACGACCGCTCCCCCCTCTGCATCCCCTCTGTCCTCAAAGGTGAGGGACACTGCTCCCCGAACTCCAACGCCTGGAGCGAAAAGGAAGACCCTGGGGAAGACCACTGCAGCCAATAAACCAGTTGCTAGGAAGCAGCGACAGTCGGCTGCGGTGGTGGTCACCTGTGTCAAGGGGGATTATTGCGACACTATGCGCCTTGCGCGCAGCAAGGTCCCCCTGGCGGGGCTAGGCATAGACGCTATCAAGACGAGGAAAGCCATCACTGGTGCTCCTGTCTTGGAGATCTCCGGGGTCGAAAGCGGGGAGAGGGCCGCTAAACTGGCCTCTGTCCTGCAAGAGGCCCTCAAGGAAAGAAAGAGAGTTAAAGTTTCGCGCCCTGTCAAGACGGCGGAAATTAGAATCCGCTGCCTTGATGAATCTATTGCCGCGATGAAGCTGGTCGTGGAAGTAGCGCTGGCTGGCGGGTGCGGGGCAGCCGACATCAAAGTTGGCCGCTTCACATAGACAGCTGATGGCCTTAGGGCCGTCATAGTTACATGCCCCGTCCCGGCGGCAAACAAACTTGCCAAAGCTGGGACGATCCAGATTGGGTGGAGTAGAGGGACGGTCGAGCTACTGCCCGTTCGCCCTCTACAATGTTACCGTTGCCACGCGCGTGGCCACGTGCAGGCTGTATGCATTGTGGCGGACTGGAGCTAGGCAGTGCTACCGCTGCGGCGAGACCGGGCATGCTGTCTCGGACTGCACCAAACAGCCCAACTGCCCGGTCTGCAAGGAGAGGCGGGCCACAAAGCCGGGGGACCGGCATGCCCTTTTCCCCCTAAAAAGAAGAAGGTGAAAACACCTCCCCCTTTCCCCTTTCAGGTGGAGAGGAGGTGGCCCTGCCCTTCACCTCTCCCGAGGTGACCCCGTCACACAAGGGGGAGCCGAGTAAGGCTCAAAAGAAGAAGTCGGAGGAGCAGGAACTTCCTCCCCAGACGTCATAGCCCGACACTATTACTGTGAGGGGAAGCGTCTCCGAGAAGTTATCGGAAACGTCTCCAACGAGAATGAGATGGAGGTTGTGGAGATGGTGCAGGTCACACTTAACACCCTCACCCCTGTCATGGAGGCAGAAGCGAGTGACGGCAATTTAACCGCCGAATGCGGAGAGGGAGATCTCACTCACAATGAGTAGAGCTCCCTCCTTCCCAATTCTGCAGACGAACCACAACCACTCCTACCAAGCCCGCGACTTATTTGCACAATCCATGGTAGAGAATGGTTGTGGTTTGGGAGTAGTCGCCTATCCCGTACGGGTCCCACCTGATTACGACCGCTAGGTGGGTGATACCTTGAGATCGGTGGCTATTGTAGCCGGACCCGTTGCAGGTGCCCCTCTCCCCGTTTTGCGCGCCCGGAGGGAGGGATTTGTAGCGGCGAACTGGGGCCCATCACGGTGTTGGGGGTGTACCTCCCCCCTAGCTTGTCCGTTCGGGAATACGGCGGCCGTCTAGACGAGCTGGCCGCCTGCATTCGCGGCCTGGCACTGCGCCCGGCCGTCGTCGTGGGGGACTTCAACGCCCACTCTCCTATGTGGAGTTCCTCGCGAACGAATCCCAATGGAAGGCTGGTGGAGACTTGGGCCGCTGTCGAGGACCTTCGGATCCTCAACCAGGGCAGCGGCAACACATTTGTGGGCACCGGGTCCATCGTGGATCTCACGTGGGCTAGCCCCGCTGCCCTGCGAAGGGTGTCGGAGTGGCGCGTGTTGGACCACGTAGAAACCGGATCAGACCACTTATACGTCTGGTTCCGGGTGGTCCTCACGCGCGACGGCACCATACCTCCGCCAACAACGGCGTCTCCGAGGAGGTTGAGATGGGCCCTCAAAAAGCTGGATGAGGACAAACTTCTGGCTTGCATCCATACGGCCTGCTGGCCCGACGAAGGCAGGACGGGTGATATCACCGACCTCAATGTCGAGGCAGATCGCCTCATGTCTGGGGTCGTCGACGCGTGCGCCGCGTCAATGCCCCTTGTCCCGGAAGGGTCGGTGAGAAGGACCTACTGGTGGGCGTCGGAGATCGCTGCCTTACGATCTGAATGCGCCCACTAGGGTCGTCGTCTTCGTCGGGCTACCAGACGATTAAGACCAGACCACGGGATCACCACCCAGACACGCGGATCGAACGCCTAAATTATGACGTGATGAGGACTCGCCTTGGCGCCGAGATAAGAGGCGTTAAGCGTCGAGCATGGGAGGAGTTTATCGCCTCCCTCGACGAGAATCCCTGGGGGCGCCCGTACAAAACTGAAAAAAACTGAAGAAGTCGGGCGCCCCAGTGATAGACTCCCTGGACCCCCAGCATCTTGACAATATCGTCGAAACTCTGTTCTCCGGCGATCCGTTAGAGCCAACCGGCCCGTTGGCCTTAACGACCGGAGCGATCCCTGTCGGGTGGACAGAGGAAATGGGGGTCACAGGGAGGGAGATGGAAGGGATTCTCGAGAGGCTACGGGAGAGCAAGGCCCCCGGGCCTGACGGAGTTCATCGAAGAATATGGAGGCTAACCTTCGATGAACTCGCGATTGTCCTCAGTAGGCTGTTTTCCGCGTGTCTGAAGAGGGGAGTGTTCCCGCAGCGATGGAAGAGAGCCAATCTGCTCCTTCTTCCAAAGGCGGGAAAAGACCCCCTCAGCCCTGGGGTATATCGGCACATATGCCTGTTAGACGAGGCCGGCAAAATGCTGGAACGCATCATAGCCAGCCGTATAGTCAGGCATATGAAGGAGGTAGGACCCGACCTAAATAACTCATTTAAGTTTGGCTTCCGCGAGGGGAGATCTACGATCGACGCGATCTTGCGCCTGAGATCTCTCGCGGAAGGTCATAGTGAGAGGGGCGGGGTGTCACTTGCGGTGTCTCTGGACATCGCAAATGCATTCAACACCCTGCCCTGGGAGCGTATTCGGGAGGCCCTGAGAGATTTTGAGGTCCCCGAGTATCTCCAGAGGATGGTCGGGGATTACCTCTGAGGCCGATATCTCCTTGCCCCGGGGCGGGACGGTCCGATGCAGGCCAGGTCTGTCACTAGGGGTGTTCCGCAGGGATCAGTACTGGGCCCCTGCTATGGAACATCGCCTACGACAGGGTCCTCACCGGTTGGCTTCCCCTAGCTGCGACCTGGTGTGCTACGCTGACGATACCTTGGTCGTGGCTGTGGGGGCCAATTGGATGGAGGCGCGCAACACGGCGAGGCTGGCGGTGACAGAGGTGGTGCGCCGAATAGAAGCGGTCGGGCTGAAGGTCGCGCTCCAAGAAACCGAGGCCGTGTTCATGCACGACGGTTCTCATGGGGCGCCACCGGAAACCCGACTGCCTCTGGGAAGAGACACCCTGTGGGGCCGAGTTTTAAATATCTCGGCCTCCAGATAGACGACACCTGGAGGTTCAGGGAGCACTTTGTTCTCCTAACCCCCAAAGTCAAGGCCTCCGCAATCTCCTGCCCAACCTCGGAGGGCCTGGAGGCGTCGTCAGACGCCTCTAGTGCGACACAGTCTAGGCCATGACCCTATATGGGGCCCCGGTCTGGGCCGAGAGGGTCATGGGAGATCGCGTATTGCGCGAAACGCTTAGAAGAATTCAGCGTCCCATGGCCCTACGGGCGGCGCGGGCATACCGCACCGTCTCGCATAGGGCGGCCATGATCCTGGCCGGCCTGCCCCCATGGGAGCTGGTGGCATGTTCCCACGCCGAAGTATATCGGCGGGTGCGCCAGCTCCGGGAGGCATCCAACAACATCCCCATTACGGCCGGGATCAAGCAACAATTAAGGTGTCAGGCCCGACGGCTCCTTTTGGTGAGGTGGAGACGCCACCTCACCGTCGAAGAGACCCATGTGGGTCGAAGGACCGTCGAGGCCATAGCTCCCTGTTTATCGGAATGATTGACGGGGAGCCAGAGTGTCTCTTTCAGGAGGACGCAGGTACTCACCGGACACGGCTGCTTCGGTGAGTACCTGCACAGGATTGGAAAAAAGGGCACCACCTCTTGCCACCACTGCGAGGATGGGAGGGACACGGCACAGCACACGTTGGACAGTTGTTCGGCGTGGGCAAATGAGCGCCGTGCCCTCATCGCAGTTATCGGTTTTGACTTCTCCCTCAGGACGGTAGTCGCCGCAATGCTGGGGGAGGTCAAATGGAGGGCGGTGGCCTCCTTCTGCGAGACGGTTATGTCGCGGAAGGAGGCTGCCGAGAGAGAGAGAGGGGCGGCACGTTGTGCGACAACCTCGCCGACGTCGTCGTCTTCCTGCGGGGCAGCCCGCTGTCCACTGGGTTGCCGGCGGGGGGGGCTATGCCGCCCCCGCCACCCCCACCCCCACCGCTTCAGAAAGGAAACGGATGACGGCGAGGAGGAACGTAGCCCGGTGAAAAATCTACCGGGGTGCGAGTGCGTTCCTCCCCCCCCTCTTACCACCTGCTGTCAGGCGAAGGATGGATGGCCCCTCATGGATAGAGGGGCCGTATGACCTCGTCTCCCCTTGGTAAGGAGATAGGGAGAGTCCCGGGACTTAGACCCGGGACTGGGGGGACCGGAGATCGGGGTAGGGACCCTGATCTTCGGACTTCGCACCCCCCCATCTGAGAGGGAGGCGGGCTACGTGGAGAGGTGGTGTCCCTCCCGTAGCCCGAAATAATTAACATCACACGAGCGGAAGTCGGAGAGCACAGCCAGCTCTCCGACTAAGCGGTGTCGGCTCTCACCTGGCCGGCACCGCGAGGAAGACATAAATGTCGAGGGGGGGGAGCGTGGAAGATTATGCCACTGGCAATGCCCACGCTCCCCCCGTCAATCGACCAGGCCGGACACCCGCAGGGGTTTTAGTGGGTTAAAGTCCCACATAACCCGCCGACACTCCCTCCCACGGGCTAATGTGGGGTCGGCGGGTATGCATGATGCATTTCCTCTGCGTTAACAAACAAAAAAATAAAAAAAGGTTGATAACTGTTTCTGAGTTAGCGTTGAAATTTGTTTAGCACAATCTGTATTGCTCGCACGTCCTTCTCAAGCGAAGTAAGCTTCTCGTCTGATTCTTTCTGTCAATTTATTAATCTTTTAACGCAGACTACGTACAATTTGTTGACGGCATCGGTGTCAGCCTTAGGTTGCGCTACACGGCGAATCTTACGCGACCTTGCATCGAAGTCTGTAACGACGCGACACAGAGCGTTTTCGTGCACATAACTTTTTACCATTCTATCCCAAGAACCGTTTGTGCCGGTTGCATCATTTCTTAAATCGAATAAGTCAAATTTGTTGATAGGCATTTTTTCCGAAGCTTCGTAAAGTGTCACGCGACGCTGATCGACTGATTACTTTTGTCGAGACACCATTCAATTTATAATAAGACCATCTTCGCGAAGTTCTTCGATAATCGACATGATTTCACTATCGTGAGCATTGTTGCCGGCTCGACGCGAAGCATCCAGTAATCGCAGACGATCTACCAACACGTTTGGATCCAATGCACGTAGTCGATCTTATTGTCGTTTAGAGTCATAGCGCGCGGTAGTATACCTTTTACAGCTTTTCTGCTAGAAAATAACGGTGCAATTACATTTTTATACTTATATCTTTAGTCCCTAATACTGGATTATGTGCTTTGTTCCCATGTTTATGCGCATTCGTCGCTAGTAATATACTTTTATATTTAAGCAAATCATCTTCGGTGTATATTTCATCGTTGGAGATTTTTTTGAAAATTAATTCATAGAGACCCGGCATTCCCGTATATTTTACTTCATTAATATTTTACTTCATTAATAATTATATTATCACTTTTGTCTACGTCAAAATGTTTATCACCGAGGATTATTCCATCGTTAGAAAACTTAATGCCATACACATAATTCATAGCTTTATTTCTATCTTGATTCATAAAAGTTAGTATATATGTATTTTTGTCCGAGTGGACCTAAATGCTCTAGAAATATGTTTACACCTTCGGACGTTTGCAATTCACGTTGAATCGTTGTAACCAACGAATCGGGTGTAGTTTCAAAAATTTCTTCGGCAGGTGGTTGCTCATACGATAATTGACGCGGTTGCGCAATTTTTATCTAAGTAGATGTGTCCGGTATCGTTGATTCGGTGTAGAAGTTATCGGCAAATCATTTAATGAGACATTTAATCGTTTTTGTTTTGAGCTCAAATCATTCAATGAGATTCTTGATCGTTTTTTAACTTTAATAATTTTCTTTTCCACATGGTCTTTTCCGAGTACATCAAACGGCTTGATTTTCGATATGTCGGATTCTACATCGCCGGTATTTTGAAACTGTTTTAGAGACTCATTAATCGACTTAAACGTTTCTCCAACGTTACATCTTTCTCAATTTTGCCAGTTTTTAATGCGCGATATTTTTTGCGAATTCGCTCGTCTGTACAATTTTTCGCGCAATCTTTTCACATCACTATTATCACTGATGTTTTTTTTTATGTAGACGTTGCTCTGTCAATGTTTTGTTAGCAACTGACCACTTTACGGTACCGCAAATTCATTAAAATCTCTTCTGTAGCGTCCATTACTCATCGAACTGTCTTTGTCAATTACTAGAAATCCATACTTGTGCTGCCAACATTTTTAACATAACGCGCTAAAATCATCGTAAGACATGTCAGTATTTACATGATCGTTGTACACATGTCGCAAGTTTGTACCATCTTGTTTAAATAAAATCAACAGATTAGTATTGTTGCGTATAAGATGCTTAGGTATCTTGGCATATGTTTGACAGAGATAGAAACAATCGACGCTTGAGTGTTGACCCATTGAGAAGTACTCTCTTATCGTATCTTGCTTGTCACATGCTACGTCATCAAAAATAAAAACAGAATTCGGAAGCGCCTCTCTCGATGGAATAACATCGCTGTTATTAGAGAATGTAAAGTAACCAATTTCATCTATCGATGATAGTAAATTTTTCAAATACTGATATTTTGGTTGTTGAAGCGATTTTGAATATATGTATTTTTCAAAGCGTATACCGTTTGGACTTTCTATCAAGCTTATCAACAAGTTAGTTTTACCACAATTCGAAGGGTCGCAAATGAGACCGCTATTGTATTCGGTAACATTTTTCCATGTTTGTGTATTTCTTTTTCAGGCATTAGCCTATTGTCAAAATTTGATACTTTAATTACCGTTAGTTGTCGCACGAATCGCATGACTTGTCTAATTAGACTTAACAATACTTTCTGAGGAGGAGGAGGAGGAGGAGAGCCTATTTATAGATGCGCATCAAATCGAAACCGCTCAGTATCAAACATGTTTTTTTTCACTGTCGGATGACTGTGATATTTTCAACCTTACCTCAGAACAGTTACGATATATACCAAAGATTATTTTATTGAAACAGTTTGGTCGTTACGTGGAGCGTCTGTGGGACAAACTTCCGGAATACATAAAGGCGGATTCGGAGATTCAGATCTGTTTTGAACATTACAATCGACTGTGGCAACAAATGCACATTGACGGTCCAGATGATAAAAGATTGTTACGAATGTCAGCGAGAACTGTAAGAAGCTGTGGTCTGTTGAATCGCGCGATAAACGCACTTCCTATCGAATTACATATTCCTGGATATCAGTTTTGCGGACCGGAAATTCGTTTACAAGAACGATTAGCTAGAGGTGATCGAGGCAACAACCCATTGGTGTTCACGTCGCGTGTCGTGAACACGATTTAGCTTACTCGCGAAGCAACGACCTCGGCGAACGACACGTAGCGGATCGCATACTAGCTGCGAGGGCGCGAGAACGTAATACCGCGAAAGATTCGAATTTTGGTAAAAGAGCAGCCGCCACGGCCGTTTGGACGGTCATGAAAGCAAAGACGAAAATGGGTATGGAAATGAAAAAGTCGTCGACGAAGAAAAAGATTACGAAAAAACGAATACTTCCGGTAGCGAAACGCAGGGGCGTATTACCGATTCTACCAGTGTTGGGTGCTCTCGGATCTCTGATTGGTGGAGCGGCTGGTGTAGCAAAGATGAACGGAAAAGCTACACAACGTCAGTTTCAAGAGATGCTACGTCACAATCGCGCTATGGAAGGTCGCGGATTGTATCTCGCGCCATACAAATACGGACGAGGAGTCTCAATGAGAAAGAAAAAAAAACGTCAAAGAGACACTAAAAATGCCAGAGGGTGCAACTACCAACATACAATTGCTGCAACTAGCAAAACGTATGCACATTTCGTATTTTAGAGGTGTTTTTATGCGTGACTCATTACCGATCGGTGGTATATATCGGAACGAGAGCGTATCATAAATTTGGATAACGCTAAAGGCTCGGGTACTCACTGGGTAGCGTATGCAAAGAAGGGGAATCGCGCTATTTTGACAGTTTTGGCAATCTTCGCCCGCCGAATCAATTGGTACGATATTTAAATGTGACAAAAATAGATTATAATCACATATCCTATCAAACTTATAATTAAAGCATCTGCGGACAATTGTGCTTGCAATTTCTCCGAGCGGTCGATGCACGCGAATTTAAAGACATACATTGCGCTATTTAACTTAGTATTTGTTAAACAGTTTGGTCAACATATAATAATTTTAACACATACACAAACACACACACATTATATGTATGAAAACACATTTTGAATAAAAATTATATATATTAAACATATATCGCTTTGCATCTTCTTTATCAAATCCTATCTTTCTTTTTATATATTATATAATAAGTTACATTTAAATTTTTTTAATCGAAATGCGTAGTTAATCTGAGCTATTATATTGGAAATGTGTCAAGAATACTTTTAATATTTTAATAAGTTACATTTATATTTCTTTTACTGCAGCCTTCTCCTTTGCTTTCTCCTTTTCTTATCATCATACTCTCCTTGTCCTATGCCTATAGCGCTGTCCTTTTCTCACCATACGCGCTCGCTTTCCCGCTATCCTCTTTCCTCTCTATTCTTTCTCTCGCACCCATATCTCCTTTTCCTATCATCATGCTCTCCTTTTCCTATCATCATGCACTCCTTATCCTACACATACAGCGCCTTCCTTCTTACATCACATCATACTCTTCTTGTCCTACGCTGTAGATAGAACGCCTATAGCACCGTCTTTCTCTACCACGTTGCGAACGCCTATCGCACCGTCTCTCTCTACCGCGTTGCAAACGCCTATAGCATCGTCTCTCTCTATCGCGTTGCAAACGCCTATAGTATCGTTTCTCTCTATCGCGTTGCGAACGCCTATAGCACCGTCTCTCTCTATCGCGTTACAAACGCCTATCGCGTCGTTACCATGGGGATATAAAAAATTTATTATTCATCTAATTATTTATTGCAAATATACATTATGGATAAAGAGTGGGGGATGAATATTTTATCTATAACAGTTGACATTCCTCTCTCTCACCATCAGACCTCCGCAATCAGTCGGAGAGGACACTCCTTCAACCACCCTCCACCTGCAGAACCATATGTACCCCCCCTTCTCCTTCAATCTGGGGGGACATTTGGTACCCCCCTTCCTTCTCAATCTGGGTGACATTTGGTAACTCCTCCCCCCCCCCCCAACACATCAGTACCGGGGATTGAAGTAATCGGTTCCCCCGCTTACCTCACCCCTCTTAGATTCCTGAGTTAGATCTCTCTTATATTATCTACTTAAGTGAAATGTTTAAAAATACGTGTAAAATACTAAAAATAAATAAGATATAAACGACGGCCTATCATCCAGAAAGCAATGGTGCATTGGAACGATCGCATCGGACATTAACAAAATATTTGTGACACTATATAAATAAAGACTAAACGGACTGGGATACCATTCGCAATGTTTACATATAACACAACATCGCATACAGCTACGGGATACACATCCTTCGAATTGATGTATGGATATCAAGCCGATTTACTTACAGTGCTAACCAAACCGCCTAAACGAACATATAATTATGAAGACTATGCGCAGGAATTGCGAGAAAGACTACGGGCAACAAATCAAATGGCAAAAGAACACCTTTAAGAAGAAAAAGTTAAAGCCAAAAAATATTACGATAAAAATACTAAGAAGTACACTTTGAGGTGGACGACAAAGTGTTAGTATACGACAAAACATTGCGACGAGGACGTTCTAAAAAATTAGAATTCTTATGGACAGGACCGTATACAATAATCGAAAAGAACTCCGATGTAAATTATACAATTAAAAAAGGACGAAAAATAGTACGGTTACATATAAACAAACTAAAACTATTTATAGAACAATAAATAAAAGACAACGATATAATATAAAGCCCTTCACATTACAGGAGTATTATTGCCTGGTGTGGTGAAGGACTAGAAAAACTGGAGTCTTACGAGATCGAGCAATTTCAGCACAGCCCAGGGATTTATTTTGAAAAGGTCGGAAGTCTGAACTACGTAAAAGAAACGTGGAAATTAGTGATAAAACTAGATATAACGACTCTTAGTCAAAGATACAAGCAAATCATGCAATATCTAAAACATACGGAAACGATGTACGAAACCGCCCGATTCCAGCACGATCATTTCAAAGAAACATGCACGAACTTAGATATAATTACGAAAAGAGAAGCAGAATATTTAAAGGGAATTATAACACAAATCGAAACCATATATAAACAACCGACGGACAGACGTAAAGGTCTAGTAGACGGAATAGGCTCATTAGCGAAATCTTTATTCGGAACTATGGACGCGAACGACGAAAAGCGAATCGACGAGCAGTTAAGTTTAATAGGAAATAATCAAAAAGTTTTACAGCATGCGGTAAAACACCAATTAAAAATAATGAACACTACAATAGCGCATATCGACGAATTAGAAAATATAGTCGAGCGAAACGAAAGACTTTTACAAAAAAAAATAACAAAGTTTTTCGAACGCGACAAAATAAACATTTTTTAATAATAACCGTAGTCATCACAGATTTGATACGTGACGCAGAAAATACGATAAAATATTTAACATATATTCGAAGCGGAGCAATGCATCCAAAATTAATGCCGGTAGATAACATTGTTACGCAGCTAAAAGAAGCCATGCAACAACTACCGCAAGGATTATATTTCCCATTTAGAGTTAGCTGCGAGGACTGGTTAACTATAGAGAAGCACACACAAATAAGCGCTTTTTACAATAAAAATAATATATTTACGATCCTATGTTTTCCCCAGATCACATATCCAAACTACGAAATCTTCAGTATCATCGCCCTCCCCGCACCTGATATTAATAATATACGAACAGAAACAGAGATCAATAACAAACTAATCGGGATAGATAAAGAAAAACTAACATATATTACACCAAAAGACAGCGAATTGGAAAAATGTACAAAAATAAATTCAAGCTATATATGCCAGAATACGATACCTCTATACCGTGTGATTCAAAACGTACCATGCGAAGTACAAATGTACATACAACGAAAAAGTTATCATAATAACTGTAACACGAAACATACGATCACAAAGCATTCGATCTGGATCCCATTACAACAACCATATATTTGTCTATATTCGATTGAGGGAGAACAAATTTCAGTAGAGTGCGATGAACAATACGAACAAGTAAGAACAATAAAAAACACGGGAAAATTCACTATGACAGGGAATTGTAAAATAATGACCGGAGAAATGACAATAGAAGCAAAAGAAACAGTACACGAAACTGACATACAGACATACCTACCTAAAATTAATATGACACTATTACGCGACTACAAACGCTGACACAAGACAATGACACACTCGAGGATATACTCAAACACCGAGCAAAATTAACACAATTAAAAACCAAGCTAGAACAAATAAATACTAGTTTAGAAAATAACAACCAAAACTACTTCACCCAAAAACAATTTCTATTTCCAATGGCGACCAGCGGAATAACGACAATAATACTAACAATCATAGTATATATAATTATAAAACAATAAAAATAAAAAGATAGAGTTATCGCCGCGCGAACAACGCGAAATGTACGAGCACACACCACGCGTATACATGGAGCACCAAAGTCAATATTAAAACGTAGCATAAGTACACGATTCTAATTGTAAGAATAAAACAATTATATTCTATATTATGTTAACGCGACAACCAAACTGTAAAATATACAACTAAATATATATATATATATATATAAATTAAAACAGGTATAGATAAAATATGTATAAAGGAAACCCGTGCGCTTTTTTTTCCCTAGGGAAAAGGGATGTTATAGCCCAATAAGCTGTAACCGATATGCTATTGTGAAATAAGGCGAGAAGCTTCGCATACCGCGACTTCGGAGCATTGACCGCGCGTACTAATGACACAGCGATCCTCGCGCGGAACTCAATTGCGAAAACCGGAACACCGCGACGACAATTGCGAAAGGATGCAAGCAAAGAATTCCGACCTTTGGACTCGCTACGCTTGCACCCGATGCGGGTTAAACGACCCGCACGAATTTTGTGCAAGTACGCAGCGCGATAAAAATCCGCCCGCGCTTAGACGCGCGGGCAGTCACGAAATTGAGTTAGTATTAAGAGTTGTACCGAACAATCAAGAATTACGCAGTCTAAGTGCATCGACAGTGAGGAAACGAGCATCCGACAACCGAGCGTGGAGACGAAGAGAGTCGTGTAAGAACGCTTTGTAGAATAAAAGACGCATATCTGCTAAATCAGACTATGTCATTTTACCTCACGTCTCTGACTCCTCTGGTCCGTTCCTTTCGGTAAATACCGAACCCGTGTCGCTCTCACAGCGGCACAACAATGCTCACGAAACAATTTCGGGTATTGCATCAACATCAGGTGAGATATAATTTTTTAAAAATAAGCACAAATATATAATTTTAAAATTGATAAATTTATTTTATTAAAATTTTATTTTTCGCCAGTGCAAAGAGGCGGTGGACGAGTTGAAGAGACGACACCTGTGGAAAAAACATCGTGCTCTTCCAATAACGCAACTCTGAGAAAGGAAAACGAGGATCGTCCTCACCCATCGTCAGAGAAGGAAGACGCCGAAGAGGAAGAAGACGATAAACAACATCTTCGTCGTCGTTGTCAGGTCGGTCATATTAATTTCAATTATGTCGATTTATTAACGGAGAATACGTAAAGATTTTCGAGATTCAGAGAGAAGCGAGTTTCGCGATCCGACTACTAGCTGCAGGCTGTGATATTTATCACACGTTAGAAAACGCGTTTCGTGAAATTCACATGTATGTTATACGTACGTACGAACCGTACGATTATATAGGTTTATCGTTTCATTCGCCGCATTTAACGCAAAGCCCAACGGGTTTATCTTTTCGTCCGGTGCGAGACTTAATTCATACGGATATTTGGAATCTCGTGAGTTCGCTAGCACAAAGTGCGGGCGGGCTTGATAACGCTTTAACATTCGTGTTTTTAACGTCGCGAATCCTTCAGGACGTGGGCGGGTGAAATTAACAAACAAAGATGTAGAGAAGTGTTCGATATTAAAGATATCAAATTCCGATAATTTGTTTTCCCCGTGCTCTTGTAGTAGCACGAATTTATTGCGAACGCGGTAATTTGCGTACGGGGAAATTACATGAAAAATGGAATACAGTAAGACGGCATCAATCATCGTTACAGAGAGAGTTGTCATTACAATTGACGGGGAATGTCGGTGTCGTAATACCTGAAGAAAGTTGTGGAATTCGGGAAATCGAACGCTTCCAGCAATATCTTGCCGCAGACAATATTGCTATCGTTGTTTATGATTTGGAAACTTTCGCACGTGGAAGAAAACCGATGTACGACGAAACCGCGATACTCGCTTCTCTCGACCGTAAACCCGTATTTCGTCTAAACATTATGTGTTATGAACGTTCGCGTCATTATAACCCTATTTTAAATTTAAAATCTGCCGCGGGATGTAATTATTACTGCGAATCGTTTGTTACGTCCGGTGAACTTCACGATTCTTTTCTTTCATGAAAGATCAATCACCAACGAATATCTGATAGGCGAGACGAGAATTTCAAACCGTAAGATAACGAATGCTAGAAACTGAGCCGTGCATAAACATTCAAAAAGCTCTCTAGCCTACTTAAGAATTTTTAAATAAAACAGTCATCGTAAATTGAGATCGTTGTTTAAAACTAGAGTCAAAAATTGGAGACGGTGACGAAAACTGAAACCACTTGATAAGAGTGCTCGCCTAACAAACCACCCTTGGGTGACAGCTGCTTATAATAAATTCTATAAAATATAGCAACAAGCGATAACTTCCTCAGACTGTATCAAACTCTCCATTGGTTAAGACCAAAATTCTCTGATAAAAATCTGTACCAATAAGCATAAGCCTCCAACGTTCGAAACCGAAAAGACAACCCCTCCAAGTATATGAGGGCGTTAATTATAATTCTTATTCGTCAAATTATTCAATGGAGAGGAGGTAGTAGAACTCTGCGTTAAGAGAAAAACCATTAAAACAATCAGTCGATTTCCAGCAGTCAGTTCGCTTTAGACAGTCAGTTCGTTTTCATCAATCAAATATTAACTATCGTAATTGTTATACCGCACTCGTGATCATCTAGTTCTTCATTTTGATTTTAAATATATAGCCTCGGGGATTCTTTTTCTCGACATCTATTTGTTGTTCCAGAATTTATATCTTCGTGAAAATGAGTTTATACTTGTGTATGAACTATATACTAGTTATATAGTTATATAACTATATACTAATTAGTGTATACTAATTGTATAGTGTAAATGTGACTTGTTATAATTCTCTGATGGATGTCGATCATCAACTTTTTCACGGATAATTGGAAATCAGTATTCGCCGACCCCAGCCATTATTGTTTTACCTACGTCCGCATTCGTCGACAAATAGTGAGTTCAAATTTAAACAATTTTATTTCTTTATTTTATCCTATTGTCTCATTTAAATTTAAACAATATTTAGGTTTTCTACAAAATCTTTCATTCTTTTAAAATTATTAAGCCACTTACTAGATCCATTTATGTACATTCTTGAAATTAATTATTACATTTCCCTATTTCTTTTCTAAATTCCAATTTCTATTTTCTCTGCGGGTACCTGTGTATTTTGCGGAACCGGTATCTCGTATACTGGTACAAAATATAACTAGGCAGAACCTGCAAATTCTTTCTATTTCTCTTTACGGGTACCTGTATATTTTTGCAAAACTGATATTCCATGTACTGGTACAAAATACGCGTACAGATAATACCCTCAAAATCCTAATTATCTTTCTTTTTCTTTTCTTTTCTTCCAAATAATATAACGATTTATTAAATTCTCAATATTCTCTTCTCTTTCGTTCTTAATGGTAGAACTTCAAAATAATTAATAAAGAATTGCTCAAAGAATATATACAATTAGTAATAAACAAGTAATTTTTGTGGCTCGGGCTTGGTGAATATTATACTTTTATATATATATATATATATATATATATATATATATATATATATATACAGGGTATCCCCGAATTGGCGGATCAACTCTCGTGGGTAGATAGAGCGTGTTAAACTGAAGAGAAAAATCTTATATCATTTTGCTAAATTCGCAATAATTAATGAGATATAAATTAATAAAGATCGGCCAATACGTGTCAGGATAAGCGCGCAACGCGAAGAAGCCTCCTACTTGTTACTTGATACTAGGCGCGCGGCGAGATAGTAGGCGGAGCGCTCTACAAAGGACGTACAAAGAACGTACAAAGGGCGTACTTAAAGAGACACGTACAGTGCGTTCTACGTTTATGTCTTGCCGCGCGCCTAGTATCAAGTAACAACTGGGAGGTTTCTTCGCGCCGTGCTTATACTGGCATGGATTGGCCGATCTTTATTAATTTATATCTCATTAATTATTACGAATTTAGCAAAATGATATAAGATTTTTTTGTTCAGTTTAGCACGCTCTATCTACCGACGAGAGTTGATCCGCCAATTCGGGGGCACCCTGTATATATACTCACCCTGTATATATATATATATATATATATATATATATATATATATAATCGTAAAAGAGTATATATACACACATATATATATATAGGTATATATATATATATATATATATATATATACCTATATATATATATATATATATGTATATATACTCTTTTACGATTTGATTTTGGTTCATCACTACTTATGACAGTGGTAACAGTTTAAAAGTCAACAGGAATGTTTTAGTAAACGGAAGTAATAAGTAACTAAAAGTAAACAGAAAGTGTTATAGTAGAACTGAGAGTGTGTATGTGTGTTTTATCACTGTTAGCACTGACAATAAGCATTAAATAATAGAACGTTAGGATTCTATAATTCCAGTTTCTTGTAAAGAAAAACTTGTTATGATTACTTCTGTTTTGTGTTGAGGTTTTGTTCTGCTCGCAATAGAATGAAAAAGATAAGTTGATATAAAAATATATTTTTCTGTATCAACTTGTTATCTTTTTCATTCTGCAAATATAATATTATATAACATAATCTTAACATAAAACAAAAGTATACAGATACTTTAAGTAAAAAAAAATGATATTAATATATAAATAGAAATATCAACTTTATTATTCATAACTTTTTATTTTAGATAATTAAATCATGGTCGACAAGAATGATGTACCAAAAAACAAAATAAAAAAGATAAATAATATTAAATGTATACGATGCAACATTTTTTTAAAGAAAATTTAGTATTTTTAAAAAAGAAATAACTAAAGACGAAGTTGTACATGTTGATGCTTGTTTAAATAAAGCTATATATGTTGGAGAAAAGCTTTGTTTGAAATGTTGGAAAATAGTAAATAAAACATTAAATATTCATAAAAAAGAAGAACAACATTTGCAACAGCATCAAACTCAAAAACAACTTTAACAAGCAAATCAACGAGCCGAATAAATGTTTCTATTTTATATTTACCTGTTCTTGATCAACCAGTTGTCCATCATGAGACTAATTTTGATCTGCTCCGACGCCGATGCGATGCGACGCGATGACAACAATCATGCGGCGTTGCCGGAAGACGCTATGTCTTCCGATTAATCGAAGCATTTGCATTGTATGTGAATGCGCTAATTTAGAAAATAATCGCAAGACATAGTGTCTCGCGGATCTCGCGTCAATCACGGCAACGCCGTGTGATTGTTGTCGTCGCGTTGCGTCGCATCGACGTCGGCGTCGCCGCAGTCTGGAAAGAATTTTATGAGAATTTCTCTGATTAATATTTATCACATTAAAAATAATAAAATCATAAAATATATAATGTTTAATAATAAATTACATAATAAAATATAAAATGTTTGATTAATTTTACTAAACTGCATAGTAAAATTAATCAAACATTTTATCTTTTAATATTGTGATAGATATTATTATTTTTATTGTGATAAATATTAATCAAAAACATTCTCATAAAAATCCTTTCGTACCATATTGTCCCACGTTTACCATGATTCTCAGGGTAAATTCTAAGAGAAAATTCTCTCATCTGTGTGCGTGAGTGTATTCGTCAAAGTCGGTACAATTTCTAATAGAAAAATAATTCGTTTATTGTTCGGTGTGTCATGGTGTGTCAACGTCTTGTTGCGAGTCTACTCCAGTCGTATACAATTATCCATCAGCAAACATCAAACATATCTTCAAAGTAAGAATAAGCGTGTGTGAGAGAGAGAGAGAGAGAGTGTGTGTGTGTGTGTGTGTACACGCAACGGCAGAAATGGTGTTCATCGGCAACTTCAGGATTACACGCATACACATGAAGTTAGTGCATATGTATACGTATGATTTCTGTTGTATGTGTGTAACGCTGAAGTTGTCGACGGACACCATTTCTGCCGGTACCCGTACATACACACGTATATACGTACGCACACATCGCGTGTAGATAACAGCTGATCACAGCGAGCGCCTTACGTCATCGCCCGCATCGGATAATGAGTTGCGCCGCTCCTGCCTACTGCCTGTACGCGTGCCGTAATTAGCTACCTATTTTCTTTTATAATTTGAAAACTAAGCTTCGGATAAAATTTTGTCAAAGGAAAAATCGTCTCAGAATTCATTCAGGAATACGACATTTCAAGGACAAACGGTTGTTTCACTTGTTGAACGGTTGAATCACCTTGTATAATCACGAATAGCTTATATTTGGTGATCAAAATTAACTATTATATAATTAAAGCAGTGTAATAATTATAACTATATAAAAATTCTAGTTTAAACAATGAATTAAAAACACAAAAATTAAAAGATATATATCTAAACATATAATTTATATATATAAATTTATACATATAAATGAAGGTTTACATGTTTTTATATGTAAAAAATAGCTAAAAAATAAGGTTTTTAATTTTTTTCAATATGGTGCACCACTCAAAAAAATCTGTAAAAGTTCTGAAATATTCAGCATTTCTATCTCTACAATTGAGAATTTTTTCAAGACGTCATCTTTATTAGAAAATAGGGAAAAAATTTTTTTGAAATATTGAAGAATTTTTTTCAGCTTGAATTTGGTGTCAATAAATTAAAACAAAAATTGTGTCAAATTACCTTATTTGTCTCTAAAATTTCCCAAAGCTACATTTAAGTGCTATAACAACTTGCTGAGAAATAATTATCTACATATAGAATAGTTAAACTAAGTATTAATTTTTCTTCACCGCACTGTCCCTTTGTAACAGAAATTTAGAAATTGTTTGAGAAAGCTCGATATTATCGATAATACATTGCTGAATGTCGGAACAACGACAGATTACCACAAGTTGCACAAAAAAACAATATATCCTAGGATGGCTCTTAACGAATATATTATTGAGCTATGGTACGGCATATTGTAGGAAAAACGAATATGACAATGATGAGAATACTTTAAAATTTATGTATAGTTTGTTGATACGTAATTATTGTTCTTTTATTAACATGATCAACGATTTGATTATTGCAAGTATTTTTGGGTTGGTACATTTTTTTACGTATACGAAAATTATTACGAAACAATCATCTGTAAATTTAGAAAACTATAATGCATAAAAATATAAAATTTCTTTGAATTTTTTAAAATATCGATATATTAATATGCAAGATCTGATAATAAATTTACATATACTCGTTATATTACATTCAGTTAGTTTTCCTTTACATTTATAGATATATCGGATTAAAGTTTGATCAAGTTAATCAACATCTGATGAATTTAACAACCTAACAAGAGATAACAAACGCGGAATAAAGCGAGTTTGGGAAAATTCTGTGCACAAACATAGATTTCCACAAGATTTAAGCAATCGATGGATGATATGGATCATAGTGTAAAAGAATTAAATCTATCAATTATGAACGTAAATTCTATGTTACGTCCTGTCGGCTCCACGTTTTCCCTCTCACGAAAATGAAACAATAATCGTCCGATCGGTCACAATAAAACGGGTCGCACAATAAAAAAGAACCGTTATTATCAAATAATGTTTAGACATACTAAAAACGATATCTAAATAAATACCGGAAGGGATCAATAGGCGAAATCCTCTAGAACAACGAAACAGAACAAACACAATTGCATAATCTTAAGAAACAAATAATGCCGCTACGTACTGTCGGCTTTACGTCTTCACCTCCTATAAAGATGCAGCAATAATCGCCCGACCAATCATAAAAGGATCGCGCAACGAAAGATGTTTTAAACATTGAAAACGATGTCCAAAGAAATGACCGAAAAGGACCGATAACGAAATCCTCTAAATGAATAAATGGACAAACACAGCTGCATAATCTTAAGCTCATAATCGCTACAAAGTTCACCAATCAGCAACAATCAAAAATAAGGAGGAGAAGGATCTCACCAAACGACAGCTTTTCACACGTCTAAATTTCAAAAATATTTCCGCTCAAAATTGTTAACATGCCCTCAGGATTTACTATAAAAAGGGAATACTCGCGCACTACATCATTAATTCTGAACCAGTCAGTAGTGCAGCATTAGATTCATTCGGCATCATTAACTTTCGCTCAGTTATACGTTGAGTTAGTTCAGTCATTAATTCATTCTAAAAAATCATCAAGAGCTCTGCATAAACTCTAAAACAATTAGAGTCAGTGCGCAACGACGACCACCCGCCGAGCAAGAGCCACAGCTGAACCACAACTAAACCAGTTGCCAAACCACGACTAAATCCGCCTAAGTAGTAAGTCTACTCGAAATTGCATCGTAACACTTATCACACTTTTCGCAAGTTTTTATTATTTTCTAATAAACTATTGTAACAAATACCAACCAGAATAAAATCTTTAAAATCGCACTCGTTCCCCTTCTTTTCTGGTTGATGACCTCTGTACTTATGTAACACTCGCGATCCACACACGCACCGGCACCCGCACGCGCACCTGCACCCGCACGCACGCACGCACGCACGCACGCACGCACTCTCTCCCCCTCTCTCTCCCTCTCTCTCTCCTCCTCTCTCTTCCTTTTTCTCCCTCTCTCTCGCCCTCTCTCTTCCTCTCTTCCCCCTCGTCTCCCCTCTCTCTCTTTCTCAGTAATAAATTTTTTGTATAAGTTTTTATTTATTGTTAAGAGTTTTAACTTATTGATAGTATTAAGTGAACTTGTTGCATATACAAAATTTATGTCAAAACTTTAAACTTTTTGCAACGCTCTTATAAAATTAACATATCTTTCTTTACTTTTGCAAACAATAAATAAATAATAATTTCTTTACAAAACAATGTACCTTTGAGTGTTTTTGTAAAAATGTTTATTTATAAATATTTGAAAAGTATAAAACACGATTTAATAACGGAATAATTTAATTAATCATGTATTTTCCACTTAAAATTTGACATAATTTTATGTAAAAATATTTAATAATAATAAGAGCATACTAGTATTTATTGGTGACATAATTATTAAAAATAAGTTACAATTTACATATGCGGGCGTCTAATATTAAAAATGTTAAAGTTTACAACATATTTTTTCTCTTTTAAGTTTTTTATTATTGAATTTTACATACATAAACAAGCACACTATATTTGTAATATAGATATAATAATATATATTTAGAACACATATTTCTTCATGCACAAGAAAGAAGTCGATTATTATACCTTGATATTGTTACTTTCTTGAAATGGAAAGAAAGATGATGTATATTCGATAGCTTTAAGCATAGGATACCATACAATATCATCTCCTTTTTGCCTTAAGTATTTTTATAATTTCCACGAAGATTGATAAATCAGACTGGTCTGCTATCAGAAAATGAAACGCATCAGCAATAATTTGAGCGATTAAGAGAATGTATTTTAATATAATCCTCAGAATTCAAATACACTACAATTCTTTTCCAATTTTTGACATCGTATTGAACACGATAGCATCCTGTCGTAGAAATAAATAAGGGTTAGTGATTAATTATTAGACATTATTTTATCCAAGACATGAACTATTAAAGATATTCGATTTCAGGATATCTGTAATTTTCTTTTTCTATTAATTTAAAAATATTTGAAGCACGCATTATAAATAGAAATGCTACTTGTAGTTATAAATACTGTAGTTAAAATTATGTTACATTAAGTGTAAAAAATAATATTATGCAAAATATTTTATCAGCTTAAAATAATCTTGTCTACATAAATATACATTACAAATCACATTGTACAGCATAATTTTTGTTACGTTTTTATGTAATGTGTTTTTGTACATATTTTTAGGCTTAATCTTAATAATATAATATAATAAGAACTGTTTTTACTAGTTTTCTATTTTAGCTTTTACAAACGTGAAATTGAATTTTGCAATATAGCGAGACAAAAGTTATATATTAATATTAACACTTATAAACTATAAAAATAATGTTTTTTCATGTTATTTATGATAAAATAAATTACATCAACTGCTATAAGTCAGTTACGCAGGTATGATTTATCAAGTAGATATATAACTGAATATAAATATATAAAAAAATATGATTATATTTATGAATAATTAAACAATGTAAGTTAATTGGCATACATGCATTTACATGAATTACGTATGAATCCAATCATGTAGTTATGTAAATATGTCACCTCTAAAGAGAAATGTGTTGTCAAAGCAAAATGTAATATAAAATTACCTTCTTATATTAATCTTGTTTTAAATAATATAAAAATTAGCTATGTGTATAATAATAAATAATACAATTTGTATACTCTCCTAAAGGATTTCTGATTACGAGACAATAAATATTCTTGATGTGTTTAATCATAGTCATAATCTCATGTAGTATAAAAATAAAACAATTTTAAAATTAAATCAATTATTCCTACTCTTCTCTCTCGAATTAAATAAGATTGTCTTACTATTTTGAGACATGAGTAACATATACAAATCTAAGTTAATATATTCTTGCATTTAGAATAACTTGCTTGATGTTAGTGCCATGATAGTTGGCGCTACCAAGCGACATCTTACTAAAAATTAACGAAATAGCACCGAGCTCATTTTATTCTAGATTTAAGAATTTTCCAACAAAATTAAAATATTGTTTCTTCAATAACAAATATGATTATCGCTATATCGATCCTAGTTTATGATAGATTGATAAGTAATAGCATTAAATCGGGAAATCTTCTCTATGAGTGTAGTAGCGCTTTATTATGTATTATTAAAAATTTTAAGAATACAGAAGATTTAAGAATTAATTTCTTTACGCAGTTTCTTTACGTAGTTCTTTACGCATCAACATCCCCGCATGGGCTCTCATTGCCGAGTATATCTTATCATGTTTGTAAATATTGAAGCCGTATATATTTTCAAATTATTAAAAATTTTCCTGATGTAGCGAATATAAAAAATATGTCTTAAAACAAAAATGCTATTGAAATGATTTAATGAATTTAATATGTTACAAAAAAAATCAGTGTGTAGTAATTGTAATTAAATTTATTCAAAATTTAAAAAAACGTTGTTCGCGCGAATGTGAATTTACTTTCAATTTTTTGCCAGTAAGATTGTTCACTATTTTAATGCTAATAAAAATGTTTTACATTATAAGTATTTTACAATTCTCGAACAATGACGTTTATAATGTGTACAATATTTTGGATTTTTTATAAATATAAATGACCATATTATAAATATAATATGACCATAGGAATATATTTATATAGGAATATATGTGAAAATACGTAATAATGTAATAAAAAAATACAAAAATATAATAAATTTCTTGATAAATATTTACCAATTGTTTGTAAATTGACTATTATTCAATCAGTGTCATTATACAATATAATTCGCTTGTTATCAATCTAAGTGTTGTTTGATTTTTTCCTGTTGGTATGTGTATTAGCCAAAAGAAATTTTAAAAAATATTGAAATTACTGAAATCGGAATGTATCTGAGTAGTAGAGGAAAAAAGTATGACAAATTTTCCTTGTATGTCAAAATCTTTAAATCTGATACCAATGCCATTCTTTTCATCATAATCTCGTATCACATTTAACATAGTACAATATTTTAACACTTTTTGATAGTTCACTTCATCTTTTAAAGTGTAGTAAGTCGTAGGGAATTTTTTATTAAAGACAGACTGCATTAATGGCCAGAAATTATCGATGGTTGGAAAACTGTGTCCATAAAATGTATAAAATTTAATTCTAATATTAAAAATGTTATAATAGAAAATATACAAGAATAGAAAGTATATAAAATTAGAAAATATATTGTGTAGAGAATGGCTATTATTAAAATGTAATTTATTATGATAATTTTAAAATTTCGACAAATATAAATTAACTTAAGTTATTATTTTTATAATAAAAAATGATTAGGGTGTGAAAGATAAATGTCTGAATGATTAGTGTTTTCTAAAGAAAAAATTTTTTAAATATAAAGTTATATTTTAAAAAGCGTTCTAAACAATTTATAAATTATTATAAAATAAGATAGAATTCTATTTATAAAATTTTAGCGTCGCGTATTGCAGAAAAAAATTTGTAAACACATAAAATATACACACAAGTTAAAATATATCAGAATATAAGTATAAGTACATTAAAATATGCAAAGTTTAAAAATAATAATGAAGTCATGAAAGTAAATAGATATTGTAAGATTGCAAAGTATTGTATAAAGTGAAAGACAAAAAAAATGTAAATCATCAGTAAATACACATACAAAGAATGTTTCACGACTTTTGTACAATACTTTAATAGTTCTATATAGAAATAAGCTAAATTAAAAAAAACATATAATTTAAATAAGTTAACATACATATTGTGACGAAGTCACCAGGGGCCGAACAACCGCCCCTGCAAAACAATCGGCGCCTTTCGGCGCCACCAAACGTTACAACGTTGGGACTCCCGGTCTCCCCACTCGACCGCCTCCTTACTCTGCTCGGAACCGAGAATGGGAGGCCGGCCAACGGGTATATAAGCCGGCTCGACTAGAGAGCCGGCACCTAGTCCTGTTCTGATCTTTCCTCGAGAGAGTTATCTCGAGGCTACAAACGATTATTTCCTATCACGATCCTTCGGACAACGAGCGTTCTCATTGAACCGACCGGGCGTCCCCGACCTCCGGCACCTTGCCCGACCCTCCTCCGGACGACGAGCGTCCCCGGCCTCCGGCACCTGTCCAACCATTCTCCGGACAACGAGCGTTCTCGTTGAACTGACCGGGCGTCCCCGGCCTCCGGCCCTTTGCACGAGTTTGAAACCGTCCGTCTCCGAACGACAACACGTAAACTGCCCGTCTCCGGGCGAATAACGTTGACATTCGTCCGTTTCTGGACGACACCAATCAATCCGCCCGTCTCCGGACGAGGAGAAAGACAATCGTCCGCCTCCAGGACGACCACGCGACCAAGCGCCCGCCCGTCGTGCACTTCCGCCAAGCCGTCCGCCACCAGGACGCCACCGATCGAACCGCCAAGCCGTCCGCCACCAGGACGCCACCGACCGAACCGCCAAACCGTCCGCCCCCAGGACGCCATCGACCGAATCGCCGAGCCGTCCGAATCCAGGATGCCACTCCCGAGCCAGCATCGTCAGGGCTAACACAGACAGCCCACACGAACAAAGCCCAACTTGTACATACCGTCCCTTTGTAAATATGCCTTCCCACTCAAATGTAACCGAGCATAGTATAACTTGTACAGTACGAATAAAATAGACTTGTCTTAGAACGACACAGAAAGGGAGTCTATCACCTGCCGTGCCCGTCCCTCTCCTGAATCCTGGAACCGGCGAGCTTGTCCGAGACGTCGGGAAAGACGAAACGTTACATGGCGCCCGAACAGGGACCTAACTCGACCGACTAAGGCACGGTTGGAAGACCACCCTATGCTATCGTGAATATACCGATTAAACAAGGAGCAACTTATCGAGCAGTTGACCCAGCATGGACTTGACACAGAGGGCCGGTTCGACGATCTACGAAGGAGATTGCGAGATGTCGTCATGGCTACTCAGCCACCAAGGGTAACGCTGACCAAGGCGCCGGACGAAACCGACCATAGCGGCACCACCACCCCCGAACCAATGGGTGATGACCCAGGGAAGACGTTAAACCAGATCCGCAAATGGGGCTGCCACTTCGACGGCAAGGATCCCCTGTCTTTCCTGGAGCGCTTAGACGAGCTAAGCGCCGCTTATAGCTACTCCAACAACTATTGATGGGGCTGCCCGAACTCCTGAACCCTACTGTGGCACCGGAATAATCACCAGGACTGGCACCCTTGGGAAGATTTCCGCCATGACCTGACCGCGCAATACCTGCCGCCCGGCTACCTCCGACAACTACGCCGCGAAATACAGACGCGGAGGCAACAGCCGACCGAGGCGTTTAGCAGATACGCCACCGCGGTACTCACCATGATGCGCCGAGCCGGGGGATATTCTCGGCAAGAGCAACTAGAACGGTTGTTCGAAAATGCCGACCCGGACTACTAGCTGTACCTACGACCCGGCGAGATCCGCAGCGTCTTGGAACTCTGCAGCCAGGCGGCACGGTACGAAGAAATCACCAAACGTCGCCTAGATCGGCTTCGAGAGAGTCGCAAAGTCACCGAAGCCCAAGTGGTCGCCGCCACGTACGACTGCGCTATCTGTTGCTGGCGATGCAAGCAACGAGGTCATATCCACCTCAATTGCCAGCGGCTCGCCAAGAAATTTTGCTCACAATGCGGGAAGGACGGTGTCCTTTCTTGCGAGTGCCACCCGCCAGCGGGAAACGCCGAGTTTCCGGCGAGAAGTCGGCGGCCGACCGCGAATAAAATACACGCCGCGTCCATACATCCAGGTACGCGTTGCCGGTCGCCGAAGGTGGGCTCTGATCGACTCGGGGTCAGAGCTCTCCTTTATTAACGGGCCTACCGCTACCGCGGCCGAAGCCACGGGGCAACCATTGATCACCGCCACTGACCACGTCCGCCTCGCCGACGGCTCCGAGACCGAAACCATCCATCAGGCTTGCGACCTAACCATCCGGTTTGAGGGTCGCGCTCTCCGCCACCGATTCATCGTCATGCCAAACCTACACAACGGCATCCTTATTGGAGCGGACCTCTGGGCCAAGCTCCAGTTCACCTTGCCGCCGCCACCGGTAGCTAGCCCGACGCAGGGAGAAACGCCACGGGGCATGCCGACCGCCCAAACCGCCGAAAAAATTGGCGCGATTTCCGAAGGACTGGTGCCCCGAACGCCCGCGAAAGAGGCGCGGCTCCGACACTTCCTGGCCGGAGAAATAGAAAAGTTTGCCACCATCCAAGGGCCGACCTAGCCACCCACCAGATTCGGCTAAAGACCCAGGTACCGATAAAACAACGATATCGACCGCGAAACCCGGCCATGCAGGCCGGAAGCGGCCGGCGTGATCGAGCCGTCACACAGTGCATGGAGCTCGCCCGTAGTATTAGTCCGAAAAAAGGATGGCGCCTATCGGTTCTGCATAGACTTCCGCAGACTGAACCACGCCTCCGAGAAAGACGCATATCCGCTCCCACACATCACCGCAACGCTAGATAAATTACGGGGCGCCAGTGTTGTTAGGTCGAGAGACAAATCTCGCGCATGCGCAGTCATGGCAACGCTAGCAGACACTGTTACACTTCAGTCACGTACATATTCTGCTGCAATAAAGGAGATTATTGAACCCTATATAGGAAGGGAGTAGGAAGGTTTAATATGGTGGAAAAAAGGTCTCTAATAAGATAAATAAAAGCAATTTATACATTATAACAAAATTTAAAATTTATTATTGCGCCTGCAGACGACTTACTTTATATGAATACCAACATTTGTTGCTAGGGTAAGGGAAACTGCAGAAAACCTTACCAATATTCTATAAAAATATTCTACAAAATTACATAATATTTAACTCTTTTATAAATCTATAATAAATGAAAATGATATAATACATTACTAAGAAATGTTAAAAAAGAAATAAATAATTTATAATAATAACTTTAGCAGCGATAAGTACTAATGTAAAAGAATTAAATTATTAATTTTAAATAATTGATAATTAAATTAATTGCAATTATAATGTTTAAAATTACTAACGCAAATATATATGCAATATAATAAATAAACTGAAAAAATAAAATAACAGATTAATACACAAATCAATTCTACACAATTGAATATACCTGAAACAAAAAATAAAATATTTATTTATATTTATGCATACTGTAAGATATCATCTATGATGTTGTATATCTATGTTCGCCTTGCTTACTATTCTCCTATTGGCTACTCTAATATGCGTCTGTATACACGGTAAAATTAAATAGTATTTATATATTCTAAGTACGTTGCTTAACAACAAAATAACAAGAGGGTTCGTCACGTCATTTCACGTTGCAGATTCGTCTTTTATCGAAATCTGCGTGAGAGATCGGTTGTGTCTATGATCCTTTCCGTGTTTTAATCGATTAAAGTCCTATAATTATTTTAAGAAAGTTGCGTTATCTTTTACTTTCTTTTATATATAAATAATATATAAATAAATACTTGTGCATATATAATAATATATACATAATATTATATAATAATATATACATAATAATATATAAATAAATACTTTAACATTCTAAATAATAGTGAGTGTTATTTTTATACAAGTTTAAAATATATTTCACGGAACATTATCGATAATATCTTTCTCCCGTGGAAACATCCTGACGACTTAATTAACAGATTGGCTTTAATTAAAAGCTATCTTACAATACTAAAGAAATGTATTTTTAGACCATAATAAAGAAAATATAACTTTTAAATAAAACATATATATATATATATATATAATTAACACAAAACAAAATAATTATAAATAAATAAATTTTACTCTTCTTCATAAAGTAAATTATTACTAAAGTAATTATAATTAAAATAAATATTACTAAAATAAATTATTAAAGTGTATTAGTACAACAATATTAAAAATTACAAAATTAAAACTACAAAATTAAAAAAAAATCAGTATTTATAATAGATAAACATTAAGAAAGGTATTAATATTTAAAATATTATAGAAAAAAAAAAAAATTTAATACGAAAATAATTGAATATAAGCTCCTTAATAATAAATAAAGAGATAGTATAGAGACAATAGGAACAAGGAGATTTGTTTTGAATGTGGGTTAAATTTTGAATTCTATTAGTGTATCAAAAAGTTATATTAATAATTAGTACATTAATGAATTCTTTGACAATGTTAAAATAAAATACGATACGAACATATGTGACATCATGTACTCGCGTAATAAACGTCAACTCTTTAATCCGACAGAATAGCGACCGATCTAATGTTTACCTTATTAATTAATTATAAACTGACAGTATGCGGCTATTTCGTTACGATTTAACTTGCGAATATGAATAATTCAGGATTTTATACTTATTAATTACGCTTATTACTTTTTCACATATTACGCTAAAGAGGATCCGAACACGGATCGAAACGTTCCTATCGTATTTTATTTTAACATTGTCAAAGAATTCATTAATGTACTAATTATTAATATAACTTTCTGATACACTAATAGAATTCAAAATTTAACCCACATTCAAAACAAATCTCCTTGCTCCTATTGCTTCTATACTATCTCTTTATTAATACGAAAAAGTTAATATTTATAAAAGAAAGAAATGATATCTACATGTGTGTGGGCGCGCGCGCGCGTGTAAATGCTATAAAAGAATTTATTTTAAATATATATTATATATAGATATCTATATGGAAGGTTAGTATCATAATAAAAAAAGGATCGATATTTAAAGATAATAATAAAAGAAATTGAAGAAAAATATATATACAATTAAAATTGAAAATAAAATCTGAAAAAGATTTGATGTAATAAATATTAAATATTAAATAGTAAATTCTAACTTGAAAAGAGATAAAATTAACTTGAAAAGAAAATTATGAGGTAAAAATTCTAAAATTTATTTATCTTCCATTTGATTACTAGTAGAACAATATAAATTTTGATTGTAATGCAACTCCAAATGTCTCGAATCTACTTGAAAATTATAGCACTTTACATTTTTTAGTTGAAAATTAGACCTTATTTTGCAAATCGCGCTTAAAGTTTCGGTACTCATTCGATTCCTTTTTTTATTTTTCACATCAGTGACAATAGAAAAGATTCGCTCGGCCTCAGCATTCGAATGTGGAAGTGACAATATTACGTAAACTAATTTTCTAAATTTAGAACAAGAGGTTCGTTATTACAATTTTTAGTTTCGAAAATTTTATTCCACATATCATCTATTTCTAAAGTAGACATAATATTTTTTTTCTCTTCATTAAACATTATTGGCAATATTCGCCACTTAAAAGATAAAACCGTATTATCGCAAATATTAAAATGTGTAGCAACATCACTAAGATCTTTAATTATACTTTTGCTTTCATAATATAAAGCTATTTTTGGATCTAAAAATTTTAAATTTCGGATAATTAAATCATTAAAAGGTAACCGTTTGATCATTTCTTCTAATGCCGTAACATAAAAATCTAGACATTTAACTTTTATTTGTTCTACAAAACTTTCAGTTTGATCTTTTAAAAATGATTCGCAATCGGGACCAAGATATATTTCATCGAAAGGTAAAAAATTTTGTGGTTGAAGAATATCTAATGAAATGTTATTTATAAAACACACGGTAATAAAAAATTTTGTCCCATCTGCTTTATCAGCTGCTCACTAGTCTCGGATAATTTGTGAATCAAAGTTTTTCTCGACTGAAAAAGTGCATTAAAGTTATTAAAAAAATTTAAAGAATATTTCAAAAATAATAAGTACGATTTAATTTCATTATCATTTAACATATCAGAAATAAATTCAGATGCTTTGTTTATATTTTCTATAACTTCTAAAAAGAAATACTGTTTTAATACTTCCCAATTTTCGAAAAGTCTAGCTACACAATTCTGCAAAATAAGCCATCTGGTATTAGATAATTTTAATATTTTACGTGACTCTACATTGAAAAATTCTTGAAACTCACACAGGATAGCTCATCTTTTTGGGCTGCAAGAAAAGTACGTAGCAACAGAATGCAATAAATTTTCACACGAATTTGGCAATTTCGAACACGCTTTACTTGCAACAAGTGCTGAAGAATGGCATATACATTTTAAAATTATAACATTCGGTACCTCTTTTTTTAATCTAGTAATAAAAGAATCTCGACTTCCAACCATAACCGACGCGTTGTCAGAAGCCATTCCCACGATATTAGATAAGGGTATTTCTTTACTTTTAAGGCAATGTTCAAACGCAGCATAAAGCATTTCTGCGGAACAATCTTTAGCATCTAATTCTAATAATTCTAATAATTCCGTAATACATTTTTTAGTTTCGGGCAATACGTATTTTATTAATATACAAAGTATTTTGTCATTCGCGATCGTTGTACTTTCGTCTAATAAAACCGAAAATTTTTGAAATTTTAAATTTTCAATAGTTATTTTCCGACAATATTTTTTACAATTTGAGTACATTTTTTTCGACCCAATACAAGATCTTGTACTACCTGTGGATCAGAGCAAACTTTTTTTATCAATGGGACCATATAATCTACTAAATGTATGCAATATTATGTTCCGCGAAAAAAGTTGTTAATGTAATTTCAGCTATTTTTACTTTATTAATATGGTCCATATTATTATCATCATCGACAGTGAGCAGCGAAGTCGATGGGTTTTCATTAGAAAATTTATTTATATTTAAAATATGTCGTTGCCGAGCTGCGTGCTTTAATAACTCAGATTTACCACATGCAAGAACTTTCTTGCATGCTGCATAAAAAGCTTTCGAATTGTCATGATGTGGAACTAACCAACCTTTAAACTCTTTTATATTTAACCATGATGTTTTAAATACCTTATGCTTCTGCTTTCCCCTTTTCATATTCGCGCCACTGGTTGATGGTTGTGGATGATCCATCTTCTTATACGGATTTCTTTCTTCTTTGCACTAAATTTTCCTCTCATTGATCTTCACACAGCTTATTCTTTGTGTGATAGACACAGACTAATGAATCCCGCGTTTTTAACAAAACAAAATACACGCGAAAGCACGCGACGCATTATTTCACGACAATCGACAATCGACACTCATTGATTCGGAATCTTCTTTGCTAAGAATTCATGCTAACGTTAGTACCTTTTAAAAAAAAGGTAAAAAAGGTATTAAGTCAGCGTAAAAAAGTACTTACAAAAATAATGGTATAAAAGAAATTGTGCTAAGTGAAAATAAAAAGTTATAAAAATATGTTAATCAAAAAAGTTGTACATAAGTTTAGTTTAATCAAAGTAGTTGCTTTAATTTCTTACAAAAATAGGGAGATAACAATAAAGTATTCAAAAAATTATATTAAAAATTTGCAATAAAAAAATTAAAAAATTTTAATTGAAAAGACTTAGCGCTGCTAAATTTCAATTAATGAATACATTGATTTTACAATAGCATATTATTTAATTTTGTTGCGCTAACAATAAGTCTTTTCAAATAAAAGTTTTTAATTTTTTTATTGCAAGTTTTTAATATCATTTTTTAATACTTTATTATTTTCTTATTATTTTTGCAAGAAATTATAACAACTATTTTCATTAAACTAAACTTATGTAAAACTTTTTTCATTAAAATAGTTTTCATATTAACGTTAATATATCAGTTTAAAGCCTTTAAATAATATTAAATAATATTAATATTTTTTAATATAAAAAATAATCAATATTTTTTTATTTCGTGAACGTCATTGTTTATGTTACTAAATATATGTATATATGAGATAAAGTCAAAAATGATTGCGCATTTTTAAATTGCAGTAGAATAGAAAAAGAAGTGCGCGCAGCTACGCAATTATATATATGTATATATATATATATATATATATATATATATATACACTATAAAATATTCTAAATCTAAAAAAATAATTAATTTCAATACTTGCAAAGAAACTAATTATTTAAATTAAACAAGAATATATTTGAATTAATAAAATATATTATATATTTTATGATTCCATTTTGATTCAAATATATTTTTATTTAATTTAAATAATTAGTTCCTTTGCAAGTATTTAAATAAATCATTTTTTCATATTAAAAATATTTTTTCTCGGTATATATATATGTGTGTATGTATGTATGTATGTATGTATACACACACACACACAATTTATATATATTGTGATAAAAATTAATAAATGCCCCGCTCCCCGAATGCTCTTCATAACAGTTTAAAGTTACGAGTCTGTTGAAGTCAGTCACGTGGTCAATGACATAGTCGCGCATGCGCACGAGAGTCTCACCGGGCGAGATTTGTCCTTCGACCTAACAACACTGCGGGGCGCCCGTTACCTCTCGACGCTCGACCTAAAGGAGGGATATTGGCAAGTGCCGCTTGAACCTTAGAGCCGCCCCGCGACTGCGTTCACGATACCCGTGAGAGGGCTTTACCAGTTCCGGATAATGCCGTTCGGCCTCCACTCGGCCCCTGCCATCTTCCAACGGCTCTTGGATCGAAAGGTAGAACCGGATGTAGAGCCCCACGTGATGGTTTATCTGGATGACATCATTATCGCCAGCCGCTCCTTTGACGAGCACCTGACGCACCTGGCCGAGGTCTTCCGCCGCCTGCGCCTGGCACGCCTCCGACTGAACTTGGCTAAATGTTACTTTTGCCAGAGCCGCCTCCAATATCTGGGGGCACATCGTCGACCGTGAGGGAATTCGGACGGATCCGGCCAAAGTGAGCGCGATCACGAGCTGGCCATCGCCGACCACCGTCCGCCAAGTTCGCCAGTTCCTGGGGATGGCCTCGTGGTACCGTCGGTTCGTGCTCGGCTTCTCGAAAACGGCCGCCCCACTGACTCGCCTTACTAAGAAGGGAGCACGGTTTCTGAGCGAGCGAGGAGGAAGAAACATTCCAGCGAGTCAAACAAACACTAACCACGGCACCAGTACTCGCGTACTCCGATTTTAGCAGGCCGTTTACCCTACAGACGGACGCCAGTGCCCAAGGGCTCGGCGCGGTACTGACCCAGGAATTAGAGGGAGGAGAGCGCGTGATCGCATACGCCAGCCGAACGCTCAACAAAGCAGAACAAAATTATAGCGCCACCGAACTGGAATGCTTCTCCGTGGTCTGGGGCATTCGCCGATTACGGGATTACCTCGAAAGATACCGTTTCACCATCGTTACGGATCACCAGTCCCTCAAGTGGCTACAGCGACTGGAAGCGCCGACGGGGCGCCTGGGGCGATGGCTCTTCGAACTACAACAGTTCGATTTCGAGGTCCGATACCGAAAGGGGGCACTCAACTGGGTCGCTGACATGCTGTCACGACAGCCCGAAACCTGCGCGTTACAGAAGGCCAACCGATGCGCCTGGTATCACCGTCTCTGACGCGACGTTCGCCGACGGCCCCAAGACTTCCCAGATTACCAACTCCGAGACGGGAAGCTATATCGGCACATCCTCGCTCGACTTTCGCGAGGCAGCGACCCCAGCGGATGAGCAGTGGAAGAAATGCGTCCCCACGGACCGTCGGACCGAGATACTGCAACGGCTGCATGACAACCCCGCGGCCGGACACTTGGGGGTGGCCAAGACGATCAGTCGCGTGGCCGAATTATATCACTGGCCCGGGATGTTTTGGGACATTACCCGCTACGTAAATCGGCGCGACAACTGCACCGCACACAAGGCTTCCCACAAGCGCCGGCTGCACGCATCCTTGGTAACTGCCCCGTGGCAACAGGCCTCCATGGACTTAATCGGCTCTTTGCCCCATTCTTCCGCAGGGCACACCTGGCTGCTCAAGATCGGTTCACCAAGTGGCTGGAAATGACACCACTGCGCAAAGCCACCACCACCGCCATCCTCCGGGCGCTCACGCAGCAGTTTATCTACCGCCACAGCTGTTCGACCATCGTGATATCGGATAACCAGTTCACATCTCGTCAGTTCGAAAAATTTCTGGCCGACCACAAGATCACCCACCAGACGTCATCTGCGTACGCACCACAGTGTAACCCCGTCGAGCGAGCCAACCGGACCATCAAGACCATGGTCGCCCAGTACGTCGACAAGCGACAGCAACGCTGGGACGAGCTCCTTCCCCAGTTGCAGTACGCGTTCAACACCGCGAGACAGGAGGTTACCGGAATCACTCCCGCCTACCTGCTTCACGGATGGGAATTAGCCCGACCGCACCCGGCGGATCGGCGAGCGACCCGAACAACGAACACACCGGAGACCACGCACCGCCTCCTGGAAGAGGCCTATGACGTCGTCCGGACCCACTTGGCGAGGGCTTTCCAACAACAACAAAGTCATTACGACTTGCGACGCCGGGCCTGGAGACCTAGCATCAGAGACCAAGTATGGAAACGGGTTCGACCACTCTCCGACAAAGCCCGCGGGTTCAACGCCAAGTTGGCACCTCGATATATCGGGCCAATGACCGTCCGCCGCCTCACTTCACCCGTCAACGTCGACCTATAAGATGCACGCGGCCGTTGGCACCAAAACGTGCATATTAGGGATTTGAAATTGGGCGCGAAGTCCGCGCCAGCCGCCGCGAACTCGCCGCTAGTCCGCTAATTCGCCGGCACGTCGCGCGGAGCACAAGCCAGGCGTGAACAACCGCTAATGAACCGCGCGTGGGAGGATAAAAGGCCGGACATTGAACCCGGCTCATCATTCGACGCCACGATGACTCAAGAAGACATCACGACGCTCTTCGGAACACTGAGCTCCGACTCAGGAGACGAAAATCCGCCCGTTTCCGGGCAATTCACGAGCCAGGCGCCCACGACCACCAGTCCGGTTGGGATCCCCGCGTCGGGATTCGCATCCAGCGATCCGACTGCCAGCAGGCCCAAAGGAGGGCGATATTTTTGGAGGCGCGTCCTCCCGTGCGCCGACGCTTGACCCCCCCTCCTGGGGAGCTAACGCGTGGCGACATCAGGGCCACCCGCACGTCAGCGGGCACACTCCACGCCCGCATCGGTGCAGCCACCAGCACCGCTCCGGACGTCACCACCGGCTCGCCCAACGCCACCAGCGCGATCACCAGCGCTACCGCCTCGAGCCCAGATGCGGCCGACCCATCCGTCGACACCGCCAGCGCGCTCACCAGCGCTACCACCTCAGGCCCGGATGCGGCTAACCCATCCGTCGACACCGCCAGCGCGAGCACCAGCGCCGCCGCCTTCGGCCCGGACACCACCAGCCTGACTGCCGACAACTCCGCCGATGCAACCACGACAGCCGCCACCACCTGTTCCGGTCAGCCTACCGCCGCCTGTGCCCATAACCTTGGGAGATGGGCAGATAATCCAGGTGCCCTACCACGCGGCACACGTGTCCCGGAGGTACAAAACCCGGACACCTAACGAACGTTGGCTCATCTGATTTAACAAGGACGGCCAGCCGAAAAGGGCACACCGCCTGCCCTTACCCCCCCCCCCCCGGATAAAAGAAGGGAGTGGTGTGACGAAGTCATCAGGGGCCGAACAACCGCCCCTGCAAAACAATTGGCGCCACCAAACGTTACAACGTTGGGACTCCCGGTCTCCCCACTCGACCGCCTCCCTACTCTGCTCGGAACCGAGAGTGGGAGGCCGGCCAACGGGTATATAAGCCGGCTCGGCCAGAGAGTCGGCACCTAGTCCTATCCTGATCCTTCCTCGAGAGAGTTCTCTCGAAGCTCCAGACACAAGCGACTATTTCCTACCACGATCCTCCGGACAACGAGCGTTCTCGTTGAACCGACCGGGCATCCCCGGCCTCCGGCACCTGTCCAACCATCCTCCGGACAACGAGCGTTCTCGTTGAACCGACCGGGCGTCTCCGGCCCCTTGCACGAGTTTGAATCCGTCTCCGGACGACACCAACCAATCCGCCCGTCTCCGGGCGAGGAGAGAGACAATCGTCCGCCTCCAGGACGCCACTGACCACGCGACCAAGCGCCCGCCCATCGTGCGCTTCCGCCAAACCGTTCGCCACCAGGACACCACCGTCCGAATCGTCAAGCCATCCGCCACCAGGACGCCACCGACCAAACCGTCAAGCCGTCCGCCCCCAGGACGCCACCGACCGAATCACCGAGCCGTCCGAATCCAGGACGCTACCCCCGAGCCAGCGTCGTCAGGGCTAATACTGACCCACACAAACAAAGCCCAACTTATACATACCGCCCCTTTGTAAATATGCCTCTCCACTCAAATGTAACCGAGCATAGTATAACTTGTACACGCACCGGCATAAATGGTGTCCGTCGGTAAATGTGTATGTACGTACGTGTATGACAACCGAGAGCGTCACATACACATGCAGCGCGTACGTACGTGTCACTTGAAGCGCGGCGGAGTTCATGCAGCGGAGGAGAAAAAAGTGGGAGGCAATTCGATGTTGCATCCTTAGCGCAAGCCGCACGATCGAGAGAGAAAGCATGACAAGACGTGATGCCGATTAGTGGTGTCCTGTAGCACTGCCTCACTCACTCTACGCTTGAATGCAGGAGGAATGAGCGAGAGAGCTATAGGACACCGCGTTGTCTCTATATGCGTCTCGTTCGCTCTCGCGCTTATGTCATGCTTTCTTTTTTATTCTTTCAAGAAACGTGGCTGAACTCTGCGCATCGAATGCCGGCATTCGTAAAATTATAATTATATTATATTAATATTAGAAGTTCGGTTTCACATATATCAAAAAAATATGATTATTCTAATTAAATATTAATTTATTTATGATTGCGTATTTTTTTTTCTATTTATGTAAAAAAATTTGCTAAAAAATATATATATACATGTATCATTATGAGTAATTTTGAGATTCATTAGAACAGTAATTGTAAACTTGCATCCGTTTGTAATTAAATTTATAATTACTTATAAATAAACGTGTAGAAATGATAATTCGTGATATAAAATATTTTTCGTAATTGTATTATTACAAAACTCAAATTTTAAATTCCCGATAAAAAATTTCTTATGTATAGTTATACAGAATTGAATATTATTATACAGGATTCAACACAATTGTGTAAAAATATGTATAATTATTATAGATGACACCGTATAAAATGTTACGTATATTTATATATAAATGGATTGATAGCTACAATTAGAATTATGTATATGTAAGCTTATACATACTTATACACAATGCCTGCAACATTTTATTTATAATTATTAATAATTATATATAATCATATATAAAATGGACAAATTTCGTATATAAATTTGTATAATTAGATACGACTATTTTTGTCTGATTATATATAAAAAATTTTTACCGGGTTTATAACACAATATCGATATCTGATCGAATTCATGGTTTGTCACAAATGAACCAACGAGCATTTAACTGTAAATTTACAATACTTATATAAAAATATAACTAATTTAGGGAAGATAACGTTATGCTGCGTAATATTACAAAAATTTAGATATCTTCATAAAAAGTTTTTTAAATATTAATGATTAAATTATACATATATTAATATTAAATATTAATTTAAAGTAAATTAAAAACTCTATTTATTTTCTCTCTTTTTTTATTTATTTTCATAAATACATATATATATATTTTTACATATAATTATATATAAAATATAAAATAAAAAAAAAAATATATATATATATATATAGAGAGAGAGAGAGAGAGAGAATTTATATATAAAAAATATTATATATATATATATATATAATTATATAGAATTATATATACTGTTACGTCCGTGTCAGCTGTGAGGAAATCGATATATCGATCGGTCAAAAGTTTGAAAAAAAACGAGCGTCGCAAGAAGACGAGTCTGCTTTCGGACGTAACACTATATATATATATATATATATATATATATACACAGAGCAAATACATATATATATATATATACTTTATATATATATATATATATATATATATATATACAGAGCATATACATATATATATATATATATATATATATATATATATATATATGCTCTGTATATATATACAGAGTATACGCGTCTATAGGCGTCTCACTCGTTCGTATACTCTGTATATATATATATATATGGTTCAACGATGGGAACCAAGACGGGAGAGGACGGTAGCAGCGTTAGTTAACCATGCGAGAGAAGTCTGGGAAGGACTTCGGCATCGACCAGACTTTCTCACAAACTTGATTGATTCGATACCAAATCGACTCAATCAAGTTATTGACCGGGACGGATACTGGACAAATTATTAAATGAAATGCAGCTTCCGCGCTTGTCCTACGATCGGCCCTTTTCAGGGCCAATAAAACTTTCACACCGCGAGGAGAAGCGTCTATAGGCGTCTCACTCGTTCGTATACTATATATATATATATATATATATATATATATAGTATACGAACGAGTGAGACGCCTATAGACGATCGTAGGACAAGCGCGGAAGCTGCATTTCATTTAATAATTTGTCCAGTATCCGTCCCGGTCAATAACTTGATTGAGTCGATTTGGTATCGAATCAATCAAGTTTGCGAGAAAGTCTGGTCGATGCCGAAGCCCTTCCCAGACTTCTCTCGCATGGTTGACTAACGCTGCTACCGTCCTCTCCCGTCTTGGTTCCCATCGTTGAACCATTTGTGCCCAGACATTTTCGATCAAATTTAGATCTGGTGAACGTGCAGGCCAGTTGACCAATTGAATCTCCGGATGATCCCGAAACCATGCCCGTGTTTCATGTGAGGTATGGACTCCGGAGTTATCCTGCACTAACCGGATAACTGGTACATCCTCTGCGGGATAGATTGCGCGTACTGAAGGAAGAAGAACATCCTCCAGTATGCGAATATAGTCCGCAGAGTTCATCCACGGGAATTTGCACCAATTCGCCGATTGCAGTTCCCGAAATCCAGCCCCACATTCCACACGAAATCCTTCCACTTTTGTGAAGAGGCACAACATGGTTCGGATGCAACCTTTGATCTCTTGGTCGCCATACATGAGGTGTGCGGTCGACAGATGATACAAAGACCTTTTCATCGGTCCAGATCACAGCCTCCCACTCCTCACAGCTCGTCACCAGGTTCTCCAAAGCGAATGCGATGCGCTGCTCCCGATGAACAGGAGTCAGCGGAATTTTGTGGGCTGGACGGTAACAATGTAACCCAGCTTCGTTCAGACGTCGCCGGGCGGTCCGATCCGATACTTGGACGTTCGCCGCGTTGAGAGCCTCTTGGACAGCGCCGAAGGGCTGCTCAACTGCTGCGGCAACGATAGCCTCGTCTTCTTCCGCCCTGGTTTTACGAGGCCTACGATTATGCTGAGCATGATCACCACCATCGGCAAATCGTTGTATCCATCGTCGAACAGTTTTGTCAGAGCACGGAATCGCAGCAGCGATTTAAATTTAAAATTCCTATGAATAATAAATTATATTATAAATTAGAAAATCATTTCTTTGTATATTTATATAACACAAAAATATACAAACTAATATAATTTTTGAGTTGATCAAAATTTGTTAATAATATTTGCGTATAGAACTCGCGCGCTTACAACTATACACGGAGAAAATTTTATATTAAAAATTACTATGGTATGTAGTAACTGTGGACCATTAGGAACATTTCAAGTTAAAATGCTATGTAAAATGTTTACTCACTGTATTGAATTATTTAAATGTGTCCTGAAAACTGTCTAAAATTCTTCTTCCTCAAGAGTATGTTGCAAAATGCGTAATATAATGGTTGCTACGGAATTGATAAAGTTTAATTAAGTCTTAAAAATAAAATTAAATATTTCAAAATAAATATGTTATTTATTATTTATATATCAGATATTAAATAGTAAAACACACATATGCGTGCACGCACACGTACACACAACATGTGATCTACGAAGAATGTTTCATTCTCTAAAGATATTTAAAAACGTACATACATATATAAAAAAATACGTGTTTTTTTTTATTTTGAGCTATTATAAAATATACACAGTATATTCAAAAAATATCGAAACTATTGTTTTACATATAGAACAACCAGTACTATCTGTTAAAATAGTGGGTAATTATTCGAAAAACACATTTTGTCATATATTCTATTTAAAAAATTTCCTTGCTGCTCTCATAATGAGTCTGAAGACATCTCTGATATTATTCTTTTATAATATACTTGATATATGTGAGGGAGGGAGTATGTCTTTTTGAAAAATATTCCTTATATGTGAAGATGTTTAAATCAAGAAATGTAATAATCATTGTTTTAATTTCTTATTTTTGAATTCTTTTCAATGCTCTTTTTTCTCATTCTAAACTAAAATCTGACGCTTTGTTAAGAACTGATATTGCGTCATTTTAAGCGTTTCAAGAAATAATTTCTTTTAATTTAATACTATATTTAACGTTCGCTCTTTGCTTTATTATTATTTTTTTGACAAACATGAAAAAATATTTTTTTAACTTATAATAGCAAATGAAAGCAGTAAATGCAGCTCAAATTTTCAAGGTATGATGAATGAAATTTTAAAGAAAAAAGTTACTTGTTATTTTAATGTATATCATTGGTTGTGTCGATTGTGAAACAATAGTTTGAATATTTATAAAACAGAGCGCGTATACAAAAACCATTAAAAAATAGATGTGAAAAACAATTTCATATGTATGTTCATGGATTCTTAAAATATTTTCGTAAAAAAATTTAATGAAAATCAAATCGAGAAATTTTGGTATTATTTAAGTAAAATAAAAAAATATTTGCTATAATATGTGTGTATGTTAAATATAAAAGATAAGTAAATTCTTTTATACTTTTTTATAATGTATTTTTTTATTTTTTCTTTAATAGTTGTCTAGTAGTTTACGAAAAAATGTTTAATTCGTCATACTTTTCACAGAATGGTAGTTTTTAGTAAACTGGATCAATGGTGTATATTGGTTTATATTTTCATATGCTACAGTATCCTGAAACCAATCATTGTCGCTTAAATAGAGAATTTCTTGTTGATCTTGTATTACAATCCATCATTCGGTAATCTGGAAAAATATAGATAAGAAAGTATTGCAATTTAATAAATAATTAATCAAATATATGAACGTCATATCAATATTGATTAAAAGCTGCAACTTTTTATTGCTGTTATAAAGAAAAGAGTTGTTTACTTTCTTCGTAAGAATATAATAAATTATCTTTAATTGTGTGTATGTTACGTCCTGTAGACTTCACGATTTTTTCTTTTCGAGAGGAATGTATAAACAATTAAAGATAATGATTCTAAGAATTCTATACGGGAAATATCAAACTGTAAGAGCTGTCATTTTAGTCGCACCCCACGAATATTACGTTACGTGGATAATAAAATTTTTAACAAACCTCCGTAAGGCGAGACCAACTCTAAATAAGACAATCAAAGAAGTCTTAGAAATCTAATAAAAAATAAACATTTGAACGGCTCTCTAAACTCCAAAAGAATTTTAAATAAAACAGAGTCGCCGTAACTCGAGGCAGTTGTTTAGAACTGCAATCATAAATTTGAAACGGCGACGAAAACTTAAGAAGCATTCGATAAGAGAGCTCGCCTGACTAACCTAAAGTGACAGCTGTTTATTATAAATTTCTAAATAGCGATAAGAGACTCTGACGGTACCAAACTCCTCATTGGCCAAATGGAAAAATCTCTTGAACCAAAGAGAAGAAATTTTTGAGACTCGAAATCGAAAGAAACACCCCCTAACAATCAGTATAGACTTGCAGCAAAACGTGCTATACTTTCTGCAAGAAATGTTGATGTGGATGAACTAAATAAACAAGTTGTGAATTTACTTGATAAATCAACAAAAAGAGTATACACAAGTATAGATACTACTGAAACTACTAATGATAATAATGATATTAATGAAGCTATTTTAACAGAATATTTAAATACTTTAAATCCAACAAATTTTCCACCTTATGAACTCCGGTTAAGAAAATATAGCATGCGATTATCATGCTAATTAGAAATCTGAATATCAGTGAAGATTTGTGTAATGGAATAAGATTATTAATTTTAGAATTAGAAAATAATTTGTTAAAGTGTGAAATTCTGACTGGTGATAAAAGAGGAGAAACAATTTTTTTAAATCGTATAACTTTATATTGTGAAAATGTTTACCCATTTGTATTTAAAAGAATTTCCAATTAAAATTGCTTTTGCTATGACAATAAATAAATCACAAGGACAAACATTTGATAAAATTGCAATCGATTTAAGAAAAGATATTTTCAGTCACGGACTTTATGTTGTATTTTCACGAATTAGATCTTGGGAATCATTATAAATTTATTTAGGAGAAGAAAGACAAAGTAGATTGGTTAAAAATTATGTATATAATATGTACAGAAATGTTTCAATAAGAATGCTGGACGTATAGCTTCTACAGTGTAATTATAATTATTTTAAATAAGTTTTAAAATAATAAATTTTGTATCATATACATATTTACAATAATTACAAACAGATATAATTTTGTATCAATATTTTATAATACATTTTTTATATATTTATTTATTTAATAGTGCATCCTGTGATGAAAAATGCTTTTTGGAAATGGATTATTCCATATTCCTTTAAGCATAATCCTGAGGATGCATTATCTATAACAAAATAATTTGTCAAGTAAAATAATAAAAAATAATTTATTTTGTACACATAATGACAAAAAATATTATTAAAACAATAAATAAGAATTCAATATTTAACATAAAAATATATTTGAAAGAAAATAATCAAGGTACTTTAAAATTGAATATAAAATAATTTATATTTTGAATATAAAATTATATTAAAAAATTATTTAATTAAATATTTATATCATTATATAATAATATTTGTAAAATTAATAGAAATTTAGTAAGAATGTAGTGATACAAACTTTATATGTACATATGCATGTTACGATTAAAATAAGAATGTAAAAAAATTAACTTTTTATAAAAAAATATTAAATTTTAGTTAAAAAATTTAACATGTAAAACAATAGTAAGGTGTAAATCATAATATTGAGAGAAAGAGAGAGAGAGAGAGAGAAAGATAAAGATAGAGATATAGAGCACGGAAGGGGGGCGAGAACGCGATAGCAAAATAGAAAGAAAACACTGCATACGGGACTCACTGAATTCTAAAGGTGCCTTTTCATGTTGACGCTCGACGCTCATTTTTGGTGTTAAAACAGATCACGTGATCAAAATTGACGAATTGGTATTTTTATATTTGATCACGTGATGTCTTTACCTTAATAATATTGGAATAGGCGCCAGCAGCACTATATTTTTTTTAAAGCAGAGAATAGTTGGTATATTGAACATGCAAAACAAATTGGAATTATTTATGTTACCTTGTAATTAATTTTGTTTCAACCTCCGAGACATCTGCGCATGCCGAAATGTGTCTATATCGAGTGAGTATAAAATGGCCACGTATCTGATTGGCCAATTCAAAATATAATATATAAATATAATATATAAATTATATGCTGTAAAATAACAAAATAAGAAGATCGTATTGGTGCGTGCGAAGCGCGCGCGACGATCTAGTCCTTTTAATAAAAAAGGCATGTTATTGATTATCGAATATCTCGAAGTGTATGTTGCCTCTTTTCCGCGATGCCGATTGGTTCTTGGTTGTCAAGCATTTCGTCTGCTGTGACATGCTTCATCGCTTTTGCAGCTATCAAAACAGTCAAAACTGTCAAAACTGCGAATTTTGACAATTGCTTTGTGTTCAACAGGAAAGAAAAAGAATAAGGTTTACAATAAATATAATATAATATACTATTCAATATACTACACATAATATAATATTAATATACATATATATAATACATTATATATGTATTATATATATATGTATAATGTATAATCATATATATGTATATATATGAATATATATATATATATATATATATATATATATATATATATATTAATAAATTTTACTATATTAATATATTTTTTTTAAATAGAGAGAACTAGAGAGAAAGAGAAAGGACACTTATTCATTCTAACGAAAAATAAGAGAAAAAGAAAAGACAAGAAGACAGAGAGAAAGAAAGAGAGAGAAAGAGAGAGAGAGAGAGAGAGACAGAGAAAAAGAGAGAGAAAAAGAGAGAGAGAGAGAAAGAGAGAGTATGAAAAAAGATATTATTAGGTAATAATATTATAGATGTTAGGAAATTTACCAATATATACTGATCGATTAGATTTGATAAGTACAGATTAATTTTGACACAGTTTATTACAATTAAGTAAGAAATAAATAAATGATATTATATTTATTTACTTCTTATAAATTAGAAATTATTCTCTTAAATAACTTTTTTTTATATACATATATATATGTATATGTATATGTATATGTACATTATGTTATATAAAATATGTATTTCTATGAAATTCTATTATATTCTCAGAGAAAGAGAAAGAGAAAAAGTAAAAAAATAAACGAAGAAAGAAATAGAAGCAGGACAGAAAGAAAAGGAAAAAAGAGAGAGAGAGAAAGACAGAAAGAGAGAAAAAGAGAAAGAAAGAGAGACAGAGAGAGAGAGAGAGAGAGAGAGAGAGAGAGAGAGAGAGAGAAAGAGAGAGAGAGAGAGAGAAAGAGAGAGTCAGGAAGGGTTGAGAGGGAGGGAGGAATTTAAAGATAATGAAAAAGATTGAGAGACGTTGAAATGATTATAGAGCTTGTAAGAAAATTTATACATATTTGAATGTCTACATTATTGTTATAATATTTCTTTGTAATAACTGATTAAAAAAAAGTGATTTAAAAAATTATGAAAATTTAATTTTTTAATTATTAAAATTTTTATGAATTATATATTTCGTGAGTAAAATAATCCAATAGATATATGTGTATGCTTAAATATATTTATATTATTATTTTTCTTTTAAATTATATATATACATAAAAAAGAAAGAGAAAAAAAGAGGAAGAATAATAGATGAATAAAGAAATAAAAAAAAAGAGAGAGAGAGAAGGGAAAAGGGCGAGAGGAGGAGGGGGAGGGGAGGAAGGGAGAGAGGGAGAGAAAGAGAGAGAGAGAGAGGGAGAGAGAGAGAGAGTGCGTGCGTGCGTGCGTGCGTGCGTGCGTGCATGTGTGTTTGAGAGAGTGAGAGATAGGTATATATACATTCAATTTTATAGCGTGTGTGACCATACAGGGTGTCCTCAATTTAAATCGCAAAACTTCAGGAGCGTGTCCTTTGGAGATTTGCTCGTTTTTGCTCTATTTTGGAGAAAGTCGTAAAAAAAAAAACAAAATAAGTTTCCGTTTTTTTACTCTTTTATTTACATTTTACTCATGTTATCATCTATTTAATGCAGATATTGTTCAAAATGCTGCCCTCTTGCAGCAATGCAAGATGTAAATCTAGCACTGACTACATTAATTGCAGCTAGACATTGTTCTGTACAACTGACTAAAGACTGATTAAGGACTCGTAGAAGAAAACAATAATGTAAACAAACAAAAGAATGTAAAGGATAACATCAAGTGTTTACGTATGTAAAGAACCATGAAGCAGAAAATTTATTCGGTGCCAATCAACTCAATTGACAATAAGGGATTAAATTTTTGTGATTTTCTACAAAATGAAACAAAAACGAGCAAATCTCTTAAGGACTTTTTGTCTTAGTTTTTCGGTCTCCTACACGTTCCCGAAGTTTTGCCATTTTAATTGGGGACACACCGCATAAGGAATAGCGCGCGCGTAGGGCGCGCCTGTAATGTCTAGTATTTAAAAAAATATTATTTAGTACATACAGGGTATCACTTAATTGGCGCCCACTATTTATGTAGCGATATTTCTCGTGGAAACCTGAATCGAAAAGTCCTCTACCATTTTGAGATTTGCGCAATAATTATTAAACTATTAATTAAAAACGCTCAGCGAACATTATTATATATACATATATAATACAGGGTGTCCCAGAGCACTTGTGCCAACGCTCGTGAGCAGGTAGGGCACAGTAAACTGAGCAAAATGTCTTATACCATTTTGCGATTTTCGGAATAATTATTAGAGAAATTAATTTACAAAGATCGGCAAATCCGGCGCGAGTATCAGCCTGCTGCAAAAAAAGATGGCGAGAAGGACGGTCGCTAATAGGCGCCATTGCTTCGCGGTTATTAGGAGTATAGACGAGAAGCGTTGATAAGAACAATAGATTAGCGATTATTTAGCGACCGGTCTAGCGGTGGGCCGTCTTTCTCGCCATCTTTTTTACAGCGAGCTGATACTCGTGCCAGATTTGCCGATCTTTGTAAATTAATTTCTCAATAATTATTCTGAAAATTGCAAAATGGTACAGGATTTTTCTATTCCATTTAATCCGCTCTACCTGCACCCGAGAAGTGATACGGTCATTTTGAGACACCCTGTATATATATATATATATATATATATATATATATATATTTATATATATATACGTATATAATATATGTAATAATAATATAACAATATAAAAAAAAATTTAATCTGCGTTCTCGCGTACGCATTAGCCTCCGTCTTATCGCGCTCCCGCTATCCTTTCCCTCATCCTCATTCTTTCTCTCTCACATTATCTTCCTGTTGTAATCTTCTCCTTTTCCCACCACATCATGCTCTCATTGTCCTACGCTATGTACAATGCACATAGCGCTCTCCTTATCCTATCCTATACCACGCGTCTCCGTCTACCGCGTTGCGAACGCCTATCGCGTTGTCTCTTTCTACCGCGTTGCGAACGTCTATCGCGCTGTCTCTCTCTATCCATCTCCCTACTCGCGGACCCATCGGTTACGCCGCGGACCTCTCTTCCCTCTCCGCAAACCCCTCGTCTACTGCCGTGTCGCGGACCTCTCTCTCCTCTCCGTAAACCCCTCACCTACCGACCGCGTCGCGGACCTCTCTCTCTCCTCTCCGCGTACCCCTCGTCTACAAACCGCGTCGCGGACCTGCGGCTGTACCGCGGACCTCTCCCCCCTCTCCGCGGACCACTCGTCTACAAACCGCGTCGCGGACCTGCGGCTGTGTCGCGGACCTCTCCCTCTCTCCGCGTACCCCTTGTCTACAAACCGCGCCGCGGACCTGCGTAACGTCATCCTCCGCGCCCGCGGTTCCCCCCCGCGCCCGCTCCCCCCTCGAGCACCTGGTTTAGAACTCTCATATACACACTACTCAATATGTATATTAAAGTTTTGTGAATGACAAGGTTCCGTATAAAGATTTGACGAATTACACATTATTTCTTTTCCTATTAACCAGCTTTTGTTCTTATATTTAATATAAAATTATAATTAAAAAAATTATATAAAATCGTATAAAATTATATATTTGTACATAGGTTCCATTATCTAACAATACACAATCATTTTTTATGGTACTAGACATTACAGGCGCGCGCGTAGCGCGCGCTATTCCTTATACAGGGTGTCCTCAATTTAAATGGCAAAACTTCAGGAGCGTGTAGGGGGCCGAAAAACTAAGACAAAAAGTCCTTTATAGATTTGTTCGTTTTTGCTACATTTTGGAGAAAATCACAAAAATTCAATCCCTTTATTATCCCTTTATATATTGTCAATTGAGTTGATTGGCACCGAATAAACAACTCAATTGACAATAAAGGGATTGAATTTTTAGTCAGTTGTACCAAAACAATGTCTAGCTGCAATTAATGTAGTCAGTGCTAGATGTAATGTTTGCATTGCTGTAAAAGGGCAGCATTTTAAACAATATCTGCAATTAAATAAATGATAACATGAATAAAATGTAAATAAAAAAGTAAAAAAACGAAAACTTATTTTGTTTTGCGATTTTCTCCAAAATGGAGCAAAAACGAGCAAATCTACAATGGACATTTTGTCTTAGTTTCTCGGTCCCTTACACGCTCCTAAAGTTTTGCCATTTAAATTAGGGACACCCTGTATGGTCACACACGCTGTAAAATTGAATTTATATATACCTGTCTTGCAATCACACACACGCACGCACGCATGCACACTCTCTCTCTCTCTCTCTCTCTCTCTCTCTCTCTCTCTCTCTCTCTCTCTTTGATACCTACTTTCTTTTTCTCTTTCTCTCATTACACACAAACTGTTAAAATTGAGATGACAGACACTCATGAAGTGAGCGCAACAATTAAACCAATTGGCATTGCGGAAAAGCGACAACAATAAACTTCGAGACTTTCGAGACATCGACTTTACATGGACTTTTTATAAATGGATTAATATCTAAAGTATAGTGTTTTGTTTTTAAAATAGAAAATTGACGACAAGTCTTTTGATTAATACCATTTAATAATGGTCCATTGCAATAATGTTTTTTTAGTTGAATGTTATTAGTATTTGTTAAAATTTCAACGTCATTGCGACTATTTATATCAATTTCCGTTAGTCTTCTTGCAATTTGTTGCAAAGGCTTGTCACCTTTACGAATCAACTTTTTTATTTTAGAAAGATAGTTTTCAAATCTAAATGTGCTGAATTGATCTAATGGACCAAATGTTTCTACATCATCAGTTAGATGCAACAAGTTATGTACATTATGCGAAACGTACTTTTTTCCATATATTATTTGAAAGCATTTAACCAAGTGTTGTAATAGTTCTTTTGCATACTGAATATTTTCTACCTTAGCAGATAAATTTGGACTATCTAAAATTGTTATGGCTGCATATAATGTCAGAAAATTGGAATAAACATTTTCGTCTATTATACCTTTAAGTACTATAGGTCCTACATATAATAAGAATTGTCTTAATTCCGTTGCTTTCCACAATTTAAGATAATTCAGACTTCGTGGTTTTCTAGAGAATTCAAATGGGACATGTTTTTTAAAATTAATTAACTAGTTGAAATTTGTTTCTTTTGAATAATCGATAATTTAAAAGAAAATGATTTCACAGTCCACAATAGAAGAAGTTTTCGGACTATACTCAGACAAACTAAATGCATATAGTCTAAAGGCACATTTTTTATTAAATCAAAATTAGGAATATTACACAAAATAGTCTGCTCAATTTGATAATTATCATTATATGCCAAATTTCTGAAATTTTCGTCCGTTCTATGTTCTTCATTTCGATCATAGGGAAAATAATTTGTATCATCTACGTATTCTCCTTTTATAACACATTTAGTACAACTATAATAATCATTGTAGTATTTAACTTTTAAAATATAAGACTTCGCAGGTGCATCGCATATTATAGCTTTTACTCTAATATAAAATAAAGTATTATTTAACATAATACCATTATTTATAAAATATGTTACTTCATCCACAGTTTGTTGAAGCAAATCATTAGAATTCTTTGGTTTACCTTCATCACAGTAGATTCCGATAAGAAAACTTGTTTTGTAAGAAAATTGGAACATAAGATAGGCCACTAACTTTTTTCACTAGAATGCTCTAAAGGAACACCATCTATGTTAAGGACTGGATCCGATAGCGCACAATGCTAATTGGCCAATGAACATTAAAACCTTCTGATTGGCTAACCGTGCTAGTTACCCTAGGCATCGGTCAATATGTATGGTTGTGTGCTATCGAGATGTGTGCTAACAGGACCCTATGTTAAACATCAGATTTACAGTGCGTATTTCAAATCCTAATTCTCAATATTTTTCAATTATCTTAATAATTGCTTCTTTTAATCCTAAGTAACAGTACTGCCCGTCATCCATTGTAGAAATAATAGTCGTATGAGGTGTTTACAATAACGTTCGAGCATCTTTTGGAAAAGGAACTTCTGTATATTTGCGCAAAATTTTAAGCGAAGCAGTAATTGCTGCAAGCGGAATTGTAGAAACAAATTCAACTGCCCAATTTGAAATTTCGTTAACAAATTCTTGTCGATACTGATCTTCAGAAAAATTATTATCGTTCAAATCATCGTTCTCTAAATCTCTACAGTCCAATATTATACTTTCATTTTCATCGACAAAAGATACGTCATCATTTATATCTTCTGCATAATTGAATGATTGTGGTGATGACGCTCTTTCATTTGCTGGAAATATTATTATGTCAACATCGTTTATTTTTCAAAAATATATTATATATAAATATATATGCCTATTACAATGTAATATATAATACGTGTGTGCGTTTTTATATTCAAATATATTTATATTCATAAATAATGTGCTGAGTTTTAAAAAATTATACTTAAAAAAAATACTCTTTAGTTACATATCATATTCAAAATATTTCAAATAGTTCAATAATTATATTAACAAAATATATATATTTTATTTAAAAATAAAAAATAAAATTACTATATAAGTGCAATATATAAAGCGTTTATTTTCACAGCAAAATTAATTAACTATAAATAACAGCTTTAAAGTTGTATATTTAAAATTATTTATAATTAAAAGAATTTTTACTATGAAAATAGTTTGTAAAAATAAATAACTTAACCAACTTACATTCACTTGTATATTGAACTGATTCATTGTTAGTTTCATTAATAGATTGTGAATTGCATAATTCGTCATCATATGTTTCAATATTACATATTGATCATAATTAGTACAATTATTAGGATTATTTAGCTGTTTTGTATGTACTTCTGTTTTCAAAGATAAGCATTCATTATGAATCAAACGACGAATATGTCTTTTAGAATAAGAACATTTACGATTCATATCTATATGTTAGAAATACAGTTAGAAATATTTTTAATTGAATGAAATACAATTAAAATTATTAAAAAAAGATATAATAATTTGAAAACAATAATCTGAAAACACAAAATAATATTTAACAATTGTGTAATTAATTGTGTGATAAAAACAATAATTATTTTAGAAAATAATATAAGATTTATCTGATTTCAACACAAATGATTAACTCAATAGACATATTATTGTGATATAGATATATTATATAATAAATCAACAATATAAATAATATATATATAATATATATATATATATATATATATATATATATATATATATTGTTACGTCCGCGGATCGATTATTAAATATCGCGCGACGCAACCAACACTTGCAAAATAAATAACACGATTTTATAAAACGAAATACAAGAATATTTTAATGAAACAAAATAATACAAAGCGTAATAATTTCAAATAACTCGCAGCTGATCAAGAAACGACCGCACAGTTTGATAGCTATTTTCAATCTCATCTGTCACTGTTTTTCAAACGTTCTCTTAACGACGAAACTCTTAAAAACGAGACATATCGAGACATTTCAAACGTTCAATTTTATAGCCTGACTTTCGCAGAGATGTAACACTGTCCCCTCCTTTCCAAATGAGTTGTCGTCCCGACAACTGGTAAAGGGGGGTTAAACATAATTGTCTTCAAAGACCTTCCTATCGAATATCCAATATGTCTTCTTGTCCTCTCTGAGCTGTTGCTACAGATTACCGAACTGCACATTTTCTGGATTCTTCCGATTTCAGGTTTTGAAAAATCTCTTCTTTTTATCCCTTAATAAATATCTTCAGACAAGAGGGAGGGTTTACTCTTCGTGGATCCTTCGTTCTCCGAACAGAACACTTCAAGCCTCTGCCTTGGCATTGTCGACTCCAGGGAATCCAAACGGTTTCCTTGCTCTACCCTAAGCTGCTGCTACAGGTTACCGAACACCGTTATTTCTGATCCCAATCGACTCCGATCATTCATCATCTTGGACTCTTCTATTTCCCGCTCCGGTTCCGATGTCTTCGGACAAGAGGGGGTAACTACCATGGACCCATCATCCTTAAGGAACTCCTCTAGTCCTTGCCTCGGCATTTGCCCCCTGACCAACGGAAAAACCACGGCTCAAAAACCATGAATGAGGCAACTCTTCTTTCAGGCGTAATAATTTTTTCAGAATTCAAATCTCCTTGTCTCTTGCCTCTTCTCACTTCATGTCCAATTTTTAAATTCTTAATGTCGTTTCTCGAGAACGTTTCCTGAAAATAAATCAATATACGAAAGTATACGAACAAAAAAAGAAGCTTAAAATTATAAAATAAATAACTAGGTTCTAATCATGTCTTCCATTAAGATGTTCTACTATAAAATGGTGCTAGTCTGTCGGCATGCACAATTTTATTACGATGTCTAATAGATTTTTGAATACCAAAAACTACATCACTAAGTTTTTTAACTATCCTATATGGACCCTCCCAATAACTTTGTAACTTAGGGGTCAACCCTTTAACTTTTCGAGGATTTTAAAACCAAACATTTTGACCGACAATAAAAGAAATCTTTCTAGCCTTACGATCATAATAACCTTTAGTTCTAAGCGTTCTTAAATGCAAGCGTTGCCTAACACTATTGTGAATATCTGATTATTTTCTTCTCATATTTCGAATATAATTATCAACTGAATTTTCCGTTTCCTCATTTTGTGAGTTTGGAGGAATACCTCGAAGTAAATCAATTGGTAATCTTAAATCTCGAGCAAAATACAGTTCAGCAGGAGTAACACCGGTAACTTCATGTTTCGAAGATCGATAAGCTAAGAGATACATGGGAATCCAATTATCCCAGTCCTTCTGATTTTCTGAAATGAATTTAGCTAAATAATTTAGAATTGTTTGATGTTGTCGTTCCACTTGACCATTTGACTGTGGATGTAAAGCAGTTGTTCTGGTTTTTTTAATTCCTAATAAATGTGTCATCTCTTGAAAGATTTTTGACTCAAAATTCTTCTCTTGATCTGTATGGATTTCCAATGGTATTCCATGACGAGAAACTACCTGACTAACAAAAACTTCAGCTACAGTATTAGCCCTAATATTTTTTAATGGAAATGTTTCAACCCATTTAGTAAAACAATCGACTATGACCAACAAATATCGATTCCCAGCATTAGTTATCGGAAGAGGGCCGAGTATGTCCATCTGTACTCTTTCGAATGGAGTTCCCACATTATAAACTTGTAACGGGGATTTTCCCTTTTCTAAAGGACCCCTCTTTGCTATACAGATCTTACAAGAACGACACCAATGTTCCACATCGCTTTTACATGTAGCCCAATAAAAACGTTTACGAATCTTTTCTAATGTCTTATTTATTCTGAAATGTCCACCGGATACAGAATCATGGGCCTCTTCTAATATCTGATTGATGTATTTCTCTGGAACAATTATTTGTAAAATACTAGATTTTAAATTTGTAGATTCCCATCTTTTAAAAAGAACATCGTCCTGCAAGATTAATGCATCCCAATAGGACCAATAAATTTTGGCTGAAATATCTAATTCAGCAATTTCCTCTCGAAGAGGGCGTTTTCCTGACTCTTTTCCTTGAATAAAAATTGAAATGATTCTCCATTTGTCTATTTCGCCATTCTTCCAAATTCTGTTCTTCTAAAACAATTCGAGCTACTAAGTTCTCTTTTAATTCCACTTTTTTGCAATAATTACATTCAAATCCTTCACAAGAACGTCTGGATAATCCGTCAGCATTTTGATGTATCCGTCCCTTCCAATAAACAACATTGATATTGTTGTAGTCTTTCAATCCATCGTGCTAGTTGACTCTCAAGATTCTTAAATGACATTAACCATTTAAGAGAAATATGATCTGAACGAATTAAAAATTTCCTTCCATACAAATAATGATGAAATGATTTTAATGCTTCTACAATAGCTAACAATTCCCGTCTAGTCACACAATAATTTTTTTCCGTTTTACTAAATACTCGGCTAAAATAGGCAATTACTTTCTCGGTTCCCTCCTGAATTTGTGAAAGAACTGCTCCTAGCCCGTGATCTGAGGCGTCAGTATCCAAGATAAATTCTCCTTGTTTTGCAGGAAAAAAAAGAATAGGCGAAGAGATCAATTTCTGCTTTAGTTTTTCGAAAGCCTCCTGACAAAACTGAGTCCATTCGAATTTGACCCGATTTTCGGTTAGTTTAAAAAAGGGTTTCGCTACTGAAGAGAAACCTTTTACAAATTTCCTGTAGTAAGAACAGAACCCAAGAAAACTCCGGATCTGTTTCTTATTTTTAGGGACTGGCCAATTCTCTACAGCAGAATTTTTCTCCGGATCTGTACTAATTCCTTGTTCAGATACAATATGCCCAAGATATTTTACCTCCCTTCTAAAAAGGAAACACTTCTTTGGATTAATTTTTAAATTTGCCGCACGTAAACGGAGAAAAATTTCCCTCAAGTTATTTACCATTTCTTCAAATGATTTACCGAAAGTAATCACATCATCTAAATACACCAAACAAATTTTAGCCAAAACGTCACGTAGGATCTTCTCCATTAATCGCTCAAAAGTCGCCGGAGCGTTACAAAGACCAAATGGCATAACCGTGAACTGCCAAAGACCATTTCCTACAAAAAACGTTGTCTTTTCTCTGTCCTCATTACGAATTTTCATCTGCCAATATCCACTCTTCATATCTAAAGTGGAAAACCAGAAATTTCCTGATAATTGATCGAGAACATCATTAATACGTGGTAAAGGATAAGAGTCTTTAGTTGTAATAGCATTTAATTTTCTATAATCTACACAGAACCTCAATGATCCATCTTTTTTCTTTACCAATACCACAGGAGAAACTCAAGGACTCTGAGATTTCTCGATCACTCCCTGTGATTTCATCTCCTGCAAGATCTGATTCACCTCTTCTTTTAAATGGATAGGAATCTTTCAAGGCGCTTGCTTAATAGGTTTCGAATCTCCAATATTAATAGTGTGTTCCAAAACATCACAATTCCTTGCAATCAAGTCCTCAGAAAATACATCCTGAAATTCATTGAGTAAATTTGCAAAAATTTCCCTCTGGGGTAAATTTAAATCTCTACAATTTTCCTCGAAAAGAGTCTTTAAGAAATGAGGGACTTTATTATCTGAAATCACTCGAGAGCAAAGAAATTTGGTCGAATTATCAAAATGTTCAAAGTTTCCAAAAATAAGTTCAAAAATTTCTTCTAATTTTATTAATTTAAGAAAATCTGCACCTAAAATACATTCATCAGAAATCTCAGCAATTAACATCGGAATATCTAAAGAATACCTTCCTAACTCGACTTTAGCAACTATTTTATGATTTACTTCAACAAATTCACCTGTTGGATATTTAAAACATTTATTAATATTAAGTTGTCGTTCTGGCCTTTTAACCATTTTTTTGCTCAAAACAGAAACGTCAGAACCTGTATCAATTCTAAATATACAATCTTCTCCATCAATTTTCCCTTTATACATAAATAAATTTTGCATCTTATAAATTCTATTTATTTTATAATTCTTTTCCAAAGTGTTCAAAACATAAGTCGAACCCGCCCCGCCAAGTTCGACTATTCCTTGTTTTCTGATGCTAAGGATGGAAATTCTGACCGAAAGTGTCCTTAAGCGCTACATTGCCAACATTCCTTCTTCGAAAATTTATCTTTTTGAAATTTATTAAAAGATTTATATTTTCCAACATTTTTATTATTACTATTATTCTTTTCTTTTTTCTCATTCTTTTTAAAATTATTTTCTTGTTCATTTTTATTTTGATATTGATTTTTGTAAAATTTGTTAAATTTATTGTTATTGTTAAATCTATTTTTAAATTGATCACCCTTATTTCTTGGAAAACTATTTTCCTGAATTACTCTCACAGTCATCGCTCTTTCTATAGCCGACTTTAATGAAGAAGTTCCTTCCAATTGTAAAGTCCGTTTTACAAAACCATCTGATAGCGCAGTGATAATTGTGCACATGCAATTTTGTCTCTAATTTCATGACTACATTCCGGATAAGCAAGACGCGATAATCTTTCTATATCTACACCTAATGTAGAAAGATCTTCCGAAAATTTTTGTCTTCTATTTGTAAATTGAGCATAATATGTCTGTGCCAAATGCCCTTCCCCAAAACATAACTCTAATTTCGATTTTAAATCCTCAAAACAGAGATTTTCAATTTCAATACCGTCTAAAACAGACCGTGCTTTCCCTCTTAAATTCGAACCCAATACCATTGTTTTAAATGAATCGTTCCATGAATTTGCTCGCGCTATTAGATTGAATTGAACAAAATATTCGCGTAAAGGAACACTTCCATCGAAAACATCAGGCTTAAACTTGAAACTAAATTCATTTACATTAATGTTCTGATCTTGTCTAACCGATCTCTCGCTTCGCTCTATCGAATCTCTATTATTAGAAGGACTTAGCTGTAGATGTTGTGAAGTTCTCTGTTGTTGTTGTTGCAATCTCTCATTTGTGTGACTAAGCTCATCATTTATTCGACGAAGCTTATCATCCCGCTCTCGTAGCCTGGCTTCGAATTCCGCTCGCATCGTCTGTATTTGTAAACGCTCCTCTCGCAGTTCCCGAATCTCGCGCATTGCCGACTGTAACGTAATTGATTCCAGCGAAGGCTCCGTCGTTGTGTCTCGAACTGGAGTCGCAACACGCATCCTTTTTCGCAATGTCACTCCTTCCGTTTGCATTTGTATTTCTTTCACCGCCGGTCCTGTTGCCATTGTAAATGTCCGTTCAATTGATCCCGGACGAGCCCCCAAAATGTTACGTCCGCAGATCGATTATTAAATATCGCGTGACGCAACCAACACTTGCGAAATAAATAACACGATTTTATAAAACGAAACACAAGAATATTTTAATGAAACAAAATAATACAAAGCGTAATGATTTCAAATAACTCGCAGCTGATCAAGAAACGACCGCATAGCTTGATAGCTATTTTCAATCTCATCTGTCACTGTTTTTCAAACGTTCTCTTAACGACGAAACTCTTGACAACGAGACATATCGAGACATTTCAAACGTTCGATTTTATAGTCTGACTTCACAAATTGCAGGGATGTAACACTATATATATATATATATATATATATATATATATATATATATATAATAATAAAACAAAATGCAACATTATTACACAATAGTGATTTATTCATAATTTTTAATATCTAGCACGTAGATCTTTCTCATCATTATTGTTAGATTCATTTTTATTAATTACAATTCGTTCTATTACAAACAAGACACAAAAATAAGAATAACAAACTGATGCATCACTCATCACATTCGACTTATTATATTAGTGATTTTCAAAAGCAACAACGATTTATCAATAAGCATTTATTTAGTCGATCACTCTTACAAAAATTATGATTTTAGCTACTCGAAATTTTTATTATGTTTTTATTATAAAGCAAATATATATTTTACTTGCAATATTTTTGCAACAAAAGAAAAAACAAGCGATAATTAAAAAAGCTGGTATGTCCACAGAATTCGATCTTGCGACTTATACTTTAGAAGTCTAAAAGTACACACTCACCGATAGAAATGAAGATCTTGTTTCTGGAAAATTCTCGCTTTGGTTAATCTCCGTAAACGCACACGGGAGTTTGCACACTTTTACTTGGGAACTTTTAGGTTAATAAAAAATGACGCATAACACTGCGACAAGAGAATGCAGGATCACGATCGAACATGTGATTGGGAGAGCCAATCATGTGGCTGTTGCCAGGATAATGGCGCCGGCGCGCGTAATCATTTCGCGCGCCATAATAAAAATGTGCGGCATTAATTGTTCCGGAACCGTTAATAACGTTAAATTCTGTTACAATAAAAATTTTCTCTCGCCTTGAAAGGAAAGTACGTCAGAATTTTCATCGTTTATTAATTATTTTTAATTCATTTGTATATAAAAACCTTTTATAAATATCGTATAAACGTTTCAAATGTTACGTTTCTATGTTATGTTTCTTAGATGTTATAATGACGTTTCAGTATACTTAGAAACTTTTTTGAAACTTTGAAACGTTCCTGCAACATTTCTGTTGAGTTTTGTGCTGTGTGGGATATACGCAAATGGCTATTTTAGGAAAATAGCTTTTGACTAAGCAAATGGTTATCTGGCTGTATTGTCAGCCTTGGTAGTTTCTACGCTCTCAAGTTTTCTTATATTTTTTTATGGGGACGGGGCAAAGCCCCATCCCCCTATGCACTTTATCCCCCTATGCTTAGATGAGAATCTAAGCGTTCTTTTCCAAGATGTACTTTTTAGTACGTACGTGTCAGATAGCATTTGCCTAATCAAAAGCAAATGGTTATTTTCCTAAAATAATCATTTGCCTACGACATATATATATATATATTGTATAAAAGAAGTGTTTCAGTTACAAGTCGACATTGTGTTACACAGTATGTGATTATTCATTGCTAAAAAGCATCTTATATTAGATAAAAGAATATGATATTTTAATTTACCTTTTCTTTCTATTGTTACGTCCCGGCACCAAAATTTTTCTCATTTACTTTTAAGAAACACTAAACTTATAATATAAAGTTACCGACAAGTTACCGACTACATTTTAGCCGATAAGTTATTCACTAAGACAAGTTACCCTTTATAACCGTTACCGACTCTAGCCGACAGTACGAAACGTTAATCATAAAATAGCTGCTCTCCCACCACCATAAGACTCTCCCGCTACTCCGAACCCTTAGATAACCCTTCCTACGCGTCCACCCCACTTTTCAACCCTGACCCGCACAAACCGAGGGACCTCGAAACAGTCCTAAAAATCGACACATCAATTCGAGACTCTGAGCGATGCACTTCTCTGTCTAGAAGTGCTCCTCATCCTTGAAATTCTATTTCTATACGCGATTCCATTTCCAAGTCAACACGCTTTCCATATCCACATTCGTTTCCATCTCAGTACGCGGTCCTCCTATTCCATACAGTTCCATTTCAACGTCACTCTACCTCACGCGAGCGCCTGTTATATCGTTACTTCATTGTACTACGTCCGTACACCCTGCGTCAGTTCTCCGCGCCGATAGCTCTCCGATTCATATTCACGCGTCACTACTGTAACCATCCAATGTAAGGTTAGTCAAAAATACACGTATTTACGAAATCTCATTGTGCATTAATACCAAAACGTACCTGAACCCAGTCCGCATTTTCTACGTTCGGCGTCATATTAAATTTCAATCCGACCCTCAACAGACCTGGTTTCGACCATTAACCAAACCAGCGACGTAGCGATGCAAACAATTGCACGCTCGTTACTATCCCTCCCCAGCCGATATCGTGCTAATACTCTGCACATACGGTACTCCTACCCTAAGACCAAACTTATACCTTCTCCTGGAAGCATCGTGCTAATATTCTGCACATGCCACCTCCCTACCTCAAAACCCATGGTCGAACCCAGCGAACACGCGAAATTAATTTGATCTTTTTGTAGATGCCAAAAATAAGAAGAGGCGGACACAAATTCCACGCGCGACTATATTACGAATACAAATACGCCCCCGTCAGTGAAACGGATAGTGAATTCCTCGGGACGGATCGTCTATATTTTGACTTAGAATACGAGGCGTACTTTAACCCGACACTACGAACAAAGCAGGTCAAACCTCTGAGGACGGACATCCGCATAAAGTCTATGGGATATTTTCCGTGGCCGCGCAAACTGATACAGTTGGACACACAGCTACTGTTCCTCCCTCTGCCGCCCGCGAATTACGTACCGGGAGATCCGAGGAAGACCCGCTACCTCCAGATACGCGACGAAATATTACCTAAATTACGGGTGTTCCACCCCCGAGCACTGGGGTTCCGCGGAACAACCGATAGTAATAGATTAATATTACGCGGAACGAAATATAACAATATCTCGTAGCAGCGTCACTCAAAATACGAAACTTGGAAAACCTAGAGTTTTCTCGTGCCTACACTTTTACGACCGACCCTTTTTTTTGCTTCCTGCGTTTCGCTTGGGCCAGCTCGCCCTCCGCTAAACCCTTCCAAAATAGTATTTTCGCTTTGCGCTGCCGAGACCGGTTTACGACCGACCCTTTTTTTTTACTTCCTGCATTTCGCGTTGACCATTTTCTCTCTTGTCGAGATTTTCCCAAAGATAATACTTGCTTCCAAATTAATACTCATTTCAAATATTGTATAACGCGCATGTTATTTTATTCATTAAGTTGTAAACAATTAATATTTAAACTGAATAAATATAAGAAACCTATTTCTCGTTATTCAATTATTTGTACTCCTTCCTTATTCTGACCACGACTAATAACAACGCTTTACGCGAGCAATAACAATAATAGTATTTAACCATAACCTATTGACAACACACCTACATGTGTTACGGACAACTGCGCCCCATACAGGAGGGCCACCCCTCCCCTCCCGCCGTCGAAGCGCGTCACCGATTAGAAAACGTCCGTTGCACCTACATCTCGGGATTCGCTCATAAATTAGAACTTACCCCGTATTGCGCATCTTGCTTTGTAAATTCCGACGACATCGATAGAGATTCTTGCGCGTACTTCAACGTACACCTCGCGCTCGACAGCGCTATTCCGGTGTGTATTGCACGGCCTGCTCTCGTAATCTAGCAGAGTTTTTCCCGTTCGACTGCGACCGGTGCGTTAACACCTACGCCGACTTCCTCAGAGATTTGAGAAATAGAAACATCTATTACTATTCTTTAGCGGAACCATCCCCGAGGAGTTCACATCACGCGACTTCCCTTAGTCAGTAATCGCCATTTCCCTTTTCGTTTGACACTGCCGCAACATTATATGTTATTACTTCGCCTTTGGTAAAGAAAAACATCCATCGTCCGGATAAGCCTAGTCGCGAGGAATCCCCAGAAGCTTAGCTTCTGAAATACGCGACCGGTCAAGCGAAAGGTCCGACCACTCTTAGGAGCCGCGACCCCGCTTGACGTAACACTATCCTTAATTGCAGAATAAAGATTTTTGTCACAATGGTTAAGGTAACCAAAAAATAATAGTCACATTATTGCTGTAACCTACAACATATTATTAGACTTTCAAACAATGACATTTTACATAAATCAATAATTGGATAAAAAAATAATATTTTTATTTACCTTTTCTTTCTATAAATTCTTTCTTTTTGTGAATTTTTTTCACTCGTATTTTATACATGTAATCAGAGCTGTTATTCTTAAAACTGTGAAAAAAGTATCACATGCGAAAATTACTCTATGTGATCCTTGATTAGTGTATACTTTTAGATGTACTAATCAGAAATCGTTGAGTCATTTTCCTATACAATACTTTTTTCATTGTTTCAAGAATAAGGCCCTGAGAAGATCGATCATGTAATTTTTTTCTTTTGAAAATGTGAAAAGTGAAAATTTTAAAAATTAACGAATCAGGATAAAGAAATTTTTCACGTTTTCACTTAGAAAAAAATACATGATCGATCCCCAGCAAAAGATGAAAACGAAACCTAACAAAAAATAAACACGAAAATAACCTATATAGCTTTGACGAGTGGATATAATTTGCTCACGTTCGAAATGACCACGGTTAAATTTGACCACGTTCGGAATAGCCACGAGAAATATTGAATAAAGTTCGATTTGACCACGTTCGTAATGGCCACGTTCGAAATGGCCACACGTTCGTAATAGCCACGTTCAAAACGGCCACGTTTGGAATGGCCACGTTCGGAGTGGCCACACATTCGTGACGGCCACGTTCGAAACGGCCACGATTGAAACGGCCACGATCGAAACGGCCACGTTCAAAACGGCCACGTTCGTAATGGCCACGTTCGAAATGGTCACGTTCAGAATAGTTACGTTCGAAATGGCCACGGTCCCGATTGACCACGTTGATATTGACCACACACACACACACGGGAGGGTGCAAGAGGGGTCTCCGGCCCTTCCCCTCCCACACCCACCCCGCCCACCTCGCTTCGTAGAAAGTTACAAAACCTGTGTGAACTTTGCTTTGTCTTGCAACGTACATTGCACGTACGTCAATATTAACGTGGTCAATCGAGGCCGTGGTCAATATCAACGTGGTCAGTCGGGACCGTGACCATTACGAACGTGGCTGTTACGAACGAGTGGCCGTTACGAACGTGTGGCCGTTCCGAACGTGGCCATTACAAACGTGTGGCCATTCCAAACGTGGCCGTTTTGAACATGGCCATTACGAACCTGTGGCCATTACGAACGTGGTCAAATCGAACTTTATTCAATATTTCCCGTGACCATTTTGAACGTGGCCATTCCGAACGTGGCTGTTTCGAACGTGGCCATTACGAATGTGTGGCCATTATGAACGTGGCCGTTACAAACGTGGTCAAATCGAACTTTATTCAATATTTCCCGTGGCCATTCCAAACGTGGCCGTTTCAAACGTGGCCATTACGAACCTGTAGCCATTACGAACGTGGTCAAATCGAACTAAAGTTGAATAAATTCAATATTTCCCGTGGCCATTCCGAACGTGGTCATTTCGAACGTGGCCATTACGAACGTGGCCGTTTCGAACGTGGTCAAATTGAACGTGGCCATCACGAACGTGGTCAAATCTAATTTTATTCAATATTTCCTGTGGCCATTCCGCACGTGGCCATTTCGAACATGACCATTTTAGACGTGGCTATTCCGAACGTGGCCGTTTCGAACGTGACCAAATCGGTCGTGTCCATTTTGAACGTGATCAAATTTAACCGTGACCATTTCGGACGCTCCCTTGACATATGCGTACACCACTGAACACTGAAACACTGAACAGACGACGCACATTATAAAATTTAGCACACGCAGTGCCGCGGCTTACGCAGAATGTTTCTGCAACATTGCTGTATCATTTCGATGCATTATTGCAATTGTATGTCTCTGTAATGTCCATGCAATATTACATTGAAACTTGCAATGTTGCAACGTTCCTGCAATGTAACTGGAAGTTTCGGTGCTATGGGTATATTTGTATATTAGTATTGTCTTGTATATAATAGTGTATTATTTGTATAATTAGTACTTTATTTTATTTTTTATTATTTATCTATCTTATTTATTAAGTATACCTATATTTTTATTTATTAAGTATACCTACGCAATTGTTTTCCTGATATATTTTATTTAAAGTAGATTCCTAATATATTCTATTTTCTTCAATTACTTACAAACACATTGTTGCATAATTTAACTCTTATTTTGTTCAACTTTTATTTATTTTGTTCAAGCTTTTAAGCATTTCCAATTTTCTCATTTCATTCATTTCTTTCGTTAATATTTTATTTCAATATGTTACGTTTAGCGAAAAGGCGCAGTCGCAAGCCTTTTCATTTATTATCTGCAATCCATCGTCGTCGTTTAGAAAAATTAGAAAAAGATGCGCGTATTGAATATGAATTGCAACAGCAGAATGTAGAGATTGCAAATGCTAGCCCAGATTCAGACTTTGTTAATAAAGATCTAATTCTTGCGGAATGTAATCAGACAGGAAATGAGGAAACTGTTGTATCTTATTCTGATGCATCAGTTGATAATGTGCAATTTGCTTTTAATAAGGCAACGTCTGAGACATCAAGTTCTTCAGACGTTACTGAATCCACTTCAAATAGTGATGATGATGTGGTAGATATTCCTCAAAATATGATTGATAATTTTCAAGAACGCCTTGCTGAAGTCTTTAGACGTAGTAGTATGTCTCATGCGCAAGCAAATACTGTTTTACAAGTTGTTCGAACACATCCTTGTTTATCCACTTTGCCAAAAGATTGTAGAACTCTTTTAAAAACTCGATGAACCGCGCATCTCACATTTAATATTGCAGGAGGTGAATATCTTAGGATTTGAGGCAGGAATTTTTTCTATACTTCAACAAATTTCTCCAGAACTGATTCCACTTGACATTTTGATGATAGATTTTAGTACAGATGGTGCGACATAGATGGACAACAATAGAAGGGCAACATTCAAATGTGACAGATACAAATTAGGATTGCAAATATTCCGCAAAGTAAACCGAAATTGTAGGTGTTTGGCGAGGTAGACTGAAACCAAGTAGCGCGAAGGAATTATTTCAGAATTTTGTAGATGAAGTTCGAGATATATTAAATTGTGGAGGAATTGCTTTCCGTAATCAATTAAAAATGATTCAATTAAAATGTTTTATAGCTGATTCTCCTGCGCGAGCTTTTGTTTTGGGTCACAAAGGCCACAGTAGTCTATTTCCGTGTTCGAAATGTTAGATTCAGGGAAATTGGCTTCATCGTGGAATAGTAGCTTATCATGGTATTCAGCATAGGCCCCGTACAGACATCACATTGATGGAGAACATTATACAGATTCTGAATCTGTTCTACTTCCTTTGGGAATGGGATTGGTAACTCAAACGGTTTTTGACTACATGCACACTGTTTGTCTTAGTGTTGTTCCCAAAATAAATAGTGCCTTTGTTGATGGAAAATATAATCCAAATCTAAAACTTTCTGCTAGATCACTTGAAAGTATGACGGCACGTCTACAGCAAGTTATGAATTATATCCCTAAGGAATTTTCGCGAAAACCGCAATTAATGAAAAAGTATGGAGGGTTTAAAGCAGGGTTGGACATTTATCCGTAAACTATAATAGTCTACACGTAAACAATGTAAAATATGTATAACATGTCATCTATGTCAACTATGAGTAATCTATGATTTAACGAAGATTTTGTGATTTTCTTTATACTTTATATTTTGTATCGTTTATCGTTTCAAGTTTTAAAGAATTATAAAAATGCCACGAAAAATTAATAAAGGCTTTTATGAGTTAAATTTTATTCCATTAAAGAAGGAAAATAAATATTATGCATATTGCACATATTGTAAAAGTGAATTAAGCAATACTGCCTTTTGTCATTTACAAGCTCACAGGTTATAATATTTCTACATTAATTTCTATATTCTATTAATATATCTTTTATATTATTATTACATAATTTAAATCATAATTATATATAAAACACATCATATTACAACTATATTATTATATATTAATATATCTAACCTAAACACATTTATAACCTAATTTAACATATTCTAAAGTTCTTAATACATCTTATCCTATTTAACACTTGTATTTTCACTTTTGTAGAACAATTTGTCAAAATAGAACTACAGAAAATTTATTTTCTGACACTGTTGATGATACATGTAACATTGATATTGAAAATACTGAAATTGTATTGCAAATAATACAGAAGAAATTGCATTTAATGAAAATGATAACATGGTCACTGGAATAGAATCTCTTCAATTTCAATTAGTTGCATCTAACTCTGCTTACAATGATAAGGAAAATCAAGTAATTATATCAGTGTATTGTCAATAGACAATCTTTATAATAATACATATTTGTTGAGTGAGAAGTAATGTGATTATATTTAGGTAATTATATTTAATCACACATTTATATCTTACGATATAAACAAAAGTTTATGTGTTGTAGATCACTATTATAAAGCAAAATAGTGAAAACAGCAAAAAAAATATTTCAACTATAACACATCTTGTAAGAGAAGATGATTCAATATCTACAACGAATCTAACAAAAAAAAAGCTTCAACTTCATTTTTAATTAAACGAAGAAAGAAGGAAGAATTGCTGAGTAAGTAAGTAAGTAAAAGAGCGAGTGGTACTACAGAGAGTCTCTGAGGTCACCTAGATCTAAAAGTTCCATTGTAACTCCCCGGTGATTGAAAATTATCCCTGCAAACCCAAGCCGGCGTTTTCCGCCAGCTTGCACAGGTTGTTTATCTTTTTGTTCTTCAGATCATCCGGTTCAAGAAACATAAACCCTAGGTGTCTGTATCTTTTGAGGACTAAGGCGGGACAGCGGCACAGGATGTGAACGCTGTCCTCTCTATCCTCTCCACATAGTCGACATGTGTCCTGTGTCGCCAGCTCCAAGATGGACATGTGAGCCCGAAGGTGCACATATCCCGTGAAGAGGCCAAGAGTAAGTCTTAGTTTCCTTCTGCTTAGAGCCAAAAGCTCGCGTGCTCTGTCTTGTGAGGGTTGACTCATCAGAGTCCTCGCTTGTCTGCAGCCCCGTCCTTCCTCCCCAGTGCCTTTGTTGAAGCTGTCCTATAATGATTATTTTGCCCAGGGCAAAAGGGACTCCTACGATCTGTTCAGCAGAGTCTTCAAGGGCGCCCGCTTTCGTTAGATCGTCCGCCACCTCATTGCCTTGGATGCCTTGATGACCCGATACCCACATTAAAGGGATGCTGCACCGTTCTTTTTACCGACAGATCGATTATTTTATTTCTGCACCAAAATATTTGTATTGGTTACATAGACAATGACAAATCTTTTTCCATTATTAAAATACGTATAGAAACATACAACGTGGTAATCGATTTATAAATAAAAGACAAAAAAAGTTAAAAAACAGAGTTGCAACATAGTTGCCGCATGTCGCGATAGGCAGCGCTACAATCTGTTTCACTTTCGTGCCTCGATCTCGAACGCGTAAAAATGCAAATTTTTGTGACCGAAATTAGTTTTATTATACTATGAAACCCATTTATAAAAATTTATTTACATTCTTTCATGCAATCCTTTGCACGGGGTAGTCATACTTTGTACATACAAGCTGTTAAACTAATGATATTATGAGACGCCAAGAGCCAACAACAGAGCGATATATATATATATATATATTTTTTTTAATTCTAAAAAAAACGTCAAATTGCATTACAAAAATATATACAAGACGAATACATATAACTGCAGAAAGAAAAAGAAAGGCGAGTATAAGTAAATGCGAAAGGAACATGTGTTCACACACATACAAATGCAGTCTCATACTTTTTTCTCTCGATTATACGTTCTATTTGTCTTTTTTTAATTATTCGCTACTAGCTCATTGTCAATTTCATGTTTCTTTTGCCCTTACTTATATGCTCTCTTCCGCTCTCTCTCTCTCTCTCTCTCTCTCTCTCTCTCTCTCTCTCTCTCTCTCTCTCTCTCTCTCTCTCTCTCTCGAAAGAAAGAAAGAAAGAAAGAAAGCATATAAGTAAAGGCAAAAGAAACATGAAATTGACAATGAGCTAGTAGCGAATAATTAAAAAAAGACAAATGGAACGTATAATCGAGAGAAAAAAGTACGAGACTGCATTTGTGTGTGTGTGAACACGTGTTCCTTTCGCATTTACTTATACTCCCTTTTCTTTCTCTTTTTCCATTCTATAGTTATATATATTCGTCTTGTATATATTTTTGTAATGTAATTTGACGTTTTTTTTAGAATTAAAAAAAATAGAAAGTTATAACCTCAATTGTAAAAAAAATATTTCTATTTTTAAAAAATATCTGCATTGTTTAGTATTTTGTAGAGAGTTATCAATTATTATATATAATTATTTTTCAAAAAATTGAAAAGAAAAACAATAAGTACGAATCCAAATACAAAAAATATACGTGACAAATTGATTTAGTGAAAACATCAAAATATTTACATTAATTCAGGGAAATATTTGTGAGGGAAGAAAATTTATATTTTTTTTTTTTTTTATGTTATGACATATGTTTTAGAGTATATCATGATATAAAATAAAAAATAAGAAAAAATTTAAAAAATCGATATTTTATTGTAAATAAAAAATAAAAACTTAGAAATAAAAAATACTTATTTCTCTCTCTTTCTATTTTATGTGCGCTTATTACATATTTCTCACCTCACACCCACACACACAAACACACACACCCACCCACACACTCACACACACACACACACACACACACCACCCACCCACCCACACACTCACACACACACTTACACACTTCACACACACACACACACACACACTCCCCACACACACACACTTACACACTTCACACACACACACACACACACACACACACACACACACACACACACACACACACACACACACACACACACACACACACACACTCCACACACACACACACACACTTACACACTCCACACACACACACACACACACGTGATATAATAATGTAAATAAAAAATTTGTCAACATACTATATGAATCATTGCACAGAAGATGAAAGTATTGTTATAAATGATTATAAATAAATATATATACAGGGTGTCCCCGAATTGGCGGATCAACTCTCGTCGGTAGATAGAGGGTGTTAAACTGAAGAAAAAAATCTTATATCATTTTGCTAAATTCGCAATAATTAATAAGATATAAATTAATAAAGATCGGCCAATCCGTGCCAGTATAAGCGTGCGGCGCGAAGAAACCTCCCAGTTGTTACTTGATACTAGGCGCGCGGCAAGACGTAAACACAGAATGCACTGTACGTGTCTCTTTAAGTACGCCCTTTGTACGTCTTTTGTATGTCCTTTGTAGAACGCTCCGCCTACTGTCTCGCCGCGCGCCTAGTATCAAATAACAAGTAGGAGGCTTCTTCGTGCCACGCGCTTATCCTGGCACGTATTGGCCGATCTTTATTAATTTATATCTCATTAATTATTGCGAATTTAGCAAAATGATATAAGATTTTTCTCTTCAGTTTAACACGTTTTATCTACCCACGAGAGTTGATCCGCCAATTCGGGGAGACCCTGTATATACATACATATATATATATATATATATATATATATAGAGAGAGAGAGAGAGAGAGAGAGAGAGAGAGAGAAATTTAAAATGATCGCGGCAAATATGGATACGTTCCTGGAAATGTTGATATTGGTGCGTACGCCACTGATGCTGGTGTCGGTGCGTATATTACTGGTGCACCAGGGGTTGGTATTGGTGCTGGTGCATATGTATCGATACTGGTGCGTACACCACTGGTGCTGGCGCCGGTGCATACGCCACTGGTACTGGCGCCGGTGCGTATGATAGCGATGCTGGTATTGGTGCCGGTGCGTATGATAGCGATGCTGGTGCTGGTATCGATGCGTACATGAGTACGTATGGATACGTTGATGGTGGCACGTATGCACCACGGACATATCTTCGTTTTTTTTTACTTTTGTTCAATCCCGTCGTACCGCTTCATTTATTCTCTGAAACATGATAAAATAAATGTTAAAAATATAAAAGATGCAAAAACACACACACACACACACATACACGCATATATATATATATATATATATATATATATATATATATATATATATATATATATACATATATATGTACGTACGGGTACCGGCAGAAATGGTGTCCGTCGACAACTTCAGCGTTACACACATACAACAGAAATCATATGTATACATATGCACTAACTTCATGTGTATGCGCGTGATCCTGAAGTTGCCGACGGACACCATTTCTGCCGTTGCGTGTACACATAAATAATTTTATTGTATTTTATTTAACTTATATATATTTCTATTTTTTTTCTCCTGGCTCACTCTGTATATACTCTGTATGCTTTTATAACTTCAATAATAAAATTTGATTAGTACATACACATTTATATAAAAATAAATTTTATTGTAAGCTCTTTATAAACTTGTTAGTCATAATTTTATAAAGTGTATATACGTTATATACATATTGGAGAATAATATAATAAAAATAGACACAATTTGAAATTTCATGTAATAAACTTCTGCAAATTTTGTAAACGTTGTATATATAAATATGTATATGTATACATATGTTATATATATTTATGCATACGTTAATATACATTTATATGTACATTTCAATACAAATTTTTTATTATTGAATTATTATGAAAACCTACAGAGTATATATGCAGAATGAGTCAGGGAAGAAATATTTTAGAAAACAAAAGTATCAAGTAAAAAAAGGATTAAACGTTTTACAAAATTAAACATAAATATTTACCTTTTGGACAAATCTGTTATTAGTTTCTTGCAGGGGTCTTTCTGCTTCCGTTCTTTTATATAATTTTTGGGGCGACATTGCCCTCATCAGTGGCATCGAGGACGATGTCCTTATCGGTGGCATCGAAGACGATATCATCGTCGCCTTTGATGCCATCATCGGCGGCACATTCGAGGTCGCTGCCGATGATGGCACACTTGAAGAAGATGCCGATCGCAACGGCGACGTCGGCGATGGCACATCTGTACATGTTGCCGACGTAGTCCTCGTAGATCCTTGACTTTTTGCTAAAAAAGAAAATTGTTTTTAATTAAAAAATATTCCATATAAATATATATATATATATATATATATATATATATATATATATATATATATATATAAATATATATATATATATATATATATATATATATACGGAGAGAGAGAGAGAGAGAGAGAGAAAGAGAGAAAAGAGAGAGACAGAAAGAGATATGTAATTGTTTTTATACGATAGGATTTTTATAATATTGATGTATATACTTACGTCTTGCCATACTTGCGCTGCTATCAATTTGTATCCAACAATCCAAGATACAAGGAACACAGTATCCAAGGAACAGGTATCTGGCGAACTCAAAGAGTATACGGCGAACTGCACACTCCACGCACCACACTAAACGTAGCACGTGCACGTGCCACGGAAAAGAACAAAAAGATCAGCCGGCTCGGCGGACGGATCGGCCGGCTCAGCGGACGATCGGCTAATCTCGGCAATATTCGTGTCGTGTTCGTACCATAGACTTAGTAGCGTAAATTTCCAAAAACGCAGCTTCTGTATTGGACACTCAACACAAAGAAGCAGGCTCACGCAACATGTTCCTTACATGCCTCTCGTGATCAGCCGGCTTTTCGATTGTTTGTAAACAACCGCGAGATCGCAATCAGAGACACGATAGCACGTGTTCGGCGATAACAATCGGTTTAGCATCGTTGGAAATAATAAAAATAATAATTTTCTCTCTCTCTCTCTCTCTCTCTGTTTCCTCTTTCTTCTAACGTAAAATACTTTTCTTATAAAAGATAAATATTACAATCTAATGAACAGATAAATTTTATTTTGCGAGCAATTTAATTAAAATAAAATTTATTAAAAAGTAATTAAATTTAACATTTTTTTAATTTAAATTTCTCTATTTTATTTTTATTATTTTTTATTAAATTCTTATTAATTTAATTAAATTATCATTATTAGTATAATAAAATTTTCAAAAACTACATTTTATCATAAAATAATCAAGTGAACAAACTGTCGCAATATAATAAATTAATTACTCAAATGTGTATAAAATATACGTAAATTTAAATTTATCTTTTCATTATAGATTATAATATTTTTCTTTTGTAAGAGAAGCATCTTGCGCTAGAAGAAAGAGAATAAAAAGAGAGAGAGAGAGAGAGAGAGAGAGAGAGAGAGAGAGAGAGAAGAGAGAGAAGGAAATAAATCCTTTTATATTCACCAAAAAGACGTTTACTTATAGAAAAATGTTTATACGTAAAGTTCGCAAATACAATGAAAACGTTTACGTAAAAATATATTTGTTTTTCTAAATATTTAGTTCATCTTTGATAACAACATAATTATATCTATGATAAATATTTATCTATAACAAAGTACATAACACAAATTACTTTATGTAGAATGTAAAGATATACTTATAAACGTTTTAAAAACGTAAAAAAAACGTGAAAATATTTGACAAACGATTCAAATAAAAATATTTATGATAATTATATATATTATATATGTATATAGGGCATTCCATACCAGTTGGACAATTGTTTTTCTGTTGATTTTATTTGCTTTATTTTTTTTATATATTATTGTTTTTGTACTTATTGAAAATAGTTCCCATGATTTTTTTGAGATTTTTATTTCTATCCATACTCGAGTTATGAATTAGAGAAAGAAATTGATAAAAAAATTTCAAATACCTATTACTTGAAGAAGATTAAAGATATTGAAAAACATTAAAATATATTTTTTTAAATATTTTTACAATGTTTTAGTCAATTTTAACCGAAATTATATTAAATTGACTAATAAAATATTGTTAAATTGTTTTTAAAAAATTTTTTCAATTTTTTTTTAAATACATAAAAAAATGACTACCTTATTAATTAACAATATCTTTATTCTTTTTCAAGTAATAGTTATTTAAAATTTATTTTTATTTTTGTCTGTAATTCATAACTCGAGTGTGGGTAGAGATAAAAATCTAAAAAAAATCATAGAAACTACAATACTTTCAATAAGTACAAAAACATAAAAATATAAAGCAAAGAAAATAAACGAAAAAAAATTATATATATATATTGTAATATATAAATCATTATGCACAATAGCAAGTTTATATGTAAACATTTCCTACAAGTAAATGTTTTTTTTTGTCGTGAATGTAAGCGGATAAATACGTTTATACATATACAAGGTGTTTGGTAATAACTGTATCAACGCAGGACGTATCCTCTGGTCAATTTAGAGACGATTTTTCCTTGTTGAAATATCAATAATTTTAAAATCAGAGCTGTAGTAATTATTATTTTCTCGTTTACGCGCAAATAATATCTATTACGCGCATGAGCGGGCAGATCGCGCGCATCGCGTACTGCTATACATACTTTGTTCGCGGTAATAACGCGAGAAAACGTGTTACTCGTTGCGACGTGTTTACGGAGTATACGTGTAGTAAAGTGTTGTGATAGGATTTTTTGTTGTGTTGTTGTATGTTGTTAGTGTTTTTGACTTTAGACAAAGTGAGAGTGATGGGAAAGAAGTATAATGAGAAATGTTTGTCTCTCACTCGCCGCAGAGTTTCATTCAAGAAAGGATGGATAAAAAGGTTAGTTAACAAAATTTTATATACTATACAGAGCTTGGGTTCGGCAAAGCAAATCTGAAGCCTCTTTTGACACATTCTGTCTGTTATTTACTGCAATTGAACAAAAATAGAGTAAAGTAAGAGAGCACAACGTCTCAGATTTGCTTTGCCAAACCCAGGCAGAGTATCTGTATTCCAAGCTTTGGGTGCGTAAAAATTAAAAATAAATGTCCTAATAATATTTGCAAATGTGCTCGTTTTTGCTTTATTTATATTCATTAGGTACATATTTGAGAATTTTGATTTACTCTACAAAATTTTATATTTAGCAATATTTATTTCATGATACTTTCCGATAAATTTTAGTACTACTTTACATTTCTGTACCACATTTTTTGTTTGCATTATTATGAAATAAAATATATAATAAAGAAAAAAAAGTTCCCTAAAATAAAATTATAAATAAACGTAACATTGCATCCTGCTTACTTTTATTTGTTTAGATTTACATCTCTCTTGTTCTGTTACGAATTATATTTCAATTATTATTCTTCAAAAATATACATGTAAATTCATTACACCTGTGACAATATATCGCATACATAAACGTTGAATATACTAATATTCTTATTGTGATTTTCTACAACACAAAGAAAAAATGAGTAAATGTGTAAAAATTATTTTTTTCATAGTTTGATCTTCTTTACACAACCAAAGTTTTGATATTTCGAGACATGCTGTATTAAATTTCTGGAAATTTTTGTATTCTTTTTTATAAAAATTTTATATATAATAATACTAATTATATAAATAATTTATTATATATTATTTTAAATTTTTAAATAAAAAAAAAATTTTTAATTAATTTAATAAATTTTAAATAAAATTATTATAAATTATTATAATTATAAATTAAATTTAAATTGTTTTTTTAATGAATAACATTTTTTATATTTTTTTATTTCTTATTTATATATTATTGTTTTATAATTATTATATTTAAAAAAAAAATTTTTAATATATTACACAGAGTTTTCGCAAAATTCAGAAACAGCCAAATATTCCGAAAATAAAACCTTTTAGAGAAAAATTTAAAAAGTAAAATATATCGTTATAAGTTAGAGATTAAAGTCGCTAGTATTTAATTGTAAACAACGGGTTAATTAAAACGATCTGACTAGCCACAACCATTCGATTTATTCACACGACGTTTCGACCATATGGTTGTGATCCTTTTCAAGTGTAACTATAAAGAAAATATATAACGGATCAAAAATTATATGGATACAATTTATACCGAATTAAACGCAAATAATACAATATAATGTCGTTAAAAAACTAGTCTACTCACAATTTTTTAACGACATTATTTTGTATTGTTTGCGTTTAATTCGGTATAAATTGTATCCATATAATTTTTGATCCGTTATATATTTTCTTTATAGTTATACTTGAAAAGGACCACAACCATATGGTCGAAACGTCGTGTGAATAAATCGAATGGTTTTGGCTAGTCAGATCGTTTTAATTAACCCATTGTTTAAAATATATCGTATATTTTATTGATTCAAATATATTTTTGCAACTAGTTTCTTTGCAAGTGTTGAAATAAATATATTTTGTAGTATATTCTTTCTCAGTGTAACAATTAAATAGTAACTAATAATTATAATGAAAAAACTACGCTTTTGACAAAATTTTGTTTCTTTACATAATTTCATATATTTTTTTCAATGTAACTAAAAAATAGCTGCTTATGAGTTCGGTACAGCAGGCAGGCAGGGACGACAAAACACGCGTCATGAAACTAATAATCGCATTAGATGCTCAATATCATTGCACAAGATTGTATTGAAGTTTATTGAATTATTATGTATATCTATACAATTTTATACAAGGTGTCCATGACCACCCATACCAGCCGAATATTTTAAAACAAAGCGCGACAGACAAAAATGTTTCACAAACAAAAGTTGTAGGATTAGTAACGCATTACGTAGCAATATTAGTATCACCTTGAAAGTGTTGTCAAGGTCATATAAAAATTATATTGAAATTTTTAAATGGAAAGCCCTATTTTTTATTGCACATTCGTGTAGCTTATCTCGAGAGCTTTTCAACACACTATGGTTAAATATTTTTTTATTAAGTATTTTTGGAGATGTAAAGCTTCAAAGTTACAGTATTTTGACATAAAACACAAAATATCTCAGAAAATATTCATTTGTCGATAATCTTATCCTAATACTTTTATGCATAGAATAATGAGACGAATCAACTGGTGTAAAGAAAACACCTAGTTGTTTTAAAGAAAAAATGTGTAACTACTTGTTCATATTTTTTCTAGACAACCAAGTGTTTTCTTTACACCAGTTGATTCTCATTATTCTGTGCATAAAAGTAATAGGGTAAGTTTATCGAAAAATGAATATTTGCTGAGATATTTTGTGTTTTATGTCAAAAAACTGTAACTTTGAAGCTTTATATCTCAAAAAATACTTAATAAAAAATATTTAACCATAGTATGTTGAAAGCTCTCGAGATAAGCTACGAATGTGCAATAAAAAGTAGGGCTTTCCATTAAAAAATTTCAATATAATTTTTTCATGACCTTGACAACACTCTTCAAGGTCATATTAATATTGCTACGTAATGCATTACTTTAAACCTTGCAACTTTTCTCTGAAACATTTTTTCATTTTTTCCATATTTTTCGAGATTATTTGCCTGAAACAATTAAAATAAAACACTTGGTATAATAAAAATATAAAGTTTCATACATTATACATAGTTTTATATATTTCAATTTATTAAAAACAGAACGACTTATGCATTTCATTGAGTATAGAGTAACAAGATTATTAATAAAGAAGGATATTTATATCAAAATAAAATAAAGTTAACAACATTGAACATTGATGTGTAATATATAATTAGAAATGCATAAATCTTTCTTGTATTTTTTTAGCTAACTTGAAAACAAAATTTCTGAAAAAAATTTATTAAAAAATTGTTTTGTTTATATATAATAAAATTATATAGTAGTAGTAGTAGTAATATAAATAGTAGTTTTACTATTACAGTAGTTAGTACCAGAGGCGATCTATTCGTGTGCTGGTTATATAAAATCCAGAGGCGATCTATTCGTGTGCTGGTTGTATAAAATCCACAGGCGATCTATTCGTGTGCTGGTTGTATAAAATCCAGAGGCGGTCTATTCGTGTGCTAGTAACTTTAAAAAATATAATACCACATGTGGTTTGCATGTGCGCTTTTTAGTATTTGTTGTCAAAGCATTATCTATTTTATCAATAATAAATTATTTTAATTATTATAATTTATCTAAATAATTCATTTTTAGTAGTACAAGTGAATAAAGATTTAAACTAAAGACTGTACGTTTGAGATTTTATGTTTTCGAAGAATATTTTAATATTTTTATAAAAATATTTAACAAAATACTAATCTATTAATTTTTCTTTGCAGGCGAAAGTTATTAGTGAATCAGAAGAGAGAGCAAGACATAAAAAACTTATTGTCGGAGATGTGCCAAATTGTTAGCAATGAATCCATTGATTTTGAGAAATCGATTGTATTTCCCAATGAATTTAAAAGCTTTTAAAACAAAACAACACTATAATACAGGTATGTATAATGTCGAACAAGATGTTCGATTTTTAAAAAATAGCAAAGAATTAATTAACTCGAGAAGCATTGAAGATGTTAGCAATGAATCCGTCGACTTTAAAAAATCGGTAGAGTCATTTCCCGATATGACGGATTCAAATATCCAAACAATGCAATGTCACGAGTCAAATACAGATATGTATGTCGAACAAGATATTCGACTTTTTGAAGATAATGAAGAATTAATTGATTCGAGAAGCGGAGGCTTTTAGCGATAAATCCATCGATTTTGAAAAATCGATACAACTATTTACCGATACGATGGATTCGAAAATCATGTATCAGGAATCAAATACAGGTATATCTAATGTAGAGCTAAATGTAGAATTTAGCAATGATAAATATTCCGAAAGCATGGATATTGATGATTCAAATGATTCCAAAAGAATGCATTATGAATCCATTGATTTTGAAAAATCGGTACAATCATTTCCCGATACAATGGATATCCAAGAAATGCAATGCCAGGAGTCAAATACAGATATATCCAATGTAGAAAATGGTGTCGAAGATGACGAATATTTTGTTATTGAAAAGATTGAAAAGGATTGTTTGGATAAAGATGATATCAAAGAAAATTTGTCTTAAGGCCGTCGCATTGTCGACTTGGCTTTTCTATGGAAAGAAATCCGTAGAGAATATCAACATTCAAAAGGAGTAGAGTGTGGATTTAATTCTTGGATACTCGTAAACTCTTGTCGTCTTGGGTTTAAGACGCAGTTTTTCTTTTATTGCAAAACGTGCCATTACAAAACTACCATTTGGTCAGAATCCACAGAGCCGGAAACATTAGACATTCATACGGCTACTGTAGTAGGAACAATTACAGGTGGAATTGGTTTTGCTCAGCTGGAAGAGCTATGTGCAGCCATGAATATTCCATCTATGTCCGAAAAAACTTATATAAAAAATCGAGACAATATAATCGATGACTTTGAGAAAACAGCCTTAGAAAATATGAAAATGACTGCCGAAGCTGAAAAACAATTAACTCTCGAGAAAAACGAAACTATAAACGGCATTCCGTATATAACCGTAGTGGCAGATGGTAGTTGGGGGAAGAGATCGTACGGTACCACCTATGATTCACTTTCCGGTGTTGGCGCTATACTTAGTTACCGCACGAAAAAAGTACTTTTCGTTGGTGTCCGCAACAAATACTGCTGTATCTGTGATTTTGCGGAACGAAACGGAACAAAAAATCATAAATGTTACAAAAATTTCGATCGTAATGAGAGCTCTACACGCATGGAGAGCGACGCCATTGTAGAAGGTTTCAAAAAGAGCCTCGAAATGCATGGATTAATCTATAGAACACTTATTGCCGATGGTGATAGTAGCGTTTATCAGTCCATCGTTGATAGCAAACCGTATAGCGAACAAAAGGTTACTGTTAAAAAAATAGAATGCACCAATCATTTGTTTCGCAATCTGTGCAAAAAGTTGAAAAATGTAACAGGAACAACTCAACAAAAAGGTGTGAGTAGAAAGCGTGGTTTTGTTTTGCTACGAAATGTTGTAAAAAACAACATATTGAATACACGAAGAGAGATAATAAAAGCAATCAATTTGCGAAAAGAAGAAAATACACCTGAACATAAGATGGCTATGGAATTACAAAAAGATATACTTAATATTCCTAGCCATATATTTGGCGAACATGAATAATGTAAGGAACGCGGTATAAGTGACTGTGATGAAACAAATAAAAATTACGTACCGTCTCTCAAAAAGCACGATCTTTATCAAAAAGTAGAACAAGCTATAAATTTTTTTTTGAGCGGATATTCAGACAGTTTATTGCTACAAGTCACTAATAATCCTGCTGAATCGTTCAACGCGCAAATCTGCAAAGAAATTCTTGGAAAACGTGTCAATCAATCTAACAAAGGTGATTATAATGTTAAAGTAGCGGGATCAGTTGTGCAACATAATACCCAACAAGTTCTCACGGAAATGCATAAAAGTATGGGTACAAATGTTCCTGCCCTTGTCGAGACTCTGGAAAAGTGACGGCAGGCAAGAACCAAAGAATCTCGAAAGGGAAAATCAAAAAAATATAAAAAAGAAAAAAGGACAGATAGTTATTATGGTCCGAAATCACGAAAACCAGATCTTCCACCTGATGTTTTTGAGTAGCTTCGAAAAAATCATTTGGAAAAGTTGTCTGACAATGGGAAAAATTGGAAACAAATCGAACGTGATACAACGAATCAAAGTGAATCAGATTTGTGGCAGTCGTTGAGACAGGAAATGTTGACAGCGTCTAATTTTGGAATCGTATGTCGCATGAAACCGACATCTTGTAGTGCAACTGTAAAGAACATTTTGTTTCCTACGTCTATTGATACCGCGGCTATGAAATATGGTCGTGAAAAAGAAAAAATTGCAAAAAAAGATTTGGCCAAAATATTGAAAAAGGAGATTAAACCTTGCGGATTATTCATTGATACTGAAAATCCATGCTTGGGTGCTTCTCCTGACGAACTCATAGATAAAGATGGTCTGGTAGAAATAAAATGTCCTCAATCAGCTGAGCATTTAACAGCGGAAGAGGCTGTAAAGCTACCTCAATTAAAAAGCATTTTTGATAAGAAAAATCCAGATAAGATGAATCGGAATCATAAATTTTTCTATCAAGTTCAAGGCCAGTTAAATATTACGTAGCGAGATTATTGTATTTTCGCTGTGTGGACACCAAAAAACTTAAAAATGATACGTGTTGATAGAGATAATAAATTTTGGAGTAGTGAAATGCTGCCCTTTTTAACACGTTTCTATTATGATTTCATATTGCCAGAAATCTTGGATAGTCGGCATAACAAACATATGCCTTAGAAATCCAAAATATATAATAAAAGCTCAAGAAATTAAGTAGCCAAAAAATTAAAAAATCATCGAGAATGTAATATAGAAGACGAAAATATCAAAGACAATCAAATGTCACAAATCTAATATTTTACCAATGGAAGCAACTATCACTCCTGCTCAGAGTGCACAAGATAACGATTGCATTATTGTTAGTTCCTCGCAAAATAAAAAAGAGCTAACTAAAAAGGAAATGGCACAACAAAAAGATTTTCTTGATAATCGCTCTATATCTTTTATTACAGTACAGAAAAATGTATTACTTGTACATAGTTTAATAGACGATGATTCATTGGATAAATTTTTACGCGTGATAAAAGATAAATCACACTTTGAAACACAAAGTGTTTTATATGTGGAATATCCTCATTTAATTGAAGCAACAAAAGTTTACAAATTATTGGAGGAAATTGCAGTAATCACTGGCGATGTATATTGTTTGACGGTACCACGCTTCGAGTGTACGACAGTTTACCCGATTGTACATACGACAAATTGGTACCTAAAGAAAAAAGTTACATTCATCGTCGTTATTCACAAATAAATGCAAGTAATATAATATTTGAAAAGGTTCACGTACAACCTGATGGCACTTCTTGTGGAATTTATGCTACAGCTTTCGCTACAACTGTTGCTTTAGGAGGAAATCCTTGTAATGAGAGATATTCCAATCGCGTGAAATATATGAGGCAACATTTTCTTGATATTATAATAGAAAACAAACTGTCGCCTTTTCCTAAATTTCAATAAATATTATTGAAAAGAAGATGCCTCAATGCAACTGATTTGTTTGCAATCGGAGAGACGAAAATACATATATATTGTGGTTGCGTTCTCACGGGAATGGGCGGTGGAGAGGCCCATTCTATATATAAAATATTGTAAAAAAATATTTAATATTATATAATTTATATATAATGTACTAATAAAGCCAGGGGCGATCTAACGTGTACTGGCATAGTACGTTTCTTTATTTACACATTGACGTTCTATATACGTATATGTCAAATCACTTATGCATATTCCTTTGCATTTCTTCGTTCGACCAAATTTATTGCCATGCAAAGCCATGTATGGGAAAAATTGTCCTGAAAAATGTATGTAATAAATACATATAAATAAAATATTTAATTAATATTTAATTTGAGAATTATGTGTATATAACATTGTATGTACTACATTTAATGTTATATACTTATATTTATCTCGATATAATATTGAATATATAATTATTTTTATTTTGTATGTTATACTATAATGAATAAAATAATACATATAATATACATACATAAATAATATATTGAATACTGGAACAGTATTCATTATTTGTGTTCATCATGGTGTAAAGTGTAAAATAAAGATAACTATATTTAATATATGTAACCGAATTATATTAATTTATTTTAAATAACTAATTTTGTACTTATCGCATACAGCTAAAATTGAGAAAAGCATATTCTTTTTTAGTTAACTTTTTCTTCAATTATAAATGTATAGTATTATATATATATATATATATATATATACACATATATATATATATATACATATATATGTAAAATAAATATTTTATCATATTTGAGATCTCTTATGTTAGACATTTTGCACACTTGTCTACTTCATCTTGTGGTTTTATTATATTATATATTATAGCTTTTCATATGCAAAATATGTAATAAATAGGAATTAAATATGCTTCAATATTTAATTTGAGAAATATGTGTATATAACACTATACCATAATGTGTATTTCACACACATTATGGTATAAAATACAAAATAGAGATAATTATATATTCAATATCTAATATGTATTATAAATAATAAATAAATAATTTATTTGTATTTATTACATATAGATAAAAATAAGAATAGTATATGATATTAGATATTATAGTGTTATATACACATATTTCTCAAATTACATTGAAGCATAAATTCCTATTTATTGCATATTTTGCAAAGCTATGATATAATGAAACCATGTACAAGATGAAGTAGACGTGTGCAAAATGTAGATATCAAATCATATGATGAAATATTTCTTTCAAATATATATATATGTATACGTATATAGGTATATATATATATATATATATATATATATATATATATATATAAATATATATACCTATATACGTATACATATATATATATATATATATATATATATAATACTATACATTTATAATTGGAGAAAAAATTGAACTAAAGAAGAATGTTTTTCTTAATTTTAGCCGTATATGATAAATTCAAAATTAATTATTTAATAAATTAATATAATACAGTTACACATATTGAATATAGTTATCTTTATTTACACTTTACACTATAATGACAAATAATGAATATATGTTCCAACAATATTCAATATATGTATTTATGTATGTATATTATATGTATCATTTTATTCATTATAGTATAAAATATAAAATAAAAATAAGTATATATTCAATAGGTATTTAAAAATATTACAATTTAGTCGTATTTATTATATAGAGATAAATATAAGTAAAGTATATAATATTAGATGTTTATATTATATACACATATTTCTTAAATTTAATTTGAATTTTTGTATATGCCTATTTGTCCTCTACATTATGTTCAGTCTTGCAACAAAATTTTGGTCCAGATATAAAGTCGTTTCTTTATAATCATTTCTTTGTAACGACGCATGTACAAAAATCACGCGTCAATGTGTACTATTACACACAACAAATATCTCTCCGCGAGCGAGCGAAAGAGACAATAATAGAAGTGAGCGAGACAGTAATAAGAGCGACCGAGACTGTAATAAGAACGAGCGAGACAGTAACAGGAGCGAGCGAGAGGGGCATAGCAGCTGGCAGAGAAAGCTCGAGCTCGAGCTTTTCCTTGCACGCTGCTATTCCCCTCTCGCTCTCTCCTATTACTGTCTCGCTCGCTCTTATTACTGTCTCGCTCGCTCCTATTGCTATCTCGCTCATTCTCATGCCGACTGCGTCGGTAACATTTTTTTTACTTGTTTCAAGGCGGCGCTCAAAATCGCGCATGAGTTCGCCGAAAGCTCCAGCATCCCCTTAAGGTAACCTTGTTGTGTTCCCCGAGTCGATTGAGTGCTTGCATGCAATCCCAAACCAGGAAGGATTCCGTGGTGGGTTTAGCAAGAGCACCCAGGGCTGCTCGGCTGTCCGAGCAAACAACAATGTTTTTATTGTCTGCCCCGGCAGTGATTTGTAGGTTAACGCATTCTAAGATGGCTAAGACCTCAGCTTGAAAGACCATGGCCAATCCCCCTATGGGAATGTTTGTTTTATGGTTGTTCTTTGGAGCATATATACCTGCTCGATAGCGATCATTGTTGCCTGAACCGTCGGTATACCGTACGTCTGGACCCAGGCGGTCAATAAAGCGTTGATTCTCTCAGTCTGCCCTATCTGGTATAAGAACCTTGAAAGTCTTTCCCAGATGGTATTTCTTGATCGATTTATCCTGTTTCAGGGAGAAAGGACGATCTTGGAGAAAGCTTAGTCTGGTGTGTTGAAGTCGAGCGTATCTCCACTCCCTTTGACAGTGTAATCTATAAGCCGCCGACTTGGCCGCGCAGATGATCTTCTGGTCAAGCGAAGGAATGCAGATGGCTACTTTCAGCGCCTCTGTTGGGGTGGTTTTCATGGCCCCTACTGCTACCCTTAGGTATCCACCCTGTAGGCTTTTCAGCAGGCTCCTTGCCCCCACTTTTTCCACTTTCGGCCACCAGACCACCGCCGCATACGTCATCCTCGGCAGCAGAACAGACTTGTAGATTCATAACGCAATGCTGGATTTGATCCCCCAGGTACCGCTCATTGTCCTTTTACATGCCCAAAAAGAGATGTAGAGTTTCTTTCTTTTAACTTCAAGATGATAGTTCCAGTTCAATTTAGGATCAAGATGGACACACAAATATTTTATGGAAGAGGAGAACTGTATTTCTTTGTTCCAGAGCTTTAGCGCGTCAATGCTCTCTAGCTTGTATTTCCTGGTAAAGATCATGGCTTCAGTCTTATTCGGGTTTATCGTTAGACCTCTAGCCTCACACCAGTTTTGAACAATTTTCAGTGCATTATCCATAAGCTCCTTGAGAGTTGAAAGAAAGCCACCTCTTAGCACTATGGTTACATCGTCAGCATAGCCATATACCCAGATACTGGCTTTCTGCAGATTGATTAGGAGCTCATCCACCACAAGGCACCACAGGAGTGGAGAACTCCACCCTGCGGACAGCCTTTCGCGGGGACACCTCTCAGAGTCAAGTTTCCCTAATTGACAGTTAGAAGTCTGTCTGTTAGCATGCTTAATGTCCAGTCAATAATAGCGGCTGGTATGTCATGGTTGCCCATGGTTCTCATAATAACCGGATAAGAGGTGCTATCAAAAGCTCTCTCAATATCTAAGAAGACGCCTAGAGCGTACTCTTTGGCTGTGAGTTGAGTTTCAATACTGCTCACAAGGTGATGTAGGGCAGTATCTGTAGACCTGCCCTCCCTGTAGGCGTACTGACACGAAGACAGGGATTTACGAAGAGGCCCTTGTTTTTATGAAGCTCTCAACTAATCTCTCTAATGTTTTCAACAAAAAGTAGATAAGGCTGATGGATCTAAAGTCTTTAATCATAATACGGCCGTTTCTACCTGGCTTTGGAATGAAGCACACTCTAGTGCCACTTCAGGCCGGTGGAACATGTCTTAGAGCTATGCTAGTTCTAAAAATTTTTGTAAGGGGGTCCAACAGAGGTCCCAACCCCTCTTTAAGGAGGATGAGGTAGATTCCATCTGGGCCCGGTACTTTGTAGGGGTCGAAGAACCCCTAAAGATAGCCCACTCCACACCTTTCGGATACACCATCTCTGCCGCTAGCAACCATTTTCTGGGCTTGTAACCATCCCTGGATATAAGAGCCTTGGAAGAGGGGTGTTGTAATGTCAGAGGTTGAAAACATGGAAAGTAAGTCTTCATCAGGAGTGTTAAAGATTCAGTATGGTTTTCTGTATAGTGTCCGCTTGGGTGTTTAAAACAGCTTATTTGCGAGCGACTATCAGAGCTAAGAATTCTATTAAGTCTGGATGCCTCTGGGAGGCTTTCCATGCTTTCACAGAAATTCCTCCAGCTTTGTCGTTTAGCTGAGATTATGGCTTTACTGTACTCCCGCCGTGCACTCCTAAAGGCTTCCCAGAAGGCTGCGGAGCCGGAATTCTTGGCCTTGTTGAAGAGTCTCTTAAGTCCTCAACCTGAGCTTCGTAAGCTCTTTGCTCCAACAGAGAACTTTAGTAGAGGACTGGCGCCTCCTCAGCGGACAGTTTGTTTCGTAGGCATCTATTATGGCGCCCATGAAGAGTGCCGGCGCGTCAAGATCATTCTTGTTAAAGAATTTGGTTGGGACTGACCTGAGACTGGCTGATAGAGCAGCCCTATATCTATCCCAATCAGTCCTTTTTAGATTATGCGTCCATTTGTCGTCCGATATGTGGCAACGAGTTAGGCGTATTTGTCTGTGATCAGAACCAGAGAGCTCATTCGAGACCCTCCAGCCCGTCACTAGACCAACCACCCTCCTCGTACATAAAGTAATGTCGATTACCTCTTATCTTCTAGAGTCCTGAAAGGTAAATTCTGTACCTCTATTTAGAATAATGAGGCCAGCTCTCATGATGAAATCATGCAGGCTCTCTCTCCTGGAATTGATGTCCGAGCTCCCCCACGGTCCACGTTCCTCCGCATAGGTTATCAAGTTTTTGATTTCCACCTAAGATGGCGGTTCCTCGGAGTCATAGGGCATGTAAGCTGAGCCTATCAATACATCCACGGATTCCGTTGTCGAAAATTTTAGCTTCGTCTAGATTACTGTTAAGTCCTCGCAGCTGAGCTGTGACATAAAAATTGCAGTTAGACCCTTTGTGGCTATGCAAGTTCTAATTTTTCGGTTTGATCGTGTGTAGCACATTGTACCGCACCCACTCAAACCTTTGATAGCATTCTTCAGGAGCCATAGTTCCTGAATTAGTGCCATACCTGTCCGCATCGCAGCTATGCTCTTGGCTAAAATCGCCGAGGCGCCTTTGCTGTGATGCAAATTAATCTGAATTACGGAAACCCCAGGCCTGACCATATTTGGTTCAGGTCCGATTGTTAGTTCCCGCAAAAACGGGTTTCTCCTTGCGTTCTGTCTCAAGCAACTTAACAGTTGCTCGAGTAGAGCCACAGAAAGACCTGAAATTGCAGGCCTTAAGGGCCTCCAGCGATTGCGCAGCCACCAGGCAGACGAAGTGGGTGCTCGAAGTATTCCTGCTTTCGCTCCCATCCGAAACCACCCAATCCCCAGGGGTTAGGCTCACATTCTGCCTATCAAGGAGTTCAATGGCCTCCTTGGTTGAGAGGTCCGGCTCCTTCACGTGCACTACCACCCAATGTCGCTTTGGTAGCTCATCGATTGGCAGCACACGCAGGGGAGCGTTTCGTACGCTAAAATCGGCGGAGAAGCTTTTTAGCCAGTCCGCCGATTTCTCGTTCGCGCAAGCAAAAACGAGTGCCCCATCCCTAATCCAGGAGCCGGTGAAGGCGGGAGCCTTAGTGCCTTTCTGGAGCGCAATAGTGCGTCTCCTGATCAACTTCTTGACCTCCGCTGCCTCTTCGTCATCTAGTTTTGCATCAGGAAAATTGTCTACGACAACAGCGATCCCGATGATACTCTTGGCCGCCTGGGCGAACGACCCTTGATCCGGGGCTTTTTCCCAGGTTGCCTGTTTGAGGGGCTGAGAATGTTCGTGGTCGTTCTGGGGCGTTTTGCCGTTCCAGTCTGTCTCGATCCTCCTGTTCACTCAGAAACAGAGGCAGCTGCAGAAGGAGTTGTTTCGGTCTCCATGACCTTCCCCTCCCCCTGGAGCTGCATCTGCTTCGTCGTCTGGCAGCGCCGTTATATCGAACGTGGGTTTTTGGATGAGTACCAGAGGTGCCCGCCCCTGCATTAAAAACTTCCTCCGGTCGTTCGCTTCCTAGGAAAGCTACGTCCTGGAGGATTTTGTTTAAATTTGTATTGTTATTTTTATCATTCATGTTAGTCCCACAAATTCGCGGGAAAGCGGTCTCACTCAGTGCGGAGCCACGTTCGTCCGGGGCTTGGCTATCTACTCGCCCGGTGTCCGGAAGGCACCGTTTATCACGCAGCGCCCCCTGCGTTATGAAACCGTCGGCATGGTCGCTAACACCTTAGCTTGGGGGGTCCCTCTTCGTCGGTCGCACCCAGTTTCATCCCCGAGGGTGAACCTGGATGCGACCTTAAGCCCCTCCACCGCGCCAAGGTGTAAACCCATGAGGGGGGAATTACTGAGTAACTTTATAGACAAAATTTCAGATGAACAGATGAATGAATTTCATACAGAACTAATTATCTTTTTCTTTTAATGTTATTGAGTCGGATCATTTTAAAAATTTTATTAAAGCTCTTCGACCAGTGTATGCATTACATCTACCAGGACATAAAACCATAAGGTTGATAACGACAACTTTATTGGAGAAAGAATATGAACGATGCTTCAAATTGTCAAAAGAATTTATCAATTCTGAATCTGTGCTTCTTATAAATGGATGGAAAAATACTTCTAATAACACAAAAACTATTGTTACTATGTTACATAATGCTAAAGAATCTACCGCATTTCTCAATGCATGGGATGTTACTGAAGAAAGTGAAACAAGTGATAAGCTCATCGAGATTGCAAATGAATCCATTCAAATAGCACAAGATTTATATAACACAAAAATATATGCAGTAGTATCGGATAATGCTGCAAATATGTTAAAAATGGGCAGAAATGTTGCTATATGGTATAGCACTTGCAATAGCCATATTGCAAATTTGCTTGCAAAAGATGTCATGAATGAAATTCTTACAAAATGTGTTAAACTCGTTTTGAAAGAATTTAAACTTTTCGAAAAAACTTTAATTAATATAGGGGGTACAAGAATAATAACTCCTTGTGATACTCGTTGGTGTACATATCGAGATTCTTATGTCTGTCTTTTGAAAAATATTTCTTATATGAAAAGATTAATAGTCAACGATGATCGATTTAAAACAATAAAAACAACAGTCAAAACAATAATATTCGACGATGAATTTCTAGACGATGTTAAGGATAACATTAAACTTTTCGATCCAATATGTAATATAATAAACTTTGCACAAAAGTCTAACTCATCAGCTACAGAAGTAGTACATCTTTGGTTAAATATTTACTTTCCAAAGAAATTTTGCAACTTTCAACCTATGTTAGAAAAACAAAAAAAAAATAATATTTAATATTTATGTACTTGCTACATATTATTTATATCCAAAGTACCGTGATGATACAAGTGAAACATTGTCAGCTGAAGAATTACAAAAAATACAAATCTTTCTTTTAAATAGTCTTGATACAACAGGAATATTTGATCTTAATGAATTTCAAACGAAAAATGAGATTTTTAAGACTTTGTTCAATAACATATATGTTCAAAAACATATTGAAGATCCAATACTTTTCTGGAATATAGCAAAAATTCATCATCCAAATTTATCCCTTTTGGCATTGAAATTAGAAAGAATACCTGCATCATCAGCTCTTATTGAACGAGTATTTTCAAATTGGTCTTTTGTGCATTTGCCTGTACAAAATTGTTTAAATTTTGAACGATCCAGAAAATTTTTACATATATATTATACTCACAAAATAATTGATTCAAACATTTCCAATGATTATTATATATGATAAAGTCATATATTAATGTTATTTAGATTACAAATTCATAAATTAATTTTTTAAGTTTATGTAATTTAAAAGTCAAAATAAGTTTAAGTTCTAAAATTTGTTACATGTTTTAACATATTACATATAACTTTGTAAAATTTGTTATGTTTAACAAATATTAATTTTATAGATAAATATCTCTTATTAAATTTATACAATTTAAAGAAATATAAGATTAAGTTCTGTTATGTTTAAAATATATATATTACTTTATAAAATTTGTTTTTTTAACATATTATTTTATAAAATTAGAGAACTTAGATGCAATAAAAGAATAAGAATGAAAGAGAGAGAAAATGTTACTTTTTATTTAATGCGCGTATACATACACACAATTGCTTAATTTTTAACATTATATATATTTTCTCAATTGACTAAAATCATATATACAGATACATTACCTATTTTATAATGTAATCACTTTTTTTGCATTCTGACATCTAATTTATAATATTTTATATAGTTTACATTATCTAAAAAAAGTTCATATAAACATCATGTAGACAATACGTAAACAATTCATGTAGACGTAATTTTGAAATCTACGGCACAACTCTGGTTTAAAGCTACGAAAAATCGTCAAATTCTTTTATATACTGCCCCAGTTGTTTATTACAGAATTATAAATCCTACTGCGTATAAACATTTTCTTCTATTACATTCCGTCATTCAAGTTTTAGTCAGTTCTTCCTTATCAGAAGATCGCCTTGATTTTGCACATACAGCATTAAAGATTTTTGTAAATAGAGCAGAAGATATATATGGTCCAGAATTTCTTTCGTACATTACTCATTATCTTTTACATCTCGTAGATGACGTGAGACGTTTCGGCTCCTTAAATGAATTGTCTATGTTTCCATATGAAAATAATATGATGTATTTCCGCAATGCTTGCTGCAAACCTCATCAACATTTGCAACAAATTGTAAATAGACGACATGAAAAGTTACAAATTTCACAAAATATTGTAAATATAACTGAAAAAGTGATGTGTTCCAGTAGACCCTGGATTAGTAGTTTTTAATGCTTCAGTAGATAGTCATCAGTTTCAAATTTTAGACACAGGAAATTTTCGTATATCGGTAAAGGATAAGGATAATACAATAATATTAAAGAATTCAAAGGTTTGTCTTGTTTAGAGCATCATTCTCTCGGGTAATCATTATCAGTTGGCGGTTAAAGAGTTTTACAGAGTTGAAGATTTTTTTGATATTAGTTTGTCATTGTCATCATCAGTAGGTGTTTTCCAATGTTCTTTACTATCTGATGAAGTTATTATAATAGATTTCAATGAAGTGCAAAATAAATGTTTTTGCATGCCTTATTGGCACACTGAAGGGCATAAAGATCCTATTAATGATGTCTGGATAGTTGCAACCATTCTACATATCATGGGTTAAAAATATCATGATTTTCATTAGGTAGATTAGGAATTTTATAAGTTTTATTAGATGTATTTGCTATAAGACTTTCTGCACAAACTCTTTCATAATGAGTTACGTTATAAGTACTGATCGTAAACCTAAATTCGTACGTAAACTCTAACTTCAACGCACAAACAGAAACGTAACGTAATAAAAGCGTTATAATTTCTCTTGTTGATTGAAGTTTAAGTTTATGTTATGGGTTTTAGAGATTTACGATTAATAAGTTTAATGGATTATGAAAGAGTTTGTGCGGAGGGTGTAATTTTTTTTAAGATGAGTCAATTGAGACGAGGAAAAGAAAAAAATGCAGACATTGAAGGCAAAAAAGCATTAGAATTATTAAATAAAAATCTTGAAAAATATAAAACAAAACAAGAAATCACACCTCACAACACTATACAAAAACAGACAGTATCCAAATATCAACATTATTCACAATCTTCAGCATCATTGCATATTCCATCATCATCATTCTCATCCAAACAATCACATAAACACATGCCTCCTCCATCAGCACCATTACAAAATAAACCCATATTATTACATTCAACTTTACTAGCTAATCAATCATGCGCACGAAACATTCCTTCACCACTACAACGCAAACAAACATTATCACGCTCGCCTTCACTATCCATTATTCACGCAAAATATCCATCCATTATATAAATCACCATCACAATAAACAAACATTATAACGCTCATCTTCACTACCTATACAATCATTTACGCAAAACAACCATCCATCATTCAAATCACCATCACAACAAACAAACAATATTAGAATCTGTACAACGCAATCATCGTTTATCACTAGCCAGAGAGGAAGAATTTATGAAAGAGGAGGGAATATCCTATGATATAAAGCAGTCTCTACAGTAAGTTATAAAAATGATTATAATAAAGATAAATAGTCATCTACGTGTATGAATAAAGACATCAAATTTTATTTTAGAATGATTATGGCGCAACTACGTCGAATAGAAAATAGACAAATTTCTATTGAAAAGAAAACCGAGTAAGTATTAATGATTTTATTAAGGAATAGCAAGTAACTTATTATAAATAAATTTTTAATCCCATAATTTTATTTTTTTTCTTGCAGTGAAAATGCGAAAAATATTAAAAGACTATTAAAAGAATCTACATTTAAAAGACCAACAAAACCTCAGGAAATATTATTTAAAATCATGGACGATTTCTTGGTCTTTGAAAAAGTTGATAAGGAAATAATGATTTGGTAAAAATTTTTCTTTAATACAATATTTTCTAAATATACAGTTATTCAGTTTATTACAAAAATTTTGTATTAGGTGAGGTACTACATATATCTGGGACGGACTAATTCAGTGGATTGTGCTGCGGAATATTTTTGTAGCGTATTTCCAGAAGATGAGGAGGTATCACCACACCTCACTTTAAATGGAAAAAGTGGACCAGGGGGTTGCAAATTGCGAGACAGACATGTCAAGGTTCGTAAAAAATTCTCATTATTTATGTTCTATATATTAATTACGTTTGTTTAAAAAAGTAAACGAAAAAGAACTCCTCATCCTCCAGCTCGTCCTTTGTAAAATGATAACAAAGAACCGTAGACGCAACGATCGAGACGCTAGAGAAAAAAGTAGTTCCGCGCGCGTAGGAATACATGAATCGATATAAGGAAGCGACGCTATCACGCAGTAGGTAGTATCGAACGGGATCTCACCCTGTGCAGTTTGTAAAAAAAAGTAAAATTAGTAGTGACGCGTTATTATAGTATTCTTTTGTTTATCTCGTTTTCTTGGTTACGGCATAAGGTCCGATAACAATTTAAGGGACATAAGAGTCCCAGAAACATCTAGTACATTACAGAATCAAACAGAAAAGGAATTTATATAAGGGATTAACGGCGGCCGCCATAAGGGCGAGCGTTACAAGGACCCCACACCCTTATTATCGTCCCAGAGCGAATGAGGCATCCATTAATGACCACTGCGACGTAAAGTATTTATAATATTAATAATAAATTGTGAGATCTACAGAAGATCGGTTTTTTATTATGTATTTATCATCTAATTGATTATCCGAAGCATAATTCATATAATGCAAATTATTATGATATTAGTATTCACTTTTTAAGGGCTTAATTTCTAAAGCGATTAGCATTCATATACGATATATTATATTATCTATTTCTTTCTTGATTATATTATATTATTTAATAATAATAACAGTTGCAATACTTAGTTCTCTGAACAAAGCACCGATAAATTACACGATTGATTTGTATTATTTTATAATCTATCGTTCACTTGTTAATGACGTCATTAATTAGGTGACCCACAAATATAATATTAATTAGTTATTATAGTTTAAGAATATTTTTATGAGATCTGTGCATAGTGTATAGTTCTCAGATTTTAGATATATTGTTCCTTATACATTTCTATGTCTATATGTTCTTTATATTTATATGTATATCCATATTGATTATTCATTTTGTATGAATTATAATAGCACCACTTATGTGATGCTATTCACATACATTATATAATTTTTTATGTGTATATTGTCTCACTATATATTCTTATGAATATTGTCGCGCTATATATTCTTATATATATTGTCTCGCTATATATATTTTATGTATATTGTCTCGTTATATTCTCTTGCTATTAATAATATTTATTCGACAACATTTATTTGTTCACAAACATATACGAAGTATTAATTTACGTTCAAATAACTATATTTTTGTTTATTTGATTACTTATTATTGGAATAAGTATTCTTCTTAGTTTCAATTTTCCTTATATTGATTCATGTAAAAATATACAGTCCAAAGATACAGTCTGATAAATACCTTTGTATAATATTCTTATGTTTCAAGAATAATAACTTACATTTCTCTTAACTCCTCCGTGTTTATTTTTTAACAATTGTTTGTTTAAATTGCTTACATAATTGTATTACCATTGTTGTTTCTATTCTTTGTGTTAATTAACTAAGTATATAATCATACCTTATATCCAAAAGCCAGCACTTCGAAATCTATTTTATACAATGTTTACACGTCAAAATTAATCGGATTTAATAATTCCATTCTGAGATTGTCTAATCACAGTCACTCTTCTAAAAAATGGAATGACTGTCATTGATCAGTCTTAGAACGGATGTTATTAAATCTGATTAAGGGTAAACGTAGGCATTAGGTTGTATGAATAAAAAGGAGCATGCTTTTATACTTCAACTTTTTAGAGCAAATCATTAAAGATATGTGATTAAAATAATCACATAACTTTAAGGATTTGCTTCAAAAAAATTGAAGTATAAAGTCATGCTCATTTTTATTGGTACAGCCCATTAAATACATAACTAAAGTGTTTCTCGTCAATTTTTTTCAGATGCCATGAATTCAAATAAATATTTCGCCAACCCTAACAACGTCAAATTTTATGACGACCTGGAAAAGACTTTGAAAAGCCTTAAAACGAGAAAATGGCGTTCTAATAAAAAACGACGCCAAGAAAATAAGGAAGAAGTCCCACCGAATCGACACCGGCGAATAGACGACGAATATGAGGTCTGTGTTCCTTTTTTACTAGTTTTTACTAATTGTAAACTGTCTGTCATTAATTTGTTTCATTTTCCTAGCGATATATCCTATATAAATTAAGTAAGGAAATGAAATGAATTAATGACGGGCACTGTACTATTCTTCTAATGTGGAAAAAGAAGATAAACTCTAAATTAGTGCAGCCCATTTTTTAAAAAGAATAAATTTGTGATTACAGCAAACTGCAGGATCCGAGGACATTCCGAAAGAAATCGAAGACGGCGACAATTTAAGAAAGATCCAGCACACGGATGAAATTGAGGAAACAGATGAAATCGGAGAAACGGAAAACACTCCCTGGTAAAAAACAATTTTCATAATTTATTTTTCATAATTAAATTTATAAAGAATTTTGTACTATCTTTGAGTGCATTTTATTTATACAGATATATAATATATATATATATATATATATATATATATATATATATTTATATATATATATATATTTATATATATATATAATATATATATATATATAAATATATATATATATAATATATATTATATATATATTATATATATATATTATTATATATATATTATATTATATATTATATATTATATATTATTATTTATTTATATATATATATTGTTTTATATTTGTTTTTTTTTTTTATATATATATATTTTTTATGATTTTATATTATATATATATATATATATAAATTAACATGAATATATTATTTTATCGTTATTTTCAATTTAGATATCAAACAAAAATAGATAAGATATGTCGATTTACGGTATTATTCAATGGAAATTAAAGATAGAATGACTTTTGCGTTCTTTGTATTGCTAAATGAAATGCATTCAAAGATAGAGCAAAAGATTGCTCAGATTGTGAAAATATTTCAGATATTTAAACTGAGTAAAAAAATTATCTACCATTTTGCAATTTTCGCAATAGTTAATGAGATATTAATTATAAAAGATTAGCCAACCGGTGGGAGGAACGCTCTGCATTGACAACCTGAAGAGGCACACACGCTTCGTCGGCGCGCCTAGTATCAAATAACAGTGGGAGGTTTCTTTGTGCTGCGCGCTCCTGCCGGGCGCCGATTGGCTGATCTCTTATAATTAATATCTCATTAACTATTGCGAAAATTGCAAAATGGTAGATAACTTTTTTACTCAGTTTAACCTACTCTACCTGCACCTTACGGGTGGTTCGCGAATTATGGGATGTATATATTATATATACAGGGTGATTCAAAACCTGATGTCCTTAAAATAACATATTCTTGAGCGAATTTTAAGACAATTTTTGCTTTTATAAAATTTTGTCTGAAGCTTAGTTTCTGAGTTATATTGTAATTGAAAATAGTTAGCCATTTAGGAACCGGATACAATGAGCATGCAGGAACGGTGCAACGCGTCATCAGACTAATGTCCTCCCTACGGTCAATAATATTGTAAATGTCGTATAAAATGCAATAATAATTCAATAAACTTCAAACGATAATATTGTATAATAATAATTATTATTGTGTAATATTATTAGCCGTCTAGAGGAGTCATTTGTTTTATGACGTATTGCGCCGTCCCTGCTTGCCCGTTGTACTTGGCTCGTAAAGCTAATTATTTTTTCTTATTCAATTATAACTCAGAAACTATGCTTCAGATAAAATTTTGTAAAAGGAAAAATCGTCTCAGAATTGCCTCAAGAATATGTCATTTTAAAGACATTAAGTTGTTTTGAATCACCCTGTATACAGGGTGTCTTAAAACGACCGTACCACTTCTCGGGTGCAGGTAGAGCGGGTTAAATGGAATAGAAAAGCGCTAATATATTGGCGTGAATTGGTCGATATTTTTAAATTAATTTCTTAATAATTATTCTGAAAATCACAAAATGGTACAGGACTTTTCTATTCCATTTAACCCGCTCTATTCGTTCACGAGCGTTAGCTCGTTATTTATGAGACACCCTATATATATATATATATATATATACAGGGTGGACCATTTTAATCCATCCAGTCGAATATCTCGAAAACTAAGCCCGGGAGAGAAAAATGTTTCAGACAAAAGTTGTATGGTTTCGAGGGGGCCATAAATAAGATGGTACCATTGGTTTAACCTTGAAAAGTCATTTGAAAGTCACGTGAAAGTCACTTCAAGTTTTTTAAATGGAACACCCTATATATTTTTACATATTCTTGTAGCTCATCTCGAGAGCTTTCCAAAACACTTATGACAAAGTATTTTTCATTAAGTATTTTTTGAGTTATAAGGCTTCAAAGTTGCAGTATTTTGACATAAACTACAAGATATCTCGTAAAATATTCATTTTTTTATTATCTTGCTGTAATATTTTTATGCACAGAATAATGAGACGAATCAATTGGGGTAAAGAAAACACATAATTATGTTAAAGTAAAAATGTGTAACTGTTAGTTGCAAATTTAGATTTTTACTTTAACATAATTATGTGTTTTCTTTACACCAATTGATTCGTCTCATTATTCTGTGCATAAAAATATTACAGTAAGATAATCAAAAAATGAATATTTTACGAGATATCTTGTATTTTATGTCAAAATACTGCAAATTTGAAGCCTTATAACTCAAAAAATACTTAATAAGAAATACTTTGCCATAAGTGTTTTGGAAAGCTCTCGAGATGAGCTACAAGAATATGTAAAAATATATAGGGTATTTCATTTAAAAAACTTAAAGTGACCTTCACGTGACCTTCAAATGGCATTTCAAGGTCAAACCAATGGTACCATCTTATGGCCCCCTCGAAACCATACAACTCTTGTTTGAAACATTTTTTTCTCCTGGGCTTGGTTTTCGAAATATTTGACTGGATGGATTAAAATGGTCCACCCTGTATATATATATATATATATATATATATATATATATATATATATATATTCCACTTAAGCCGCTCTACCTGCACTCGAGAGGTGATACGGTCATTCTGAGACACCCTGTGTATATATATATATATATATATACACAGGGTGTCTCAGAATGACCGTATCACCTCTCGAGTGCAGGTAGAGCGGCTTAAATGGAATAGAAAAATTCTGTACCATTTTGCGATTTTCGGAATAATTATTGAGAAATTAATTTACAAAGATCGGCAAATCCGGCGCGAGTATCAGGCCGCTGCAAAAAAGATGGCGAAAAAGACGGCCCTAAGGACGGTCGCTAAGCGCGCGCGGCGTAAATGGGTGCCATTGCCTCGCGGTTACCAGGGGCATAGACAAAAAGCGTTGATAAGAACAATAGATTAACGATTATTATTTAGCGACCGGCCTAGCGGTGGGCCATCTTTCTCGCCATCTTTTTTGTGATAGGCCGTCCTTCTCGCCATCTTTTTTGCAGCGGACTGATACTCGCGCCGGATTTGCCGATCTTTGTAAATTAATTTCTTAATAATTATTCTGAAAATCGCAAAATGGCACAGGACTTTTCTATTCCATTTAACCTGCTCTATTTGCACTCGAGAGGTGATACGGTCATTTTGAGACACCCTGTATATATATACATATATACAGAGTGTCCAATAATTCGAAAAAATCTCTCGTGTACGAATAAAGCAGATCAAACTGACAGTAAGAAAAAAAGTCATTTACCATTTTGCGATTTTCGCAATAATTATTGAGAAATTAATTTAAAAATATCGATCAATTCACGCCAATATATTAGCACTCTGCAAAAAAAACAGCCTTGCTAGTCGCACGCATAGTAACCGTGTAACAATGGGCTGTCTCTTCTTGCTACTCCTAGCGACCGCGTGACTGCTGGCTTTTCTCACCACATGCTAATGCTCACATGAATTTATCGATATTTTTTAAATAATTTCTCAATATTTATTCCAAAAATCGCAAAACGGAACTTTTTTGTTCAGTTTGATTTGCTCTATCTGTAAACGAGAAATTTTTTTACGAATTACCGGACACCCTGTATATATATATATATATATATATATATATATACAACTCCGCCTTCGTCGGATGCAGTTAGCAATCGGCGATGCCGGTCCCAAGCCCGGATAAAGGAGGAGGGTTTGAAGGCGAGGCCAGCGACCTGCCTATAGTAAAAGAAACTAGTGCTCCTAGAACCAAAGACGTAGCCTCGGATGGGACGGATTGTAACGATGACGACAGGGCAGGACCACGGAAGAAACGAGTACGGAAGACAAAACCAATTAGAATTGCAACATGGAACGTGACATCTTTTAATAATAGAGAACAAGAAGTGATAACAGAACTCGAGAAGCACAAAATAGACATATGCTCCCTATCAGAAACAAAGAAGAGAAGAAAGGGCAACATCAGGATTGGTGATTATATCTTGATATACAATGGAAGAAACAAAAACGAGAGAGCAGCTTCGGGAGTTGGCCTGTTAATACAAGATAAACTGGAAGAGAATATAAAGGACATAACATACTTCAGCGACAGACTCCTACAGACAACGCTCCAACTACACAAGACAAAGACAACGTATGTCATAAGCACCTACGCCCCGGATATCAATAAACCAAAGGAAGAGAGAGATAAATTCTACGATGATCTACAATCGATGCTGAATAGCATACCCAAACAAGGTGAGGTCGTGATCATGGGAGATTTCAACGCGAGGATTGACAGTGAGGTGCTAAGCGGTATTAAGAACAGCTTCAACGAAGACACGGTCAACGATAACGACGAACAATTGATCCACCTATGCGCACAAAATGAACTGCGTATAAATAACACCTATTACCCACCTAAACCACAACATAAGTACACATTTGAGAACACAAGAGGGCACAAGTCAATTATAGACTATATTATCACGAACAGAAACGTACACCCCTCGAGGATACTGGACGTAAGAGTCTTGAATTCCGCGAACACCGGAACCGATCACAATCTAGTACTAATGAAAATGAGAGGGACCATACGGAGGAGGAGCAGGGTTGAACAGACAACGGCAGAGAAACTTAATGTAGAATCCCTCTCCGATGACTCAACAAAGCACCTATACCAACAAAGGTTGAACCAGAAAATAGACAGGAACGAGATCCAGGAAGAGGATAATGTATGGACGGCGTGGGAGAAGCTTCGCTTAAATATAATAGGAGCGGCTGAAGAAGCACTGGATAAAAGAAAGATCAACAGGAGTGGCAAACAAAGAACAAAGCCATGGTTCAAGGAAGAGATAAAGGCATTGGCAGCCGAGAAGAGAGAATCCTACATTCGACACAGAAGTGGCAACACCGGTTATGATAGCTACAAAACAACAAGGAATAGAGTGAATGAAGAAATAAGGAAGATAAAACATCAATTTTGGGAAAAATACTCAATCGACATGGAACACGACCTGTACGGGGGTCAGAAGAAAGTATGGAAAACACTGCGGAATCGTAAACGAGTTGTCAACAAGTTTGTACAGATCACCACAATAACAACGGAAGAATGGGAGAAATACTTTCGAAACCTCTACGGGGAAGCACAGCTAACACCACGACAGGACACAGACACCCCGAATGCAGAATGCACCCTACTAAATAACTGGCAAATCCCCAAGGACAGACTTGAGATGGCAATACACAAGCTGAAAAATCGGAAAGCTCCAGGGCCAGATAGCATCGGAAACGAGCTATTAAAATATGGCGGAGGGGCGCTGACGAAGGAACTACACTCTTTTTTCAATAAAATCCTAACCCACAAGGAAGTACCACAGGAATGGAGGGAAAGTATAACCATACCGATATTTAAAAAAGGAGAAAAAACTAACCCGAAAAACTGCAGAGGGATTAGCCTCCTTAGCACAACGGCAAAGCTAATGATCAAAATAATATCGGACGAGAGGACTGGATTTGCGGAAGAACAATAGGGGTTCAGAAGAAACAGGTCCACAACGGACGCCATATACATACTACGGCAAATAACAAAAAAAGCCATCGAGTATAGTAAAAGGGCCTATATGTGCTTTGTGGATCTCACGCAGGCCTTTGATAGAGTAAAACTCAAAGATGTATTAGGCCTGTTGAAGAAACGGAATTTAGACCCGAATATAATAGCAGTTATCGAACAGCTGAACACGGACAATAGTACATACATAAGAACGGGCAATAAAACAACGAACAAAATTCCCATGGCAGTAGGTATAAGGCAAGGAGATAGCCTCAGCCCGATCCTGTTCAACATCATCATGAACGAGATCGTCGAGGAAGTTAAAATAGCTGGTTGAGGATATGTAATGGGAAGAGAGGAGATCAAAATAATCTGTTATGCCGACGACGCCGTGATAATATCCGAGGACGAAGATAATCTACTCTTGTGCCGCGGGACGGCACTGAGTTCGGGATCCGCGGAGGAGAGCAGGATTCAGGGCGGGGGAAGGCTGCGTTCCTTTCAATAACGTAGAATCCTTGTAATAGTTATTGAAATATAATATATTTACTCCAGTACAGCGGTGTAGCGCAGTTTTATTGCCTATGAAGGCGAGGTTCCCTTCCTGGCGTTGCGTCGTAGGCGGAGATGGGCCTTTCGCGTCGGTCATCGTGAGGGTTGGCGGTTCGCACTTGGTCTCACTCGTGCACTTCGATTATTCTTTATGAGCTCGTCGTTTCTTGACTGCCCGTTGCAGTTATGACTATTACTAACTTACTGTTTTGACTGCCCCCGCGTCCGAGCGCAGGTGGATTTTTTATACCGTTGAGCGACCGTCCTAAAATTCGGTCGGATTGCTCAACTCGCGTTGAGTGCAAGCGCAGCGAGTCCAAGGGTCGGACTTCCTAGCTTGCATTCTTTCGTAATCCTCGCCGCGATGTTCCGGCTTCGTCTCGAGTTTCGCGCGTGGCTAACTATGTCAGCGGTACGCGCGGTCAACGCTCCGATCGCGGTATGCGGATACCGTTTATTTCGCAAGGCTTATTTCGTTAGTATTCCGCAATTATACTTTTATTATATTTTCTTAATTATTAATTGATTATTATTTCATATATATTATTTAATGTAATTAGTTATAGTCTCAGGCTATAACACTACAAAAACTCCTATATAAGTTCGAGAAGGCAGCGGAAGAGTTCAATATGAGGATTTCGGTAGAAAAAACAAAATCTCTCGTAATATCTAAAGAACCAAGCAGGTGTAAGCTAGCCATATAACAAAAGCGTTGAACAAATCATGACTTTCGACTACCTGGGAGCAAAGATCACCAGCAGTAGAGATCTCAAAGAGGAAATAAAGGCACAAACAACCAAGGCAGCTATGGTTTCAGGATGCCTCAGGAGACCTGATCTGGAGGAATAAGCACATAAGCATCAGCAATAAAACAAGAATATATAATGTGTAAGACCAATCATGACACATGCCATCGAGACGAGAGCGGAAACAACAATAACGAAACGCCTACTACGGACTGCTGAAATGAAGACTCTAAGACAAATAACAGGAAACACCCTGCGCGACAGAGTCAGAAACAACGACCTAAGGCAAAAGTGTAACATACAGGACGTTGTAAGATGGGCAAAGAGCAGAAGAAGAGCATGGAGAGACCACGTAGATAGGATGGCTGAGGACAGGATAGCCAGGATAGCCAGGATAGCGAAGGAGGAGAAGCCGAACACCACAAGACCGTCGACAAGGCCGCCGAAGCGATGGCGGGAAGCCTGGACGTCGTCGTCGCAGGGCTGACGAGACGCGGATTTGATGGAGATACAGGACAAAGTCCTAAGCTAAGAAGAAGAACAAGAAGATATATATACATGGTCTGTCTATAAAGTAACGGGACTGGCGTTGTAACTTCCTCTGAACGCAACGAGAGAGACAAATGAAAGAAGGGCCGGTGACTTTGGACGTGTCTGAGCCTGCAGAGCAAACCTCAGCACTATCGGACCCTCAGAGTTTCGCTAGTCGTGGTTAAATGTGCTTGCATTTCACCTCGCTTGCTGTTAAAATGTTGAGTGTTAAAATTGAACAGCATGTGAATTTAAAATTTTCGGTGAATTTGAATAAAACACCAACGGAGTGTTTACAGATACTTACTCAGGCTTATGGGGAAGACTGCATGTCCCGTACGCGAGTGTTTGAGTGGCACAAAAGGTTCACTGAAGGTCGTGAGGAAGTGGAAGACGACGAACGCTCTGGGCGGCCGGCAACTTCGAGAACTGACGAAAATGTAGAAAAAATCGGCCAGATTATTCGAGCAGACCGTCGACTGAGTGTCCGAATGATATCTGAAATTATCAACATTGACAAAGACACTGTGTGAAAAATTTTACGGGAGAATTTCCACATGAAAAAAGTTTGTGCCAAAATGGTTCCTAGGATTCTCACATCAGAACAAAAAGAACGACGTAAGGAACTTTGTGCCGACATGCTGGAGCAAATTGATGCCGACCCCGATCTTTTAAAAAAAGTTATTACTTGTGACGAAACCTGGATCTTTCAATACGATCCAGAGACAAAAAGATAATCCATGCATTGGAAAACCCCCTCTTCCCCAAGAATCAAAAAAGCTCGTCAAAGCAAATTAAAATTTAAAACAATGCTGATTACATTTTTTAATATCAAGGGTATCATTTTGGAAGAGTGAATACCATAGAGCAAGACAGTGAACCAGCATTATTACAAAGAAGTTTTGATTAAGCTGAGAGAAAGAGTTAGAAAAAAATTCCCAGAATTCTGGCAAAATGGTTTCATTTTTTATCATGACAATGCTCCTTCGCACACAGCGCTCTCCGTGAAGCAGTTTTTGGTTGAAAAACGAATTGCAACACTGGAACATTCTCCATATTCCCCTGATTTAGCACCCTGTGACTTTTTCTTTTTCCCAAAAATAAAATCTGTGCTAAAAGGAACTCGTTTTGAGTCATTGGATACTGTTAAGAAAACGTCACAGCTATTAAAACAGTTATCAGAAAATGAACTGCAACACGCCTTCGACCAGTAAAAAAGAAGAATAGGTCAATGTGTGAGTGCCAATGGAGAATACATCGAAGGGGACAAACAATAAATTTGCCATAAATTGTAAATACATATTCTTTTTTAAGCCAGTCCCGTTACTTTATAGACAGACCTCGTATACCATATGTATATATATATATATATATATAAAATGTCAAATAATAATATATACGTTTATTCCGGGTCCCTATTCGGGTTTCCGGGGTGTTTTCAAGGGACACCATATTTTTTACAATCTCCCTTCTCTTATCCAAACATACAACATTTCATATTTACACTTTACATAATTAAACCCCCGAAATTCTCCCTGAATCTCTGTTAAACCCCTCCCTCATCTTCCACTCTAAACCCTCCCTTTTTCTTCCCCGAATCTGGCCATTGTATAGCCTTACAAACTGTTTCCCTCTCCCTCCCTCGCACTACCCTTTCTCTCTCAACCCTATTTCTCCTTTTCTCCCCCTTATTTTCCCCCTGTCTCCTCCCATCCTTTCTCCTCTGCGCCTTCTTCTTTTTTCCTCTCTTTTCTCTTCTTTCCTCTGACATCCCTGCTCTCTCCGCCCCTTTTTCTCCCTTCTCACCCCCTTTCTTCCTACTTCCCTTCTCTTTCTTCTCTTTTCTTCCTCTGAATTCCCTCTGCCCTCTCCGCCCTCTGACAATTGATCCTGTGTCCTTCCTCCTTTCCTCTCAGCCATCTTCCTCTTCTCTCTTCCTTCCTCTCTCCTCTCCTCCTTCCTTCCTTCTCGACTATGGTACTCCTCTGCTTTCCCTCCTCTCTTCCTTCTAAACTAATAGCACTCTCTCCTCTCTCTGACCCATCTCTCGTCCCTCCTTCCCTCTACCCCTCAATCCTTTCTTTCTTTCTCTCAGACATCCTCTTCTTCTTTCCTCTTGCCTTTTTCCTTTTCCTCTTCTCCCTTCTCTGTCTCCCATCTCCTCTCTTCTTCTACCTATCTCCATCTCCTCCCATCCACGCTTAGCTCCCTGCATGTCGCCACCACTCTCCTGCCTCTCGCTTTCTCTCTTCTCGCTGCCTTCCCGATCCTCCATCTCGTCCTCCTCTCCTCCAACGTCAGGTCCTCGTCTACTCCCACTCCCCAGTTTCCTCTAATTTCTCCTTCCTTCCCTAGCACCTCATCTCTGTCCTCTCTCTTCTCCATTTCTGTCAGCATCATCCACGTTCCGTCCTCCCTTCTTCTTTCCTCTATCCATTCCATCCTTAACCTCTTGCCTACTTCCCTCTCCACAATCCCTTCCACAATACACCTCCTCTCCTCCTGATCCTCTCCTTCTTTCTTCTCCCTCTTCTTCCTTCTTTTCTCTTCCTCCCTTCTCACTCTCTCTCTTCTTTCCATCTCCTTACGTTCCTTCTCCTTTCTTACTCTCTCCGCTCTTCTCTCCATTCTCTTCCAGACACTCTCCCACTTTTCCTTCTTCTCTCTTTCCTCCTTTTCCTTCTCTTCCACCCATTTTTCCTTTTCATCCCCTTCTACCACCCTCCATTATGCCTCATCCTCTCTATCCTCGTCTCCTCTTCTCCTCTCCTCTTGTCGCTCTCTCTTCTCCCTTTCTATCCCCTCATCTTCCACCTCTCTTTTTATCTCTCCCTGCTCTTCGTTGTCCCCCCTCCTTCTTTCACCTTTTCCTCCTCTTGCCCGATCCAGTCTCCTCTTCAAGTCACCCCCTTTCCCTTCTTCCCTCCTTAATTCTTCCTCCCTTTTCTTCTTCTTTCCAGTCTCCTTTCCTCCTTTCTCATTCCTATTGTCCGCCTCGTCACTCACTTCTATTCCTCTCTCCATCTTCTCATGTTTCTTCCCCCCTCCTTCAACCCGCTTTCCTCTTCACTCTCTTCCACACACTCTTTTTCTCCTCTCTCTTTTCTCCTCTCTCTTCTTCTTGCCATTCCGCTCCTCCTCTCTCCTTTTCTTCCTCTTTCGCCTTTTCTCTCCTCTCACACTCCACCTTTCCTTCCCTGCTCTCCCTTCTCACCTTTAGCTCTCCGCAAATCTTCCTCACCACCACTAACACTTTCACCACGCACTCCTTCAGTTCTCTCACCTCGTTCCTTATCCTCCTCAGCTCCTCCATCTTTCCCTGTCCCTTTTTTCTCATTTCCTCTCTCTCTCTCTCTTCTTCCTTCACGCCACACTCGCACTTCTAACCTTACTATTCCTCTTTTCTCTTCCAACCTGACACCACGTGCACGCTTTAATCTTTCTTTTCGCCTCTATCGTAATCGATACCTCCGCCATCTTCCTTCCGATATCGATCTATCGGATCCGTCTCTCGGCTTTGCACCTCTTTCCACCGCCTATCGCCACCTGTCGTCCGCTGTCAGTACTCCACTCCCCTTTTCCTCCGCCGTGTCGCCCTTCTGCTCCGCTCTACTGACTTGCCTTTGCCGTCCTCTCCTTCTCCTCTTCACCTCTTGCCTCCATTCTTACTCCTGATTTTTCCTTTTTTTTTCTTTTCTTCTGTCTCACCTCTCCCCAAATTCATCCTATTCTCCTCTACCAACTTCCTCCGTCTTCTAGCGTCCACTCCTTTTCTCCTCGCTCCACCCCTCCTCTCGTTCCTTCGCTTCCCAATTCTTCCACGTCATCCTTCTCCATCCTCTCGTTCCAATTTTCCCGTCCTTATATTTCTCTTTCCTGCTTGACCTTCTCCTTCACTCCACTTTCTCTCACAGCACTGTACTTCTGCTTTCCCATCTGCCCTTACTTTTCACTTTCCACTTTTCCTATTCTTCTAAAACCTCAAAAATACTCCGGTCTCTTAACTCGCCCATCCTCTCTATCCGCCATCTTTACCCCCTCTCGTCAAATAATAATATATAATATCAAATAAAATATTGTTAATGTGACTGCCACGGAAATAATTTATTTTAGATAATAAATAACGTACAACATGGAGTAATACTGACAAATCTAGAAATTTTTGATAAGGCTGACAAGATTATAAGGTAAACTTTTGTACAAGATATTTCATTTTTTTAATAAAATTAATAAGTGTAATAAGACTTGAAGAGATAAACAATTTAATATAATGACAATATTTAATTTAATCGTCGAACACAAAAATAATAAATAAAGGTATGCATAATATAGCAATAAATAACAAATTTTAAATTGTGGCTGGATGATAACGAACGTTTCGACCCTTCTTTGGGTCATCTTCAGCTTCGAATAATAATAAAACATAATTGATAAAACCGGAAGAGAATTTAAAACATATTAACAAAGATTGAATAAATACTTAACGTATACATAATAACGCAATCGGAGAGTCAGACCCTAACAACGCAGTCGATTCGATGTGTGTAGCGGGCACACGTTGCAAAACCAAATAAAAGAAAGTCAATGAGTCATGGAGAGCAAAGGTGCACAACTCCAAAGCACGCATGGTGAACAAGTTCTGTAAGAATGTACAAAAAATTGTGCAAAGTCAAAACGTAGGTTTCGCAATGTTAATTGAAGGACTATGATGTCTCGAATTTAAACAAATTATATCAGTCGGTGACATTGGATAACGTCATGTTAAATAACAAATTTAATAAAAACAAAAACAGTTAACAAGCAAGTGAATATTAATTTAACTTAAGCACAATTATAAATTTACATGGCGGTACAAAAGAACTTTAATCAGGAATAACATAAAGGAATAACTCACAATGCGGCAAGATGAGATTAAAAATCGAAAATGTATCAGTAGCACTCTCGCAAGCAACAATGAACTATGACTGATCGTCTTGACAGTGTCAAAAGGAATGACAATGTTGGTATAAAAATCTTTCCAACGTATGACCCCTAAATCTTAGGAAGCTTGTTTATTAATTCGTTGTAAATTTCAGGTAAACAATATGTATCACTTTGAACATTTAAACCGTTATGTTATCTTTTTACATATAACATCTCCGAAATCAATCTTTTGTTGAGAAATGTTTCCCTATCTAATATTCTAACGTCATCCCAATTAAAATCATGATTATAGTTTAATCTATGTTCAGTGATGACCGATTTATTAGTTGTACTGTTTGTTATATTTTTCTTATGTTCGTTGATCCTGATATTAAGCTTTCTACTTGTTTGTCCTATGTAAGATGCATTGCAATTGGCACAGTCTATTTTATAGACAACGTGTGTATTAGAACCCATCTGTAACGAATCTTTATGAACCTTAACGATCGAGTTCCACTTATTGATACTACGATAAGCCAAGTTGGTATCAGTGTCCCTCAGTACGTTTTTTAATTTGTATGTGAAGGAAGGTATGAAGGGAACAGTGAAAAAGGACGAAATAGATTTCTCGTTAATCGTTGAACTAATTTTCATATTGCTATGACGGTGCAACAGATGGTTAAGTCTAAAGTTAATGTTCCTAAAAATAAAATCAATAGGGTATCCATTCGAGAGTAAAATGTCTATAATAGTCATGATGTTTTTTTGATGAAAAGTAGGATGGGAAAGTAGGAAGGCCCTATCAATAAGATTATAAATTGTTCCTCTTTTTTAGCGTTCAGGGTGCTGCGAAAAATAATTTAAATATCTCCCCGAAAAGGTAGGTTTGTGGTAACAATCAAAAATAAGATTGTTACTTTTCTCAGAGATGATGGAAACTTCAAGAAAGTTGAGCTGGTTATTGTTTTCAACTTCAAGTGTGAATTGCAAAGGATGTATTGAATTGAAAACATCTAAAACGTTATTAATGAGATTGCAAGGAGAGGCAGTGATTATGTCGTCGACGTATCTATAGTAAAACGGTGGAATGAAAGTCAAGGTGTCTAACGCTCTCTTTTCAATATTTTGCATAACCACATCAGCTATGATTGGGGAGAGCGGAGAACCCATCGGTGTGCCAAAAATTTGTTATTTAACATGACCGTTATCCAATGTCACCGACTGATATAATTTGTTTAAATTCGAGACATCATAGTCCTTCAATTAACATTGCGAAACCTACGTTTTGACTTTGCACAATTTTTTGTACATTCTTACAGAACTTGTTCACCATGCGTGCTTTGGAGTTGTGCACCTTTGCTTTCCATAACTCATTGATTTTCTTTTATTTGGTTGTGCAACGTGTGCCCGCTACACACATCGAATCGACTGCGTTGTTAGGGTCTGACTCTCCGATTGCGTTATTATGTATATGTTAAGTATTTATTCAATCTTTGTTAATATGTTTTAAATTCTCTTCCGGTTTTATCAATTATGTTTTATTATTATTCGAGCGCTGAAGACGACCCAAAGAAGGATCAAAACGTCCGTTATCATCCAGCCACAATTTAAAATTTGTTATTTATTGCTATATTATGCATACCTTTAGTTATTATTTTTGTGTTCGACGATTGAATTAAATATTGTCATTATATTAAAGTGTTTAGCTCTTTAAGCCTTATTACACTTATTAATTTTATTATTCATATAGAGCTGTTTTACTTGATTATTCATTTTTTAACATTATAATCTATACACTCTATATAAATGATTCTGATGCTAAGTAAGTTGTGTTTTTTTTTTTTATAAAAGTGAATGCAAAACTCTTTATTTCTCAATATTTAATTTTTTGACTTAATACTTCACATCTAAGCCAAGTGTTATATACATATTTATATTTACTATTCATATTTATTATTAATAAACGGATTATTTATTTTTACATTATAAAAATCTGTCATAAATATTGACATTTAACATATAAATATGCTAACATACTTATATTGTAACGGCACGCCGTTACTAACGGTCTCGGAGCCGAACACCCGCTCCGATATTGAGACTCGGCGCCAATGGGCGCCCCCACCGCGCACACCATCGCTCACGCCACTGGAATCCCCCTCGCTCTCGAATGAAGCGAGAGAGAGGGAAGGCTCCCGGGTATATAAGCCCGACCGACCGACGACCAGACACCTGTCCTGATCCTGAATCCGGCCGGGCAAGAGTCTCAGAGTTAAGCTCCGAAGCGAAGCCAGCAGCCAGATTCAAGCCTCTCCTCGTGTTCCTGACCGTCGATCTGGGAGAAGGGTGTTCTCTTCTCCTGCTGGGTGTTCCCGGTGACCGACTCCGCTCTCGACCACGCGACCTGGAAGGAGGATGTTCTCTCCTTCTGCCGAGTGTTCCCGGCGGCCGCATCCTCGGCAAACCGTCGATCCGGGAGAAGGGTGTCCTCTTCTCCTGCCGGGTGTTCCCGGTGACCGACGACAAAACGCGATCAACCGCCGCCCAGCGGCGTGCTTGTAACGCGAACCACTCGCAACCCGCGCCGCCTTAGCCTGTAGACACCGGCGACCCGCCGTACTGCTAAACGCCTACGCCTCCTTAACATGTCAACACTCGCAACCTGTTTGTAACGCGACCCGCACCGCGCTGCTTGTAAATAACCGTGCTGCGAACCGCTTACACTGCGAACCGCTCGCAACCCGCGCCGCCTTAGCTTATAGACACCCGCAACCTGCTTGTAATTCGCACCGCTAACTGCTTGCACCCGTACCGCTTGCCATACACACCCGCTTGCGATCACACACAAATACACCCTCACCCCTACGCACTCACACACGCACATCACACGTATACAATCACAGGTGTAAATAGCACACGACTCCTATCACATGTAAATACTAAGCTTAATAAACATTTGTTGTCAACAACCTGTTTTCGTCAATTGCAGTCTTCCCCCTCTCCTGAATCCTGGAACCGACGAGCTTGTCCGAGACGTCGGGAAAGGTGCACTGTTACAATATATTATATATTTTACACGTATAGGTATTAATAATAAATATTAGAATAATCTGTTTTAGGCATACAAATTTTTAGTGAATTTTAACTCTGGAAGAAAGAAAGAGGAAGAGATTTATTTCAACGTACTTATATTGTGTATCGTACGTAAGATAGAAACACGAAGACGGCAAATAGAAACTTTAAAAGACCATTTTCAAGTTATTTCTAATTCAAGAATGAATATTACTGATTATAAAAGAATCTTAAATAATTAATCAATCAAACTAATAAAAGATTAATATATAATGCATGCACATTACATATTTACTATTTTTACTATAAGTAGTTTTTCAAAATAAACTTATGTTCTGCCAAATATAAGGGAAGAAGATGAGTAAAATAGGGGATATAATACATATAATATTTCCTATTTTCCTTACTCTTATTATATCTAATCTTTTCTTGTAGAATACACAACACAAATAATTAAATTCTTTACTCGAAGAAATCATCACTCTACTATTTAAGAGATCATGTATTCTAAGTAAAATAAATAAGAAGAATAATTATATTTGGACATTTAGTAAAAAAATGATACTTAATTATACTTTATGTACACATAATAAGCAAATTTATGTTATTACAATAAATTATAATAAATACGAATCTTTTTATTATTTTATTAATTCAATAATATATACAATTATAGAATCTTACGTTTCTTAAAATAAAAAATTAGAAAGGAAATAAAAATGAAATACTTTCTTAACAATATTCTACAGTACTTTAGTATAATCCTCAAATAAAGATTAAACTTAATAATTTTTTTTTCGGAACAACTACTCAAAGTTTGAAATCTTTTTATTTTTTTTAAAAAAGAAAAATTATATAGTCTTTGTTTTACAGTAAAAATTTATTATCATTAATTATTCTGTTAATATTAAAACGTCAATTAATTATTATATTGTACATATACATTATTGTACCTATACATTAAATAAAAAACAATCAGATAAAATCTAAAATAAAATAAGCAATAAAAGTTAATGAAAACCTAAATGCTAAAACTAAAAAATTATTATAAATGAGTACGGATATGAACAAAAATATTGACTCTAACGCGCAAACTCCACGCAGAAATATTTGCCAAATTTGATCACTTATAATTCTAAAAATATTGAAATTTTGACATTTTTGTAAACATATTCAAATCCAGATAATTTTCGAAATATATCATTAAAAAATTATATAGTAATTATGCGACACGCATATCTGAATACATATAGTATTTTAAAACGAGGATGATCTAATATCACACAATCAGCATTTAATTCTATTAAGTATTATAACATTTTGTTAAGTAAAATTTTAACTGCTTTTTAGTTTTATATTAAAAATTATTTGTTTCAATAATTGTAAGAGCTTTTTTATGAAAAAAAGTAAACAAATATACATCATAATGCAGAAGTTTTATATTAGATTCAAAGTTAGACATACAATTTTTTTATCGAGGTAAAGATTCAGATTGAGATCAAGTGTACATTTCTATCACATACAGAAGTGGCTTCTTTATTTATAGTTAATTAAAAGCAATTAAGTACAGATTATCTCATGATTATTAACAAGTATATTTTATTGTAAAAAAACAATATATATGCTTTGAACGTTTATCCATTTAAGGTTTCTATTTTGATATTGAAATTGAATGTTCACGACAAGATTAATAAATACAATGTGCATGACAATAAAAATAAATAGCAGGTAATGTAAGTAGAACGACCAAAGTAGCCAATAATATCTTTATTTAATATTAAAACGACGTTTCGACCATTTGGTTGTGGTCCTTTTCAAGTTTAACTACAATGAATAACAAATAAATTATAAATTGAACCAAGACGGTAAATGCAGTAAATCAATCAAAAAACCAAATAAATTTAGTACATACATTCTGTCAAGGAAGGCTCCATAATTAGGTCCAAGAGCAATTCCAAAATTCCAAATTATTAAATTCCAATTGCTAGTACTCAATTAATAGCAGGTAATGTAAGTAGAACGACCAAACTAGCCAATAATATCTTTATTTAATATTAAAACGACGTTTCGACCATTTCCCGGACAGAAGATTTTTTTCGATTTGTTTCGGACACGTTTGACGAACACAGCACATTTTTATTAAAGTCTTTGATCTCGTGCAAAAAGAAGATCTGCACGGCCAAACAACAACATTAGTTTTGACAAGACGTGTTCCGTCACTTGTTGGTTCGTCAAATCAATATGTTTAACTAACTGCTACTTGTACAACACATTGATATACATCTTTGTTCACTCGAATGTATGTACTAAATTTATTTGGTTTTTTGATTGATTTACTGCGTTTACCGTCTTGGTTCAATTTATAATTTATTTGTTATTCATTGTAGTTAAACTTGAAAAAGACCACAACCAAATGGTCGAAACGTTGTTTTAATATTAAATAAAGATATTATTGGCTATTTTGGTCGTTCTACTTACATTACCTGCTATTAATTGAGTATTAGCGATTGGAATTTAATAATTTGGAATAAAAATAAAAATTTTAATTTTAAATCTCTAAAAATATAACAATTAAGATTATACTAAAGTAATTGATAAGTTAGAGAAACAAACAAATTTTTGGAATTTATAATAATGAATAAATTAACAATATATGTAAAAAATATATAATGTAAAAAACTTGCTAAACTTGAAAATAGATTATTTATAAACGTTGTTTTTATTTTCTTTATTAACTTTTACAGGTATAATATTGTAACATTTATGTAACACGAAAATATAGAATTATATAAAACATTCTACATATATGACATACACATAAAATACGGCCAATAGCAATTTTCTGTGGAGCTTTTTATTGAAACCAATTTTTTACATGAAAAACAAACATTGATTGTACACACTTAATAATAAAAGTCTACAATAGAATTAGTAAAGTATACAAATGTTGACGAATCATTCGCCCATAATAAAAAAAAATAAAAGTATAAAATAATTTTTAATTTCTCATAAATGCTTTCCAGAAGTTTTTACTTTAAAATTAAATGTATGTTGGGAGAGTTAATTAAACCATTTATTGATTTATTACTATACACTATTGCGTTTATTGACCTGACCTTTTTTATCATTTTGACTTTAAAAATTGTTTACATATCATATTTATTATGATGTCAAGTATTGTTAAATCTCCACAGCTTTGAAGAACAGCAAAATCGAACAGATACAAATATATTCTTGACATTAACAGTTCATAGAAATAAAGACTTAATAATTAAACAGTTAAGTTGTTATTTAAAAACTGAAGTCTCATCAGCAGGCAATTTTAATATACAAGGTAAAAGGTAAGTTATCGTAAGAAATTTAAAATAAATAAATAAGCTTTTATAAATATTCAGAATTATTTTAAAATATTTAATTGTTACATTAAATGCTATGGATAAAAATGTTGTTGGGTGTCTATATTTTATTTTAGACTTGGGATAATAAATATTTATATACTGTTACGTCAAGCGCGGCTCTTGAAAGTGCTCGGACCTTCCACCTGACCGGTCGCTTATTTCAGAAGCTAAGCCTCTGAGGATTTCCCGTGATTACGGTTTGATGGACGATGAATGTTTTCCCCTCGCGAGGGCGATGTATTAAGAGATGCGATGGCGCGGCGCGTTGTGTTTTTTTTTATTATCGGCGGTGGTGTTATCAGATGCCGTATATGTGATGATATGACAGTGGCGAAAACGGCAATTACCGATTAAGGGAAGTCTTGCAATCTAAATCTCTCGGGGATGGTTCCATTAACGAATACCTTGATCGGATCCGCTAACGAATAGTAGAGGATATTTCTATCTCTTAAACCTCTAAGGAAGTCGGCGTAGGCACTGATACACCGTTCGCAGTCGAACGGGAAAAACTCCGCTAGGTTACTAGGACAGGCCTGTGCCAATGTACACCGGTATAACGCGCGCTGTCGATGGCAAGGTGTACGTTGAAGTACGCGTAAGTGTCCCTATCAATATTATTTGAATTCACGAAGCAAGATGCGCAATACGGAGTCAGTTCCGATTTATGAGCAAATCCTGAAATGTAGGTGCAACGAACGTTCTCTAATCGGTGGCGCGCTTCGACGGCTGGAGGGGAGGGATGACCCTCCTGAACGGAGCGCAGTCGTCCGTAGCACATGTAGATGTATTGTTAATAGTTTATAGTTGTTTATTATTATTATTCGTATAAAGTGTTATTGTTAGTCGCAGTCGGGAAACAGGGGGGTAGCTACAAATAATCGAATAACAAAAGGTAGGTTTCTTGTATTTATTTAGTTTTAAATGTCGGTTGTTTACAATTTATCGGATAAAACAAAATGCGCGTTACATATTATTTGAAATGAATATTATTTTGAAGGCAAATATTCTTTTCGGAAAGATCTGGTCGAGAGTGAGACTGGTCAACGTAAAACACAGGAAGCAAAAAAAAAAAAAAGGGTCGATCGTAAAAGTGAACTCGGCAACGCGAAGGGAAAATACTATTTTGAAAAGGTTCGGTTGAGAATCAGCTGGCCCAAGTGAAACACAGGAAGCAAAAAGAAAGGGTCGGTCGTAAAAGTGAAACTCAACGACACGAGAAAATCTGCGCGTTGCTAAGTTTTCGTGTTTTACGTGATTTTATTACAAAATATTCGTTACGTTTTTACTCCGCGTAAAATTAGTCTAATATTATCGGCCGTTCTGCGGAACCACAGTGTTCGGGGGTGGAACTTCCGTAGTTCAAATATAAGATCTCGTCGCGTATTTAAAGGTAACGCGTCCTCCTTGGGTCTCCTGGCACGTAATTCGGGGGAGGCAGTGGGGAGAACAGTCGCTGCGTGTCTATCAGTGTTAGCTTGTACGGCCACCGAAAATATCCTATGGATTTAATACGGATGTCCTTTCTCAGAGGTTTGGGTTCCTTCACACGAAAGGCTGAGTTGAAGTACGCTTCGTACTCTAAATCGAAATAAATGCGCTCTGTCCCGAGGAACTCGCTATCCGCTTCGGTAACGGGAGCGTATTTAAACTCGTAGTATAAGCGCCGCGCGTGGTATTTGTGCCCGCCTCTTCTTATTTTTGGCATCTACGGAAAAGACTGAATTACTTTCGTGTACTTACTGGGTTCGACCATTGGTCTTGAAATAGGGAGGCGGCATGTGCAGAATATTAGCACGATGCTATCGGGAGTAAGTGCAAGCTTTGGTCTTAGAATAGGAGTGCTGTATGTGCAGAATATTAGCACGATGCCAACAGGATAGGAATCGTAATGAACGTACAATCGTCCGCACCGCTGTGTCATTGGTCTTTGTTAATAGTCGAAACCAGGTTTTATCGGGGAATCGGATTGGTACTTAATACGACACCGAACGTAGAAGATGCGGACTGGCTTTTAGGTACGTTTCAGTTATTAGTACACAATATAATTTCACAAATATATGTATATATTTAGTTACACTTACATTGAATAACTGATACAGTGATAACGGGCACGAGTGAATTTGAGAGCTATCGGCACGGAGAGTTAACGCTAGGTGTACAGTATGACGAAATAATAGTACGCTCGCGTGAAGTAGAATAGTGTGTTGAGGTGGAACTGTATGAAGTGGGATCGCGTATTGAAATAGAATCGAGTATCGATATGGAAAAGCGTGCTGGAATGGAATAGTATCTGGAAATGGAATTGCGTATCGAAATGAAATCGCGGGAATGAGGAGCACTTCTAGAGAGAAAAGTGCATCGCTCAGAGTCTCGAGTTAATGTATCGAATTTTGGAACTGCCCTGAGTCCCTCGGTTTGCGCGGATTAGGGTCGAAGAATGGGGTAAACGCGTAAGAAGGGTTATCTAAGGGTTCAGAGCGGTGGGGGAGTCCCATGGTGGTGGGAAGGCGGTTATGACTAGCGCTTTTGAGTTCGATTAGAGTAGGTAACTAATATAATGAGTAACTTATCTGTTAAGGTGATACCGAAGCGTCGGCCGAATTCATACGCGGTTTTGAGCACCGCCTTGAAAGAACTAAAAAAGTAATACCAACGCAGTCGGCAGAGAGTGAGCGAGACAGCAATAGGAGCGAGCGAGACAGCAATAGGAGCGAGGGAGACAGTAATAAGAGCGAGCAAGACAGTAATAGGAGCGAGCGAGAGGGGAATAGCAGCGTGCAAGGAAAGGCTCGAACCTCGAGTTTTCTCTGCCAGCTGCTATGCCCCTCTTACTCGCTCTTATTACTGTCTCGCTCGCTCTTATTACTGTCTCGTTCGCTCTTATTACTGTCTCCCTCGTTTCTATTATTGTTTCGCTCGCTTCTATTATCGTCTCTTTCGTTCGCTCGCGAAGAGATATTTGTTGTATCGTAATAGTACACACTAATGCGTAATCTTTGTACATGTGTCGTTTCCAATTGTTATAAAAAAACGACTTTTTTTTCGACCAAAATTTCGTCGCAAGGCTGAACATAATGTAGAGGACTAATAGGCATATACAAAATGTGTGTAAACAAATTAAATTTGAGAAATATGTGTATATAATATAAACATCTAATGTCATATACTTATTTTTATATCTATATTATAAATACAAATAAATTGTTAAACTTTTTCTTTTATAGTATTATATATATATATATATATATATATATATATATATATAATACTATAAAAGAAAAAGTTTAACAATTTATTTGTATTTATAATATAGATATAAATATATATATATATATATATATATATATATTTGTGAAATAAATATTTTATCATACGTGATATTTCTTAGACACTTTACACACGTCTACTTCATCTTGTACGTAGCTTCATTATATCATGGCTTTGCATATGCCAAATATGCAATAAGGAACTAAATATGTTACAATATTTTTTTAGAAATATGTATATATAACACTATACATATATCTAATGTCATACACTTTTCTTATTTTTATCTGTATGTAATATAAATGAAAATAAATTGTCCATTAGAAATACAATTAGATATTAAATATAAAATTATGCTTTTTTGTATTTTATACCATAATGAATGAAATTTTAAAACGTATATTTATAATAGCATTCAATATACATATTATATAAATACATATATTTATTATTATTGTAAATACACGTATTCATAACTTTTTTCACACACATTATGGTATAAAATACAAAATAGAGATAATTATATATTCAATACTTAATATGTATTATAAATAATAAACAATTTATTTGCACTTATTACATACAGATAAAAATAAGAAAAGTATATGATATTAAATATATATAGTGTTACATACACATATATATTTCTCAAATTAAACATTGTAGCATATTTAGTTCCTATTTATTGCATGTTTGGCATATGCAAAACCATGATATAATAAAGCTATGTACAAGATGAAGTAGACGTGTGCAAAGTGTCTAAGAGATATCAAATATGATAAAATATTTATTTCACAAATATATATAATACTATACATTTATAAAATTAAAGAAAAAATTTAACAATTTATTTGTATTTATTATATAGAGATAAAAATAAGTATATAATATTAGATGTACAATGTTATATACATATAATTCTTAAATAATTAAATATTTTGTTTATATTCATTGCACACATTTTGCATGACGATTCCTCCCGCACATGGCTTTGCATGGCAATAATTTTGGTCGAACAAAGAAATGCAACAAAATATGAATATCACAAAAAATATCAGTTATAATGGCTAATAAGAGCACGACGCTGTTCTTTGAGCGCATTAATTTATTGAAAAAATAAGTCTAAAATTACATAGAACTATGTGTAAATTGCATAATCGCGAACGTTTCGGACCACTTTAGGACCCTCTTCAGCGCTAAATTACATGTGTAAAACCGAGACAAATAATTTATTAAATTCTATTGTTACATAATCTTATTCTGAAGTCGCATACATAAAAGTCAAATTTGTAAGTCAATAATGTCTAGTACAAGTGATAAAAACGGTGGTGGTAGTATTATTAATCAAAACAATAATTTAATTTGAGCTGGTATTGGAGTTGTTGTGTCCTCCGTTGGTTAGTAGGTCAAGAGGAACACAAGTAATCGTGATCGAAAATAAACTCTACTCGATTGACCATCTGCGTTAAAACAAGTTCAAATAACTCAGGTTTCTTTAAAAAAAAAAACAACAAAAAATGTGAGCAGGTACTATTGCACTTAAAATAATGTTGTTGTAACTTACACTTATACTCCTTTCCGTTATAGTAAAAAAGTGTAATTTCGTGAAGCTCGTTGTTCGAAAGCTTACTTGTATGTGATATAAAGTATAAACTACCAGGCTATTTATAACATTTGAGCTGTTTATCTTAGGCAGACTGTCAATCAAGTTCATGTATGTGGAATTGAGGCATTTAGTGTCCGTCTGCAAATTTAAGGGGATGCTGGCAGCATTTTTTTTACCGACCGAAATGATTCTTCTGCATTGCACGCGTGACTTTTTATTAGTTAAGTAAAATGACAAATGTTTCTCCACGATTAAAGTACACAAAGTAACAATTTTGGCGCTGGGAATTTTATCTTAAAAATAAGCAAAAATAAAAAAATTTAGTTTTTTGTTGTCAACTCCTAGCTGCAAGTCGTAAATATATTCGACCAATACAAAAATTTTACAGCTTGCACATATAAAATGAGAGTAGCGCCATAAAGAGAAAACATAAGGGAATATAAATAAACCTTTAGATTTTTTTTTAGAGGTTTAATGAAAAAGATGTGCGTGTAATACTGAAGAATCATTTGTTTGCAAGCGAAAGCGAGATATAAAGATAATACAGAGCAATAAATTAGTTCATGGTCATTGTGATAGATGGAGCTGTTACAATCTGCTTATTTCACAAGGACAGACAATAATAGACTATCCTTGTCTATCACTCGTTCGATGTATCGCCGAGCTCGATGTTCCTCCCATGTTCGCTTACTCGCGCTCCTCTCTCTCTTTCTCTCTCTCTCTCTCTCTCTAATAAAACAAATATTTATATAATATGTTTATTTATAATCTAAAAGTAGTGTATGTGTATGCTGCAAAATTTTTGTAACCCTAATAAAAAAATGAATTTATCTCTGAAGAGGTTAGCTCAAATTAGGAAGAGAAGCGAAATAAGAGTAGTGTAATATGCTTCCTCCGCTTCTATCCGTTGATCGGGATTGCAGGAGCGATGTTTTTTTTTGCAATCAATCATTATCAGTTTTATTAGTTACTACATGTAAATATAACATGCATACAACGATATAATTGTAGAATACATTTTTAATTTATAATATATTTATATTATAATATAAATATATTATAATTAAAAATATAAAATGTATTCTACAAGTATACCGTTGTATGCACATTATACTTACATGTAATAAAAAAAAATATATATAACATATATATATATATATACACATATATATATATATATACATATATATATATACATATATATATATATATATACATATATATATATATATATATATGTATATATATGTATGTATATTTTATAATATATCTATAATTTATTATTTTGGGTGTTCTATGAATAAACCTTCATATTATAGATATTTATAAATTTTTATTATAATTATATATTATTTGATATAATAATTTATTTATTATTTTTTAAAATCATTTTGTTTATATACTATGCACTATACTACACAATATCGCTTATAAAGTCTGTCTCTTTGAGCTGAACTGACTGCACTAATTGAGAATTTATCTTTCACCTTCCTTTGTGGAGAGAAAAAGACAAACTCTGAACTAGTGCAGCCAGTTCAGCTAAAAAGAGCAGACCTATTATAAGTTAGATATACATTGTATGTATTTATAACACGCATGACACATATATATAAATATATCTTATAATTATAAGCGAATATGATAAAATTCTCTCTCTCTCTTTCTCTCTCTCTCTCTCTCTCTCTCTCTCTCTCTCTCTCTCTCTCTCTCCCTCCCTCTCTCTCTCTCTTTCTCTCTCTAAAATCAAGATAGTAAAAAAAAGGAAAATAAAATAATAACAAAAATAAAAATTACATTCTCGTTTTTATCTAAGAGAAAAAAGGAAAGAGAGAGAGAGAGAGAGAGAGAGAGAGAGAGAGAGAGAGAGAGAGAGAGAGAGAGAGAGAGAGAGAGAGATCAAATCTTAATACGGCCGCGGTAAGTAGGGTACGGCCGGGTACGAGGGGGGATACGGAGCCGGACACGGAACCGGATACGCAGCCAAATACGGAGCCGGAACCGGTGCTGGAGCTGATGCTGAAATCGGATACGGAGTCGGTGCTAAAGTTGGATATGGAGCCGGATACGGAGCCGGAACTGGTGCTGGAGCCGGTGCCGATGCGGCGTACATATACGGCGTGTATGCCGGTGGTGCATACATGCGCCGGCTTGTGTAATTGTTTTTTTTTATCGCACGCCGCACAGCCTGGTTTATCTTCTGAAAAATAATAGAAATAAATAAAAATAGTAAAATAATAAAAAATTAAAAATTTTCAATAAAATCAAGAAAAATGAGTAAAACGATTATATAAAGAGTCAGTAATACAGTTTACATATATAGTCTTATAAAATAATTTACTAAAAATATTTATTTTTTATTTATTATTTTAAGAAACTTTTTTGCATGCTCTTTAAAAAATTAATCATAATATCACAATGATATTCAACTTATATGATATAAACTTTTTTTTACAAGGATCTATATATACTATATATATTCTTAAAATATTTCTCTTCTTCTGAGTCACCTATATATATATATATAGGGTGACTCAGAAGAAGAGAAATATATATATATATATAGAGTGATTCTGAAGAAGAGAAATATTTGAGAAATATATATAGTATATATAGATTATTGTAAAAAAAGTTTATAGTGAATGTTATTGTAGTATGGCTGATTTTCTAAAGAGCATGCAATAAAATTTCTTAAAACAATAAATAAAAAATAAATAAATATTTTCAATGAATTATTTAATAATACTATATAAATAAACTATATAAATAACTGGCTCTTTATAAAAACTTTTTATAATTTTTTTTAATTTTTTATAAAAGAAAACAAATGTGATGGATATGTACATACACTGCCCATCACAACGGGCCTTATTATTTTAAGTAAGTATTAACATTTCTCTACATTCCCCTTATTCCACGAAGGAAGTCAAGGAACAAATTTGTGATGGGCAGTGTATGTACATATCCATCACATTTGTTTTCTTTTATAAAAAATTTAAAAAAATTATAAAAAGTTTTTATAAAGAGCCAGTTATTTATATAGTTTATTTATATAGTATTATTAAATAATTCATTGAAAATATTTATTTATTTTTTATTTATTGTTTTAAGAAATTTTATTGCATGCTCTTTAGAAAATCAGCCATACTACAATAACATTCACTATAAACTTTTTTTATAATAATCTATATATACTATATATATTTCTAAAATATTTCTCTTCTTCAGAGTCACTCTATATATATATATATATTTCTCTTCTTCTGAGTCACCCTATATATATATATATAGGGTGACTCAGAAGAAGAGAAATATTTTAAGAATATATATAGTATATATAGATCCTTGTAAAAAAAAGTTTATATCATATAAGTTGAATATCCTTGTTATATTATGATTAATTTTTTAAAAAACATGCAAAAAAGTTTCTTAAAATAATAAATAAAAAAATAAATATTTTTAGTAAATTATTTTATAAGATTATATATGTGAACTGTATTACTGACTCTTTATATAATTGTTTTACTGATTTTTTTTTATTTTATTGAAAATTTTTAATTTTTTATTATTTTACTACTTTTATTTATTTCTGTTATTTTTCAGAAGATAAACCAGGCTGTGCGGCGTGCGATAAAAAAAAACAATTGCATAAGCCGGCGCATGTATGCACCATCGGCATACACGCCGTATATGCACGCCGCATCGGCACCGGCTCCGTATCCGACTTCAGCACCGGCTCCGTATCCGACTTCAGCACCGACTCCAGCACCGGTTCCGGCTCCGTATTCGGCTCCGTATCCGGTTACGTGTCCGGCTCCGTATCCCCTCTCGTTGTATCCGGCCGTACCCTACTTACCGCGGCCATATTAAGATTTGATTTCTCTCTCTCTCTCTTTCCTTTTTTCTCTTAGATAAAAACGAGAATGTGTAATTTTTATTTTTGTTATTATTTTATTTTCCTTTTTTTACTATCTTGACTTTGAGAGAGAGAGAGAGAGAGAGAGAGAGAGAGAGAGAGAGAGAGAGAGAGAGAGAGAGAGAGAGAGAGAGAGAGAGAGAGAGAGAGAGAGAGAGAGAGAGAGAGAGAGAGAGAGAGAGAGAGAGAGAGAGAGAGAGAGAGAGAGAGAGAGAGAGAGAGAGAGAGAGAGAGAGAGAGAGAGAGAGAGAGAGAGAGAGAGAGAGAGAGAGAGAGAGAGAGAGAGAGAGAGAGAGAGAGAGAGAGAGAGAGAGAGAGAGAGAGAGAGAGAGAGAGAGAGAGAGAGAGAGAGAGAGAGAGAGAGAGAGAGAGAGAGAGAGAGAGAGAGAGAGAGAGAGAGAGAGAGAGAGAGAGAGAGAGAGAGAGAGAGAGAGAGAGAGAGAGAGAGAGAGAGAGAGAGAGAGAGAGAGAGAGAGAGAGAGAGAGAGAGAGAGAGAGAGAGAGAGAGAGAGAGAGAGAGAGAGAGAGAGAGAGAGAGAGAGAGAGAGAGAGAGAGAGAGAGAGAGAGAGAGAGAGAGAGAGAGAGAGAGAGAGAGAGAGAGAGAGAGAGAGAGAGAGAGAGAGAGAGAGAGAGAGAGAATTTTATCATATTCACTTATAACTATAAGATATATTTATATATATATATGTGTCATGCATGTTATAAATACATACAATGTATATCTGACTTATAAGTCTGCTCTTTTTAGCTGAACTGGCTGCACTAGTTCAGAGTTTGTCTTTTTCCCTCTACGAAGGAAGGTGAAAAATAAACTCTGAACTAGTGCAGCCAGTTCAGCTAAAGGAAACAGACCTAATATAATACCCGATATTGTGTTGTATTATGCATAGTATAGGTATACTTATTGATATGTTTCTCTCTCTCTCTCTCTTTTTTTCTCTCTTTCTTTTTTTTCTCTTAGATATAAACGAGAATGTGTAATTTTTATTTTTATTATTATTTTATTTTCCTTTTTTTACTATCTTGAACTTAGAAAGAGAGAGAGAGGGGGAGAGAATTTTATCATATTCGCTCATAATTATAAGATATATTTAGACATATATATATGGTCATGCGTGTTATAAATACATACAATGTATATTTGACTTATAAGTCTGCTCTTTTTAGCTGAACTGGCTGCACTAGTTCAGAGTTTGTCTTTTTCCCTCTACGAAGGAAGGTGAAAAATAAACTCTGAACTAGTGCAGCCAGTTCAGTTAAAGGAAACAGACCTAATATAATACCCGATATTGTGTTGTATTATGCATAGTATAGGTATACTTATTGATATGTTTCTCTCTCTCTCTCTCTTTTTTTCTCTCTTTCTTTTTTTTCTCTTAGATATAAACGAGAATGTGTAATTTTTATTTTTATTATTATTTTATTTTCCTTTTTTTACTATCTTGAACTTAGAAAGAGAGAGAGAGGGGGAGAGAATTTTATCATATTCGCTCATAATTATAAGATATATTTAGACATATATATATGGTCATGCGTGTTATAAATACATACAATGTATATTTGACTTATAGTATAACATATAATAATAAATAACAAGTATAATAACCGATATTGTGTTGTATTGTGCATAGTATAGGTATATTTATTGATATGTTTCTCTTTCCCTCTTTCTTTTTTTCTTTTAGATAAAAACAAGAATATGTAATTTTAATTTTTATTATTATTTTATTTTCATTTCATATATTCTTGTAGCTTACATCACACGAAAACTTTCCAAAACACATTATAATAAAATAAATAACTAAAATAAATGCTTTTTATAAATAATAATAATTTTCGCTTTTACTAGTCTTTTATTTATTATTATTACTATAATAAAAGATTTTTTTATTAGTACTTTTCGAATTATAAAACTTCAAAGTTACAGTATTAAAACTACAAAATATCTCGTAAAATATTCATTTTTTGATAATCTTACTTTTATTTTTTGGCACAGAATAATGAGACGAATGAATTGATGTAAAGAAAACACATATTGCCAAATAAGAATATGAATGTGCAACTAGTAGTTACACATTTTTACTAGACTTATAATTAGAATTATAATGTTACGAAGGTCAAACTAATGATATCATCTCATATGTCCCTCGAAATTATACAACTTTTGTCTCTAACATTTTTCTGTAAAATTTATATTTTTCAGGATCACGGTATTTTTTCCTCACTCTATATGTACAGTATTGCATGTATCGCTATATATCTAATGCAGGCGCGCAATAAAACGTGCCACGCGTTGCGCGAAACAAAAGATTATCGCGCGAGAAATTGTTGTGAGACGTGTTAGCGTAATTGTATAGTGTAGTGTGTTTTCAGTGTAAAGTGAAAAAGTGTTAGTGTTTTTTAGTGACATTGACTGACATTTAATTGATTTATAAATGGGGAAATCAGCATGTGATTCAAAACACCCATATCCCAGTCGCCGCAAACTTTCTTTTAGAAAAGGATGGAGAAAAAGGTTAGCGATATAAATTTGTTATATATCAAATTTCAGGGAAAAGATGACGTGTTTACGAAAGATTGGAGATAAAAAAAAGCTCGCGACGAGACTTCGGCACTCTCTTTGTTGGCCATCTCGCTTGCTCCTTACTCGTCCTCTCTCTCGCTTTTCTCGAGCTCTAGCATCGAAGGTCTTTAAAGAGCTCGCTTATCTATAAAATGTAAACATGGAATAAAATAAAAATTTAAACTTTTATTTCGCATTTTATCGATTTAAAAATAATTTTAATGGGATTAATGAGATTTTTGCGATTAATGACACCAAACATGACATCAATTAGATTATTTTTAATTGTATGATTAATCTAATTAAAAATTATCCGATTTATGTTGTGCTTATGTCTTATATGTAGTGTCATTGTTTAATCGTAAAATATCTTATTAATCTAATAATTACTTTTAAATTGACGAATTACGAAATAAAAGTTATTTTATTTTATTTCCTACTTTAAAATTATATATACCTTGATGGACTTACGAAAGTTACAATTAATTGCAGATGACATTACAGAATTGCTGCGTTTGCAAAATTTTTATTTTTTTTTACATTATAATGGATATAATTATAATAATTTCACAAATTTTCAAATTCTAGATTGATAAAACGTTTAGAATCTTCGTGCAACAAACTCACGGCAATGTCAATATACCAATTTATGACGAAATAATTTCTAATGAAAAGAAATTGTGAGTAAAGAATAAATCGAGTCTGAAAAATAAAATTTCGAATTTTACGCCTACTAAAAAAGTAACATTTGCGCCTCGTAAAATTTATCTTTGATTATTTCCAGAGAGGAGTATTATTTCGTCATATATATTGCCGTGAATTTGTTGCACGAAGATTCTAAACGTCTTATCAATCTAGAATTTAAAAATTTGTGAAATTATTATAATTATATCCATTATAATGTAAAAAAAAAAAATAAAAATTTTGCAAATGCAGTAATTCTGTAATGTCATCTGCAATTAATTGTAAATTTCGTGAATCCATCAAGGTATATATATAATTTTAAAGTAGGAAATAAAATAAAATAACTTTTATTTCGTAATTCGTCAATTTAAAAGTAATTATTGGATTAATAAGATATTTTACGATTAAACAATGACACTACATATAAGACATAAGCACAACATAAATTGGATAATTTTCAATTAGATTAATCATTAACAATTAAATCATTTACAATTAAAAATAATCCAATTAATGTCATGTTTGGTGTCATTAATCGCAAAAATCTCATTAATCCATTGAAATTATTTTTAAATCGATAAAATGCGAAATAAAAGTTTAAATTTTAATTTTATTCCATGTTTACATTTTATAGAGAAGCGAGCTCTTTAAAGACCTTTGATGCTGGAGCTCGAGGAAAGCGAGAGAGAGGACGAGTAAGGAGCAAGCGAGATGGCCAACATTAAAGAGAATGCCAAAGTCTTGTCGCGAGCCTTTTTTTATCTCCAATCTTTCGTATCGTATTTCATCTTACTATAGAAAATAAAATTTTTACATTTCACATTTTATCAATTTGAAAATAATTGTAATGGATTAATGAGATTTTTGCGATTAAAATAACACCAAACACGACATAAATCGAATAATTTTTAATTACATAAATTATCAATTATCAATTTATGTAACTAAAAATTATCCGATTTATGTCGTGTTCAATCGTAACAATCTCGCCATTAAAATTATTTTCAAATCGATAAAATACGAAAATTAAAAGTTTTCTTCCTTTTGGTAAGATGACATATATAAAAGATTGGAGATAAAAGAAACCTTTTGAGTAAGATTTTAATTTTTTATCGAATTCAAAATTGTCTGATTCACGTCGTGTTTGATATCATATCGCAAAGATCTTATCTTAATTCATTACAATTGTTCTCTAATCGATAAAATGCGAAATGAAAATTTTAGTTTCTAATAAGATGTTTATATTATGAGACTTCGAAGTTCTTTCATGTTGGTCATCTCGCTTGCTCCTCACTCGTTTTCGCTCTCACTTTCGCGACTCTTCAGTATCGACAATTCTTCCTTATCTGTTCATAATATAAACATCTTATTGGAAACTAAAATTTTCATTTCGCATTTTATCGATTAGAAAATAATTGTAATGAATTAAAATAATATATTTGCGATGTGATATCAAACACGACGTAAATCATACAATTTTGAATTCGATAAAAAATTAAAATCTATTATATAATTAAAAATTATCCACGCTAGCCGATCGTATGTTTTTGCCATTTTTTTCAATTATTTGTAATTATAAAGAAATAAGTGTGTGTAGTTAGCATCTCAAAAATAAACTTCATATTTACTTGCATTTTGCATTGTTCTACAGTATAGTTGCTGATAAGTTTTAATAATAGTTCCATCGAATTAATTATTAAAATCGCGTTTTTAAAAATGAGATGCTAACTTTCGATGACACTTTATGGCATGTGACTATATTTCGAATACCTGATCACTGGGAAGTATGAATAAAAAAAGTTCTATTGCCTAGATACGTCCTGTCAATAGTTCTGACAATTATTTTACCCGAAAAATGCGTATTTTCGAATATAAAAGTGCTGGTCGATTTTCGACAATTCTGTTTATTCTAAAACAGTTCCAGTACAGTTTTGATCATGTACATTACATTTTGAAAGCGTCCTAATGATAAGAACAATCAGAAATTTTTCTAAACAATTATTTTGCCTGAAAAATGCGTGTTTTCGAGTATAAAGAGATGCTGGTTGATTTTCGATAACTCTGTTTATTTTAAAGTAGTTCTTATTTAGTTGTGATCATGTGCATTACATGTCTAAAGAGTTCTTGTGAGTGGAACGATTAGAAATTTTTTTAAACCGTTACATTTCCTGAAAAGTACGCTTTTTTTAATATGAAGCTGACATGCTGGTCGATTTTCGATAGTTTTGCTAATTGTAAAATAATTCTGGCATAGATCTGGTTACGTACAATTCTGACAACAGATATAATTAGAAAAATTTTTAAGTAATTAGTGTGAATTATTTGGAAATACGATATACGTAACCGGAACTGCCAGAATTATTTTAGAATTAGCAGAACTGTCAAAAATTCACTAGTATATCAGCTTCATATTCGAAAATGCGCACTTTTCAGGCAAAGTAACGATTTAAAAAAATATCTGATTGTTCTTATCATTACAGGACGCTTTAAAAATTTAATGTACATGATCAGAACTGTACTGGAACTGTTTTAGAATAAACAGAATTGTCGAAAATCGACCAGCACTTTTATATTCGAAAATACGCATTTTTCGGGAAAAATAATTGTCAGAACTATTAACAAACGTATTTAGGCAATAGAACTTTTTTTATTCTTTTCCAGTGATCAGGTATTCGTAATATAGTGACATGCTATGAAGTATCATCGGAAGTTAGCATATTATTTTTAAAAACGCGATTTTAATAATTAATTCGACGGAACTATTATTAAAACTTATCAGGAACTATGCTGTACAACTATGCTGGATGCAAGTAAATATGAAATTTATAAGATGCTAACATTTCAAATGCTAACTTCATACACACTGAAAAAATACAATAATTGACATAATCAAATTAATTTTGATAGTAATAAGTCATTATCCATACAGCACGAATCTTTCAGTTACACTGCAGCTATATTTCAGCAATGTTACAATATTGCTGCAATATAGTTCGTAGCTGTATGGGAAGTTATTCTTTTTTTACGTAGCTTAGAAAAATAAAATCTCTGAAAAAAACAGTTTATAAAATACGTTTTCTAATATATAATACAATTATAAAGTAATAGTAGTGGTAGTAGTAATAATAATAATAATAGTAGTAGTAGTAGTAGAGTAGTGGCAGTAATTTCATAATAACAGTAGTTAGTGCTAAATTTATGGTGCGTTCTGGTAACTTTAAAATATACTTTACATCAGAAACGGTTTGTATGTGCGTTCTGGTTATAAAAAAAATATCCAGACACGATCTATTCGTGTGCTGGTTGTAAAAACAAAATCCAGTCATGATCTATTCGTGTGCTGGTTGTAAAAATAAAATCCAGTGACGGTCTAATCGTGTGCTGGTTGTAAAAAAATCCAGACACGATCTATTGGTGTACTGGTTGTAAAAACAAAATCCAGTGACGGTCTAATCGTGTACTGGTTGTAAAAAAACCCAGACACGATCTATTGGTGTACTGGTTGTAAAAACAAAATCCAGTGGCAATCTATTCGCGTGCTGGTAACTTTCAAAATTTTTTAACACCAGATACGGTTTGCATGTACGGTTTGATTAGCATTTATTTGGTCAAAGCGTTATTTATTATATTGTATAATAATTTAGTTTTACTAGTATAATTAAAAATTTAAAAACAAAAGTAAACTAATTTTTCAGAGATTTTATTTTTTTTTAAATATGTTAATAATAATTAATTTTATGATAATATTTATAACAATATATTAATTTATCTTTTTTTTACAGGCGACAAAACAAACAAGAAGTAAAATTTGAAAATGACTCCAGAAGCATAAATATTAGTAATGAATTCATCGATTTAGAGAAATCGGTAGAGTTATTTCCCGATATGATGGATTCAAAAGCTAATATCCAAATGCAATGCCTGGAGTCTAATACAGGTATGTATAATATTAAACAAGATATTCAACTTTGCAAAGATAACAAAAATTTTGTTATCGAGATTGGCCCTCTGGATACGAACCGTATCCAGGAAAGCATGCCTGAAGGCCATCGCATTGTCGAATCATGCGAAGATGACAATGACAGTTTTGTTATCGAAAAGAGCTTTCCAGATACAAATAGTATCCAAGAAAGCATGTCTGAAGGCTATCACATTGTCGAATCATGCGAAGATGACAATGACAGTTTTGTTATCGAAAAGAGCCTTCCAGATACAAATAGTATCCAAGAAAGTATGGTGGAAGGCCGTCGCATTGTCGATGTCTCTTTTATGTGGAATGAGATACACAGAACATTTAATAACCATGCGCGAGGAATAGAGTGCCAATTTAAAGATTGGAAGCTCATAAATTCTCGTTGCCATGGGTTAAAGACGCAGTTCTTCTTCAAATGCCAAATGTGCAACTATGAAGACAATATATGGTCAGAACCCACAGAACTTGAAAAGTTGGATCTTAACCAAGCTGCTGTAGCTACAACTATAACAGTTGGAAATGGTTATGCCCAACTAGAAGAATTTTGTGCAGGTGTAAACATACCTTGCATGTCTGAAAAGACTTATATAAATCATCGTGAAATTTTAGTTGATGATTTTCAGAAAACAGCCATGGAAAGTATGAAAATGGCAGGCGAAATGGAAAAACAACTCGCCCTCGAGAGGAATGAAACTATAAATGGCATTCCATATATAAACGTTGTAGCGGGTGGTAGTTGGATGAAGAGGTCGTACGGCAACGCTTACGATTCACTTTTCGGTGTTGGTGCCATAATTGGTTATCGCACAAAAAAAGTTCTCTTCGTTGGTATCCGCAACAAATTTTGTACGGTGTGTGATAGAGCGGAGCGAAATGGACTCGAGCCACGCAGTCATAAATGTTATAAAAATTTTGACCGCAACGCTAGCTCTACAAGTATAGAAAGCGACGCCATTGTAGAAGGCTTTAAAAATAGTCTTGAAATGCATGGACTGATATATAAAACAATTATTGCTGATGGCGACAGCAGTGTATATCAGGCTGTACTAAATAACGCACCGTATCGCGAACAAATGGTGACTGTAAAAAAAGTAGACTGCACAAATCATTTGCTTCGCAACTTGTGCAAAAAGTTGAAAGTCGTTGCAAGAACAGTCCAGCCAAAACAGCACAGAAAACGTGGTTTTGTACAGCTACGAAATGTTGTAAAAAGTAACATTTTAAAAATACGAAAAAAAGTGCTAGAGACAGCCGCTCTACGAAAAGAGGAAAAAGTACCTCACCATGACAAAGCTACGGAATTACAAAAAGATATTTTAAATATTCCTAGCCATATTTTTGGTGAGCATAAAAGATGTAAAGAACGCGGCCGTACATGCGAAGAAAAAGTACAAAATTATGTGCCATATTTAAAATTATACGGTTTATATGACAAAATTGAAAATGCTGTCAGGCATTTGAGTGCTTATTCCGATAGTTTGTTATTAAATTTGACAAACAATCCTGCAGAAGCGTTCAACTCGATAATCTGCAAAGAAATAGGTGGAAAGCGCCTTAATTTTGACCTGCGAAGTTCTTACAATGCTAGAATTGCGGGAGCTGTTGTGCAGTATAATACTCAACAAGTGCTTACGCAAGTATATAAAAGCATGTGTAAGGATGTTCCTCCGACTGTCGAAAATTTAGAGAAACGACGACAAATAAAGGTTGCAAGAACCAAAAAATCTCGAGAAGAGGATGGCAGATCTAAAAAATTTAAACGAGAGGCAGGAACAGATCGTCATTATGGCCCACAATCACAAAAGCCAGATCTTTCATCTGACGTATACAAACAACTTGAAATAAACCATATAGAAAAGTTGTCAGAAAACGCAGAAAACAGGGAAAAAATTGAACGAAAAACAAGAGACCAAAATGAATGTGAACTGTGACATTCATTAAGACGTGAAATGCTAACAGCATCCAATTTTGGAACTGTATGTCGCATGAGACCAACAACGTCTTGTGCAGCGACTGTAAAAAGCATTTTATATCCTCCACAAATTGACACAGCAGCCATGAAATATGGTCACGATAGGGAGGAAGTTGCCAAAAAAAGAGTTGGCTACAAAATTAAATAAAAATATTGAACCATGTGGATTGTTCATTGATTATGAAAATCCATTTTTGGGTGCTTCTCCCGATGGCCTTATCGATGAAGATGGTCTGGTGGAGTCCTCTATCAGCAGAAAATTTAACAGCTGACGAAGCTGTACAAAAATTGCCTTTACTGAAAGGCATATTTGACAGAACAAATAATGATAAAATAAATCGAAATCATCGATACTTTTATCAAGTTCAAGGGCAGTTGAACATAACGCAGCGAAACTATTGTATATTCGCTCTATGGACTCCCAAAAGTTTAAAAATTGTGGTAGTCAATAGAGACAATAACTTTTGAGAAAATCAAATGCTGCCTTTTTTAAAACGTTTCTATCATGACTGTATGCTTCCAGAAATCTTAGATAGCCGTCATAACAGGCATATGCCTATTAGAAACCCACAATATATAATAGATGCTAAAGAAAAAGCGTCTAAAAGAAAAGTAATCCACAAACAAACTGTGCAACAAAATAATGTAGATAACATAGATATCAAGCAAAAAAATAAACAATCAAAACTGAACGTTGTGCAAACAGACATGGTGAACATTGCTGCTGTTTCGGATACAGAACAAGATAGCGATTGCATCTTAGTCAGTTATTCAAAGACTAAACAAAATCTGACTAATGATGAAATAACAAAACGTAAGAAAGTTTTAGATGATACAATTGCTCCTCTTTCTTTGGTGAGAAAGAATGTTCTGCCTGTACAGAGCAAACTGAATGATGAATCGTTAGATAGATTCTTGTGTGTTGTTAGAGAAACTTCTTGTTTCGAAACACAAAGCGTTCTGTATTTAGAGTTTCCGGATCTGATAACAGCCAGTGATAGTGACAACAGTTTACAAATAATTGGAGGCAATTGTACTGATCACTGGCGATGCATTTTCTGTGACGGGTTCAAACTGCATGTATATGATAGCTTATCTGGCTGTACATACAAAAAATTGCCAAAGAAAGAGAAAGATTATATTTGCAAACGTTATCCAAGAATAAACGTAAGCGATATAATATTTGAAAAAGTCCAAGTACAATCAGATAGCATATGTTGCGGAATTTATGCAGCTGCTTTCGCTACATCTGTAGTTTTAGGAGGAAATCCTTGTGAGGATAAATATTCTAATGACGTAGAACGCATGAGACGTCATTTTATGAATATAATTGAAAGTAACAAGCTATCACCGTTCCCTTCACAATAAATGTCGCACCATAATAAATTAATAATTGTATAATAATATTTGATGCATTCTTCATTCGCATAAAAAGAATGCTATGTTATTTATGCACTTGGTGTGCAAATCGGAAAGACGAAAATATAATGATTGCGTCTTACGAGAATGGGCGATGGATGGGGCCCATTCTATATATAAAATATTTTATATTAATATAAATATATTTTATATTATATGTTTTATATATAAAGCCAGGGGCGATCTAACTACGTGTACTGGCATTATACATTTCTTTTTGTTTTATTTGCACATTGACGTTCTATACACATGTGTATATGTCACATGATTTATTGACAATTCATTGCATTTCTTTGTTCGACCAATATTATTGTCATACAAAGCCATGTGCGGGATGAATTGTGATGCAAAATGTGTGCAATAAATGTAAATAAAATATATTATTATATAATTTGAGAATTATATGTATATAACATTGTATATCTAATGTTATATAATTATCTCTGTAATAAATACAAATAAATTGTTTCAGATTTAAATACAAACAATTACATTAGATTTTACACATAATTATCTTTATTTTGTATTTTATATGAATCAATATACATACACAAATACATATACTGGTGTAAATAATGTTGCAAATACATGCATTCATTATTTATGTCATTATAGTGTAAAGTGTAAAATTAAGATAACTATATTTAATATGTGTAACTGTATTATATTAATTAATTTTGTATTTATCATATATGACTGAAATTAAAAAAAGTATTTTCTTCCTTAGTTAAATTTTTTCTTTAATTTTATAAATGTATAGTATTATATACAGGGTGTTCATTTGAAAAGTTTCCACCCCTATATTTCGGAAACGGTTCAAAATTTTGAAAAATCGCAAAATACGTGTTTGATTATTTCGAGGGGCTACTTTTTTAAGGGGATCGGGGAGGTCGTCCTCCTAAGAGAGTACAAGGGGGCCCTCCAACTTTAAAATTTTAAATGGAACTCCCTATTTTTTATTGCATATTTTTATAGCTTATCTGAAGAGCTTTTCAAAACACTATAATTAAATGTTTTTTCATGAAGAACTTTTCAAGTTATGCGATTTGAAAGTCACAGTATTTTGACATAAAATACGTTATATCTCGTAAAATATTCATTTTTCGATAATCTCATCTTAATACTTTTATATGCAGAATAATGAGAAGAATCAATTAGTGTAAAGAAAACACACAGTTTTCTTAAATAAAAATACGTAAATGCTCGTTTCAAATTCATATTTTTTATTTAAGACAACTGTATGTTTTCTTTATACTAATTGATTCTTCTTATTATTCTGCACATAAAAGTGATGATCGAAAAATGAATATTTTACGAGATATTATGTATTTTATGTCAAAATACTGTGACTTTCAAATCTCATAACTCGAAAAGTTCTTCATGAAAAAACATTTAATTATAGTGTTTTGAAAAGCTCTCGAGATAAGCTATAAGAATATGCAATAAAAAATAGGGAGTTTTATTTAAAATTTCAATGTTGGGGGCTCCCGTTGTACCCGCTTGGGGGGGACGACCTTCCCGATCCCCTTAAAAAAGTAGTCCTTCAAAATGATGAAACACGTGTTTTGCAATTTTTCAGAAAATTGAACTGTTTCCGAAATATAGGGGTGGGAACGTTTCAAATAAACACGCTGTATATATGTATATATATATATACATATGCATATATATTTGTGAAATAAATATTTTATCATATCTGATATCTCTTAGGCACTTTGCATATGTCATTTCATCTTGTATATAGCTTTATTATATCATGGCTTTGCATATGTTAAATATGCAATAAATAAGAACTAAATATGTTACAATGTTTAATTTCAGAATATGTGTATGTAACACTGTATATCTAATGTCATACGCTTTTCTTATTTTTATCTGTATGTAAAATAAATAAAAATAAATTGTCTATTATAAATACTATTAGATATTGAATATAAATAATTTTATATTCAATATCTAATTGTATTTATAATAGACAATTATATGACATTAGATATACAGTGTTATATACACATATTTCTCAAATTAAACATTGTAATATATTTAGTTCCTATTTATTGCATATTTAACATATGCAAAGCCATGATATAATAAAGCTATACACAAGATGAAATGACATATGCAAAGTGCCTAAGAGATATCAGATATGATAAAATATTTATTTCACAAATATATATGCATATATATATATATATATAATACTATACATTTATAAAATTGAAGAACTAAAGAAAAATATACTTTTTTTTTTAAATTTCAGACCTATATGATAAATACAAAATTAATTATTTAATAAATTAATATAATACAATTACACATAAAATATAGTTATCTTTATTTTACACTTTAACCATAATGACACAAATAATGAATACATGTTCCAAAAATATATGCAGTTATGTATGTATATTATACATGTATTATATTTTATTGATTATGGTATATATATATTGTATATAAAATACAAAATAAAAATAATTATATATTCAGTATGTATATATTTTGTATTTATTATATAGAGATGATAAAGAAAGTATATAACATTATATTATATACACATTTCTCAAATTTAATTTATTTACACATATTTTGTGTATGCCTATTCGTCTTCTACATTATTGTCAGCCTTGCGACGAAATTTTGGTCGAGAAAAAAAGTCGTTTCTTTATAATTATTTGAAACGACACATGTACAAAGAATACGCGTTAGTGTGTACTATTACCACACAACAAATATCTCTCAGCGAGCGAGCGAAAGAGACAGTAGTAGGAGCGAACAAGACAGTAATAAGAGTGAGCGAGACAGTAATAGGAGCGAGCGAGAGGGGCATAGCAGCTAGCAGAGAAAACTCGAAGCTCGAGTCTTTTCTTTCACGCTGTTATTCTCCTCTCGCTCGCTCTTATTGCTGTCGCGCTCGCTCTTATTACTGTCTCGCTCGCTCTTATTGCTGTCTCGCTCACTCTTATTGCTGTCTCGCTTGCTCGTACTACTGTCTCGCTCACTCTCATGTAATAAGACTGTGTCGGTAACATTTTTTTTAGTTCTTTCAAGGTGGCGCTCAAAATCGCGCATGAGTTCGCCGATGACTCCAGCATCCCCTTAAGCTATTTACTTATCTTTTGATAAAGATCATTTCTGAGGTCAAACGTTTGTGATAAAAATTTTCTTTATCTAAGATGTTGACATTTTCCCAATCGAAGCTGTGATTAGATTCTAATGTATGGTTGAAAAGATTTTATACACTACGTTTGACAGTGAGAAATGTGGAATCGGATCTTTATGGACTTTGATATATTTGTTTAATTTATTTATGCTAAAATATGAAAGAGTGATGTCCACATTTTTAATAACATCCTTGAATTGTTCGGCAATCATAGGAACATAAGATATAATAAAATAAGGACTATTATTGTCATTAACCTTTTTTGATTTTTCTTTAGTTTGTTTTTTGTTTATGATTAATGTTTTGAGCCTATTGTTTATGGTGTTGAAAATAAATTCTATTGGATAATTATTGTTCAGAAGAGTGTTGATTGCTCGTGTGATATTTTTTGTGTGAAATGTCGGGTGTGATAGGAAAAAAATTCTGTTGATGAGACCAATGACCGTTCCTCTTTTTTGGCACAGTGGATGTTGTGAGAAATAATTAATATATCTTTCTGAGAAAGACGATTTATGGTATATGTCAAATATTATGTGGTTTCCTTCAATGGTTAGAGAAACATCCAAAAAATTGATTCTATTGTTGATGCTAAGTTCCACTGTGAACTGTAATCTTTCATGAATAGAATTGAAGCATTCCAACACTGTGTCAACTATAGAGGGAGGAACTGCCATTAGTATGTCGTCTACATATTTGTAATACAAATTAGTAGTAAAATTTAAATTTTTTAACGCAGTTTCTTCAAGATCCTGCATCACTATATCTGCTATGAGTGGAGATAACGGTGTTCCAAATGTTTGTTTATATATAATGTTGTTGAATTTAAAATTAATCTAATCCCAATCAAAAGTTCTGTCGGCGGAATATCACAATTGTCAGTGATGTAAGAAATTCTATTTTCTATACTGCTGAAAGCTGCTTCTAAAGAGATGTTCGTAAACAGCGAAACAACATCGAGAGAAATCAAAGTGAAGCCGTCCTGCATTCTGCAGTTCAATAATATATTGACTAGTTCAAAGCTATTACTAACGTGATTCCGTGCGGGGGGGGGGGGGGGAATTTTTGTACAGAATTTCGTGTAAGAAAGTGGCTAATTTGTAAGTTGGACTATTTATAGATGAAACTATGATTCTAAACGGGACGTTATTTTTGTGTACTTTTGGGAGTCCATAGGCTCTGGGGATAATTCCATCACTAGTGTATAATGAGCGATATTTAGTATATGAGATATAATAAATTTTTCCACCTTTTTAGGAGGTCGTTAACTTCACTCGTTAATTTGCTAGTGGGATCTTTTTTGATAACTATGTATGTTTTTTTGTCGTTAAGGGTTTGTTCTACACTACTCAAATACTGGTTTCTTTCTAATGCTACCGTTATATTGCCTTTGTCCGCACGTGTAAGTATGAGGTTGTTGTGATTATTAAGGAACTTTTTTGTTTTCAAATGGAGTGAATTTAGTTCTGAATTGATTATGTTGTTTGGTGTTTTGTAATTAGATAAGTTGTTAACCACCCCTCTAGATCTCTCCCTAATGGCTAATCGTTTTTCAACAGGTATTTTTAGTAAGTTATTTTCAATGTTCTTTATATATTCAACTGTCAGTCTCCCCATGTTGGTTGTGCTCAGGCTAAAATTAGCTATTGTAAAAAACTAATTACGTCCTCCGGTATGTTAATCGAGGATAAATTAACAAACCATTTGTCTTTGATTTGAGTTAAAGATTGTGTGGTCTCATTAAACTCACTTGGTGAGATTTTAATTTCGACAGTATTATTTTTATTTTTATTTATATTTTTATCATTGTGTAAAACATGTCCCGACCAACAGAAAAATTCGAAATGGTTTGTGTGTTGTTATGAGAAGGATGAAAATAGCAGTGGATTTGTTTTAGATTTTCTAATTTTAAAAAATGTTTATGTTTAAGGAAATTAAGTTTTTTATTTAATCGATTGAGTTCTTTTCTGTAGAAAAATTGTAACGAAATATGTTGTTTGTAAAAGAAATAATTGCATACGGACACCGGGATCCATTTGTATATATCACAGTAAGCATAAGTTGATTTCGAGAGTCTTATAGAATGATAGGCTTCGTTGATTTCAATGTGAATCAATTTTCTAATAAAGTTATTTTTATGCTGTTTATATTTTAAATTAGATCTGTTATACTTGTTTTTTTCGTAGTTTTTAAACAATTTCTCTATATGGTTTGGTAATATGTTAAAATGTAAACAACTGTGTAAAATATGAATATATCATTTGACATATATACATATGGAACGTCAATGTGTAATTAACAAAAAGAAACGTATAATGCCAGTACACGTTAGATCACCCCTGGCTTTGTATATAACATATATAATATAAAATATATTTATAGAATATTTTATATATAGAATAGGCGCCTTCCATCGCCCATTCTCGTAAGACGCAACCATAATGTATGAATTATTTTCGTCTCTCCGAGTACAAAAAATCAATAATATTGAAGCGCCTTTTTCCAATGATTCATTGGATTACCATTTTGAAAAAGGCGACAATTTATTTCCTGCTATAATATTAAGAAAATGTTGCCTCATGTATTCCACACGATTGGAATATTTCTCGTTACAAGGATTTCCTTCTAATGCTACAGCTGTGGCGAAAGCTGCAGCATAAATTCCACAACATGTGCCATCAGGTTGTACTTGAACCTTTACAAATATTATATCATTTGCACTTATTTGTGGATAACGACGAAGAATATAATTTTTTTTTTAGACGCCAATTTATCGTATGTACAACCGGGTAAACTGTCGTACACTCGAAACTTGGTGCTGTCAAAAATATACATCGCCAGTGATCACTACAATTTCCTTCAATAATTTGTAAGCTTTTGTCGCTATGACTTGCTTCAATTAAATGAGGATATTCTAAATATAGCACACTTTGTGTTTCAAAATGAGATTTATTTCTTACGACGCGTAAAAATCGGTCCAATAATTCGTCGTTTAGTTTGCAACGTACAGGAAATACATTGTCTCTTACTAAATTAATAGCCCATTAAATGGAATTTTTTTGAAGAAATAATTGAACAAATGCTGCAATTTCGTGGAGAGGTGTGTTTTGGGGTGCTTTTTGACATATCAAAAGTCCCCATGCGTGGAAGCTACGGAAAACTCACAGTGATGACAGAAAGGCCCAAAAAACCGGTTTTTCGTAAATAATTCGAAAAGTATCAAGTTTACGAGCAAAAACATGAACATCAAAATTATAGCTAATAAAATTCCGCACAATTTGGTTTTTTATAGAACTCCGTACGACCAACAGAAGCCGAGATAGAGTTTTTTAAAATATGGGTCATTTTGCGACGCGACGAAAACGCGCCCGCGCGTCTTACATTTTTCGTTAATATCTCGAAAATGGCCATCGCAAAATCGTTTAAATGAAAGTTGTAGAGCACTAAATTGCGAATAAATTGCGTTGTTTTTTATTCCTGTGCAATCGATATTTGCGGAGATATGAATATTTAAAAATTTTTTGAGTGCGCTGTTAGTGGCTAAAACTACAATTTTCGTGTGAAAAAGTCGATTATAACTCTAAAAGTACTGATCGTACGCATATAGCATGTATTATGAAAGTAATAGGGAATAAAATTTTGAAATTTTTTCATGTATATTTAAATTCATTTTGGTAATGAGTATATGAAGGCAAGAAAGTTGCAAAATTTGAATTTTGAAAGGTATTTTGCAAAATAGCTTACTTCCGGTTGGCTGTAGACTATAATAACATATACATTAATTAAATTATCTTTAAAATGAGCCGAGCAGACCCTTCTACGATAAATCGTTTATGAGTTATAAGTGTTGAAAAATAAAGGCCAATATACATTTTTATTAAAAATTACAGTTATAGTGCAAAAACGTATGGGTAACAATTCTTTAACAATTAGTTTCAACCTATTTTTATTAGTTCATATATATATGAAAATGGTCCAGCTGCGTAAGTCCATCACGAGATGTGTTTTACTAAAAAAACAGGCATTGGAAAAATGCTGTATTTCGAATAAATTATACCAAAATTGCATTTTTATTTATTTTCTTGTCTATATCTTCATTTCTGTCAACTTTACGAAGAAAATGCACAGGACTTAAATTGTAGGAAATTTTGTTACCTTCAATTTAGGTATTTGTATTCTAAAGTAACAAATTTATGACACAAAAATTTTGTAGACATAAGAAATACAACAATTAGAAAACACCGAAATTGCAACATATAAATACATACATGTAAATATTTCAAAATTTCTTCTGGATTTTTTTACGTTTTGTGCCAAAAAAATACAACGCACACACACGCGCGCGCGCGCACGCATGCTCATATACACAAAATAAATTTGTGTAGTGTACGTTTGTGATATTCTAATATTGATTAAAATATAGATATTATTAGCTTTTATTTAATAACATTTTTCGAATATATATAATAACACTGTACAACTCTTTAAGACAAACAATAAAGAAAAAATTCTTATTTCTGTTATAAATATGTAATGTTTATGTATATAATTATGTTTTTATATTCTATGTATATAAACGACATAATTTGTTAAAATTGTTTAAATATAAAATATCAACAGATCGATTATTTTAATAATTGTAAGTGCTATAAATGATATTATAAAGATAAATTATTACGACCATTTGATGAAGCTAACGCAACTAGTTCGCAAATACAATCTAGTTCGAAATCGAAACAGTTTACGTAATGACTAAAAGTATTCAAACAGTTTTAACACCGCTTTTGATAATCAGTTATGTGTCTGGCGTAAGAATTATTGAATTTCCTGTAGGTCACCCAAGAATATGGTTTAGTTTTTTGTATATGTTGCTATTTTGGTCAACTTTTTGATTCTTCAATAATGTATGATCATTTAACTACTAAATATTATAATACTACCGAATACTTTATATGTATTAGATTAGAGATTTTGGTAACATTATTGTCAATTATCTTCCAAGTGTACCATGATAAGATGTATGATAAAAAATTGTTAATTATTTGCACTAATAATAAGCAGTTTTAATATTGATATTTAAAGTAACTATACGAATTTTAATTGTAATATTTTTTTGTTCAAAACAAATTGTCAAAAAGACACGTAAGATTTCATATATTTAATTCGATTAATTATGCGACAAATTATTGATAAAAATTTTTTTCTCCATATAATAATCACTTACAAAAAGAAGGTATAGTAGTATCGCCTTCTGATTTTAATAAGCTTTGAATTGTTGTAGCCTAAGTCAAAATACGAGACATATTTTTTGTACGTATCTAAATGGTCTTTAAGGGGATGAAAAACCCTCTTGAAAAAAATCGGTTTTTATATTTTTGAGCGAATACCGTCGAAACGGTAACAGATATAAAAAAAAGTTTTAAATAAGTGTTACAGTTTTCAACATACTCTAAAACTGTGCTATCAAATATTTCGGAAATGTCATATTTTTTTAAATTTTCTCCCCTTTCCTCAATTTTTCAGTATACACTTTAAAATATAACTTATAGCATTTAATGACAAACTCAACCATATATGATATAGTTGTATTCCAAAATCGCATTTTTTCAGAAATAAGCTAAAAATACCTCTATATATCGCTATACGCACATCCTATTCGTATCCGTCATAGCACTCGCTACTTACGCAACAGTTTTTTTTTTTGCAGACATAATTTTTTTTACAGAGACAATCATGAATTATCAATAAATAATTTATATATGAGAATTTTTTTATTATATATTTATAAATTGTAGCAATTATATTATTATATGTTATAGGACAATAAATATATAATTTATTTATATGAGAAAAATAATGTTTTTATCCATTAAAAATAGAGGTAGCTTTAGGGTCGTTTGAGCAAGTACAAAAAAAATATGTTTCCTATTTTGACCTAGACTACAACATATTCAAAGCTCGTTAAAATCGGAAAGGGACACTTCCATATCTTTCCTTGTTAGTGCATGTAGAGAATAAAAATATATAAAATTTACATTTGTATGCTTTATATTTTCTTTGAATAGCTACAGGTTAATACCTATAATTATTTACATTAGATAAGTTATATTATTAAAATTATATAAAATATGTTATTAAAGTAAAATTCAAAAAAACAGATTTTTTATTCTACAGATAGAAGGATGGAGGCAGGGAGGGTAAAAATCTTGTGAAAAATGTTGTTTCAGAGAGATTGTCATAATTTTTATACTTTCCCACCATTTGAAGTGAAGGATATTTTCACTATCTTATCCGGCTATAGCCTTTATACCATTTATTAAACAAGGCTATTTTTATGGTGAATGCAATATTATCATCAATATTTTAAATCCAATGATAAACATAAGCTTTTTTCGGAAACCCTGAGTATAATTGACGTGATGCTAATTAATAATACATACAATTCTAAGAAAAATGAGAAAGAAATTATTGTGACTGAACCCGCAACATATTGGTATAACGATAAAACGCACATAACAAATGCTTTATCATTTGGTCGTTATGTCTTGAATATAAATTTTACCGGCATTATAGCTGATAACGTAGGTAAATTTAAAGTTTTTTATATAAATGAAACGGATGATTTACCGTAAGTACCCAGATAGACAAACCTGTTGAAAACAGATTACGCCAAGTGTGCTATTAACTGTCGTCAGCAAAAAAGATACAAATTTGGTACAGAAATTGTTATGACCGATTAAATCGCCAAATTGATGTAAAAATCAAGCAGATCCTACACTCACAGACTCCGACAGCAGATTGGCGACAGAAACCGAGCAGGATCTGCTAACATTAGTTCACTTCAGATTGTCACCAAAAATCGAACAAGATCTGCGCGCACGCAATCTGACGAGATTAACTGCAGAAACCGAACAGAATCTGCTGCTTTAGACCATTCATATAAAATGAGACATTTAAATTATTTAAAAAGTCAACTCATGTTAGCAGATCCTGCTAGGTTTCTGCCGCCAATCTGCTGTGAGTCTGTGAGCAGGATTTGCTAGCAAACCATAAGCTTAATGCGGACATAACAGATGTCAATTTGCTAGCAACTTACGTAATTCTGTTGCCAATTTGTTAGCTTATTGCGCGCATTTTGTTTACTGGGTAATTGTTAAGGTATTATGAATTAGTACAAGAAGCATCATATTCATATTACTGTTCCATACAAACTATTACAAATAATTAATGATTAATAATTAATAAAATTTAATTATTATTTAAACGTAAATTTTACTTATTTATGCTTATTATGCTAGAGACGGTCCGAATTGAAACCGTAATATTTGTTTGAATTTAATGTGACTTTATCGTCTTTAAAATATACACAAACACAACACACATACACAACGCACACGAATATATTAGTTTTTTAAATATTTTTACATCAACAATAGTAAAATATTTTTCGTTATTTAATTCTTGTTGTTAAAATGTGATATAGGTCTATGATATGCTTGTCCGCAGCCATATTCAATTCGAGAATTATTTCCATGTTTTGATGTGTTTCGAATGGTCACTTTTAACATTTCTATAAAACATAATGGGAATTACACAGCTTTATCAAATATGCCAATAAGGGACGAGATATTTGATGAAAATAATATGCAATAGACATATTTCGAAACCACACTATGAATGTCCACTTGACAATTGTTGGAACTAATTTCGTTGTTATTCGTAATGAAAAGACGACTGTCCAAATGTTGTGTCGAAAGCCTTTAAAAGCATACGCAGAATTTGCGTATGATATTATTAATCGTATGACACAGTATTTAGAAAGTGAATGGCACATTGAAAAATTTCCGAAAATAGATTATATTGCAATCCCGGTTTCACTTTTGGAAAATGTATCTATAGCGAATTTTGGGCTCGTTGTTTATAGGTAAGAATCATATAATCTTAGAAGAAAATATTAATTTATTTTAAAAAAACAATATTACTTCTTTGACATTTAAATTTAAAAATTCTAAATGTTAAAGAAATATAGAATGGACCAGAATTAAGCAAAAATATTTCAGATTTTAAATATAAACATAATTCTTTCATTTGTGCTCATTTTATGCTACTAAAAACGCATGTTATATTATATTTTTTACTGATATTTGTAGAATATTTTACAGAGGAGGAGTTGCTACAGTCCCGATTGCCAATTGCTTCGTTAACACAAATTTTGCCAATAGTTTTGATTGTCTACATCTCGATTTCCTAGATACATTATTATGCACATAAAAAAATAAAAATACATAAGTACGATTGCGCACATGATATTAATGCGTCAATACTGCACACATTATTGCGCAAATTGCACAGATGACATTGGTTGAATGATGTCAAAGCTAACGGCAAAATGTTATGCGCAAACGAAGCGGTTGGCAAACAGAATACCGCCAAGATTTATTAATGCTCAGATGTAAAATTTTTTTTCGTGAAATAACTAGCAAACAAGCAAACAATATTGAAAAATTAGCTAAAATCATAACAGGAAAGACCAATTTTTACATGACACAATTGAAACAATTTTGTTCTTTTTTATTTATCAAAGTTTATTAATTTTTCCTTTTACTCTTATCAAAAATTCAATTTGAATCTATATTATTTTCATCATTCAAAGTTGATCAAATCTCTTTTTTATACTTATAAAAGGATCAATTTCATTGTTTCTTATCAAAGTTTATCAAATCTTTGGTTTTATCCTTAAATTAAAGAAGATAATCATAACAATCATTCGTACATTTTAATTAGCGCACGATTAAATTACATAATATTATTGAATAGAATTGTTAAATTACAAGTTTGCAACAGAAACTTTTGCAATAAATTCATTACTTATAAATAATTTTTAGAGAATCAGACGTAATGTTTAATATGAACTCAGGCACTGTTTGGGAGAAACGCAAAATAATACGCTTAATAGCCCGTAAAGTGATCTGTGAATGTTTAAATACTGGAATGCGTTCACCAATTTTATTGAATAACTGGTTATCACTTGAAGGTCTTATTACGTTTTTTGAAGCGCACGTTATTAATCCAGTTGTTTAACATTTTTCTGTATTAATCTGTCTATTTATATAACAAATACAAAAAATGATTATTAAAAAAATACATACAATAAAAAATATCATTAAATATTTATAAATTTTATTTTCAAGAGTTTTATAAAGTAGAATACTAATTTTTGATTGTATTAAATTATTATCATACAAAACATATAAATAAATGATTTTAATTTAAAGAAATGATAGAATGAAACAGTCAGGTTAAAACTTATTTTAAAGTAGATTTGTATTTTTAAATAAAAATTACAAGATAGTATATATATATATATTGCGACGATTTTTCCCGTCGGATGGGAAGGGAAAAGACGGTGAACAGGAGAGCGGAGTGGCCGGTAAATCGCCGTTCAGAAAAAGGGAGACGAAAGGGGCGCAAAACGGAGTGACATAGCGGGCAGGAGACGATACGCGAAATATACCCTGGGCGCCAGGCGCGGTCTTTCACGCGTCAAGTCGCAAAAAGGTTCGAAAATCGCTAAAGGTTAGCCAGATATTTCTCCGCCCGTCACGACGGGCTAGCTCGCCTAATGGTGGAGGGGAAGGTCGCTTATGAGAGGGACAGTTCCCGAAGGAAGTCTAACGGCTTATTAGGCTACGAGTAGGGGAAACCCCTTACTCGTGACAATTTTATTCAATCGAACGACCCGGAAAGTCGCGGGTCAAATAAAATACATTAGTGATGTTCGCTCGATATCGGCGATATAAACGGAACAATAGACTTTGACAAACTTCGTGGGTTGTTGCGGGACGTACCCCGCGAGGGGTACGCGACGAGAATTCGTACCGTCGCGGAAACGCCGATAAACAAAACGCCGATGACAAAACAATAATCTAAGACACGACAATCGCTTACAAGATCGATGCGAATGTCGCGAGTATGGTGAGAAAACAATACGGAACAGAAATCACGGCCGCTATAGTCTCGCGCCGTTTACTAGAGCGTACTCGCAAGCTCACGAAATGGCGTAGCTAGATGGTTGAGGCGGATACACCGTCGACAACTCTTGCCTCCGACAGCCGATCGCCTTGGCGATAGTAAGCCGCTGGATGAAACCCGCAACGAGACTGGTGGTCGAGAATCGAGGCCCTTTTTGGCGTACGCGAATTGCGTGGTCCGCTCACAAGAATTCAGTGGTACTCACCCTACGTTGGCGGGGGAGGAAACTAATCCTTTCCCGAGCCCGCTAGGCCTCTATCCGTGCCAGCTGCGCCGCTCCTCCACCAGGGAGGCGGTTACACACACTTTCGTACCCGCTGATACAAATACTGAGATACTGATCTCACAATCTTGCGCAGGCACACGACAGCACTCTCGGGAGGAATCCGGCGATTCCGCCCGGCGACAACTCACTAAGATCGTACTGGTTCGACAACGAAGTAGATCTTTGATACGATCAAGCGGTCCGCGAAGAGACGAACGATAACGCCGAGTGAGCCAACGCCTTACGATCCTCTCGAGCCCCTTGACAGCGGTCGCTCTCCAATTCCGAAACGCAAAGACCGAAACACCAAACGAAATCACTACTTTCCCGTAATGGCGTGTCCGAGTCAGAGGGGTCGACTACGCGGATCGTGTCGGTGGTGGTGTAATTCGCGTAACAATAATGCGCAAAGATGTGAGACAGTCTCACCGGTGAATATCTCCCGACGTGGTCCACGATCGTCGTCCTTGCGAGTGTCGCACTGCGTGTGCACGTTTACAAGAGTCGTCGTGTCGCTTCGCGGGATCGTACGTGAATGACTCGTAATCGAATCTCTCGAAACTCTCAGGAATCCGTATTTATTCCCGCCACCCTACCGCTCTTATCGCTATCGGGGAGCGGGGAATTTGCTTCGCGCGCTCAAAATTTGGTTTCGCAGACGGACGTATCACGTACTCGGGCGCCCGGGCCTTTAGCGGATGAGTTTTGCATTGTGCGGGCTCTTGCTGCTTCCTCGCGAGATTCTCCCTCTTGGCAGTGTGAATGACCGGCGTAGTGCGGTTATGTCCCTTCGAGACCGGACGTAGCCCTTCCATGGGCGTCGCCATAATTTTTCCGTCCGCTGCCGGGGTGCCTTTCTCACCCCTAGCTGTCGGCTGGTCCGACTTTGCCGGACCGATTCGCCGGGCGTCCGCGAGGCTCCGCGGGGATGGCCAATCCTTGTTGTTGCCGCGCTCGTGTTTACGGTATTCCTGAGCTATTGTCTCCTTTGTAATGCTCCTCGTCATAATCCCTCGTTGTCACCGTGATTTATGGCCAAAAAAATATACAATTACAACGTTCAAATTTAAATTTAAATAATTGGAATCTTTTTTTTCAAATTATTAAATTCAAATCGCTAGTAATCAATTAATAGTAGGTAATGTAAGTAGAACGACCAAACTAGCCAATAATATCTTTATTGAATATTAAGACGACGTTTCAACCATTTGGTTGTGGTCCTTTTCAAGTTTAACTACAATGAATAACAAATTAATTATAAATTGACCCAAGACGGTAAACGCAGTAAATCAATCAAAAAACAAATAAATTTACTACATACATTCGAGTGAACAAAGATGTATATCAATGTGTTGTACAAGTAGCAGTTAATTAAACATATTGATTTGACGAACCAACAAGTGACGGAACACGTCTTGTCAAAACTAATGTCGAAACTAAACTGTCGATTTTTTAAAAAACATTTTAGACGACCTTTATAATCTTGTCATAAATATTATGTAGATTTTCTGTGTCTTTTTGTAAGTTTATTGTGTTGTTGTTAAATTTCTTGATAAAAAACATTTCTGCTATTTCTCTCTTTTTTATAAATTTCTCGTTATGTAAAATCTCTGGACTATTCCACTCAAAGTCATGTCCGAATTCCGATCTATGCTTACTAATTACGGATTGACACGAAGGATACAATTTAATATTTTTACAATGTTCGTTAAGCCTTGTGTGCAAATGTCTTTTTGTTTGGCCTATGTAAAACGCATCACAATTCTTACAACGAATTTTATATATGACATTTAGTTCTATTATCAATATTTAACATATCTTTGCCACGTCTAATCAATGTGTTAAACTTATTCGTTACTATCGACGCTACACTCAAACCCGTGTCTTGTATTGATCGGCGCAAACATGAACTAAAATCTTTAACAAAAAGTAGCAACGTAAAAAAGTTTTTTGGTTGTAATTTATCGATAGATTCATCAGTGTTAATGGTTTTACGATTCTTCAAGACATATATCCTTTTTTGTATGTGTCGCTCAACAAATTTTTCAGGGAAACAATTATTACGTAATGTTTTACGAATTATATTTATATTCTCTTTGTGGAATCTGACATCTGAGACTAGTAAGGCATGATCAACGAGATTGTATATAGTATTTATTTTGTACTTTGTTGGGTGGTTAGAGTGAAAGTTAATGTATCTTCCCGACCATGTAGGCTTCCTAAACCAATTGGTTATAAGTGTGTTGTCGACACGCATAATCGTTGTATTTAAAAAACTAATGGAATTGTTATGTTCTATCTCAACGGTAAATTTCAATCGGGGGTGAAAATTATTAAAGGTCTCTATTATTTCGTCTAAGCCTATGCGCGGAACTACTGCAAAGATATCATCAACATATCGATAATAGGTGGTGACGTTAAAACTTAAAGAATGTAAACAATGTGACACAGTAATGATCGAGTCAAAGTAGTATTAGATGTTGTCAAGAATTTTGAGTCCTGTTCAGATAAGATTCCCACTGATTTGTTAGAAACAACGAGAATTTCGGTTGCCAATTCACTCCAGAGATTCTTGAGTTCGAAAAAACATATAAGTTATGTCGACAAGCATATTCTTGGTGCTTTTTCACGTTCAAAAAAGTTTTTATTTGACAATAAAGACATTTTAGTCACCAAGGCCGACAAGGGTCAGGCCACCGTGGTAATGAATAGGACTGGTTATTTGCAAAAAATGGAATTGTTGTTGAATGATAAATCTACCTACAAAAAGATAAATAAAGATCCAATTAAAACACACTTACGAATAAGATAAATACACTATTAAAATCATGGCGGGCTAATGAATTGATTGATGAAAAAACGTACAAACATCTTAGGTGCACTAACGGTAACCTACCTCGTTGTTACGGTCTACCAAAAATCCTTAAATCAAGTTTTCCTTTAAGAGTTATTGTTTCGTCTATTGGTGGCCCTCTTTATAACGTCTCCGCGTACATACATGACATATTACATAGATCAATTAAAAAGCCAGCCTCACACATTAAAGACGGTTGGTCCTTTTCTGCTAAGATTAAAAATACAATTATCGATAACAAGGATTTGATGATCTCATTGGACGTGAGTTCCTTATTTACGAATATCCCTAAAGATTTAGTTTTTAGTGCCATCAAAAAACGGTGGAATGACATTACTTCCATCACGAACTTTATTCTTCCGCAATTTTTACATATAATTGAACTGATTTTAGATTCGATCAGTTTTAGTTTTAATGGCCTTTTTTATGAACAGATTTTTGGAAGTCCAATGGGTTCTCCCTTATCCCCGATTTTGGCCGACATAGTCATGGATGACCTAGAGTCATATTGTTTACATTCTTTAAGTTTTAACGTCACCACCTATTATCGATATGTTGACGATATCATCGCAGTAGTTTCGCGCATAGGCTTAAACGAAATAATAGAGACCTTTAATAATTTTCACCCCCGATTGAAATTTAACATTGAAATAGAACATAACAATTCCATTAGTTTTTTAAATACAACGATTATGCGTGTTGACAACACACTTATAACCAATTGGTTTAGGAAGCCTACATGATCGGGAAGATACATTAACTTTCACTCTAACCACCTAACAAAGTACAAAATAAATACTATATACAATCTCGTTGATCATGCCTTACTACTCTCAGATGTCAGATTCTACAAAGAGAATATAAATATAGTTCGTAAAACATTACGTAATAATTGTTTCCCTGAAAAATTTGTTGAGCGACACATACAAAAAGGGATATATGTTTTGAAGAATCGTAAAACCACTAACACTGATGAATCTATCGATAAATTACAACCAAAAAACTTTTTTATGTTGCTACCTTTTGTTAAAGATTTTAGTTCATGTTTGCGCCGATCAATACAAGACACGGGTTTGAGTATAGCGTCGATAGTACGAATAAACTTAACACATTGATTAGATGTGGCAAAGATATGTTAAATATTGATAATAGAACTAATGTCATATATAAAATTCGTTGTAAGGATTGTGATGCGTTTTACATAGGCCAAACAAAAAGACATTTGCGCACAAGGCTTAACGAACATTGTAAAAATATTAAATTGCATCCTTCGTGTCAATCCGTAATTAGTAAGCATAGATCGGAATTCGGACATGACTTTGAGTGGAATAGCCCAGGGATTTTACATAACGAGAAATTTATAAAAAAGAGAGAAATAGCAGAAATGTTTTTTATCAAGAAATTTAACAACAACACAATAAACTTACAAAAAGACACAAAAAAACTACATAATATTTATGACAAGATTATAAAGGTCGTCTAAAATGTTTTTTAAAAAATCGACAGTTTAGTTTCGACATTAGTTTTGACAAGACGTGTTCCGTCACTTGTTGGTTCGTCAAATCAATATGTTTAATTAACTGCTACTTGTACAACACATTGATATACATCTTTGTTCACTCGAATGTAGTATTTTTATTTGGTTTTTTGATTGATTTACTGCGTTTACCGTCTTGGGTCAATTTATAATTAATTTGTTATTCATTGTAGTTAAACTTGAAAAGGACCACAACCAAATGGTCGAAACGTCGTCTTAATATTCAATAAAGATATTATTGGCTAGTTTGGTCGTTCTACTTATATTACCTACTAATAATTGGAATCGTTCGCCTCTTTGGGAATCGCGGTAGGGCTCTCGATTACTCGACTGGCGCATATACTCGGTTCGAGCTTCGCGATAATTTTTAGCGGGGTGGGCGTCTGTCGTGACGGCCACAATATATATATATATATATATATATATACACATGTTACGTCCAGACTCAAAAACCAAGAATGAGATAATGAAAGGACAGAACTTACCTTTGTCGAAACGCGTAAAACCTTAACGCTTTCGACTCGAACGAACTGTGCAAGGCCGGATCTGGTCAAAGACTTCGAGGGTCTCTTTTACTAGGTCAGTAGGCCGTTCGTTCGATGGTCCCTTTTTGGTAAAGGAAGTTAATCCCTGCGGGACGGGACCTTGTGCGATCTGGGAGTCAGGGAATGTTTTTGAAAGGTTTAATAAATTTGATTAAAGTTTAAAATTTTTAATTTTTATTCATTTATTAAATAAAAATGAAAATGTACATAAATATATAGTTTTTAAAAAAATATTACCATTTTAATTAGTCTAATCAATCTTATTAATAGATTGAGTGTGTGTGTGTGTGTGTGTATTCGCGGGTGTTACATCAGTTCGGAGGGACGTCAGTCAGGTAAATTGGAAGTGGAAAAATAAAAAAAAAGGATTTATTACCTGACTGGTATTTATACAATAATATTAAAAATTCTAAGGGAAGGGTCAGGAAACTAATTATGCTTCTTCAAAGGTAATCGTGGAAGGGGCGAATTTCTTCCAGAGAGCCTCAATCGGAACGGCGAGGGGATATCTAAAACCGGAGAGGAACCATGGAATAACGGATCCCGCAGGGTTGTTTGCAGGGACGAAGTGTAGGGTTTTCAAATCTACAGGACCGGGCCCGATTGTATACGAGCCTTTTGGGAGGGGACGTCGGATCCTTGAGAGATTACTTATTAAATATTGGATAGGATCTTGAGACGGGGGACGAGGAGGTTCTTGGTGTTTAGAAGTTTCGCGTTTTCTTTCTCGAGATCGACGACGACCTTCGAATATCGCGAAGGGCCTCCCAAATTTCATCCGATTCTTCTTGGGAATCAGGTGAATTGTGGGGCGAAGATGGAGGTGAATCACCAAGAACGATGGTAGAAGCTGCTGAGGGTGGACGGGGAGAGGGTTCAGAGGTAGAGGGAGGTACGTTGGAAGGGTAACTGAGCGGAGCTGGGGAGCTGTTGTTCGTGAAAGGACGATGATATAGGGTGTGAAGGGAGAGGGGAATCGATAGTGACACGAGGAGATGGGTCAGGAGAGGGGGATGGTTCCGGCTCTCTCGAAGGAGGAAGAGAAGGAGGAATATTTGTTGAAATAGGAGGGGAGATGTCAGTTTTTGTTTGTGGGTTTGTTTGTTTAGCTATCAGTAAATTAAATAATTCTACATTAATGTTCGACAAGTCTACAATAAAGTTTTTATCAGCTAAGGCCCTAGCCGCGACTCTGACCGTGCGATGGTTACGGCGCTGTTTGTTCACTCTTGCGCCCGACTTAATTTTTCGGAGGATGGCAGGATCTACTATGAACCCCGGCGAGGAAATGTTAATGTTTTATTTACTTTGGAGAAACAGTTTTTGGTCGAATTATTATTTGTTAACTTATGAACTAATGAAAATAATGAGACAAACCGAGAATAAAAGGTAATATAGAAAAATTTGACAATAATATTAAAATAATAGGCTTTAAATTAGTTATAGTAACGGTACGACTATGCAAATTGACAAAGTTTTTATTATCAGTATTAGGGTGAACGAGGAAAGGGTATAAGTTCCCTTAACTATATTCAGTAACCTGAGTGGAAATCTCGGTATACACAAATACTGGTAGGAAGGGAAAAATAAAAAGGTTAGCTTTAATTGTATACACGAATACTGGTAGGAAGGGAAAAATAAAAAGATTACCTTTAACCGTATTTAGTAACCTGACGTGTGAATGTCGGTGTACACAACACTCTTTATTGTTTTAAACCTTTGATTCGCTTACAATGTTTGATGCTTTTTATTGGTTAAAATTTTAAATCCGCACTCAACTACTACACAGAGAGTCTGTGTTAAATATTAGGCGTACCACACGTCGCGGAATCGAAAGTATTAATGTTCGAAAGTGTTAACACCCGAAGGGTTAAATGTCGAGATGGAGGGTCAATTCCGCGTCTCGAACCCGAGGTAGAAGAAAATAGTTCGTACCGTAGGAGTAATAGTGATGGAGATGATGATGAATATACTGATACTGATTTTGATACCGAAAAATAACTGATGTCGCGGCGCATTGCTTCCGCATTATATACTAGGATTCGTACCTCCTCTCCATTGGACAATTGGACGAAATAGAATTTTAATTAACGCCCCCTTATTGTGTTTGATTATTTCTTCATATGTATCTTTTATTATATTTGTATTTAAATCTGCTATACATCTTAGTTGAATTTCAACATTATTAAATTGATCGTTTAGAGTGCCATTACCCAAATCTAACAAAAATTGAGCAAATTCCTGTTCATGTGGTAAAATACGCATATTTTCCGTTAATGAAAAAATTTCGAAATGTTGCCATAATAAACTGAATTTAATTGATAAATTTATAATTTTCGAACGTGTAGCTCTTTGTTTTACTGGCAATAATTGTCTGAAATCTCCACCAAGAATAACAATTTTTCCTCCAAATGGTATATCATTATGCATTAAATCCTGTAAGAGATGATTTATTACTTCAAGGGCATATCGTGGTGCCATTGGTGCTTCATCCCAAATAAAAACATCTGTTTTTTTTAAATAATCAGCTCTTTGGATTGAACTTTTATATTCGATGTTGAGTCATTAAACAGAGGCACAGGCAAACCTAAAGTTTTATGTACTGTTCTTTCATTTGGAAGTAATGTTGCAGCGATACCAGTGAAAGCCATTGCATTAACAATTTTGCCTTGAGATTTGAGTAAATAGTATAATGTTGTGTAAACGAAAGTTTTACCTGAATCTCCTGGACCGTCAAAGTATTGTATAAGCATTTTTTCTGTTGACTGTCAGTTTTCTTCAAAAGAGTTAAAACATAATCAACAACATTTTTTTGACCATAATTTAACTGACTGTACTGTTGCCGACCGCATAAAGCTTCTCTTTGTAATTATTCCGTATCTTCTTCTTCATATTTTATCTTTATTTGTTCCATTTCTGGAAATTGCGGAAGTTCCCAACCTTCTTTGCGAAGTAATTGATCAATTTGAGCATAAGCTTTTTTTTATTCCAGTGACTCGTTCAAATCGTCGTATGTAATCTTCGGACATTGCAACTTGAAATTCATTTCATAATTCTTTTGGATGCAATGGTTGGCAATGCATTAATATTCGAACAAAAAGTGACCTAAGTTGTCTTGGCATCATCCATATAAAAGCTTCGCTTATTGCACGTTTCCATTCGTCAGCATCTTCAATTAAACCCAAAGCCAAACATGCAGAAGTAAATGTTTGATGCAATACACTATTGACTGTTTTTAAATAATTATAACTTGTTGCTCCTTTAACATTTAATAAAAGAATACGTAAATGAAATAATTCAATTTCAGTTGGACTAACTGAGTACATGCGTCCAATGCAATTAAATTGACACTGACGTTTTTCCCAACGATTAATTTGTTTTCCATCAAAAATTACTTTTTTGAATACATAATATAAAGGTATGTCTGTATACACATATTGGTGTGCATCAACGTCTCGTTTATTTAATTCAAAATAGTAAATAATTAACATTGTTATACGTTCTAAAGCAGATTGTAAGTCTTGTTCATTTAAATGATTAGAGATAACTACATTTTGTTCATTTGGCAAATGTATAGGTAGACGAATGATAGCATGACTTTTTTCTTGCAATGTTTTACTTACAATGCGCCAATAAGCTTCAACTGGTTCTACATAACGTGCTTCAATAAAATCTTTAATTTCGTCATGAACAATTTTCATATTATTCAAATCTTCTTCTATGACTACAGATGCTGCCTTTGTAAATATATTTATATAAATACTTTACTGACTTGATACTTGAAACAACTTCAACATTAATATGACTATTAAAAATTGTTGATAATATTGGACAGTAAGGAACAACAAATCGATTATCTACTACAAATTCTCCAGGTTTCTCATACGAAATGCTAGTGTCTCTTCGACGATATTATGGATAACCATTTTTATCCATAGTTGTTTCCTCATGAAAAGATTTTGGAAAATGCTTCGAACATTTTTTCTTTACCATACACCAATCACCGCATGGTCCATGAATCATATTTTTAATGACAATTTCATGCAAATTTTTATCAATAGAAGGATCCGGAATTTCAGCAGAAATATACTTATCAACAGTTTCCGAATTAATAATTTTGCATTGTTGTTTTAAAGTTACTAATATATGCACGTGCGGCAAACCACGTTTCTGAAATTCGATTACATAAACAAATGCTTTTACTTCACCAAAAAATTTTTGTCGAACAATTAAATCTACCAAATAATTTTGTTTTATATCAAACACTCTAGCGTAAATATCAGGTCTATCAGCAGGTTGTTGATTTGGAAGTAAATTTTCTTTAATTTCTAGCCAATTTGGATTACAAGTCATTGTAATAAAAACATCTGGTTTACCATATTTACGAACAATAGCCATCGCATCTTGATAATTTTGCATCATATTTCGAAATGAACCAATAAATGTCGATGGAAGTATTATTACTCGTCCAACACGAGCATTAGTATCAATCGTTTTTTTTTCTAAATAATCGATTAGTCCCTGATGCTTTTCCACTCTCAACTGTTTTTGATTTTCTTTACACCAATTAATTCTGTCTTTTTCTATTTTTACATAGTTGTCAACAAGCCATTGTTGAAATAATCACCCATTAAAAAAATATTGATATTGTCACGTATAGCCATTCGATATTGAATGAACATAGATCTAGTTACACGTTTCCGTTAATTTGTTTAATATTATCGTGCCAACCTTGCATACCATGTGGATAGTACATTGGATAAATTCAAGGTTCAACGTTTGGATCCATTATGCTAACATATTTTAAAGTTTTATTACGTTTGTTTCTAATTGTAACATAACAATCAAGAATATCTCCATCTGCAGTAGTTGAAAAAATTGCAGCAACTTCGTTAGTTCTTTGAACATTATATCTTCCGCAATCAATACCTGTTTTTTATTTAAAAATGCCATTTTTAAATTAGGCACTTTAAACCTAAGTTTTCTTGATTATGAATTTCTTCGTGCATCATTTGATATGACTGAGCAAATATATTATTTTTATACTACTTTTTCGGGTAGATATTTGAATTATTATTCACAGCATCCTGAATGCCAAAAAAGAGGAACAATTTTTAATCTTATTGACAGGGCCTTCTTACTGTCCCATCCTTCTTTTCACCAAAAAAACATTATGATAATTATAGAAATTTTGCTTTCGAATGGATACCCTCTTGATTTCATTTTTAAGAACATTAACTCTAGACTTAACCATTTGTTGCACCGTCCTTGCAATGGGGAAATTTGTTCAACAATTAAAGAGAAATCTACTTCGTCATTTTTCACTGTTCCCTTCATACCTTCCTTTACATACAAATTAAAAAACGTATTGAGGGACGTTGATACTAAGTTGGCTTATCGTAGTATCAATAAACTGAACTCTATCATTAAAGTTCATAAAGATTCGTTACAGACAGGTTCTAATACACATGTTGTCTACAAAATAGACTGTGCCAATTGTGATGCATTTTACGTAGGACAAACAAGTAGAAAGCTTAGTACCAGGATAAACAAACACAAGAAAAATATAACAAGCAGTACAACTAATAAATCCGTCATTACTGAACATAGATTACACTATAATCAAGGTTTCAAGTGGGATAACGTTAGAGTGTTGGAAACAATTCTTAACAAAAGATTGATTTCGGAGATGTTATATATAAAGAGACAACGTAACGGTTTAAACACTCAAAATGATACATATTGTTTACCTGAAATTTATAACGAAGTAATAAACAAGCTTCCTAAGATTTAGGGGTCATACGTGGAAAGATTTTTATAACAACATTGTCATTTCTTTTGACACCGTCAAGACGATCAGTCAATTTTTATAATAGCTTTAATGAAAAGTGTTGCCGATTTTTACTTGACCTTTTTATCTCATCTTGCTACATAGTGAGTTAACTTTATATATTATTCCTTATTTAAGTTCTTTTGTACCGCCACCTCGTAAATTTATAATTGTGCTCAACTTAATTTAACATATACTTGTTTATTAACTGTTTTTTATTTTTCTTAAATTTGCTTTTTAACTTGACTTTTTTCCAATGTCACCGACTGACACAATTTGATTAAATCCGCTAGACATCATAGTTATTCAATTAATAACGCGATATCTATATTTTTGACTATGCACAATTTTTTGTTACATTCTTACAGAACTTGCTTTTACTATGCGTACTTTGGAGTTGTGCATCTTTGCTCTCGATGAGTTTTTGACTTTCTTTAACTTGGTTTTACAACTTGTGCTTACTACACACATCAAATTGACTGCGTTTTTAAGTTGTGACTTTCCGTATTGAGCGATTGTGTATATGTTATATATTTGTTAAATTCTCTTCCGGCTTTATCAATTATGTTTTAGTATTATTATAGCACTGAAGATGACCCAAAAAAGGGTCGAAACGTCCGCCACATCCCAACCTTAATTAAAATTTGTTTATTTATTACCACACTATGCCGTTCTTTATCTATTACTTTTGTGATTTTCGAATATTAAATTAAATATTTTTATTACACTAAATTGTTTAGCTCTTTAAGCCTTTTACACGAATTAATTTTATTTTTCATATAGAGCTGTTTAACTTGATTAAATATATTATTGTTGCGAATAATACCATCTAGTGTATGTAATAACTCTTCATCGAGATTTGTATTTACATTTAAACGACATTCTGTAGCTTCGTTAGCGTCAAGAATAAAAAGCTGTCCATAACTTGATTGTTCTTTTGTAACAGGATATAACGCAGTGTTGATTTGCTAATAAATTTGACCTTGAATTTTGAAACAATAAGGTCCTCGTCTTTGTGCATTGAAATTAATCAAGTTAGCATTAAAAGACGCAAAAGAAAATGCACTATTGTAACCTCGCAGATTTGTTAAAAAGTCTTTAGATTTTTGATGATTTCCAGAAAATAACTGTTGTAATTCATCAGGAAATGGTGGTAGAGGTTCTAATATAACTTTTCCATGACTATAAGAATCGTTGAATGAATTATCTTTATTGTAAACTTTTTCAGCGTGAAAATGTTTTGCTCTACAATATTTACATTCTACTTCCATTTTTCCTATGTAATGTTGATTTAAATTATGATAATTTATGTTTTGAAATCCTTTGTAATTAGCTTGAGAATTTTGTACGCATTTTTTGTATATTTGCAATAATTGTTCCTCATTATCAGTTTTAGAAAAATTATCTTTAGATGGCCCAACTATATTATTCGATACATTTTTTTCTTGCATATTTCTTTTGCATAAATCTATAATATTATGTGTTTGCAATAATTGTTCACTATTATCAGTTCTGAATAAATGATTATTAGATGACCCAGCTATATTATTCGCTACATTTTCTTCTTGCATATTTCTTTTGCATAAATCTTTGATATGGTGTGTTTGTAATAATTGTTCATTATTAGTTCTGAACAAATTATTATTAGATGACCCGGTTATATTATTCGCTACATTTCTTTTTTTCTCACGATATTTTTGTTGATTTAGAGCTTTTCGTTCTTTTTTTAATCGCTGAAATTCTTCTTCTTCTTCTTCAGTACGAATAGTTTCTCGTTTACCCATTTTAAAATATTAGTTAATTTTTGTTAAAAATTAAATTTTACTTTTGTGCTATAGTATGTATAAACCAATAAAATTAAAATATTATAATGTAACAAATATAAATATACAAACAAAATTTTTTATTAAGTAACGACGTAAATATTATTAATCTGTGGTTAATAAAATTAAACAACAGAATATGATATAATGTTAAATATTATTTAAATGAAAATAGCACAATAATAACTTAAAATTAAATATTAAAAATACATATATACATATATTACATACAGTAACTATTTTAATATATACAACTTTTTAAATTATAAATATGAATATAATATAACAATTCAATATATGTTTAATAATAAATAACTATAAAAATAATATTAATTAAATGTATAAATATAATCTAACTTTATATAAAATATATAATTATATATATGTATATATATTGACAATAAAATATATTTTAATTTAAATTAAATGTTAATATAAATGTAACAAATATCAAAAATTAAAATGACAAATATTGCTTGAAATTTCAACTTTTTAATTTTAATGTCAAATATAAATGTCAAATATGTATCCTAAATTCAACAACTTTGTCAAATTGTCAAATAGTCAAATATCCTTGGCTAGCCGATAAATCTGAAACAAAAAATTATTTTTACTAAATTATTTTTTTTTCGTTATGTAAAATGAAAAGTATTTACTATATAAAACATTATAACCCATTTATGCTATGCATATATATATATATATATATATATATATACGCTTATAGCTGTATTACATATACAGGGTGTTAGAAAAGTCTGGAAACGATCAAATATCTCGAAAACGAAACGTCTCTGAGAAAAATGTTTCCAACCAAAGTTGTAAGGTTTTGAGGAGGACATAAGATGGTACCATTGGTTGGACCTTGAATTTTCATTTGAAAGTCATGTGAAGGTCACATCGATTTTTTTAAATGGAACACCCTTTATATTGTTGCATATTCTTGTAGCTTATCTCGAGAGTTTTCCAAAACACTATAATAAAATGTATTTTCAGATTTGAGACAAATCAATTGGCGTAATTAAAACACATAATTATGTTAAAGTAAAAATGTGTAACTGCTATTTGCAAATTCAAATTTTTTCTTAAAGATAACTATGTGATTTTATTTCATTATTCTGTACATAAAAGTATTAGTAAGATAATCAAGAAATGAATATTTTACGAGATATCTTGTATTTTATGTCAAAATATTGCAACTTTGAAGCCTTATATCTCGAAAAATATTTAATGAAAAAACATATTATTATAGTGTTTCGGAAAGCTCTCAAGATAAGCTACAAGAATATGCAACAATATAAAGGGTGTTTTATTTAAAAAAATCGACGTGACTTTCACATGACTTTTAAATAAAAATTCAAGGTCAAACCATAGACTTAGTAGAATAAATTGCTTATGAGGTGGAAAAACGGTAGTGGAGATATCCATCACTGAGAAAAGGATAACTATCGTTAATATGTTTCTATCTCTTTTTAGTGGGCGTGACTTACGTAGCAGAGCATGCACACTGCATGGAACTCACTCACATCAACAACACGCATACTATAACAATACGCTCTGACATCGTTATTGGTCGCTATGCTTTTCCTACTACTCTGCGTTAGAAAGAGATAGAAACTCATATTAATGACAACTGTCCTTTTCTCAGTGATGGATACCCCCACTACCTTCATGAGCAATCTATTCTATTAAGTCTATGAGTCAAATCAATGGTACTATCTTATGTCCTCCTCAAAACCTTACAATTTTGGTTGGAAACATTTTTCTCAGAGATGTTTCGTTTTCGAGATATTTGACCATTTCAAGACTCTTCTAATATCCTGTATATATATATATATATATATATATATATATATATATATATGTGTATGTGTATATGTATATATATATATATATATATTTTTATGTTGTGTGTGTGTATGTATATATATATATATGTATGTATGTACATACATACATACACACGCATATATATATATATATATATATATATATATAATACAAAGCACAAAAGTTATTATTATATGCATGTTAACTGCACAAATATAAAACAAATTTTATTGTATTATATAAAGATTTATATGTAAATATTTTATTTAATAAATATAAAATGTTTATATTTATACAGTTGACGTGTATATAACTTTTTGTGCTTTCTTTTTTATGTGTATACTGTTATTTTGTATTAACTGTGAAAAAATATTCAAATATTAAAAATCAAGTTCTAAAGTTAATTTAATAACAAGCCTAATAAAATTTTTTATTATTACAAATCGGCGAAGAGGAAGAAGAGCGGGCGCCCGCCGACAAGAGCAGAAGTTCATGTCTTTTTTATATAAACTTTTTATTAAAAATTATTAAATGACTTAAAAGTAGAAAAATGTAATTGGCCTCGAAATGCGAAAAATGCATATATATTTTTCGAAGAAAAAGTATAATCTGCTTTATATGTATATTTTGTTTAAAATATTCCTATTTCTTTAAAATATTTCTATTTCTTTTTAGTAACTGCAAAATATATTCAATTACTGTATATTTTTTTATTTTCAAAAAGCAGTGAAATCTTCACAAAAAATCTTTACAAAAGAAAAAAAATACAAGTTAAAATCAATTATACGGCTCAAAAATAAATGAGATCACTATAGACAATACGCCAAGTGTTAAAGATATATCAATTTTCGCAAAGTATCATTTGATGTAAAATTTATCGTAGTTTGAAACAGAATATGTTACAAAATTATTTGTATTAATATGGGAACATTATATATATGCGTGTGTGTATACAGGGTTGTTATAGTCCGAGACTATAACTAATCAATATTATAGATATACATTAATATTATATATTAATTAATAAAATATAATAAGGAGAACAATTGCGGAATACTAACGAAATAAGCATTGTAAAATAAACGATATTCGCATACCGCTGACATAGCGAGCCTCGCGCGAAACCCGAGACGAAGCCGGAACACCGCGGCGAGGATTGCGAAAGAGTGCAAGCAAGGAAGTCCGACCCTTGGACCTGCTGCGCTTGCACTCAGCGCGAGTTGAGAAACCCCCGAATTTTAGGACGGTCGCTCAACGATTAAAAAACGCACCCGCGCTCAGACGCGCGGGCAGTCTTACAAACGAAACGAGTGTAATCGGGCAGTCGTGCGAGCGAAACAAGTGTAATCATAACTGCAACAAGCAGAGTAGAATCAAGTACGAACCGCTAATACCGACAACGTACAAGAGTGAAAGGCTAGTCCCAGTCAACGCCGCCGACAACGCCAGAAAGGAACCGCTATCGCTACCATAGGAAATAAGCAAGCATTGTACCACCGAGACTTGGGTAAAATATACTATATTTTCATAAAACGGATACTTCAGACTACGTAACACTGACGCTATCCTGCGCCCTGAGTCCTGCCATCCTACGCGGATCCCGAATCCAGTGCCGTCCCGCGGCACAACAGGGTGTTCGGCAACAGATGGGACAAAATTTAAGGAGTGTTCTACATGATAAAATAAGACAAAATAAAAAAAAATCAAGAATAATAAAATTGCGATAGAGGCTTCGTCTTTTAGTTACAAATATTTGAAAATTTGCGTAAAAGGTGCCCAAAGCGCATAGTAAACTGCAAAATTTTTGGCGTGCGTAGACTACATCGACTGAATCGCTCTCAAAATACTCTGTGACGCAAAAATATGCAGCGAATTGCCGAGCTTTAGATACCTTTTACACGAACTTTTAAATATTTATAACTAAAAAACGAAACTTCTATTGCAATTTTGTTATTTTTGATTTTTGTCTTATTTTATCGTGTAGAATCATTCCTTAAATTTTGTCCCTGTTGCCGAACACCCTGTATATATATTAGATACTTCGAGTACTTACTAGTCTCGAAATTGAAAAATTGCTATGCATCCATTCATTTTTCAATTATTATTCATTTTACTAGATAGATCCAATACTCAAAGAATTAAAACTAAAGTGACGAACAAAAACTTGGCGTGCCCGGGTCGAGGCATTAAAAACTGATGTGCATTGAACTATATATATGTATTAACAAATTTAAGTATATGTAAATAGAATTATCTTAAATTACCTTTATAATACAAATAAAATTAATTAAAAATATAGCATAGCTTTAGTAAAATGTAAACTATAAACAACTTACGATTTTAGAAAATTATTTTAAAATATAATAAAAATAGAGAATTATCTTGAATTATCAGTAAAATATAAATAAAACTAATTAAAAATCATTGTTGTAGCATAAAACGTAAAAAATGTAAAAGATTTATTATAAATTTAATATTTATTATTAATCTTAATATATCTTAATAATATTGCGATTCTAAAAATTCTTATTTTAAGAATGACAAGTTTAAATAAAATATAAAGAAAGTATAAAAATATAAGGAAAAAATATCGTAAATCATTGTTTTTGGAACACGAGAATTGTGTTAAATTTAACACAAAATTTTTTACCGTGTGTGAAATATTCTATTTTTGTCATTCTAGGTTTTTGCAAGCAAAATCCGATCTTTCGCTCTCGGTCAGAAGCCCCATCAAGAAACCGGTGACGTTAAGTCCAGGTGCTGCATCATCCTCGTCGCGTTCGAGCCCCATTTCGACGAGGCTTTCCGGCTTAACGACTGGAAGTCCACAATACAAGGTAAGCGAGAGAAAAAGTTTATCATAATAGCTATTTTGCGTCGCGAAAATAATTTATGCCATTCTTCTCGAATTTCAATCTTGCAGAAATATAAAATGGAAAATCGTGTAGTGACACGTTGAATGACGTTAAAAATTACCGCGTTGCTGATTTATATATATATATATATATATATATATATATATATATATATATTTTGTGCTGTTATTATATATAAGTAAATAATAAAGAGGCAATAGGAGCGAGGAGATGTGAATATAAAATTGTAAGTTTTTTATATATAGATGATATGTCGCAATTGTATTGACATTAAGTACATTATTAACATTCTATAGAATGACGGAAATTACAATAAAGATTTAAACGTTTCGATTCATGTTTTGAATCCTCTTCAGCATAATATATAAATTAAATGAATGAATTATAAATAAAAACGAAATTAATGATTAAACATCGCATGATAAAGGCGTAAGACATGTGTGAACATAAAATCCGTGATCGTATTTGCATGATTAAAAGGATCACTGCCTCAGAACCGCTGTACATATTTATCGCATGTTAGTTGTATAAATTACATATATATAACACAATCCAACTTATTCGGCTCTTTTTTTGTACGGCTTGCATAATAATCCCGCGAGGCAATTCTCCGAGGTTTCCAGACCGAGGGAGGTATGCAGTTAGATTGAGGGGTTAAGTAGGATATGCACTCCGTTTGTGTGTTGTTGAATCTATGGTATATATATCGCGACAATTGATGTTTTAACGTGTGGTTATGTCGATGGAACAGATGGTAATTTTGTTATTATATATATAACGTTGCCGTTACGACGGGCGTCCACCCCGCTAAAAGGAATCGCGAGGCGTGAACCGAGCGGCCGCGCCGGTCGAGATATCGAGAGCCCTACCGCGATTCCCGAAGAGGCGAGCGTGTACGATTATAAAATTTCTTATTAACCTTTGTAAATATTGTATTTTCGAGTGCCATAAATCACGGTGACAACGGGGGAATAAGAAGAGGATCACTTGAATGGGAACAATAGGAAGAGAAAGTCGCAAACACCGAGCACCGATGACGACAAGGGTCGGCAATCCTCGAGCAGCCTTGTGGACGCCCAGGAGATCGAGTGAGGCCCAGTTGCACACAGACCGATTGGACACAAACTGGTTTGATTGGCTAATCGTGCTGGTAATCTTAAGCATCGGTTGATATGATTGGTTGTGTCCAATCGGTCTGTGCGCAACTGGGATCTTCCCGGGAGATCGGCGCAGCAGGGCCAGCCGACAGCGAAGGGCGCAAAAGACGCCCGGACGAAGACTCGTCTCGACACTCGGGAGAGCGACGTCCTACACTCGAGAGGAAAAACAAGGGCGAGGACGACCGGCCACCCAATCGACGGGAAACTTCTCGATAAAACGAAGAAAACTATATCGTAATAAGGCCCGATCGCCCGAGACACAGGGGCGCGAGCGCATGGGGTAGATACTCCTCTCCCCTCGCTGATAAGAACGATAGAGCGGCCCGGGGGTATATAGAGCGATCGACAGACAGTCGAAGAGGAGAGATAGATCGTGAGCTTATCGCGGACGCTCGGTGCGTGAAGACGATTTAGCGAAGATCATTGTGACTATCCACGGAGCAGATTCACCGGTGAGGCTGTCCGGCTATATTCGAGTATACTGTTGCGCGTAATAAGCTACCACCGATACGATTCGTGTGTCGACCCCTCTGACTCGGACGCGTTTCCGCGGGAAATCAGTGATTTCTTTTGGTTTTTGGTGTTTCGGTTTCGAGGATAGAGTGCGACCGCAGTCAAGGGGCGACAAAGAATCGTAAGGCAAGCATACCCGGTATATTCGTTCGCCTCTTCGCGAGCCGACGTATCGCGTATAATATATTGTTCGCACTAAGTGTCATTCGTCCTTTATTGCCGCTGGGCGGAATCGTCGGATTCCTCCCGTACCGGAAGTGCTGTCGAGTGTCCGCTGAGAGTATCGGAATTGAATATGTTCGTGTCCACGTATGGAAGTGTGCGTGTGAGAGTCGCTCCTCTCGGAGGATCTGTGTTGCTGGCTACCGAGGGGGCCCGAGAGAGGACCATCTTCCTCGCCCGACAACGTAGGGTGAATACCTTTCGATTTATCGTGGGCGGATCGCGCGATTCGCGCGTTTGACGGGGGCCTCGATTCTCGACCACCAGTCTCGCCGTGCGTTCTATTTTGCGACTCACGGATAGCGACTTGCCTGAGCGAGAGCGATCGGCTGTCGGAGGCGCGAGCTGTCGACGTCACCCTGTGGCGTGCACGCCTAGAAAACCTGATATCTCTAACTTTCGAGCGTGCGATTGGGCACTCCTATAATCGCGTCTGTTTTGTGAACGGATGTTCGCGCGCGCCTAAACTATCTTATTGTTTCATTATCTTTCGCTTTTCGTTATACTTGTCGTTTTTCTATCGTTTGCTTTTATCTCTTTTAATACCGTATTGTTTTACTTTTTCGCGTTCACGATTGTCGGTGCGTTACTTGCGTTGCCGTGACAGCGCGTATCGTCGTCGCGTGCCCCTCACGCGTTTGTGTCACGTCATTTCAACCAAGAAGACTGTCCCCGCCGATAGCGTATTTTTATCTTTCTTTTCTAATTATTCTTTTTGTTATTCTTTTATTCTCATCACGACTCTCAGAGCCGTCCGATATAATAAAGTTTATACATTTTATTCATATCCAAGTTCGTGTTCTATTTAAACAAGGGGTTCTTCCTTTACCGTACTGAGCTCCCCTATCTTCCTTTGGAAATAGTACCTCTCATAGACGTCCCGTCCCTCTACCGTTAGATGAGCTAGTCAGCCGTGACGGACGGAGACTTTTAGTGGCGATTAGCGACCTTCGCGACATTTAGTGAATTGGCGCGTAAAAGATCGTGTCTGGCACCCAGGGTTCATATCTCGCATAGTTTCTCCCGCCCGCTACGTCATTCTCGTTCCCGAACCGGCGCGTCCCCCCAGCTTTCCGTTTCCTTTTTTGCCGGCGATTCGTCTGCGAAAATCACTCTCCCGTTCGCCTTCCCATTTCGATCCCCCGGGAAAAATCGTCGCAATATATATATAAACGCCGTTTAAAAAACAATTTATAATTCACACCACAAAATTTCAGACAGTATTCGAATAATAATTTTATATCATAAAATACATACATATATAGTAAAATATATATTTACTTTTGAGATGCAACAGCATATAAAGTTACAAACTGAAATTCTATCTTGTATTTTGTCGCAAATTATAGGTCATTTCACGACAGTCTCTAATTTTTCCATTGCTAGAAACTGTTGGTGCCTTATTTCAACTGTCAGATTTGAAATTAAATGTCATCAACGTGAATTTATAATTATCACAATTTTTATGGAACGAGTAAACTTGATTTTTATTTTGAATTAAATTCAAAAAAGGAACAAGAATTTACTTGTTATACTTTTTGAGAAAAAATATTTTATCGATTTTTATATATAACATACATTTATTATATAAAATAAAGATACGATTTTATATATCAACGTATATCTAATTCTCGTTGAATTTTGCAATGACGTTAAGATACGTGATCAATATGAATGAACATAACTTTGCTGCGCAAAATCTGTTAAGGATTTTAAGCTTCAACGTTGAGCGCCAATCCGACTCTGTGACCGCCTCTGGTAATGTTCACACAATCGATGTTGAATGAAAGGATTAATGCGACTCCGTCGTTTAGCTTCTGCAAGAGACTCGTGGCCAATTGCAAATCAGTGTTGATTTTAAATCGCAAAGTCGACCTTTCGTCGATTTTACACTTCGCCGCGGCACCGACAGTCCATTTTTGCACCTCACCCCGTTTCGCGTATATGCCATTTACCGCGACATCCAAGTCAGGATTCACTGAAGGAAAAAACAAATAATGTGCAATTGGTGAAATGAAGCATCGACGAAATAGTATCTCCTCTCGTCGTAGTATATTTTACGACGCGTCATAACTTTCGCGACACTATTTTAAACAGCTAGATTTCTCAAGCGATCTCTCTTAACCGAATCAGTATAAACGTATATAAATTACTAATAGAAGCAATAACATAAATTTTATCAAAAATAAAAATTTCATAAAACATTTACGATCTTCAGTAAAAACACTCACACTTTACTTCTCCCGTTTTATGTTCTACTTATCATAAGTAAAATTATTATTGAAAAACCAATAATTATTTATTTAAAAGATTAGCTATTAAAACTTTTCATATTTTTTTATTATTCATTATTTTTGAGAGAAGCGCCTACATATTTGGAATGAAACACGTATAACTAATATTCAAATTCAGAATCATATATGTACATATTATACTTATTTTTATTTTAAAAATATGATAAACTCATAAAAATGGAACAATTTTTATCAAAAAATCAAATGTTTCTTTAACAAAATATATAGCTATACATTTTTTTATCTCGTTATATAATAAATAGAGAAAACAAAGACGTAGAAAACTAGGCCAGTTAAAAAAATTTAATTAAATATTTTAATTTAATACAAATAGTCAAACAGGCTCAATAATTAAAATTAATAAAAGTAGAAACGTAAGGCGTAATAGAGCCGATTGTAATAATATAGTTAAGCATAAAATTAAATTTGTTTGCTTATATTGTTTTCTTCTTTTTTATATTACGTTTCATCGTTAATTTGCTCTGTTTTAGTTTTAATTCCGTTTAAATTAAAATTAATAAAGGTAGAAACGTAAGGCATAATAGAACCGATTGTAATAACATAGTTATGCATAAAATTAAAAATAAAATTAAGAGGTTTATTGCCAATTCAATAGGTATATATCTGATAAAGGTTTTATCCTTATTAACCTTTATCAAATGTATACCTATTGAATTGGCAATAAACCTCTTAATTTTATTTTTAATTTTATGCATAACTATGTTATTACAATCGGCTCTATTATGCCTTACGTTTCTACCTTTATTAATTTTAATTTTACCCTAATGAAACCTTTCTATAAGTAAATAATATATTAGTAGCGATTAGTAGTGACAATTCATAGCAAACGTTTCGGCTCAATTTTTCGAGCCGTCTTCAGCGCAAGTACAGTACTTAGATAGATCAATAACGGAACCTTTGCTTTCTCCATTCATTAATTTAAAGAGAGCTTTATATATACATATATATATATATATATTTATTATATAATATTACAATATAATATATTTTAAAGTAACAGTCACTTATTCTTTTGTGAGATTTCACCGACTTGCAATGTTATAATTATAATCGAAATCATTAGACTATTTGCTACTTTTGATAATACACTCTAATTTTATTTAAGAGAACTAATTTTATTTAAGAAACTAATTTGATTTTTTAATTCGCGATTTTAAATGAAACTGTTTATATGTAATTTTATATGAATTTTGCGCGAACATAATAGTTCCGACCTTTGCTACAGGTAATTATCATATGTATTATCGCTAATACTATCAAACTCCCTCCACCCTTTGTATAATACTGCTAATTATTACTCCTACTCGACCTAAAAAATTGATAACATCTACATACCAATATATGCTAAATACATTAATTGTATTACACATCTATATTCCGCTTATCTGAATACGAAACAACGGGATCTCATTACAGTCGCTTGAACGAGGCACGTTTAACCCCAATTACTTAGCAGACAAGAAGTAATTTAACGGTTCTGCTCGTCGACGATGTACGACTGCATGTAAAATGGAAGGTAATAAAAGAAAGCATTATTAAAATAGAATAAAATTGCTTTGTATTCTCTCTCACTCAAAGAGATATTATTTTCCATCGGCAACAGCGTTTTACGCACAACACAAAGCATGTTGATTTCGCAGAGTCGTGTAAGCATAAATATTGTGTTAAGGGTTTCTTATTTACCTTTGTACCACACCGAGAGTCCGTACTCGTATGGTATACAAGTGCATCGAAAATGCAAATCAACATCGGGACAAGCGTAAACCAGACCGACGTCGTTCTTCGTCACTTTGTTCAGAGCTGTGTCGTAGCCAGCTCGATAGCCCAACAGGAGATCCCTGCATTTCACTACTATTGTACCGAGCAAACTGGTACCCGAATTTAGATCATTAGCTGAAAATTCAATAATTCGTACGATTTGACATACAATCTCGAGATAATTAATTAAATGCAGGAGAAGAGAGGAAAATGTACATACTAGAAGTATCTTGATGTTTCAGTAATTTTTTTATATTCTCGATATGAAACATTTGATGAATCGAATATTAATTATGGAAATGCTTCTAATACTTCGCAATATTAAAAATTAATCTAGTTTCAAGTTATAATAACCATGTCATTTTTTAAAAAAGAATTTTTGCACGCACATATATGTATTTTTTAAATATATTCTCTCTCTCTCTCTCTCTCTCTCTCTCTCTCTCTCTCTCTAATATTATAAAATCATGTTATAATTTTTTTTTAAATCTGTTTTATATGTATAATAATACACATATTATTTTATCTAATATATTGTATTAATACATCTTATAATATTATAAAATAATATTATGAGGTGTATTAATACAATATATTAGATAAAATAATATGTGCATTATTATTCATATAAAACAGATTTAAAAAAAAACAGCTTAGGTGTTAGGACGGTGGATAAAATGCTTTACGTGTTACGTTTATATTTTTATCCATAAAGAATGAAAAGACTGATTACATATGTAGTATCTCTTCAAAACAACCTCTTTAAAAAAATGTCACGTAAAGTACCGTGTCATTTTTAAAAAAGAATTTTTGCACGCACATATATGTATTTTTTAAATATACTCTCTCTCTTTCTCTAATATTGTAAAATCATGTTATAATTTTTTAAAATCTGTTTTATATGTATAATAATACACATATTATTTTATCTAATATATTGTATTAATACACTTTATAATATTATTTTATAATTATCCACCGTCCAAACACCGACCTAAGCTGTTTACTTTTAGAAACTTATAAATAGAGAATGAATTTATTCCGAGATATTTGGCCCCTTCAAGAAAAAACTGGCAAACTTACAAATATTGTCAATAAAATAAATAAATTTTAAATCATTCTCAGAAGAAAGTGTTAACATTTGCCTTCGAGAAAAATGAGAAAAAATCTATCGCAAAATTCCGATAAACGTAAAATTCATTAGAGTATAAAAACTGACGGATTAAATTTAATTAGAATGCATGAACTGACAGATCTCGCAGCGTGCGTTGATCCTGTCGTTGGCGAATTTCGAGCCGACCTTCACGCTTTTCGCGGACGTCTGTGGATTGTAAGTGCACTCGGACAGTATATCGATCTTCTTCATTAGCAACTCGTTAAACTCGTATCCCAGAAAAAGCACGCCTTCGGTCGTCCATTTCAGCAGCAGAGATCTGGCGTCCGTCTTGTACCTCGTCTCGATTAAACCGTTTAGCTGTGACATAAATTTATTGTGAATAAATTATTTAATTTTCTTTTTCAACATTTATATCTCACCCAAATGACATCTGTTTTCAAGATTACTCGAGTGTTCGATTAATATTATTCGAATAAACTATTGCAATTCGATTTTCAATTCACGATTTAAAAGGCAAACAAATATTAACATTTATTTAATTTATTAACATTCTGATGAAATGTCTATTTCATGAATATTGAAATATTGCTATGTACATATAAATTATAAATAATAAAGAACCATCTTTTCCGCTTTTAAGGTAACTGCTCGCCACGTGTACGAACGCATACAGTCATATGCACATAACATTGCTCGTATAATCCGAAATATAATTAAAAGCAAATATTGCCGCATATGAAATAGTTAATTCAACTACATTTTCTCGCAAAATTTTTCAAATTTTCAGATACGCGTAGCATATCATTTTCCATGAATAATCAATGAAATTATAAGTAAATATATAAAACAATACCATATTATCACATACTAATATATAGATCGAATCTATTTTTACGGCAAGAAATTTATTTCGTGAAATTTAATTTAAAAAATTTGTGTAGGAGGATAAAATATGAGATTTTTGATAACATTTTTGTAATCAAAATATTGATCCTACCTTTGATGCCTCAAAATTCAAAGTTGTGTCACTCATCATCTGGAATCTATTGGCAGATTTGGTCTTGACAGTGAGCTTAAAAAGACCTTTGCCTTGGTGATAAGCCGTTTTGAAGACATCCCTTGCATTTTTCCCGAGGTCAGCAAAACATGGTACCTCCATCATGAATTCGTCAGAAATATCGTGGAATAAATTGTCTTCTTGCTTCTATAGAATTTTCTCTTTTTCTCTCTCTGATATTAATAGAATATATTATGGAATATATATATATATACAGGGTGTCCGGTCGCGACCGCCCCATAGTCAAGGGCATATAGAGCAGGTCAAACTGAACATAAAAGTCCTCTACTATTTTGCGATTTGCGCAATAATTATTAAACTTAATTAAAAACGCTCAGCGAACGATATTACATATATATATACAAAGTCTCCGGTAATAATCGCTCCACCTCTCTAGGTCTGATGGAGCAAGTTAAACTGAACATAAAAGTCCTCTACCATATTGCGATTTTCGCAATAATTATTAAAATATTAATTAAAAACGTTCAGCATATGCTGAGTGCTATATACAGCGCGCGCTCACACACTGAACGTTTTTAATTAATATTTTAATAATTATTGCACAAATTGCAAAATGGTAGAGGAGTTTTATGTTCAGTTTGATTTGCTCTATCAGCCCTAGAGAGGTGATTATTATCGGACACTTTGTATATACATATATATATATATATATATATATATATATATATATATATATATATATATATAATATCGTTCGCTGAGCGTTTTTAATTAAGTTTAATAATTATTACGCAAATCGCAAAATAGTAGAGGACTTTTATGTTCAGTTTGACCTGCTCTATCTACCCTTGAGCTATGGGGCGATCGCGATCGAACACCCTGTATATATATATAACGTTTTAATAGAATATATTACAGAATATGTTTAAATTTTCTTTTATATTTTTTACTTGTAACACAAAGGGATTATACAGAGTTATTCAAATATTTACGTCTCTAAATGTTTCCAATTTGTATCTAAAATTGTTGTTTTATATTCTTTTCCAATTTATTAATTGTTCAAGATTAATGCGGACCGTATATATTTTTTTTATTTTACTATTAATCCTTTTGATTTAATTTTTGTCTATAAATTGGGATAATTCATTCAGTCTCGAGTTTTTTTATCAGACCTTACGTTTTTACCCTGTCGGAAAATCTGACAAGCTCAGCAAATTGGACCTCTGATGTAATTTGAATTGACGACATACAGGAGAATTTCTCGACATGACGAAAACATGGTCAATGTCAATTGTTCGTCGCAGACTCGAATGGGACTCAAGTAGACCGATTAATCTCGCGACTTTTATAGAGAGAGAGAGATGAGGTGGATGCTTTTTTTCACACGTTTTACTGCAAAAGTCATCAGAATAATGAAGTGAACTTAATCGAGGAAGGAAGTGAGCCACTATCGATTCGAACTATTGTCGATGAACGTTTGGATCGAAGATACAAGCGTATGCAGTGCGTTCGTGCAAGTGCATACATATAGATGATCTAAACCCCGAATGAAGCAATAAACGATGTCGCTAGACAACATTTGCATCGATCAGTGAATGCGTTAGAATTCGCTGTGACCCTAATACGGAGAGTCTGATGCGTACTTTTGTCACTTTCCCACCTTGTTTCGCAAGGACAATATATAGTTAGTGTATGCCGATGGTGCGAGGCTATTCGGTATAATTTACAAAGTTTTATACATCGATTTACAGCCTGTTGATTTGATTTAATTTAATCAAATATGCGTCGGAGAATCGCATGTATCATGTATAACACAAGTTTACGATTATCGAGAACATTTGGTAGAATTATTTATTTCCTGTGAAGTGTATCAAAATATTATCTTTTAAAATCATCCCTTCAAATGTATAAGCATAATTAATAGTCTGATATTACAGGGGATAGAATATTACCGTTTGCGATCATTCTCCATAACGGCCGAAGGAGTTTTTAACAAGGGAGATTCGATAAGGACGCGTAAGACCAGCAACGTTTCGTACACCAGTAGCAAACTAAGATAAGAAATATTAAAATTAAATATTGTATACATTAGAAAATTTTGTCAGATCCCATCGCTGTTTGAAGATTACATACTTTTAATATTGACTAACTCCGAATTAATTTCATTGTAATATTTATTTAATGTTCTGAACTTTTCCATATTGTACCGAAGAGAGCTTGAAAGATCAAGCCGAAACGTCTGCTAGCTAATTGTTTATTTTTTATTTTTTATGTATTATTTATGTTCTTTTATTTTTATCTGTCGCCGTCTTTCAAATTCATTTTGCTTTAATTAATATAATTGAATTTTGACTCTGTTTATGTGCTTTCTTTTACTTGTTTAATTGATTTAGAGCCGTTCTTAAATTTAATGTAATAAATAATATATTACTTTTATTACGTGATAATTGCATTCTCGATGTTTACAACTTACAGTTGTCAAGAGGAGAGCAAAATTGTGTGCGAATAAAAATAATTATATTCTCATTTATAATATCGCTCGAATAATATACAATATACACACATAATAACAATATACATAATAACGAGAATTATAACAGCACTGTAGCTGTTAGACTAAACTTCAATGACGAATTATAATTGTATATTTTCGTCTCTATGATTACCACATATAAATATAATATGTAAAAGTATAATGCATGCAACTATGGAAAAGATCATGCTGGAAAATAATCTTCCACATGGTACATGTGCATTTCCTCCTCCACATTTTCATTTCTCGGGGCTCGGCTCGGCTGTTTATTTTTCTCCTCGAGGGTTTCGTTGCAACAATGTCGTCGATTTAGAAAACAAAAGAAAATACATCATATGTTTCTTCTCGCATGGCTCTTGTAAAACATAAGGTTTTTATAATAAATCGTATTTGTATAATTTTCTTAATTTATTTTAATTAGTTATTTTCTTGAAAATATTTCATACGCGCGCTTGTGCATGTTAAAAGAATATAAAAGTCATATTTTTTTCATAGAAAATTAATTAAATTTTGCATAAATTAAGATAACAAATATATATACGTATATATTATATATACATATATACATATATGCTATTTTTGTTTACACAAAAAATATTAACATATACATTTTATAAATTAAATTTCTTAATGCCTTGTCGTTTGCGGGACAAACTCTAAACTTATTTGATAAACCGCAAGGAATGTTGATTGTGTAAATCAAAAACTACGTGATAGGAAAACTTCCCTTTGATGGGAGATTGACACACGTTGAATCTAAATTCACCGCCGGTAGTTTCCGTTCGGAAATACATCGGGGAGAAATAAAGGGAGAGTTCTTTAATCTTCCTGAACGATTATTTACACTTACCTACTGGATCGCGTAGGGCGTAGTAGATAATATTTGGGCACATGTTTCTTCTCGTTTTATCAACAGCTACTCGATTTATTGACCAATTCTCTCTAGCGGAGCAGATACTCGGAATAATCGTGACTCCGCGAATATTTAAGGGCATCCTAATTGCTCATTGGTAATTACACGCTCGGCCACAGAGAACGTCGGAAGAGAATTGACGGATTGCCATCGTAAAGAGAGTCACCCTCGATCCAGCAGTCATCAAGTGTAGTTCTAAAGTAGAATTAATCGTTATCTTGTATAGCTATTTTTTATACTTCTAGAGTGTATATGTGGATATATTATTTCTGACACCTTTATAAGTGAGTAAAAATGTTGTAAAAAATTTGAAGAAATTATATATTCCTTCTTTCATCTTTCTAAATAAAACCTGAAATAGTAAATTTGAAAAATAATTTAGAAATTGCATGGACAAAATTGACCCACGAGTACATCGGGGAGCGTCCTGTTGGACCACGTCACGATTGACCACAGCCACTTATATCGACCGATGCCTAGGGTCATCAGCAACGATTAACCAATCAGAGAGTTTCATTTTAAACTGGCCAATTGACGACGTGGTCAATAGACTCCCATCCGTACATCGTAAAGGTTAAAGGAGAATTAAAATTCCTCGACCTAGCTTGACGTTGAGTGTCTCTACTTGTATCTTCTCTCCGCTTTTTACGCGAGTAATTCACCGATGCGATTTTCCACGTCGTCGAATCCTCAAAGATCGTTCTTTTTCGCACATACAGCGAAAAGTGGCAGCGACGATCGTGCGCGACGCGATGTGCAATCTCGGAATGTGCTTCTTTAACGAGAAAAATCCCGGTTTTGAGAAGAGAACGAGACAGACTTGAGGGTGCGATACGTTTCTTAAAGGAATAAGAAAGAAAGCATGACATAAGCGCGAAAGCGAACGAGACGCATATAAAGACAACGCGGTGTCCTATAGCTCTCTCGCTCATTCCTACTGCATTCAAACGTAGAGTGAGTGAGGCAGAGCTACAGGACACCACTAATCGGCATCACGTCTTGTCATGTTTTCTCTCTCGATCGTGCGGCTTGCGCTAAAGATGCAACATCGGATTGTCTCCCACTTTTTTCTACTCCGCTGGTTGAACTTCGCTGCGCTTCAAGCGACGTACGTACGCGCTGCATGTGTATGTGACGCTTTCGGTTGTCATACACGTACGTACGTACACATTTACATTTACTGACGGATACCATTTCTGCCGGTGCGTGTACAATGTTAAGTTATTATTAAAATCATTCATACAATTTGAATCACTCACAAGACTATTAAAACAATGAATCGCAATGTTTTAAATTTTTAGAATCAGATAAAAGAACTAATACTATATAATACTATATAATATTATTAATAATGTTTATTAATTGTAATTAATATTACAATTAACTTCATATAACGTAACATTATTATTTAATATTATGTGATATTACATTTCTTCTCCCTTTTTTATCTTTCTTTCAGTTCCTTTTTTTATCCCTGTATTTATATATTCTTCGAAGTCTTTAACTTATATAATAAAAGGTTTTTCTTTCTTCTTCTCTTTTTTCTTTTCTTTTCTTCCTTATATTTCTTTATATATTTCGTTCGTTTCAACTGTAAATAAAAACATTTGCATATATTAATTTTATATATACAGATTATTATTTTAGACTTATTATTTAAAAAAAATACAATCGCTTATCTTGAAAATAAAACATTTTAGGAAAAAATATTTTATATAAAAGTTCTATCTTTGGGAGACATAAAACGGTGTGATTAATTCATTTGAAGGTTATATGAAAGTTATCTTCAATTTTGTAAATGGAATACTATTTTTTTATTACATTTTCTTATATAGTTTACCTCGAAAGTGTTTTCCAAAACACTAATAAAATACTTTTTCATTAAATAATATTTGAAATTATAAAAGTGAAAGTTATAAAAGTAAAAGGATTTAACATAAATATTTTGTAAAACATTTTCAAGTTTTATGACTTGAAAACTGCTTAATAAAAATATATACTATATTATAGTAAAAAATATATACTTTTATTATAGTGTTTTGGCAAGCTCTCGAGGTGAACTATAACAAAATGGAAAATAGTATTTTATTTAAAAAATTGAAAATGACCTTCCAACAACTATTTAAAATCAAACTAATGACATTACCTCTCTTTCGAAATCACTAAACTTTTATACAAAACCTTTTTCCCGAAAATGTTTTCTTTTGAAAATAATTAATTGTATTTTTTAAGTAAAACAAACATTGCATACGCACACGTACGCACGCATACAAAGTATCACAAAAATCTATAAATTATATCTTATAAACTATGCATTTAAAAAAGTATTTTAGACAATAATTAAAAAGATGCATTTAATAATAATAATTTGAGCTTAACCGGATAACGTTGCCAACGTTGGCATGTGTTTTCTTTACATCGATTATTGATTCATCTCTCTTTTGTGCATAAAAGTATTAAAGTAAAATTATCAAAAACTGAATGTTTTAAAAGATTTTGTATTTTATATCAAAATACTTGAACTTTACATATAATATTAGCTGCAAAACTATGTAATAAAAAGTAGAAATGTATTTAAAAAAGTAAACTTGACTTTCATCTGATTTTTTTTTTAAATTCATAATTTATGAGATATTTGACCATTTCCAGACTTTTTGGACACCCTGTATACAAGAATAATTCATTTAAAAAATACACTTGAATATCTTTTACACACATACGCGCGCGCGCGCGCACGCACACACGCACACACATATATTCATTTAAATTAATTTATATATAGGATGTTTATAAAGTCTGTTCTTTATATGTATTTCGAAAAAAGTGTAAAATAACGATAAATAATACCGACTTAGCTATGAAACACATAGTTAAAAAAAGAGACTCTTAACTTTCATTATTAAAAAAGTTATTATTAAAAAAAATCTTTTCTTTTTACATTTTAATTTTGGATAATTACAATTATAAAAACTTCATACATTTGTCTTCTTTCACTTATTGTTATGGTCATAAGATCATTACTATTTTTTAAAAAAAACTAAATTTATATATAAAGAAATGATTATTTCTTCAACAATGACAAAGATTAAGAACTTTTTACAATTTAAATATTAAATATATAATATTTAAATTTTTAATTTTTTATATTTTTTACAAATTAAATTTTTTTTTAGAATTTTTTAAATAGAAGTAATAATTTTTCTAATATGTATAATTTGTCTTTTTAGAACTTTAACTTTAAATATAATTATAATTTTTGAATACCTCAATATATAGGCTTTTAACTAACAACAACAAAAAATTCCTATTTTTTATATTCTTTTAAATGATATAATATAGGAGTTTTATTTGAGAAATATAAAATAATGAAAAATCGTGAAGCACGTATTCGATTATTTACTTAGGCTCCTCTTTTAGAAAGAACAGAGAGGTTGACTTACTCCAAAGGGATGCTGCAAGTAAATCCAACTCAAAAATTTTTAATAGAATCCTTTACTTCATAGTACAATAATATTTAAAAGAGCATTAAAAAAATGAAATTTTATCGCAAGTTAAAAATTAATATATTAAGGAATTATTAATTCATTCAAGAATTATTAAAAAGTCAAAACATTGTAAAAAAGGATATAAAAAATAAACATTTTTTTTAACAACTTAAACTTTTTTTTTAATTTTCAAAATAAAAGTAATAAATTTTTTTAATAAGGTTTTTTTTAGAAATTTTACTTTAAATATAACTATTGAATAGATCAACCTCCAGCAAAAAATTTCTTTTCTTATACTCTTTCAAACGATATACTATAATAGGTTTATCATCTTTGAGTTAGATCTCTTCTGGAAAACACTACCTTAAAAAGGGCTTTAAAAATGTTAAAAAAATCTCAAAATAATTGAATGTGTGTTTCATAATTTTTTATAACTTTGAGCCGTTTTCAAAATATAAAAGATGAAAACAAACTTTATAAACATCATGTATATTAATTATATAAATAGTAAAGTTTCACTTTCATATCTGAATAGCTTGAAATTATATGTTGTATAAAATGTTATTACGTACATTACAGCATTAACTAAAAGGATACAGCCCGTATTAGAAACTTACATTTATCTAAAATGTGTCTCTAAATATGTTTTTATACATTTATTCTATATGCTGTCTGTTTGTTAAATTAAACTAAAGTAATAGCTATGTAATAGCTATTTTTTCTAACGTTTATAATTTTTTATTCAGAATATATAAGAAATTGATTTACATAAAAAAATTAAAAGTTTTATTATTAAAAAAAACTAAGTTTATATTCAAATCTTTTATTTACAAAAAAGTAAATAAAGAGTACTATATAATGATTCTCTCTAGACCAGATAACTTTTGTATATAATTTTTCATACAAAGTATAATTTAAAAGTTGTTTAGATAAGAAAGTTAAGCGTCAACACACACTATATAATATTTAATTTAATAATATTAAATACAATATTATTATTACCTAATATTATATTTTTTGTTCTTCTATATTTCTCCTTTTGTCTTTCCTCCTTTTTCTTTAATTTATTATTATCTTCCTCTTCTTAGACTTTAAATAAAGCATTCTTTTTTTTCTCTTTCTCTATTTCTCTATTATCCTCTTTTTATCCTCTTTTACTGTTGCTTCATGTTCATAGTCGACCATTTTCTTTAACTGCAAATAAAACATTTATATTATATATATACATATTACACACACACACACACACACACGCACACGCACACGCACACACATTATTTATATTTATTAATTATACCATAATTTATTATGAATTATTAAACACAATATTTATCTAATATTATATACTTCCTTCTTCCTTCTTTCTCTTTCTTTCTTTCTCTATTTTTTCCAAATCCTCTATTCTTCTTTCTCTTTCTTTTTCTTTTTCTATCTTCCTTTTTCCTTTCTCTTTTTCTCTAGATTATTCTCCGTTCTTTCTTTCTATTATATATATATATATAATTTATGTTAATTTATATTTTATAAATTTAATAAGTGTGTATTATATATATAATATGTACGACATATACACGGTGTCTCATTTTAATCTCCTCAGGCAAATATCTCAAAAAATATGGAAGATACGGAAAAATGTTTCAGGCAAAAGTTGTATGTTTTCGAGGGGGCCATAAGATGGTACCATTGGTTTGACCTTGAAAAGTCATTTGAAGGTCACGTGAAGGTCACTTCAAGTTTTTTAAATGGAACACCCTATATATTTTTACATATTCTTGTAGCTCATCTCGAGAGCTTTCCAAAACACTTATGACAAAGTATTTTTTATTAAGTATTTTTTGAGTTCTAAGGCTTCAAAATTGCAGTATTTTGACATAAAATACAAGATATCTCATAAAATATTCATTTTTTGATTATCTTACTCTAATACTTTTATGCACAGAATAACGAGACAGTATTTTGGAACAAGTATTTTGGAAAGCTCTCGAGATGAGCTACAAGAATATGTAAAAATATATAGGGTGTTCCATTTAAAAAACTTGAAGTGACCTTCACGTGACCTTCAAATGACTTTTCAAGGTCAAACCAATGGTACCATCTTATGGCCCCCTCAAAACCATACAACTTTTGTCTGAAACATTTTTCCGTACCTTCTATATTTTTCGAGATATTTGCCTGAGGAGATTAAAATGGGACATCCTGTATATACATATATATATATATATGTGTGTGTGTGTGTGTGTGCGTGCGTGGTGCGTGCGTGCGTGCGTGGTGCGTGCGTGCGTGCGTGCGTGGTGCGTGCGTGCGTGCGTGCGTGCGTGCGTGCGTGCGTGCGTGCGTGCGTGCGTGCGTGCGTGGTGCGTGCGTGCGTGCGTGCGTGCGTGCGTGCGTGCGTGCGTGCGTGCGTGCGTGCGTGCGTGCGTGGGCGTGCGTGCGTGCGTGCGTGCGTGCGTGTGTGGGTGGTGCGTGCGTGTGTGTGTGTGTGTGTGTGTGTGTGTGTGTGTGTGTGTGTGTGTGTGTGTGTGTGTGTGTGTGTGTGTGTGTGTGTGTGTGTGTCGTACCATAATACAAAATTTTTTTTATAAAACGTCTTTATAATTATTCTTTATAATTAAACATTTCTTGACTACGATTTAAGAATGTCTAAATATTTTCATAAAAAAACAGATTTTGTAATATATAAATATAGACAATAGAAAATATACAGGGTGATTCAGAACAACCCAGATATCCTTGCAAAGACGTATTTCTGAGTTAATTCAGAGACGATTTTTCCTTTATGAAAATTTTGTCCGAAGCTTAATTTTTAAATTATAAAAGAAAATAGTTAACGAATCACGGGACAAGTACGGAAGGTAGACAGGGGCGGCGCAACTCACCATGCGACACTGTGATTACGAAGCCCTTCTTTCGATCAAATACACGCGATGATTACGCTCGGTCTCCTGTTATACACACAATTCTCTCTCTCTCTCTCTCTCTCTCTCTCTCTCTCTCTCTCATACGCACACATTCGTTCGTTCACCTACCTTTTACAGATTCGATGTCTTCATTCCATGTTTTGCTTGACGGATGAATAATTTTACTGGGAACCGGGAATAAACAATAACACTTTACACTGCACTTCACATGTGACAAATCCATTCCGATTCAAGTTATAAATTTTTTCTTTTTAATATCACGTATCGAATTTACTCACGCACTTGTTTTATAAATCGATTTATTACTATTAATCACTGATCATTTATTGCTATTAATTACTATTAATCACGAGCGATTCCGCGGTTTATTTTTATTAAAAAAAAATACACATTACATGCAATTACAAGTAGAGATTATGCTTTATTTACACTGAAGACCGTTAAGTCGATAACTGCCACGGACTAAGGAAGGGGACTGAGCTTAAACCTCTAGTTTAGGTAAGAGGAGACGTCACGTCACACATGCAAGGGGAACTGCTTTCTGCCATTTTACTTTCCACATTTCATACATGTTTTCATGTCTCTCTTATGAGAAATAGGTTAGGCTTTTCTTGCCAGTAAAGATGGTTAAATGCATAGCGCCAGGATGTTCCATCACAAATTCTCGAAAAACTGAATATCAGAGAAAATTGGAACAAAATATTAAAATTAGTCTCCATAGGTAAAAATTATATTAATAATTTTATTTAATACGTAACATTTTATTCTATTGTTGTATATAAAAAATGATATATAAAATTGTATATAAATGTGTGATACATAAAATTATATATAAATATTTCTTATTGTCAACAGATTACCAAAAGATATAAATAAAAGAATTTTATGGCTGAAAAATATTGGATTACATAAAGATCAAAATCTGTCAAAATCTGCATCAGTTTGTTCATTACACTTGAAAGAAGAAGATATAAATAGAACTTTAGATATAATTATTTTACGTGAGAATGCTGTACCTTATGTATGTATGAAATTGTATATTCTATTTTATTCTTGATATAAACTTTTTCATTAGGTAGGACAGTGGATACCACGCGACGCGATTGTTGCGATAAAGCCACGCGACACGATTCGCCGAAAGAGACGCGGTGGGGGGCAAGATTCTCCGCGAAGATGGTATAAATACGGGGCATCGATTGTCCGTGAATCAATAATCTCTCGATTATTAGAGAAGAAGAAAGGATCTCTCGATTATTAGAGACGAAATGGCAGCTTATACAAATGAAGAATATTACGACATGTTTATCACTCGGCGAATGTCAAGGGCAATATTACGTTGCTGCAAGAAGATACGCCGAATTATATCCGAACCGAGTAAGACATCCCAGGCCTAATGTTATACTTGAGGCAGCTCAAAGATTACATGAAACTGAGAGCGTCTTACCGAAGAAAAAAAACACTGGTAGACATCGTGATGCAAGAAATTTACAAAACGTTAAACAACCTTCGTGCTGTTGAGCAAAAACCTGACAGTAGTATTCGGGACATTGCTCGAGAGCACCAACTCTCTTATTCTACCGTCCAAAGAGTACTTAAAGAAGAAAAATTGCACGCCTACCATTACACTCGCGTACAACATTTGCGAGAAGATTATCCTCGGAGGAAGAGATTTTGTGAGAATTTTCTGAGAAGAATAAACGAAGATCTAGAATTTCCTTCTCGCATAGTATTCAGCAATGAATCGTTGTTTACACGAGAAGGAGTTTTTAATTCGCACAATATGCATGTGTGGGACGAAGAGAATCCTCGAGCGACACGACTCAGAAATTACCAATTTCGTTGGAAACTGAATGTCTGGGCTGGAATTATCCATACAAAAATATTAAGTCCATTTATTCTTCCAGAAAGATTAAATGCCGATGTGGAATTTCTGGCAGAAAATGTGCCAGATTTTTTGGAAGAAATACCGTTATTAAATAGAAATAAAATTATATTTCAACAAGACGACCCACATAACGCAAGAATGGTTACAAATTTTTTAAATCAGCAATTTTCCGAACGTTGAATGGGTTGATATGGCCCAATACATTGGCCTGCAAGATCTCCAGACTTCAATTCATTGGATTTTTTCTTGTGGGGCTACTGTAAAGAAATAATGTACAGGCGGCCTCCTGAAGACGTCCAAGAATTAAATGAAAAACTTCATCATGCCATATTTTCTATTTTGAGGACGAAGTTATGAAGAAAATTCAAGAAAATTTATTAAGACGTATGAGAGCTTGTATCACAATGAACGGCGGACACTTTGAACACTTATTATAAAAAGAAAATTATTTCAAAATAATTAATCTGCCCTTTTCAGGGCAACCAAATATTTTATTTTCGAGGAACATCCTTTTTGAATTCGCAAATTATAAAGAAAAATTGATACTTTTGATTTACAGGCAGACACATATTGCACTTTTGAAAATTCTTCGAAGTATTTTACTATCGATCATTAAGAGGATACCGAAGCGTTGGCCGAACTCATACGCGGTTTTGAGCGCCGCCTTAAAAGAACTAAAAAAGTATTACCGACGCAGTCGGCATGAGAGTGAGCGAGACAGCAATAGGAGCAAGCGAGATAGCAATAAGAGCGAGCGAGACGCAATAGGAGCGAGCGAGACAGTAATAGGAGCGAGCGAGAGAGGAATAGTAGCGTGGAAGGAAAGGCTTGAGCCTCGAGTTCTCTCTGCCAGCTGCTATGCCCCTCTCGCTCACTCCTATTACTGTCTCGCTCGTTACTATTATTGTCTCGCTCGCTTCTATTATCGTCTCTTTTGTTCGCTCGCGAAGAGATATTTGTTGTGTGGTAATAGTACACACTGATGCGTAATCTTTGTACATGTGTCGTTTCCAATTGTTATAAAGAAATGACTTTTTATCTCAACCAAAATTTCGTCGCAAGGCTGAACATAATGTAGAGGACTAATAGGCATATACAAAATGTGTGTAAACAAATTAAATTTGAGAAATATGTGTATGTAATATAAACATCTAATGTCATACTTATTTTTATATATATATAATAAATATAAATGAATTGTTAAACTTTTTCTTTTATAGTATTATATATATATATATATATATATATATATATATATTTGTAAAATAAATATTTTATCATACTTGATATCTCTTAGCACTTTACACACGTCTACTTCATCTTGTACGTGGCTTCATTATGGCGGGAGGAATCGTCATGCAAAGTGTGTGCAATAAATATAAACAAAATATTTAATTATTTAAGAATTATATGTAAATAACATTGTACATCTAATGTTATATACTTATTTTTATCTCTATACAATAAATACAAATAAATTGTTAAACTTTTTCTTTAATTTTATAAATGTTTAGTATTATATATATTTGTGAAATAAATATTTTATAATATTTGATATCTCTTAGACACTTTGCACACGTCTACTTCATTTTGTAGCTTTATTATATCATGGTTATGCATATGCCAAACATGCAATAAATATGGAACTAAATATGTTACAATATTTTTTGAGAAATATATGTATATATAACACATATCTAATGTCATACACTTTTCTTATTTTTATCTGAATGTAATATAAATGAAAATAAATTGTTTATTAGAAATACAATTAGATATTGAATATAAAATTATGCTTTTTTTGTATTTTATACCATAATGAATGAAATTTTAAAACGTATTTTTATAATAGCATTCAATATATATATTATATAAATACATATATTTATTTCTATTGTAAATACACGTATTTATAAATTTTTTCACATACATTATGATATAAAATACAAAATAGAGATAATTATATACTCAACACCTAATATGTATTATAAATAATAAACAATTTATTTGCACTTATTACATACAGATAAAAATGAAAAAAGTACATGATATTAGATATATATAGCATTATATACACATATATATTTCTCAAATTAAACATTGTAGCATATTTAGTTCCATATTTATTGCATGTTTGGCATATGCAAAACCATGATATAATAAAGCTACAAAATGAAGTAGACGTGTGCAAAGTGTCTAAGAGATATCAAATATTATAAAATATTTATTTCACAAATATATATAATACTAAACATTTATAAAATTAAAGAAAAAGTTTAACAATTTATTTGTATTTATTGTATAGAGATAAAAATAAGTATATAACATTAGATGTACAATGTTATTTACATATAATTCTTAAATAATTAAATATTTTGTTTATATTTATTGCACACATTTTGCATGACGATTCCTCCCGCACATGGCTTTGCATGGCAATAATTTTGGTCGAACAAAGAGATGCAACAGAATATGAATGTATATCATGTGACATAGTATACATATGGAACGTCAATGTGTAAAAAGAAACGTATAATGCCACTACACATTAGATTGCCCCTGGCTTTATATATAACATATATAATATAAAATATATTTATAGAATATTTTATATATAGAATGGGCCCCATCCATCGCCCATTCTCGTAAGACGCAACCATTATATTTTCGTCTTTCCGATTTGTTAAAATATTTTATATATAGAATGGGCCCCATCCATCGCCTATTCTCGTAAGACAACCATTATATTTTCGTCTTTCCGATTTGTTAAAATATTTTATATATAGAATGAGCCCCTCCATCGCCCATTCCCGTGAGAACGCAACCATAATGTATGTATTATTTTCGTCTCTCAAAGTACAAAGAAATCAATAATATTGAAGCGTCTTTTTCCAATGATTCATTGGATTACCATTTAGGAAAAGGCGACAGTTCATTTTCTGCTATAATATTAAGAAAATGTTGCCTCATTCATATTCCACACGATTGGAATATTTCTCGTTACAAGGATTTCCTTCTAATTCTACAGTTGTGGCGAAAGCTGCAGCATAAATTCCACAAGAAGTGCCATCAGATTGTACTTGAACCTTTGCAAATATTATATCATTTGCACTTATTTGTGGATAACGACGATGAATGTAATTTTTTTCTTTAGACGCCAATTTATCGTATGTACAACCGGGTAAATTGTCGTACACTCGAAGCTTGGTGCCGTCAAAAAATATACATCGCCAGTGATCACTACAATTTCTTCCAATAATTTGTAAGCTTTTGTCGCTATGACTTGCTTCAATTAAATGAGGATATTCTAAATATAGCACACTTTGTGTTTCAAAATGAGATTTATTTCTTACGATGCGTAAAAATTGATCCAATAATTCGTCGTTTAGTTTGCAACCTACAGGTAATACATTGTCCCTTACTAAATTAATAGCCCAGTAAAATGGAATTTTTTTGAAGAAATAATTGAACAAATACTGCAATTTCGTGGAGAGGTGTGTTTTGGGGTGTTTTTTGACACATCAAAAGTCCCTATGGAAGCTACGGAAAACTCACAGTGGTGATAAAAAGGTCCAAAAAACCGGTTTTTCGTAAATAATTCGAAAAATATCAAGTTTACGAGCAAAAACATGAATATCAAAATTGTAGCTCATAAAATTCCGCACAATTTGGTTTTTTATAGAACTCCGTACGACCAATAGAAGCCGAGATAGAATTTTTTAAAATATGGGTCATTTTGCGACGCGACGAAAACGTGCTCGCGCGTCGTGCATTTTTCATTAATATTTCAAAAATGGCCATTTGGATCGCAAAATCGTTTAAATAAAAGTTGTAGAGCACTAAATTGCAAATAAATTGCGTTTATTTTTATTCCTGTGCGATCGATATTTGCGGAGATACGAATATTTAAAAATTTTTTAAGTGCGCTGTTAGTGGCTAAAACTACAATTTTCGTGTGAAAAAGTCGATTATAACTCAAAAAGTACTGATTGTACGCATATAGCATGTATTATAAAAGTAATAGAGAATAAAATTTTGAAACTTTTCATGTATATTTGAATTTATTTTGGTAATGAGTGTATGAGATAAAGGCAAGAAAGTTGCAAAATTTGAATTTTGAAAGGTATTTTGCAAACTAGCTCACTTTCGGTTGGCTGTAGGCTATAATAACATATACATTAATTAGAGACAATTAAATTATCTTTAAAATGAGCCGCGGCAGACTCTTCTACGATAAATCGTTTATGAATTATAGGTGTTTAAAAATAAAGGCCAATATACATTTTTATTAAAAATTACAGTTATATTATTGTCATGTAAAGTTTCAAAATTTTATTTACGCACAGGAATAAAAAAAACGCAATTTATTTGTAATTTAGTGCTCTACATTTTTTATTTAAACGATTTTGCGATCCAAATGACCATTTTTGAAATATTAACGAAAAATGCACGACGCGCGAGCGCGTTTTCGTCGCGTCGCAAAATGACCTATATTTTAAAAAATTCTATCTCGGCTTCTATTGATCGTACGGAGTTCTATAAACAACCAAACTGTGTGGAATTTTATTAGCTACAATTTTGATATTCATGTTTTTGCTCGTAAACTTGATACTTTTCGAATTATTTACGAAAAACCGGTTTTTTGGACCTTTTTATCACCACTGTGAGTTTTCCGTAGCTTCCACGCATGGGGACTTTTGATATGTCAAAAAGCACTCTAAAACAGACCTCTCCACAAAATTGCAGCATTTGTTCAATTATTTTTTCCAAATCGTGAAATATCGAGCAATTTTACTGGGCTATAAAAGGAATAATCTGTTTATCGAGAAATTCTTTATGTCTCGCTATATCATTTTCAGTTAGTTCTTCTTTATTTTGTGAATAACTAACAATGATGCAATTGTTATCTTGTTCCGCATTTGTCAGAACAGTAACAGTAGTATTAGTTGCTTCCATTGGTAAAATATTGGATTCGCAACATTGACTTTCTTTGATAATATTTTCGTCTATATTATATTATCGACGATTTTTTTGACCAGTAAATTTTGGGCTGCTTCTTGAGCTTCTATTATATATTTAGGATTTCTAATAGGCATATGTCTATTATGTCGATTATCCAAGATTTCGGGCAGCATGCAATCATAATAGAAACGTGTTAAAAAGGGCAGCATTTGAGTATTCCAAAATACATTGTCCCTATTAACACTTACTATTTTTAAGCTCCTTGGCGTTCACACAGTGAAAATACAATATTCTCGCTACGTTACACTTAACTGGCCTTGAACTTGATAGAAAAATCGATGTTTTGGATTCATCTTATCTAGATTTTTCTTATCAAAAACGCTTTTTAATTGAGGCAACGTCTTTATAGCCTCTTCTGCTGTTAAATATTCAGCTGATAGAGGACATTTTATTTCTACCAGGCCATCTTTATTTATGAGCCCATCAGGAGAAGCACCCAAGCATGGATTTTTAACATCAATGAATAATCCGCAAGTTTTAATCTTCTTTTTCTTTTTTTTTTGTCCAATTTTTTTTGCGATTTTTTTCCTCTCGCAACTATATTTCATAGCCGCGGTATCGATAGAGGGAGGGAACAAAATATTCTTTACAATTGCAGCGTAAAATGTCACATGCAAACCGCATTTGGCATAAAATGCAACCAGCTCACGAATAAATCACCTCTGGGATAATTTTTAACCAGTGTGCCTTGCAAATCGCATCTGGCATAAAATATTGCAACCAGATTATGATTAAATCGCCTCTGGGATAATTTTTTAACCAGTACGCACATGCAAACCGCATCTGGCATAAAATATTACAACCAGATTACGACAAAATCGCCTCTGGGATAATTTTTTAACCAGTGCGCACATGCAAACCGCATCTGGCATAAAATGCAACCAGCTCACGAATAAATCACTTCTGGGATAATTTTTTAACCCGTGCGCACATGCAAACCGCATCTGGCATAAAATGCAACCAGGTCACGAATAAATCGCCCCTGGGATAATTTTTTAACTAGTGCGCACATGCAAACCGCATCTGGCATAAAATGCAACCAGCTCACGAATAAATCGCCTCTGGGATTATTTTTTAACTAATGCGTACATACAAATCGCATTTAGTAAGAAATATTACAACCAGCTCACGATTAAATTGCCTCTGGGATTAATTTTTAACTAATGCGCACATGCAAACCACATTTTAATAATAGACTTTATATATACTACTTATATGTTTTATTTAGGAATTGTTTTAAAGATATAATTTGAAAAAAAATCTAAAACAATTTTCATAATACTAATGTTTTAATGGACTTCATGGAAGTCAAATTACGAAATATTATCGTTTTCAAATGATACAAGTCATCACTCAAAAAGTGTGATTAATGACGTTAAAAATCCGTCTTGTTAATAGAAATATTTGGATTTTTAGATCAATGGACAATTTCAAGAACATTATAACATTATTTTATTATTTTGATAATTTGATTATTAGAGAATAAAGTATGTGCTTTATAAAAGTGAAAGTGTCAAATGGGACATTGTAACTTTCTCTATATATATTATATTATTTAAATAATATTATATATTATTATATTTTATATATATATATATTATATATGTATATATTATTTATATATAACTAATGAATCAAAATTCATATTTGATAAAAAATATAAATTTATTGGAAAATAAGATCGCTTTTTGAGTAATGAAATCTTTTATTCGAAAACGATATGCCATAACATATTTGGATAACAATATAATATAATAAATAACAATATAATATAATAAATATGATATAACAACATTAAAACATTTCCTTTTATATAAATGAAAATATTAACCTTTTCATCCAGCCTTCCTTGAAGAAAACTCTACGTTGACAGAGAGACAAATATTTCCAATCGTGCTGTTGACCCATAAATAACTAACACTACACAAATAACTTCACTACACTAAACGATATTAGAGCGTGCATCAGTAATGCCAAATCAGATGCATGGCTCACTCTCCGTATGACGCACACACAAGCGCGAGTCGTGTATATGTGGCACTGCACACGTGCCAAGCTCACATGTAAACGGCTCGCGCTTGTGTGTGTGTCATACGGGTCGTGAGCCGGTTCGGTATCACCGGCGTGCATGTATATTACTCTACGCATGAAACAGACAAGGATAGTATTATTGTCCTTCCTTGTCACAGAAAAAGATTAGAGCTCTGACTATCGCGACACCAGTCAATCTGCTGGTGCACTAATCTACTGCTCTTTTTTATCCATTTATCCTCGATTTTCATATGATAATATGCACGAAAGTGTTTTAAAACGAAATTATTTTTACTAGACCTCAAAATCATTTCTAAAAGTTTACATATATTCTTTCATGCATTTCCAAGCGGGAATCTATCTTATTTTGTACGTGCAAATTGCAAAACTTTTATATTAAACAAATATATGTATGACTTGACGCTAGCAGTCGATAATTTAAAACTATAATTTTTTTTTTCTTGTTTTTAACTGAAAATTGAACATAACTCGGTTCGTTATTATATGTACTTTAATCATGGAGAAGCATTTTTCATTCTGTGCAACCAATTTAATAATTTCTTTTAAAAACTAAACAATCGTTTTGATCGGTAAGGTAATACGGTACGATATCCCTTTAAGGGGATCCTAAACGCTTCTTTTTTACCGACGAACCACATAAAAACTTTGCGTGTACAGATATTTTTTTTGGCTACTCAAATCGATAAATCCTTTTCCAAAATTGATGTACTTATAAGAACAAAGAATGGGCGCTATAATTTAAGCTGAAAAAGGGAAAAAAGTAAGAAATTACAGTTTTGTTATCTGCTCGTCATGTCAACATTTGTTTGAAATAAAAATTCTGCAGTTTTTCCATACACAATATATAGCGCCCATTTTTTGTTCTTATAAGTACTTCAATTGTGGAAAAGGATTTATCGATCTGAGTAGCCAAAAAAAATATCTGTACACGCAAAATTTTTATGCGGTTGCGTGATGCGAGATCGAGACACAAAGAGTAAAAAAGAGCCGTAAATAGTTGCCTAATATCGTGATAGATGGCATTACGATTTTTTTCTGGGCCATGTTCGCTTGCAAGCTGAAAATGTGCTCTGTCTTTGTTCAACTTTCAGTAAGTAACAAAGATAGAATGACGTTTTTAGCTAAGGCAAATTTAGTCTATGTATTGCTGTTGCTTTTTCACAAGCTCGTCTAAACATTTATATCTCTGTTTTCTTACATGAAAAAGCGATATGTAAGCGAGTGATTAGAAAAAGATAAAGTAATTATATATATATATATATATATATAAAGTATATAAAGATTATATATACAGGGTCCAAATAAAATTTTGGAGAGAGAGAGAGAGAGAGAGAGAGAGAAAGAGAGAGAGAGAGAGAGAGAGAGAGAGAGAGAGAGAGAGAAATAACCGTCTTCGCGACGGCGACGCTCCTTCGATTGTCATCGACATTGTCGTCGACGACTTCAGATCGATCGATATATTGATTTTCCAGCTCAGCTGACAGACACATCGCGTGTAGCAATCAGCTGATCGCAGCGTCCGACGTTATTTTAAAGAACACTTATTCCTGACGTAATTATAAGACATTTTCTTCTTTACCAAAATTTTATTTAAAGCATAATTTTGTGTTATAAGATAAAATAGTTAGCGATTTTGACTCAAACGGCGGTAATCACTCGTCGGACGGTCAGCTGCGCTCGCGGTGCGCCGCGCCGTTCCTGGCTGCCTTCTATACTCGACGCGTGATTTGCTAACTATTTTCGCTTATAACTCAAAAACTACGCTTTAAATCAAATTTTGGTAAAGGAAAAATTGTGTTAGAATTGTGTCAGGAGTACGTCATTTTACGGACGGAAGGTTGTTCTGGGACACCCTGTATACATATATAAAGATATATGAAGATTATATATATATATATAAAAATATATAAAAATTTTATATATATATATATATATGTATATATATAATCACTTTATTTTTTTCTAATCGCTCGCTTACTACATATCACTCTATTGCCTTGTCACTCATATCCTAATAATAATAATTCATATTTATAGGCTATATTTATTGAATGTTGTATGAAAATATATACAACATTTTTTAAAATATATTACGTACGTTCACAAAGCATTCTACAGAATACTTATAAAATATTCTATAAATATGCATAAAATATTATGCAGAATATTCGATAGATATTATTCTATTCACATTCAGAAAACAAATAGAGTGTGTATGCCATTAGAATGTACTGTGAACTATATAATCTATATATCTATATATCTATAGAATATATTCGATAAATAAATATATATTTTACAAAATGTCCTATGAAACATTCCAAGAATATTTTCAAGACCATTTTTCTCTTGAAGAATATTCATAAAATGTTTATAAGAATGTTTGGTATATGCAGGATAAATAAAGGATAAAATAAAAATAAATAATATAATATAAATAAGAATAAAATAAAAATAAAAAAGGTAATATAAATGAGAGTAAAATAAAAATAAAGAATATAATATAAATAATAATAAAATAAAAATAAAAAATATAATATAAATAATAATAAAATAAAAATAAATAATATAAATAAAATATAAGATAAATTGTTATTAGGACATTTTTGTTATTAGTATGCGGGCCCGTTCGTCGTCCTATCCAGTGATACCATTTCTGAGACTCTGCCTGCTGCCAGGCCGATATACGGCTCGTTCTCTGTATGTGTACAGCAGCGGACAGAGCTCAGAAACGGCATCACTGTCGATCTTTCTCAAGGGTCGCGTGTATTACATGTGTGTCGTGTAAAAGAAAAGATAAGAGAATGAGAACCATGTCAAGTTGTAAGTATAAATTCAAATATATTATTTATTTTATTATACATATATATACAATTTATTTTTCAGCAAATATCAAACAAAAAATAAATCGAGGGAGATGTAAGAGCGGTAGCGTCGTCTACGCTACAAGCACAGAAAACGGCGTCTACGCTGCAAACGAGAGACATCGACTTTTCAAAAAGGACCACAGACAAATAAAATAGTTCAAAAGATTAGTTATTTATATAATTACGCACGCACGCACGCATGCGCACGCACACATACACACACGCGCACACACACACACGCATACACACACACACACACGCGCGCGCGCGCGCGCAACGCACACGCACATTTATATGTATCTAAATGAATAAATAAATAAGAATATGCATATATATATATATATATAATATGCATATGTGTATATGTATATGTGCATATGTGTAATTGTTTATATTGATTTTTTAGTAAATTTATATACATACAAATGTGTATACATATACAAGATGGCTAATGTTTTTTATTATATTTTTGCAGAAAATAAACGAAGCGGTATGACGAGCAATCAATAAGGATAGAAAAAGGCGGCAAAGGTATATGCAACCAGTGTATAAACTGTGTATATATTGGTCGCATGTACCTCAAACGCGTCCCCGACACCGGCACCGGTATACGCGACGTCGTACGCGGTACCACCGACCTTCGCAGCATACGCCTCACCAGCATATGCACAAACATACAACCCAGCGAGCACTGCATCGGCGTACGTATCGCGGCCTTTCTAAATAAAAATAAAAACATTTATATATATGTAATTATAATTCTATATAAATATATATACATATATGATTATAACTTTTGTATCTTTTTTTCTACCTTTTATAAGTTGTGTGAAGTATTCATGATATACATACATATAAACATATGTGTGTATATATATATATATATATATATATATATATATATGTATACACACACACACACACACACGTGTGTGTGCGTGTGTGTGTGTGTGTGTGTGTGTGCGCATATGTATGTATATCCTTTTACACATACAATTATACACTGACGCATAAAGTATGCATTGTCATATATATGTGTATATATATATATATATATATATATGTGTATATATGATAATGTATACTTTATGCGTCAGTGTATAATTGTATGCGTAAAAGGATATATAGTCGCGCGCATGCATGCACGCACACACGCACGCACACACGCATACACACACGCATACACACACGCATACACACACACACACACACACACACACACACACACACACACGCACACACGCACACACGCGCACACACACACACACACACACACACACACACACACACACACACACACACACACACACACACACACACACACACACACACACACACACACACACACACACACACACAAACACAAACACGCACGCACGCACGTGTGTTTGTATACATACATACATATGTATATGTATGTATATCATGAATACTTCACACAACTTATAAAAGGTAGAAAAAAAAGGTACAAGTTATAATCATATATTTATGTATATTTATGTATATTTATATATAATTATAATTACATATTTATTTTATATTATATATTATATATTTATTATATATTTTATTGGTAAAAAGGCCGCGGTACGTATGCCGATTCATTGCTCAATGGGTTATGCATACCGGTATATGCATACGCCGGTGAAGTGTACGTTACAATGGCCGGCGGTGGCGCGTACGCTGGCATCGGTGCTGCATAGGCTGATGGTCCTGGGACCGCGTACGCCGGCGTCGGTAGCACGAAGGCCGGTGGTGGCATGTACTCCGGCATCGCCGATGGTGGCGCGTACGCCGGCATCGCCGGTGATGGCGCGTACACCGGCATCGGTGCTGTCATTGTTGGTGCGTACGACGCTGCATATACTGATGCCGGTGTCGAAACGTATGAGGTACATGTGGCCAGTTTATACACTGGTCGCATGTACCTTTGCCGCCTTTTTTTCCGCTCTTCGAACTGCTTCTTTTATTTTCTGCAAAAATATAATAAAAATCATTAGACACAAATATGTATATGTATATGTATATGTGCGTGCGTGCGTGCGTGCGTGCGTGTGTGTATGTGTGCGCGCGTGCGTAATTATATAAATAACTAACCTTTTGGACAATTTTATTTTGCCGTGGTCCTTTTTCGGTTTGCGTAGACGCCGTCTCCTGCGCTTGTAGCGTAGAAGACGCTCTTATATCTTACTGATTTTTTTTTCTTTGATATTTGCTGAAAAGAAATTATATATATATGTATAATATATGTATAATAAAATAAATAATATATTTGTATTTGTACTTACAACTTGACATGTTTCCCATTCTCTTATCTCTTACGACGCACATGTAACAACGCGACCCTAGCAAAAGACGGTGATGCCATTTCTGAGACTCTGTCCGCTGCTGAAATAAAATGAAATAAAATGGCACCACTGGATCGGACGACGAACGGGCTCGCATACATACATCACGAAGGAGCCGTGTATGTGTGCTATAATTATATGTCAATAATGTATATATATATATATATATATGTATCTTTATTTTCATATATTTATATACATATTCTTCATATCATAATATTTATAACTTTTTTATAACAATATTCATAACATACAAATATGTTTTGCTCTTTGAAAAGATAAGTGCAAATCAAATTTACGATTGTATAATCACATATATGAAATCAATATCAATCGATAAAAAAATAATTTATTTTGAATTATGAATTGTATAAGATGACAGTTGGATATAACTTGGCGAGAATAAGAAGGATTACAAACATACATTTGCAAAAATTGCATATAACATAAATTTAGATTTTGTAATATATAAATGCAATAAAATCATAACTGTAATAAAATAAACTAAAAAAAGTATCTTTATATTCTTGTGGCTTGTCAATATTGCAAATGCATGTTTGCAAAAATATCTTTCTCATTCTTGTATAACTTTCAGATTTGTTATCTCGTATAATTTATAATCCAATTTCAACATGCACTCGATTGATTTTAAATGTGCGATTATACAATTATTTTGATTTATTTTTATCTTTGCAGAGAGTAAAACACATACAAAAAAAATAATTATGTGTCTAATTTATAAATGTATTCATCTGTAACGCTGTATCTCTATAAGCTATGTGTTCGCGATTGTAATAATAAATTGTATGTACCGGAGCCCTCGAGTGCGAATCTCGGAATTGTCGCGCGTATAATCAAAAACCGCGCGTTCAACCTATCGGGAGCTGCGCTTTTGTGCGGGCGCCCACCGCCGGGCTGCCTACCGAGACGATACAAAAGGCTGTATCATGATAACAAATATAAGACTGGACAATATATATATGATTACCAAATATATATATATATAATATATATATATATATATATACATTATATTTAAATATAATGTATATATATATATATATACATATATATATTGTAATCAACCAGTTATGAGATATTTGCTCCGACATCTATGGACAGACACCCTATATATATAATATTTTATATATTCTGAGACAATTTAGTTATACATATATATATATATATATATATATATATATATATATATATTATATTTATATAATAAAATAAATGTATATATATTTATTATATATTTATTTTATATATATTTATTATATGAACTTTATATATATATATATATATATATATATATATATATATAAATATATATATATATATGTGTATATATATAAAGTATCATGTCTAAATAGACACCATGTCTGCAAAAGACACAAAGTAATATATAAATATAGAAATGTAAAAATTATTATATGTGTAACGAGGCACCTCCCGTACTGACAACAGTCTCGTTCCCGAACGACCATTAGTCGGAAGTCCGCAGCCCGGTGACTATCAACTGGGCAAAAGCGGAGGCGCGGTGCGCCCTTTTTTTAGACCTCTAACTCGCGGCCGTTGCAACCAAAGGATCTCGACGAGCGAGAGACTAAGTCCCGCTCGGGTACCGTCCGACCGTCACCGTAAACACCCGAATGGCGACACGGTCTCGATGCTCGCCGGGGCCTCGAACTCCGCCGATCGATCACGGAGAAGCCCGAGGTCGCAACGGCGTTCAAAGTTAAACCTTCCAGAAGAATTACGTTGAATAATTTATGTTACATATGTATAAAAAAATAAAATGTAGTACAATAGGGCCTCAGGCGAAAATCCATATTACAATAACCTAACGCCAGTAGTGAAACCTCGTGAGGTTCTTTTTACATGCACTTTGTAGCAGACTCAAAACCGTACAAATTTAAACTTTTTTGTAACTTCAACCAGTTATGAGATATTTGCTTCGACATCTATGGACAGACACCCTATATATATAATATTTTATATATTCTGAGACAATTTTAGTTATGCATATTATATAATTATATAATAACATACTATTTCTTTATATATATCTATATAATGAATTATGAATATTGCTATAATTTAAAAATTATAAATATTATGATATAATAAAAAATTACATAAATGTATGAAGATAAAGATACATATACAGGGTGTCCCATTTTAAATAATACACTCAAATATCTCTGAAACGGTGCGAAATAAAAAAATTTTTCAAACAAAAGTTGTATGGCTTGAAGGAGGCCATCAGATGGTGGCAATGATTTGACCTTGACATTTTTTTATTAACGTACCGTTTCGAAGATATTTGATTGCATTATTTAAAATGGGACACTCTGTATATACATTTATTGACATATAATTACTAGTTTGATTTTCAATATTCAACTTCTAAATTTATCTTTTATTTTTGGAAAAGAGTGACAAAATGCTTTATTTTTGGAAATAAAAATAATTTGTTTGATTTATTTGAAGACGCGCGGTATAAACAACTGAATCTCGTGAAAATATACATGTATCTATTGCGCGGTGATAACGTGCACGTAACGTGACAACCGTACGCGATAAAATTCAAAAAAGGTTATAACGTCAAATTTATTAATGTTATAGAATTTGATTATTTATATTAGTGTAGTTATAGTGTGTATGTGCATATACGATGGGACGCAAGTACCACGAAAAATGCTTGCCTCTCAATGCTCGCAGGCTTTCGACAAAGAGAGGATGGTTTAAAAAATGAGTACAACATAAATTTTTTATTGTTATATCAAACACACATACACATACGCGCGCGCGCGCGCGCGCGCACGCACGCACGCACGCACGCACGCACGCACGCACACAAATTATAGATGAATCTTTTATTCAGGATCATCTCAAGTCTAGTTCTAGGATTCTGTTCAGCCAATAAGATAGCTGAATGGAATCTGGAAAATTTACTTGAGAAGATGTTGAATGTAAGACCAATCTATGAATTCCAGCTACGCAGAAAGATAAAAAGAAGACAGATGTAGAGAGAGAGAGAGAGAGAGAGAGAGAGAGAGAGAGAGAGAAAGAGAGAGAGAGAATGTCTTTGCAAAAATTATAACGCATATTATTGATCGTATTTATTACTGACAATGAGTACTGGGCATAAAATATCGATGGATATAGATTTAACATTCTTTTTCCCTTTCATCTTTCTTTCTATAACCGTCCCTTTTTGTTTATTACATACGTGCATCTCTATCTGTTTATTATATACGTGCTATGAATAAATGGTTATATATCTACTAATCATAAAGATATTGGAATTCTTTATTTTTTATTTACAATCTGAGCAAACATAATTGATTTATCCTATTCGAATAGAATTGGGATCATTAGAACGACGTCACATTAAAATAATCAAATTTATAATTCAATCATAATTAGGCATACATTTATTATAACTTCATTTGTAATTGTACCTTTTTTAGTGCAGTTGGAAATTTTCTTATTCCTTTTATTGTTTAGATTCCTAGATATAACATATCTTCATACTAATATAATACAAGATTTTAACTATTGATATATAAATTTTAAAGAACTAGATCCTAGAATTCTATTCGAATAAGTTAACAATTATACTTACTCAGATTGAGAATAAAAAATTAAAAATCCAATATCATTATGATTAGTGGACATATAATCATTTATTCACGTATATAGCACGTATGTAATAAACAGATAGGGATGGTTATAGGAAGAAAGATGAGAGAGAAAAAGAATGTATGAGCGAGTATCTGTATATCTTATCGTTTGCACTATTGTGAGATAAATGGTGTAAATAAGAAAAAAAGAGAAATCCATCGATACTTTATGCCCAGTACTCAATAATAAATACAATTGATAATATATTGCTTTATGATTTTTACAAAGACATTTGGTCGCTTATTTGCTCTCTCTCTCTCTCTCTCTCTCTCTCTCTCTCATTATTATTTTTCTCTTATTATTATCATTTATTATTTTTATACATGGTAACCAAAAAAATTTATTGACGGAAAATTATTTTCAATAAAATGTAAAATATATTAAATAACAAATAAATTATTATTATTATTATTCTAAAATTGGATTACAATTTTTAAAATATTTTTTTTTCATAAAAAATAACGAGTTTATAAAAATCTTCAAAAAATGTTTCATTACACGTGATACTTCAGTAATATTCACGTGTTCCTGGAGAATCTTCACACTTTCAGTTTTAGAAATTCTTCAGAAACACATAACTGAAGAAGTAAAAAGCATTACATCTGACATATACATATGATTATTGACCAATTTTTGAAACATTTCAAAGTCATAGTTGAAAAATAATTAAACATTTTTATTAACTTTTATAGTCTAATTCCTGAATAATAAGTTATATTTTATTTTATTTAATAGCGTTTTTTTAAATAATTTTTTTCACCAGAATATCTTTTTGGATTACCCTGTATATCTATAAAAAATGGTTTACTCAAAAATTTGTAAAGGAAGGTATGCATTTGAAGCAGTTTGGAGAGCATGATAGGATCATTGGGTTCATTTTAGATGGAACAATCGATTTCATATCGAGCAAAAAAACATGTTACTATGAGATGTATGCATGATTTCAATATCCCTTTTATCTTCCTTTTTCATGAAAATGAAACTAAGTGTGAAAAAGAAATCAAACAATTCTGGCGTGTTGCTATAACTGCTTGAAATGCATATCCTTCTTTATTGCCAATACTTTGTTACATTATTTTTATATATCATTTTATATGTCATTACTTATATATACATACATTAGCATAAATATACCTTATGATCAAAAAGTACCCGGAATTTGTCAATAAAATGAAAACGGTTCATTTATTCATCGATATTTATTTTATCCCCTTCAAAGTAATCTCCATCGCAAGCAATACACATATTGCAACGCTTCTTCCAATCTTCAAAACACTTTTTATAGGCCGATTTTGGAATCGCCTTCAGCTCTGCGAATTCTCCTTTATCGCCTCAGTCGTCTCAAAACGCTTTCCGCAAAGTGGTAACTTGAGTCGTGGGAACAGGAAAAAGTCACACGGATCCATGTCAGGTGAATATGGAGCTTGCGGAACGGTATTAACGTTGTTTTTGGTCAAATAGTCGCGTACAAGATGCGATGTGTGAGCCGGTGCGTTGTCGTGGTGAAGAAACCATGAGTTGTTTCTGCACAATTCAACGCTTCCGCACATGATATTTTGTTAGAAACACAAAATTTCAGGCAAACTCTTTGCACAACTAAATTCGACATTGCGAAATTCGCAGAATACACCAAACAATGATTTGTTTACAAAACTTTTATGCACAAACTATCCGATAAATGGCGCTCAAAAGTGACATGTAAACAATTGACAGATGTACCAATCTAGAAAAAAAATTATTTTGGCAATATCTCAAGCGCGGTTCGTTTAAATGAGAAATTCCGGGTACTTTTTGATCATAAGGTATACATAAATCGTTTATTATCATCTCTGAAAGATAAGATTACAGTCCTTTGCTTATATCCATATTTTTATAAGTAGTTAGTGCCAGAGGCGATATTCGTGTGCTGGTTGCTGCAAAAATAATGCCAAAGGCGATATTCGTGTGCTGGTTGCTTCAAAAATAATGCCAGAGGCGATATTCGTGTGCTGGTTGCTTCAAAAATAATGCCAGAGGCGATATTCGTGTGCTGGTTGCTTCAAAAATAATGTCAGAGGCAATATTCGTGTGCTGGTTGCTTCAAAAATAATGCCAGAGGCGATATTTGTGTCCTGGTTATTAAAAAAATATTTTATACCAGATGCGGTTTGCATATGCGCTTTGATTTATTAAAAATTATGGCATTATATGTATTGTCCAAACATAATCTATTGTGCCATTTTATTTTTTAGTAATAATTATGTAACAATATAAACGAAGGACTGTACTTATTGTTCAGAGAGTCAAGTTTTACTTTTTTAAAAAGAAATTATGTACGATATATTTTAAAACTATGTATTAAATATATCATATTTTATTTTTATAGCAAGATTTTGCAAAAAATAATTCATTTATTTTTCTTTGCAGGAAGCAGTTGAACAAGTTAGCACGGACACAAGAGAAAAATGACTCCATGAACACAGTGGTTACAAAAGGTACTAGCAAAGAATCTATCGATTGTTATAAATTAGTGGAATTACCTTATACGATGGATTCAGAAATTAGTACCCAGGTAATAAAGTTCATGAAGCCATTAAAGAAAGATATGTTTAATCAAAATGTTGACAGTTGCAATAATAACAATACTTTTGTTATTAATAATAAAGCCCTTCCAAACGCTTCTTGTATCCAAGAAAGCTTGCCTGAAGGCCATCTTATTGTAGACATTGCTATTCAGAACATCAATAACAAATCCATTCGAGAATCAGTGGAATCACTCTCTGATGTGGATTCGGAAATTGATATCAGAGTAATGGAATGCCAAGTAGATAAAGAAAAAAGTAAAAGTACATATAGTAAAAATGTCAAATATTGCGAAGATAGCAATGATTTTGTTATCGATAATGGTCCTTTGGATATGAATCGTATCCAGGAAAATATGCGTGAAGGCCATCGCATTGTCGACTTTTCTTTCATGTGGAATGAAATCCACAGAACTTTTGACAATCATGCGCGAGGAATAGAGTGCCTATTTAAAGATTGGAAACTCGTAAATTCTCGTTGCCGTGGGTTAAAGACGCAGTTTTTTTTCAAGTGCCAAATGTGCAATTATGAAGACAGCGTCTGGTCTGAACCCACAGAGTCAGAAACAATGGACATTAATACGGCTGCTGCAGCGGGAACTATTACAGTTGGAATTGGTTTTGCCCAGCTGCAAGAGCAATGTGCAGCCATGAATGTTCCTTGTATGTCCGAACCATCTTATATTAAATACAGAGAAAATTTAGTTGATGATTTTTAAAAAACAGCCTTAGATAATATGAAAATGGCTGGCGAAGTTGAAAAACAACTCGCTCTTGAGAGAAACGATACTATAAACGGTATTCCGTATATACCTGTTGTAGCAGATGGTAGTTGGATGAAGAGATCATATGATACCGCTTATAACTCTCTTTCCGGTGTTGGAGCTATAATTGGTTACCATATGAAAAAGATTCTCTTCGTTGGTGTTCGTAATAAATTTTGCGCAATATGTGATATGGCAGAGCGAAAAAGTATAAAACCTAGAGTTCACAAATGCTACAAAAATTTTGATCAAAATACAAGCTCCACAAAGATGGAGAGCGATGCAATCGCCGAAGGTTTTAAATATAGCCTCGAAATGTATGGTCTGATTTATAAAACGGTTATTGCCGATGGTGACAGTAGCGTATATCAGACCATTCTTGATAACAGACCATATCGTGAGCAAATGGTGATGGTAAAAAAAATAGAATGCACCAATCATTTGCTTCGCAATTTGTACAAAAAGCTGAAAGCTGTGGCAGAGACGACTCAGTCAAAAACGCAAAGATAGCGTGGCTTTGTACAACTGCGAAATGTAGTGAAAAATAACATTTTAAATATCCGAAAAGAGATAGAAAAAGCAGCAGAGCTACGAAGAAAAGAGGAACAAATACCTCAACATTATAAGGCTATAGAATTGCAAAAAGATATCTTGAGCATTCCTAGCCATGTTTTTGGCGAACATAAGCGATGCGAAGCATGCGGTCGTATATGTAAAGAGAGTGGAGATGAAACAAAAAAAAATTATGTGCCATCTCTGAAATTATACGGTCTATATCAAAAAATAGAAAGTTATCACATACATAAGCGGTTATTCCGAAAGCTTGTTGTTGCATTTCACCAATAATCCTGCAGAATCATTCAATTCGATAATCTGCAAAGAAATTGGTGGAAAGCGTATTAATTTTGGCAAACGAGGCTCTTATGATGCTAGAGTTGCAGGAGCAGTTGTGCAATATAATACACAACAAGTCCTTACGCAATTGCATGAAAACATGTGTAAAGTTGTTCCACCTATTGTCGAGAATCTTGAAAAAAGACGACAAATAAAAGTTGCAAAAACCAGAAAATCTCGAAAGGAACAAGGAAGACAAAAAAAAATTCAAAACAGAGCCAGGAGCAGATCTTCATTATGGTCCGCAATCGCAAAAACCAGATCTTCCATCTAAGGTATTCGAACAACTTCGACAAAACCATTTAGAAAAATTGTTCGAAAATGCGAAAAACTGGCAATAAATCGAATTCGGAACAAGAAATCAAAATGAATCAGAATTATGGTTATCACTAAGACAAGAAATGTTGACGGTATCCAATTTTGGAACCGTATGTCGCATGAGACCGACAACGTCTTGCGCATCAACGGTAAAATCCATTTTATATCCTTCATTCACTGATGCAGCTGTAAAATATGTGACAATGAAAAAATAGCGAGGAAAGAACTAGCCAAAAAATTAAACAAAGAAGTGAAACCTTCCGGATTATTCATCGATATTGAAAATCCATTTTTGGGTGCTTCTCCTGACGGACTTATCAATGAAAATGGTTTAGTGGAAATCAAATGTCCTCTGTTGGCTGAAAATTTAACAGCAGAAAAAGCCATTGAGACATTGTCTTCTTTACAAATTATTTTTGATAAAAAAGATCCATACAAAATGAATCGAAATCACCAATATTATTATCAAATTCAGGGTCAGTTGAATATAACACGACGAGAATATTGCATTTTTGTCATTTGGACTCCAAAAAGCATGAAAATATTACGTATTGATGTAGACAATATTTTTTGGAGATATCAAATACTTCCTTTCTTAACACGCTTCTATAATGAATGCATGCTTCCAGAAATCTTGGACAGTCGTCATAAAAGGCATATGCCTATTAGAAATCCAAGATATATTATAGAAGCTAAAGAAGCAGCAGCACAAAAAAAATTTAGTCGAACAAGTAGACGAAATATAATCGAAAACGAAAATGGCCCAGAAAAGAGGAAAAGATTCAAACCGAACGTTTTGCCATTGGAAGCAACAATAACTGATATTGCTGCTATTACTTTGAGTGAAGAGCAAGATGACGATTTCATCGTTGTTAGTGATTCGAAAAATGAAGAACTAACTGCAGACAATATGGCAAAACAAAAAGAATTTCTAGACAAAGCGATTGCTCCTTTTAATTTAGTAAAGGATAATGTATTACCTATACATAGCAAAATAAACGACGAATCATTGGATCGATTTTTACACGTCGTAAGAAATAAGTCTTGTTTCGAAACACAAAGTGTGTTATATTTGGAATATCCTCACTTAATTGAAGCAAGTGGTAGCGACAAAAGCTTACAAATTATTGGGGGAAACTGCAGTGATCACTGGCGATGTATATTTTTTGACGGTACCAAGCTTCAAGTGTACGACAGTCTACCCGGTTGTACATACAATAAATTGGTACCTAAAGAAAAAAATTACATTCATCGTCGTTATCCACAAATAAGTGCAAGTAATATAATATTTGAAAAGGTTCAAACACAACCTGATGGCACATGTTGTGGAATTTATGCTGCAGCTTTTGCTACAACTATAGCTTTAGGAGAAAATCCTTGTAATGAGAAATATTCTAATCGGGTTGAATATATGAGGCAACATTTTCTAAACATTATAATAGAAAATGAACTATCGGCTTTTTCAAAATGGTAAAAATTCTAATGAATATCTTTGGAAAAAGACGTCTCAATGCAAATGATTCATTTGCAATTAGTCGGAGACGAAAAAAATACATATATTGTGATTGTGTTGTTATGGGAATGTACGCGGTGAAGAGGCCTTCTGTTGTCCATATTTTCAATATACAAATATTGTATAATTCCATGAATATCGCAAATATTGGGTGTTTGCAGGTTGGAGGAGCAATGGAATTACTTGCCTCCTCCCTGGGTAACAATAAAACCCAAAACACTTTCTCAATTTATATCTACCTTGTCGTGGTGAGAAAGCTTTATACTAAAAGGTGTAAAATTATGAAAGCAGTTTTAAATAAATGTGGAAGTGACATTTTATGCCTTTTTCTGTCACCCTTCTCCCTTTGAAAAAAATTCTGCTTTTATCTTTAAAATATATGATCACACACACACACGCACGCACTCACGCACGCACGCACACACGCACGCACACATATAAACATACATATCACTGTATACATATACATATAAAGGATGTCTCATTTGAAATATTGACCTCAAATATTAGTAAAAAATATATTTTACAGAAAAATGTTTTAAACAAAAGTTATTCGGTTCGAAGGAGGCCATAGAATGATGTTATTAGTTTGATCTTGAATAGTCGTTTGAAGGTCACTATCAAATAAATGGAACTCTCTAATATTCTATTGCAGCTTACCTCAAAAGTTTTTTAAAACACTATGATAAAGTATTTTTAATAACTTGTTGAGTAATAAAGCTTGAGAGTTGTAGCAAATATAAAATATCTTTATTTTGGTGTCGTTTTAATCGTAAAAATTTCGTTAATTGATTAAAATTATTTTCAAGCTGATAAAATGCGGAATAAGAAATTTTATTTTTTATAATAAGGTAATATGTGATGCGAAAACCAATTGATAAAGGAGTCCTCGCGAGCGAGACTTCGTTAGCTATCTCGCTTGCTCCTCGTCCGTCCTCGCTCTCTCTACGGCATCGGCGATCTTTTCTTATCTCTACAAATATGAACATTTTATTATATTATATTTATTTAGTATTATATTATATTAATTAATATTATATTAATTATATTAATTATATTGTATTTAATTTAAACATTTTATTTGGGGTCGTTTATTATTTTCAAGCCAATAAAATGCGAAATAAAAATCTAACATTTTATTCAATAAAAGGACGGACGAGCAAGCGAGATAGCTAACGAAGTCCCGCTCGCGAGGACTCCCTTTATCAATTGTTTTTCGCATCACATATTATCTTATTATAAAAAATAAAATTTCTTATTCTGCATTTTATCAGTTTGAAAATAATTTTAATCAGTTAACGAAATTTTTACGATTAAAACGACACCAAACACGACATAAATTGGATAATATTTAGAAATTGTAATTACGATTATATTTCTAATTAAACTTTCTCGATTTACAACTACCTTGTCGTGGTGAGAAAGCTTTATACTAAAAGGTGTAAAATTATGAAAGCAGTTAATAAATGTGGAAGTGGCATTTTGTTATTTTATAACACCTTTCCCCCTTTAAAAAAATTCCGTATATAAACAAACACACACACACATCACTGTAGGCGCGTTCGTGGAGACGCTACGCTAACAGCGTCGTTCTATCTTCGTTCAACTTTTAATGAGTAACAAAGATAGAATGACACTGTTAGCGTTAATAGTGTCTCCCCGAACGCCCTGTATATACAGAATGTCTCATTTGAAATAACGACCTCAAATATAAATACATTTTACCGAAAAATGTTAAACAAAAAATATAATCAAATATTATATCATATTACATATTTATTCATATTTATATTTATTATTTATTCATATTGTATCATAGTGTTTTGAAAAGCTCGAGGTAAGCTGCAATAGAATATTAGAGAGTTCCATTTATGATAGTGACCTTCAAACGACTATTCAAGATCAAACCAATAACATCATTCTATGACATATATATATATATATACACAAGGTGTCCAAGAGCACTTGTGCCATAGAATGATGTTATTGGTTTGATCTTGAATAGTCGTTTGAAGGTCACTATCATAAATGGAACTCTCTAATATATATATAAATTATTTATGCATATATGTATATACATATGCATGGTATGTTAGACACACATACGTGCATACACATATACATATATATTTTTTTCTTTCCCTCTGTATATATATATATACAGTGAGAGACAAAAATATATATGCGTATATGTATGCACGTATGTGTGTGTAATATACTATGCATATATATATATATATATATATATATATATATATATATATATATATATATAGTAAAAAATACACTATGTTGAAATCAGACAACATAGTGTATTTTTTATTGATACATCATTTCATACGCATATGTAAGCGTATGTAAGTATCGATAGTAAAATATAAATATGAGTCTGACTTTTTTACATAATTTGAACTGTTCACATTGACATATATATTTTTTGAACACAATGAGAAATTGTTCTTTATGACATCTATAAAAATAATACATATGTCGATAATGGCGTAATTAAAATTATCGATATTATCGATAATTTTAATTCCGCCGAAATGAGGGCGCTATTCCATCGGAGTTCGACCGTCTGTTTAGGATCCCCTTAATGCTGTATTATTATGGTATCAATCTGATAATATCATGATATATCAGTGTATACCATCAGTGGTATACCATGATAATATCAGAGAGAAGATAGAATAGAGCGCGGGAGCACTGATGCCAGAAAAGTTACGCGGCTCCTGGCTCCATGACGCACACACAAGCGCGTGTAGATGTGAGTTCTGCGCATGCTCGGCGCCACATATACACGGCTCGCGCTTGTGTGCGTCATGTGAGCCGGGAGCCGCGTAACTTTTCTGGCATCACTGCGCGGAAGCCACCTAAAAGAGTATCAAACGATTAAAAAGAGACAAAGTCAAGTGACCTGGCTATCCTTGTCTGTTAGCGCATGCACAGAGAAAAGCGTACAGCAGGATCCGCTTTAAAATATCAAAAACTGCGCATTACGCATGCGCGAATAGACAATGACAGCCAGGTTACTTGATTTTGTCTCTTTCTAATCGTCTGATGTTTCCACTTACACGATTATACCTATGTGGCTCCCGCGCTCTATTCTATCTTCTCTCTGGATAATACAGAGCATTAATTATCGACAGTATTATACCGTGACTTATCAATTGATTTATCGACTGTAGTTATCACGGACTAAGGAAGAGAGGGACTGAGCATAAACTCTAGCAGGGATGCATGTCCACGGCGGGGGGGAGAGGGCGCCATGTTACTTTCCCAGTATCTATAGTAACGTACGTTATGTATACTATAGATATACAGGGTGTCTCATAACTAACGAGCCAACGCTCATAAGCGGGTAGAGCGGGTTAATGAGTAAGTGTACGAACGAATGTGTGCGTATGAGAAAGAGAGAGAGAGAGAAAGAATTGTGTGTATATAACAGGAGACCGTGCGTAATCATCGCGTGTATTTGATCGTAAGAAGGGCCCCGTAATCACAGTGTCGCATGGTGAGTTGCGCCGCCCCTGTCTACCTTCCGTACTTGTCCCGTGATTCGTTAACTATTTTCTTTTATAATTTAAAAACTAAGCTTCAGACAAAATTTTCATAAAAGAAAAATCGTCTCAGAATTAACTCAGGAATACATCCTTGCAAGGACACCTGGGTTGTGCTGAATTACCCTGTATATATATATATATATATATATATATATATATATGTTTTAAAACTAAAATACAATTATTGAATATTAAAAGTACATTACATTTTAATTGAAAGTGAACACTATTAAACATCTTAACTTAAATATATTTAACTAAAATATAGTTTAAACATTAAAATAAAAAAAAACTTGAAATTTTAATAAAAATATGTTAAATTTTTTAAAAAAGGTGCTTTTTTTAATTTTAATACTTAAATTTATATTTTAGTTATATTTCAATTGAAATACTTTAAACAAAATTAATCAGTCTTCTAAAAATTTACAACCAAACATAAAATGCATCTAAATTTCAAACATAATTAAATATATTATTATTTATAATAAGAAAATAAATACTGGTAAGACAACATTAATTAAACATTTGAACGTTAGTTTAACAATTAATAATATATTATTTATCACTTTCTAAACTTTTTCATATTTTTTCAAGATAGGAAGCAGTTCAATCAAACATGTTAATCGAGAAATAGAAGGTATTCTTCTAGAGAACCTTTCAAAATTTGAAGAAATCCTTCAATTTCTGGGTTCAACATTTCTGCTGGTCCACTGTGAGATTCTTGACTCGTGCGTAGTTTTGGACTGGTGCTAGCAGAAGTGCTAGTCAATGTTGCGGTCATAATTCGTATGGTATCAGCCATATCTTTGAGCACATTCATATCTTCATCATTCTTTATTTTCTTCTTTTTAAAAAAATGATCAGGAGGAGGAGTTTGAATTTTTATTTTTTTTTGGGAAGTAATTCTTCTGGTTTTGTAACTGTAGACATTATAAAATAACCTTAAACCGGTTATGTTCCAGCTTCTTTGTATTTTCTAATTTTAAAGCTTTCTTCTTTCTTCTTTCTATGGATACTTTCCGATTCACGCATAATGCGCATGAAATTATAGAAAATGTATACCCATACAGCATCGAAACTTCCAGTTACATTGCAGGAACGTTGTAACACTGCAAGTTTCAATGTAATATTGCATGGATATTACAGAGACATACAATTGCAATATTTCATCGAAATGATCCAGCAATGTTGCAGAAACATTTTTCCTAAACCACAGCGCTGCTAAATTTTATAATGTGCGTCGTCTGTTCAGTGTTGATAGTGGCGCACGCATAATATGTCAACACGGTATAGCCCAGACAGCATATAATAAAAGACGACGAGAGGATGTCTTTTTTAAGTCATCTTTCTGACAAGACTAAAAGATGTATATGCAACAATGGTAAAAAATTATTTTTTTCTTATCAAATATATTATATATTATATATAAAATTTGTTTTTATATTTATATATTACAAAGTTTATAATAATATTCAAATTGTTCAGTAGTTGGATTATTGCTGTAACCTCTACCGGATCTAATATTTGAAAAAAAAGCTCAAGATGGTCAACAATTTATAAGTTAATAAGTATTGTAAAGGTGATTCAGTAGTCGACGCAAATTTATCAAATATGGCTACGCAGTTTTGCATTGATACTATGAAACTGTAAATACTTAATTTTCATTTCCAAAATTGGTTTATTATCAACACGAAGTAATCTTATGTAATTTTCATATTCCATAACTTTTGCTCGAACTTCAGTAATGTTGCTCCTATAATATTTAGTAGTACCTATTATTCTTTGTAGTCTTTATATATTACATGTTGTGAAAACTTGAATACGAGTTAAGTCTGAGCACGCCACGTAGCGGCAAACAAAGGAACATGTATATTATAAAATAGATCTTTTTTGTCTTGTCGAAAAAATGACTAAAAAGATGACTAAAAAGACATCTTTTCGTCAACTAAAATTAATTATGACTTTTGGAAGACATCTTTTAGACATCTTTCAAAAGATGACTTTTTTGTAGGCAGAAAATATGCTTTTAGACATCTTTTAGTCTTGTCAGAAAAATGACTTAAAAAAGACATCCTTTCGTCATCTTTTAGTATTATGTGCTGTCTGGGCTATACCGTGTTGACATATGCGTGGGCCACTATGAACACTGAACACTAAACAGACGACGCACATTATAAAATTTAGCACACGCAGCGCGGTTTACGAAGAATAGCTGCGTTCAGCAGAGAAAGCAAATCAGTGAGCGCTTAGTGATTCTTTATTGTGATTGGTTTTTGCACTTAGATCCAATGAAGATCTAAATGCAAGAACCAATCACAATAAAGAATCACTAAGCGCTCACTGATTTACTTTCTCTGGTGAACGCAGCTAATGTTTCTGCAACATTGCTGGATCATTTCGATGAAATATTGCAATTGTATGTCTCTGTAATATCCATGCAATATTACATTGAAACTTGCAATGTTGCAACGTTCCTGCAATGTAACTGGAAGTTTTGATGCTGTATGGGATCCCTTAAATAAACTTTTAACGAATCCCAAGAACGAACTCGTGAAAATGCGATATATAGTTGTCCATAACTAAAAATATCTTTTCGAAAATCTATTGTAATCTTATTAAAAGTTTGCCTTTGTGATTTATTTATTGTCATAGCAACTGCCATTTTACTGGAAATTGTCTTCTTTTGAAATTAAACGGATATACATTTTCACAATATAAAGTAATACGATGAAAAACTATTTCTCCAGTCTTATTACCTGTTAAAATTTCACAACGTAATAAGTTATTATTTAAATCTAAAATTAACAATCTGGTACCATTGCATAGACCTTCGCTTATGCTAAGATTTCTAATAAGCATGACAATAGTGTATTTTCTTAAGCGTAATTCATGAAGTGAAAGACACGTTGTATTTAAAGAGTTGGGATATTCTATCGGAATTGTTTCATATATATCTTGATTATCTCCAGTCGTTTCAAGAGTGTCTATATTTGTATAAACTCTTTCTGTCGTTTCATCCAATAAACTTACTACTTTTTTATTTATTTCATTAATATCGACATTTCTTGCAGATAATATAACATAATTAGCCATAGTTTTATATTGTTCACGTTTTATAATGTCGCCATATACATGTCTTTAACCATATCCGAATTTGCGTTTGCTATACATTTTTCTGGAATATGAATATTATCCGAATGATCATTTAAAGAACCATTATCTAAATTTAGTAAAAATTGTGCAAATTCTTTTTCCTGTGGTAAAGTTCTCATATTTTGTGTCAATGAAAATATTTTAAAATGCTTCCGTAGAATACTAAATTTTATTGATAAATTTATAATTTCACAACGTGTAGCTCTTTTTTTTACAGGTAATAATTGTCTAAAATCTCCATCAAAGAAGAACGATTTTACCATCAAAATGTAAATCATTTTGCATTATATCGCGTAATGTTCGATCCATTATTTCTAATACATAGCGTACCATAAGAGCTTCGTCTATAATAAAAACATCTACAAGTTTTAAATTTTCAGCTTCTTTAGATTGAACTTTAATGTTTGATGTAGAATCAGCGAAAAGAGATACAGGTAATCCAAAAACTTTGTGTATTGTTTTCCCATTTGGAAGTAATGTTGTAGCAATACCGGTAAATGCCATCGTATTAATTATTTTTCCTCTACTTTTAAGTAGATAATACAAAGTTGCATAAATAAAAGTTTTACCAGATCCACCTGGACCATCAATATAAAAACAGTTATTGCTATTGTTACTTGTTGCTATTAAAATAGTATCAATAATTTCTTTTTGTTCTGTATTTAATTGTTCATATTGTCGCATCCATACCTACCGATTTATCTTCTTCAATTTGTTCTTCATCGTTTTTTTCTTGTTCTTCTATTTCTTGTTCAATTTTTGAAAAATTAGCAATATTTGATCCTTCCTTTTGAAGTAAATTAATATAATTATAAATTTTCTTTATTCTTATTATAGATCTAAATCGTCTTGTATAATCTTCCGACATATCTTTTTTAAACTCATCCCATAACTTTTTCGGATGAACTGGTTGACAATGAATCAAAATTCGTACAAATAAATTACGAAGTCGTCTTGGCATCATCCAAACTTTTGCTTCATTCATTGCACGATACCATTCTTCATCATCTTCTATAAGTCCTAATGTTAAACATGTAGCAATAAAAGTTTGATGTGTTTCGTTATTAACTGTTCTTAATTCTTGAAAACTTGTACCTCCTTTAACATGTAGTAAAAGTATACGTAAATGAAACAATTCTATTTGAGATGGGCTAACGGAATACATACGACCAATACAATTAAAATATCTTTGACGTTTTTCCCAACGATTAATAGTTCTGCCGTTAATTATAACTTTTTTAAATACATAATGAGATGGAATATCACTGTATAAATATTGTTTTGCTTGCTCATCTCGAGCATTTAACTGAAAATAATCTAATAACATTGTTACTTGTTCTACAGCAAATCTAATCGCATCATTATTGATATTATCATCGATTATAACATTATATTCATTTGGTAAATGTACTGGTAAACGAAATATAGCGTGACTTTTTTCTTACAAAGATTTGCTTAATATCTTAAGCAAATCTACGCCAACATGCTTCCACGGGCCCGACATATCGAGCTTCGATAAAATCTTGGATTTCATCATGGTTTATAGTTTTATCTACATTTTCTCCAATAACTACAGATGCAGCATCATGGCCTTTATAAATATATTTATATAAATATTTCATAGATTGTATACTTGATACTATTTCAATATTAATATGACTATTAAATAAAAGTAAGAGCGTTGGATTAAATGGAACAACATATCAATTATCAACAATATATCGTCCAGCAAGTCTTTCGTACAACAATCCATTATTTCTTCGACGATATTGTGGATAACCATCTTGATCCATAGTTGTTTCAGGTCGAAATGGTTTTAGAAAATGTTTCGAACATTTATCATTTATCAAACACCAATTTTCACATGGCCCATGAATCATATGTTTCATCACAATATTATGTAAACTTTCATTTTCATTAGGATCAGGAATTTCTGCAGAAATAAATTTATCAACTATTTCAGAATTTGATATCTTACAATTCTGTTTTAATGTAATCAATAAATGTATATGTGGTAATCCACGTTTCTGAAATTCTATTACATAAACATATGCTAAAACTTCACCAAAAAATTTTTGTCTAACAATAACATCGATTAAATAATTTTTTTTTATATTAAATACCCGAGCACATATATCTAGCTTATCTGCAGGTTGTTGATTTGGAAGTAAATTTTCTTTAATTTCGCGCCAATTTGGATTACAAGTCATAGTAACAAAGATATCTGGTTTTCTATATTTTCGAACAATAACGATCGCATCTTGATAATGTTGCAACATATTACGCGGTGAACCCACAAATGTCGATGGAAATATAATCATTTTTCCAATGTGAACATTGTTATTATTGGCGGTGTTTGCTAAATAATCAATTAATCCTTGATAAGTCTCAGCTCGCAATTGTTTTTGATTCTGTTTACGATAATTAATTCGGTCTTTTTCAATTTTTATATAACTATCTACCAGCCATTGTTGAAATAATCGTTTTCCCATAATGAAAATATTAAAATTATCACGTATAGCTATTCGATATTTTACGTATGCAGCTCTACTTACTCGTTTATTATTATCTTTACGTTGTAAATTATCGTGCTAACCTTGATTACCGTATGGGTAATACAATGGATAAATCCATGGTTCTACATTTGGATCCATCGTACTGACTTGTTTTAATGTTTTAGTATTTTTGTTATAAATTGTTACATAAGTTTCAAAAATTTCACCATCTGCCGTAGTAGAAAAAACAGCTGCAACTTCATTTATCTTTTGTACATTGTATCGACCACGATCGATGCCCTTTTTAGTTAAAAATCCTAATTGTAATTCACGTATATTGTTATCAGATGTTTGCTGTTGCATTTGAATTTCTTCGTGTATCATTCGATAAGATTGTGCAAAAATGTTATTTGTACGCATTATATTATCTATTAATTGTAAAATTTCTTTATCAAGATTTGAATTTCGATATAAACGACATGTTACTTCATTATTGTCTACAATAAAAAGTTGACCATAACTTGGCATTTCGTTAGGTAAAGGATATAATGCAGTATTAATTTGATAATAAATTTGTCTTTGAATTTTAAAACAATAAGGTCCACGTCTTTGCGCACTAAAATCTGATATGTTTGCATTAAACGACGCGAATGAAAATGTGTTAATGTAACGAATATGATTATAAAAATGATTTGATTTTGGATGATTTCCAGTAAATAATTCATAAAGTCCATATGGAGGTTGAGATAAAGAATTTAATTCAACAGTCCCATGGTTACAACAATCGTTAAATGAGTTACCTTTATTAGCTATTTTTTCAGAATTGAAATGTTTTGCACCGCAATGTTCGCAATATACATATATTCATTTTTCCTATATAATGTTCTACAATATTTTCTAATTGAATATTGTGATTAATATTCGTATATCCTTTTTCTAAAACTCGATTTTTTTCATACCACCTTATTTGTTTATTTCTATTATTATCATTTATTATATCATTTTGTGATGGTGTTTCCTGTAAATTAATATAATTTTCAATCCTATTATCATCTAAGTTTATTAATCTATTTGATGTGCTAGGTATTGAACAAATAGTATTGCGATTTTGTGATGGTGTTTCCTGTAAATTAATATAATTTTCAATCCTATTATCATCTAAGTTTATTAATCTATTTGATGTGCTAGGTATTGAACAAATAGTATTGCGATTTAATAGAGTTTCTATATTTAAGTTATGAACATTTCTAATTATATTAATATCATCGTTAATGTTAAATAACTTTATATTATCATTTATTATACTAACTTCATTATTATTTTTTATCATAGAAACATTTGTAATGATTAATGTATTAATTGCTTGTGACACAGTAGTAATTGTTTCATTTGCTGAATATATTACTTTTGTAGGTAAGTAAAGTAGCAGTTTGAAAATCTATTACTATATTTTTTGAAAAACTTACAGAAGTTTGTGTTATGTTTGAGCCATCATTTGACAAAGATTGAAAACTTTTCTTAAGCATTTCTCGCTTTGCTTCTCGTCTTTCAGCCTGACATTTTGTCGCTTGTTACGTTGATATTCCTCTTCTTCTTCAACAGATCGAATTATCTTTCTTCGAGGCATAATTATTATTTAGATAATATCAATTAAAACTAATAATATAATAAAATGTAATCAAATATATATAAATTTTAAGTAAAAATAATAATAATAAAATCTTTTATTTAATTTTTTGTACATAAAATTTAACTTATAAGTAATAAATAATAAGATAATAAAATAAATAATTAAATAATAAAAGTATAACTAAAATAATTAAAATTTCAATTTAATATCGAAATATAAACATATATTAATATAATAATTTGATTTAATATTAATTTTAATAATTTGAGAATATATAAGGCTCCAATATTTACAAACATGATGAGATATACTAGGCAATGAGAGCCATGCGCGGATGTTGATGCGTAAAGAAACTGCGTAAAAAAACTGCGTAAAGAAATTAATTCTTTTCACGAAAGAATTTATAATTAGTGCACAGAGCACATATTTAGATTCTCATTTTTGAGATCTCTAAAAACCCCTCTATACCCCTCTAATGAAATGTAGACGAGAAAAAATATCGGGGCGAAGTCGCTGAATCGGGAATTGAACCCGAGTCTTTCGCTTGCCGGGCGACTGCTCTTACCACTGAGCTATTCAGCCCCACACCGTTACCTCTCTCGTCCATTTGTTTATAAACCTATTGATAGATAAACCGAAGAACGCGATTTTTCAGCCCCGCGTGAATTTAATAATTTGAGAATATATAAGGCTCCAATATTTACAAACATGATGAGATATACTAGGCAATGAGAGCCATGCGCGGATGTTGATGCGTAAAGAAACTGCGTAAATTATAAATTCTTTCGTGAAAAGAATTAATTTCTTTACGCAGTTTCTTTACGCAGTTTCTTTACGCAGTTTCTTTACGCATCAACATCCGCGCATGGCTCTCATTGCCTAGTATATCTCATCATGTTTGTAAATATTAATTTTGTTTATAATTATCATCAAATTAGTTTAATTATATTTCAATTTAAAAATAAAAAATAATTGAATACAATAATTTTATAGAAATTAATTTTAATTCAACAATTTAAGTCAAAATCAAGTTTAATTTAATAATCCAAATCAAAGCCAATTTCAAATCAAGTCAAAGCCAATTTCAAATCAAGTCAAAGCCAATTTCAAATCAAGTCAAAGTGAATTTCAAATCAAGTCAAAGCCAATTTCAAATCAAGTCAAAGTCAATTTCAATCCAAGTTAAGAGTAATTTCAAATTAAGTCAAAATTAATTTTAATTAAAGTTAGAGCCAATTTTAATTAAATAATTAAATAAATAAAAATAAAATTCAATTCAATATCATGTTAGCTTATTTTCCACTTTTAGCTTATTATCCCGTTGGATTTCTGAAAAAGAAAATATTAAATATTAATAATTATATAAATAATTTAATTTTTATTGATGACTTCCAAATTTTAAATTTGAACTGTACATTCGTCGGAGATTGTCCATAATCATTATTTATTTTTATTTTTATTTTTATTTTTATGTTTATCATTTATATTATTTATTTATATCTTCGCCAAAGAAAGTTTACTTATTATATTTGCGCTGATGAAGACTCAAAATAGAGCTCGAAACGTACGTATTTAATTTACATTGTTATTTTTCGGGATAAGTCGATTTTATGAATATTTTGCATTTGCGATAATACTTCCGTCAATATTTTTATACCTTATCAATTTGCGATATATTAATGGTTTTTTTACTTTAATTTGTTTTCACATAATATATTGGTCATTACAAAAAAGTTTCACATCTTAATATTGTTTGATAATCACCTTTGTTATCTATCCTGGTTATACGATATTTGCTCTCTATAGCCTAGTATATTTAGTGATTAAATAAATAATTTAATTTTTTTCTACTTTTACGATATAAGATTTGTATATATACATAAAAAATTATACAAAAATAATTTAAAAAATCTAATTATTTTAAAAAATCATGTAAAAAGAATTACTTAAAAAAAGCATATAAAAATCATGTAAAAAGAAAATTGAATGTATTAAAATAATTTAAAAAAATATATACACTCAAACAAAACATATACAAACCTTTTTTGTCTCTACTTTTTTCTTTTTTTTACTCTCCTTTTTTCAATTTTTCTTTTTTTTGTTCTTTCTTTCTCTCTTTCTTTTTTTCTTTCTTAATTAAATTTTTGTGAATAAACTGCAAAAAGTAAACATTTATATATTTAAATATATATATATATATATATATATATATATATATATATATATATATATATATATATATATTAGATAAATGTCATTAGTACAATCTCCATTATGAGTCTATTGAATACCCTGTGTATACAAAATATATATACATATACAGCGTATTTTATTTAACTCTTAAGTCCAAAATGCGCTTAAGCATCATTTGTCTTCGTTTAACAACGAATATCAAACAAAGATAGAGCGATATATTGTACTTCAGCGCTGTAAGCGCATTTCGGATCGCAACCTTATACTTCAAATAACTTTTTTATTTTTAATTGTACAATAAAATATTTTAAATAAAAATTTGATTTGAAAGAGGAAAGACGCCGCTATAGACATTTTTTTAAAAGGCTTTTTTTAAAATAATTTAAAGATTATTTATGTTTTTTTTTAATAGGACTACTATATTTTGTTATATAAATTAATTTTAAGCAATATTCTATATAAAAGTTATAAGATATAGATTGACCAAAAAATGAACAGTTTTCGAGATATTTTATACTTTAGACATAATTTTACATAAATTATACAATATCTCGTCAAATATTCATTTTCTTATCATTTTGCCTTAATACTTTTATGCACAATATAATATGAAAGAAATCGATTAATATAAAAAATATCTAGTTATTAAAAAAGATTTGTAGTTAATAGTTATGTATAAATTACATATTTTTTTAAAACAACTATGTGTTTTCTTTGCACCAATCGATTTCTCTCGTTATTTTATGTATAAAAATATTAAAAGGTAAGATCGGAAAATGGATAGTTTGACATATTTTATACTTAATTTTGATATAATCTTATGTAAATTATGAAATATTACGTAAAATATTATAAAATATTTCTGTAAAGTAGATATAATAAGAGAGTTCTAATCCAGGGATCTGAGGAGGGGTGAGGTAAGCGGGGGGACGAGGCGAGGTACCTCGGCTCCCCCGCACTGACGGGGGGGGGAATCCCCCTCAATCGCGGGGGAAGGGGCAAATGTCCCCCCTAGACTGAGGGGGAAGGGGGAGGTACCAAATGCCCCACCCCCCAGATTAAGGGGGGAAGGTGGTACCAAACATCCCCTGATTTAGAGGGGAAGGGGGGGCGCATACATATGGTTCCGCACGTGGAGGGAGTGTCCTCTCCGACTGACTGCGGAGGTCTGACGGTGAGAGAGAGGAATGTCAACTGTTATAGATAAAATAATCACCCCACTCTGTTTATTCATAATGTATATTTGCAATAAATAATTACGTTCGCAACGCGGTAGAGGGAGACGGTGCGATAGACGTCCGCAACGCGGTAGAGGGAGACGGTGCGATAGACGTCCGCAACGTGGTAGAGGGAGACGGTGCGATAGACGTTCGCAACGTGGTAGAGGGAGACGGTGCTATAGGCGTTCTATATAGCGTAGGACAAGGAGAATATGACGTGGTGTGAGAAGGAAAGCGCTGTATGTGTATGACAAGGGAGTGCATGATGATAGGAAAAGGAGGGCATGATGGTAAGAAAAGGAGAGCATGATGGAAGGAAAAGGAGATATGGGTGCGAGAGAAAAGAATAGAGAGGAAGAAGGATAGCGTGTTATGGGGTGCGAGAGAAAGAATAGAGAGGAATGAGGATAGCGGAGGCGCGATAAGACGGAGGCTAAGGCGTACGCGAGAAAAAAGATAATTTTCGCATGTTAAGTTTTTTTTATAATATTATATGTTATCTTATTATCTAATTATATCTAATACAGAAGAAGAAGGATGGGATAGATGATGAAGGTGGATAAGTAATAAATATATATATATATAAATTTAACATAAATTTTATTTAAAAAGTGTGTATACATATAAAGTGTGTGTGTGTGAGTTTGTGCATGTATTAAAATTATTATAATATAAAAAAGAATTAAAATTGTAATAGAAAATTGAAAAAATTAAAATATAAAAAAGAATTAAAATTATAGTAGAAAATTTTAAAAAATTAAAATAATGATCTAGGGTAGCAGCTCTGAAACAGAAAAAACATTTTTTTATTAGTACTTTTAAAATATTTTCTAAAAATGATAAAAATTATAAATACTCACAATCTATTCGGAGTCTCTCTCTCTCTCTCTCTCTCTCTCTCTCTCTCTCTCTCTCTCTCATCTGACGACCTGGAGTCCTCCTGCAGAGTTTCGGGGAGCCACGGTTCCTCTGTCTCCCACACCTCATACGGAAGCTCACCAAAGAGTTTCCGCAAACAAAGACGATCCTCGTTAAACTGAGGAGTCACCTCCTCGCGCCTCCGGTTCTCGGGAGTGTCACCCATGCGTAACAATAATAGTTTGTTTGGTTTTTACACATAAGTCCTCGGTGTATGTGCGACACTTACACAATAATAATAGTTTTTTTTTTATAGTATTCACACAAGTCTTAAGTCATGCAAATTGGACACATATTGCAAGGTAAAATTTGAAATAATGGAGTTCGACACTCACTACAAAATAAACCGAGTATTAATGCGTAAATATTAATCGAGTGTTCTCGCACAGCACAAATCTCGTCAAAAAGATACGCCATTCTTATAAAACACGATGTGCAGAAGTATGTACCATCTGTAGTTGCATAACAAAAATATATGCAGCACATTCGTGTTAGTTCATTATACGAATTAATATCCGCTAAGTCCAATGCTCGATCGATTCTGTCTTCGAAAACACTTTCATCACTTTCATAGTCACTGTCAGCTAAGTGTTGTACTTCAACGTCCAAATCACCCTCTTCGTCAGAATTGTTCATATCAATATCACCATTATTTTCAATAACATCCAAACCAATATTTCCAATATTGGCGTTATTGTCATCATCATCACTAGATAGTTCTAAAAGCGGCACTTCAATGTCTGAGTCTTCTTCATCGGAAATTATCATAAAATAATCATCACCATTATTTTCATCCATATTCGGAAGACACACGCGCAACGCATAGATTTACTCGCGACACGAGCACAATTCATAGATTTCCTCGCGACACGAGTACGTAATAAGCTTCTTCTTAGAGCGTATAGGAAAAACTAACCACGCGCCACGCGCATTTATCTCAAATATATACACGGGATCCCATATCTCATCTCTCTCTAAATAGAGTATCTCTTTTTAAATAGACTATGCATATGATCCTATGAGAGGTAAACGTCTTTGTTTGACTGAGACTAAGAGAGCGCGAGGAAGAGGAGGAGGAAGAGTCGTAGAATAAAATAGTGTGAAGAGAAACATTAATGTTAATAATAATTTTTTATTTTTTATTTGTTACAAGTATCATAAAGTATATCATTTATAGCACACGCCAACAATTCGCAATCTACGAGTGATCCGCTATCGAACGCGTCACTCTCGCGAATCGCTTTCACAGCATCATTTACATCAGTAATATTGTTTCGTTGCAAGACGTTACAAAATTGTTTAAATTTTTCATTCACGAAATGTGTATTTTGACACAACCATGAATGCATATGATCGATACAATCTTCAAAATCGAATAAATGTAATAATGTTTGAGGTTGCATATACAAAGACTTATTAGATAATGTTAATTTAATAATTCTCGATCCGTTTAATGCGATCATTTGGATGGATAGATCACAGATCCATAATGGTTGACTTTCAGTCGATTGTACATGTCGTTCAATGTCTGCACGTTTCTGCATCAATGAGTGCCAGAGTACGATAGGCAATACTAATCGATTACCTCGGTTGTCACCAAGTATCAATTCGACATACGACATAGCTCCAACGCTTATTCCAATCTCCAAATATTTGTAAGATGTCGGGGTTAAGATATACCTTCTTCCAAGTATGCAAACCGCACGACGAGATGAAACGCTATATAAAATATTAAAATATATTAAAAAATAATATTTAGAAAATAATTTTTAGGAAATAATATTTAGAAAATAATTGAAACTTACATGTTCTTTGATTGAATTTCACCGTTCTCAATCGGAATGTAAAAATTCATCTTGCTGGTTTCTTTTGTGGAGCACATTTTTTTTAGCACAACCTTATGCACGGACAACTGATGCGATACTAAACTATTGAAAGTACTGCGATCAATTTGTAATATCGCAAAACGTAATGAGGAGGGGAGTATTTGTGACGTAATTTTGCAAGCGCCAATGTAAGGCTGCTAGAAATTATTAAAAATCGCGTCCCCACGTGCTTTCTCGAGCGCCGTGTGTGGCCACCGTATGATGAAATCTAATCAAATGTATACGACGATTGAAATATACGGTTACAAATATAAGACAAAGCGTGAGATAAAATTTTTGGCTAAATGATAACATAAACAGACCGTCGACGGTACGGATGTTTGCGCTAAAGAATAACGCACCGACAGTACGAATGTTTGCGCTAAAGAATAACGTGTCGCATAGTGGGTGGGCATTATCATGTATATTTAATTTGATTATAAATAATAAATATAATCCTATGCGTAGAGGATGTCATATTATATTACATTACCACGAAATATGCGTGAGATAAAGAGACGTGATATTATAGAAATGACGGATGTTTATACGAAAGAATAACGTTTTCGCAACGTGAAAAGAATATAATGATTAGATATAAATCAGAACGGAGAGTCACATCTCGCCATTATTGTCGAAGCTTGCACGAGTGTATCTTATATGTAAAAAAAAATGGAACAGGTTTTAACGCATCAATCCACCTTGATAAATTCGGTGGAGGAGTACTTTGCGTGGGAGGTGCGATGCGATGATTATATCAAGTCGTTGGAAGAGCAGAGTCGAATTAAACGACCGCGAATATCGATCGGATATCGACAATTGTTGATCGCAAAGATCGCGCGACTCAAAGGACTGAAAAATGCGTTGCGCAAACGTTTCGTACACGCGGGTGCCGGACACAGCGCGCATCAAGCTGCACTATTTTGGCGAGAAATTGATACAGCGTTCGAGAACCGTATATCGACTGGTGCGATAATCAATAGCAATTATATCGAACCTCGCCAGTTTCTCGAAGATGCGAGTGATATCGTGCTCGAACATGTGCGAGACGCTATCGAAACACACTGCAGTGTGAAAGTGAATACTATATTTAACGGTGAGTTTGTGGCGGGTGAAAAGCACAACGATAAAAGTGTAAGTACAAAAAACTGTGAACTATTTCGTACATCTGATTTACGCGAATGGTACGAGCAACGTGTTATCGAGCCCACTTTAGCATCTCTCGAAGAATTTCAAGAACGTGATAGTGGGTGGGCATTATCGCGTATACATAATTTGACTGTAAATATAAATAAATATAATCCTATGCGTGCGGGATGTCATATTATATTACCGCGAAAGATAATGATGAAGCAAGCGATAGTTAACGTGCGATCCAAAGACAATGCATGTTTCGCATGGGCAGTGACTGCTGCTATGTATCCCGCTGAAAGAAGGATTGAACGAGAATTATCGTACCCGCGTTACACGGATGTGCTAAATCTTCGAGACATTGAGTTTCCAGTGACTCTTAATCAAATTAAAAAGTTTGAAATTAACAACAATATTTCAATCAATGTGTATACCATCGAAAACGAAAATATTGTTCCTATTCGTCTTTCGGAGCAAAAGAGGGACAAGCACGCCAATTTGCTCTACATTCAAGATGCGCAAGATATCGGACATTTCGCGTGGATCAAGAATTTATCGCGACTCGTGAGTTCGCAACTCAATAAACACAATGGACAAAAATATATCTGTGATCGGTATGTATATTTAATATTATTGATTTTTTCAAAATAAATATATAATTATTATTTCTATTTTTTATAAATGTTAAAATATATATATATATATATATATATATAATTATTATTTCTTTTTATAGATGTCTACATTATTTTTATTCGAATGAGAAACTACAGTCACATACTGTAGACTGCGGGAAGATGAATGATTGCGCTATTCGATTACCGAGCGATAAAGATAAGTGGCTCGCTTTTAACAACTATAACAGGAAGGAGCAGGTTCCTTTCGTCGTGTATGCCGACCTGGAATGTGTTTTGAGAAAGACGTACAAAGAAGAAGAAGCAGAAAAAAATTTATACCAGCATCATCAAGTGTTTAGTATCGCTTATTATGTACATTGCTCGTACGATAATTCGTTGTCCGCGTATCATTCTCGTCGCGAAGCCAATTGCGTCGCATGGTTTGCTGAAGAATTAAAAAATTTAGCAACGCGCGTGAAAACAATTTTATCTACAAATCTTCCCATGATAAATTTGACGCGTGAAGAATTGGAAAAGTTTAACAGCGCTACTCAATGTCACATATGTGAGAAACCATTCGTGGAAGACGATACGCGCGTACACGATCATTGCCACCTCACTGGGCGGTACAGAGGTCCCGCGCATTCAAATTGCAATCTAAATTATAAGGAATCCTTTTATATTCCAATTATTTTCCACAATTTATCCGGTTACGATTCACATTTTATAATCGAGGAATAGCTACAGCGTTCGAAGGAAGAATCGATCTACTTCCGATAACTAAAGAAAAATACGTTTCATTTACGAAAGATGTTAAACTTACGGAAGACAATTCGCGAAATCACGTTAAATTACGTTTCATCGATTCTTTTAAATTTCTCACAACAAGTCACAACAAATTAGCATCTTTTCTCAGTAAAGATAAATTAAAAATTTTACAATCTGAATATCAAAATTTGCAGGTAGAAGACTTTGATCTGTTAACGCGAAAAGGTGTCTTTCCGTACGAATATATCGATTATGTAGATAAATTGCACGATACATGTTTACCTCCGCGCGAATTATTTTACAGTTCCTTGACCGATGACACAGTATCCGAGAGCGATTACGCGCACGCCGAGACTGTTTGGAACCGATTCTCCATTAGAACGCTAGGCGAATATAGCGATCTATATTTAAAAATCGATGTCTTGTTATTAGGCGATGTTTTTGAAAATTTTCGTGACAATTGTATCAAGAGTTACGGGCTCGACTCTGCGCATTATTATACTCTGCCCGGATACACGTGGGATGCCATGTTGAAGCATACAAATATTAAGTTTGAATTGCTCACTGACATCGATATGGTAATGTTTATAGAACGAGGTATACGCGGTGGTTTGAGTCAATGTTCCAACAGATACGCGCATGCTAATAACAAGTACATGCAGTCATACGAGCCATTGAAACCGTTATCGTATCTAATGTATTTCGATGTAAATAATTTATACGGATGGGCAATGTGCCTTTGCCTTACGCTAGTTTTCAATGGGTGGACAATATATACAATTTTGATCTATCATCGATCGCGTCCGATTCGCCTACAGGCTATATCCTCGAAGTCGATCTCGAGTACCCGCAACATCTTCACGACGCGCATACTGACTTACCGTTTTGCTCGACGCGTGACAAACCACCCGACAAGAGAGAGAACAAGTTGCTCGCGACCTTATACGATAAGAAACGATACGTAATACACTACCGCAATCTGCAGCAATGTACGCGACACGGTCTTCACGTTACAAAAATTCATCGCATATTACAATTCGCGCAATCTCCATGGTTACGTACATATATTGAATTAAACACGCAATTTAGAACAATGGCGAAAAATGATTTTGAAAAGAATTTATACAAATTAATGAATAATGCAGTTTTTGGCAAAACGATGGAAAATGTACGCAATCGCGTAAATGTAAAACTTATAACAAAATGGGACGATAGGTACGGCGCAGAGGCAATGATCGCGAAACCAAATTTTCATAGCAGGAGCGTTTTTTCGGAAAATTTAATCGCTGTGGAATTGCGTAGACTCGAGGTGAAGTTTTACAAACCAATCTATGTAGGTATGTGTATACTTGATGTATCCAAGATGTGTTTGTACGAATTTCATCACGATTACATGATTCCAATGTATAAAGAAAAATGTAAAGTCATGTACACCGACACGGATAGTCTCATATATCACATTGAGTGCGAAGACGTGTACGAGAATATGAAGCGCGACATCGGCAAGTTCGACACGAGCGACTATGCGATAGACAATGCGTACGGTATACCGCTCGTGAATAAAAAGGTACCGGGTCTGATGAAGGATGAAAACAACGGTATGATAATGACAGAATTTGTCGGGCTTAGAGCAAAAATGTATGCGCTAAAAATAGATGGTAAAAAGGATACGAAAAAGATAAAAGGTGTCAAGAATAGCGTCGTCGCGAAAACGATAACATTTGACGATTACATGCAGTGTTTGAACGAAGGAATTGAAATGACGCGACAGCAATCGAGTATAAGATCAAAAATGCATAAAGTATATACCATGCGGCAGAAAAAAATTGCTCTAAGTCCACATAATAAACGGTATATAATACCTAAAAGTATCGATACGCTACCATGGGGGCATTACAGAATACCGTTGTAAAAAAGAAAAAAAGTGTATATATTTGAATATTATATATATTTATATATGTAAACTTTATATAATATTTGTTATATTTTTACAATACATTATTTTTATGTATCCAAGAATTCCGTGAACTATCGAATCCCAACCATTTCACAAAAACTTCATCCCCTCTCTTCTTCAATATCTTTTCCACAAGATATATATCGGGATTAGCAACGCGTTGTAGTTCGTATTCGTAAAATCCACCGGCGACGGGATTTCCGCGCGAATCTTTTAATATATATGTCACGGGATTAGTTTTCTGTATCTTAACAATTTCAAACACTTCGGTGGTCCAATTTGGTGTGTAGCCTTTTTTGAATAAAGTCTTGAATTTACTCACGCGCACCGAATCGCCTATTTTAAATTTCGCCAGCGCCGCAATCTTTACGTTGCTGTACACCGTATGTAAAAGTTTCTCCGCGACGGCTGGAGTAACATCGACAGGTCTCATACCGATAGTGCGATGTTTTTGCGTGTTGTACTCTTCAACGAGTCTCGATAGTTCGTCGATCCACTTGTAGTTTCCATTGAGCGTAAACATTTTCCACATTTTATTCTTCAAAGTACGATTGAAGCGTTCCACGATCGAGGCTTTCATGACGGAATATGTCGAATAATGATTAATATCGTGTTTCTTCATGAGGTTTTGTACATTTGCATTGTAAAATTCTTTTCCTTGATCGGTTTAAAAATTTTTCGGGCATCTCGCATCGTCTCGAATTATCTCTGCAATCGCATCGGCCGTCTCGTTTCCACCTTTACTCTTGAGCGATACGACCCACGCATACTTGCTCAACACATCGATAACAGTGAGTATGTAATTGTATCCTTTGTTGACTCGAGCATACGGACGCATCTCGACGATGTCGGCTTGCCACAGATCATCGTATCCCCGCACTATGACGTGTCTTCGGGGAAAATTTTTTCTCGCTGGCGCGTGCAGCTCGTTTACCAACTGCCGTCTCTCCAAACTATGTTGATTCTTTGCTTTGCCAGTTTTTCTCGATGGTTGTTTGTTGTTTGCTTTTTTATCACTCATTTTTCGTTTATCGTCCTTTAAGAGCCGTTCTTTAAGTTCCGTTTTTTCTATGTTTTTTTTATTTTTTCACGTTTTCTAATCCGTTCTTAATCCGTTCTTGCGTTGTTCACCGCCGTCCTTCACCCATTCGAAAATCGTTCTTGACCCGTTCGCAGCCTTTTTCACAGTCGTTTTTGACTCGTTCGTAGCCGCTTTTGACCCGTTCGTAGCCTCGTTCACAGACGTCTTTCGAACGATCGTAGGAGTTCTTGAGTTGTTTGTAACCTTGAGTGTAGCCGTGAAGAACGTGTTCGTAGCCTCGTTCACAGTCCTGCTTGAGATGTTGATAGCCTCGTTCGAGGCTGTTGTTGTTGTTGCTGCTGCTGCTGCTGCTGCTAGGTCGTGCACTATCACTGCCACTCATTGTAGTTAGATAGCAGTTCGGTAATTCTTCGTAGCGGTTCGATAATTGTTCGCAGCCGTTCGATAATCCTTCGTAGCTGTTCGATAGCCGTTCGATAGCCGCTCCTAACCCGTTCACTGATGCTCATTCGGGTTGATAGCCGTCTCTGAGTTAGCGTTAGCCGCGCGTTGAAGATTGTTTAGCGCAATCTGTAATGCTCGCGCGTCCTTCTCAAGCGAAGTAAGCTTTTCGTCTGATTCTTTCTGTCGATTCATTAATCTTTTAACGCAGGACTGCACGTACAATTTGTTGACGGCATCGGTTTCAGCCTCAGGTTGCGCTACACGACGAATCTTACGCGACCTCGCATCGAAGTCTGTAACGACGCGACACAGAGCGTTTTCGTGCACATAACTTTTTACCAATCTATCCCAAGAGCCGTTTGTACCGGTTGCATCATTTCTTGAATCGAATAAGCCAAACTTGTTGATAGGCATTTTTTTTTTCCGACGCTTCGTAAAGTGTCACGCGACGCTGATCGACTGATTAGTTTTGTCGATACATCATTCAATTTATAATAAGACCATCTTCGCGAAGTTCTTCGATAATCGACATGATTTCATTGTCGTGAGCATTGTTACCGGCTCGACGCGAAGCATCCAGTAATCGCAGACGATCTACCAACTCGTTTGGATCGTTCCAATGCACGTAGTCGATCTTATTGTCGTTTAGAGTCATAGCGCGCGGTAGTATACCCTTTCCAGCTTTTCTGCTAGACAATAACGGCGCAATTACATTTTTATACTTATATCCTTTAGTCCCTAATACTGGATTATGTGCTTTGTTCCCACGTTTATGCGCATTCGTCGCTAATAATATACTTTTATATTTAAGCAAATCATCTTCGGTGTATATTTCATCGTCGGGGATTTTTTTGAAAATTAATTCATAGAGACCAGGCGTTCCTGTATATTTTACTTCATTGATAATTATATTATCATTTTTGTCTACGTCAAAATGTTTATCACCGAGCATTATTCCATCGTTAGAAAACTTAATGCCGTACACATAATCCATAGCTTTATCTTTATCTTGATTCATAACAGTTAGTATATATTTTTGTCCGAGTGGACCTAAATGCTCTCGAAATATGTTTACACCTGCGGACGTTTGCAATTCACGTTGTACCGTCGTAACCAACGAATCGGGTGTGGTTTCAAAAATTTCGTCGACGGGTGGTTGCTCGTACGATAATTGACGCGGTTGCGCAATTTCTATCTGAGTAGATGTGTCCGGTATCGTTCGTCTTTGATTAGGTGTAGAAGTTATCGGCAAATCATTTAATGAGACGTTTAATCGTTTTTGCTTTGAGCTCAAATCATTCAATGAGATTCTTGGTCGTTTTTTAACTTTAATAATTTTCTTTTCCACATGGTCTTTTTCGAGTATATCGAACGGCTCGATTTTCGATACGTCGGATTCTACATCGATGGTATTTTGAACAAGCTGTTTTAGAGGCTCGCTAATCGGTTTAAACTGTTTCTCCAACGCTACATCTTCCTCAATTTTACCAGTTTTTAACGCGCGATATTTTTTGCGAATTGACTCGCTCGTCTGTACAATTTTTCGCGCAATCTTTTCACGATCACTCATGTTTTTTTTTTTTATGTAGACGTTGCTCTGTCAATGTTTCGATAGCAACTGATCATTTTACGGTACCGCAAATTCATTAAAACCTCTTCTGTAACGTCCATTGTTCATTGAACTGTCTTTGTCAATTACTAGAAATCCATACTTGTGCTGCCAACATTTTTGGCATAACGCGCAAAAATCATCGTACGACATATCAGTATTTACATGATCGTTGTACACATGTCGCAAGTTTGTACCGTCTTGTTTAAATAAAATCAACAGATTAGCATTGTCGTATTGCGTATAAGATGCTTGGGTATCTTGGCATACGTTTGACAGAGATAGAAACAATCGACGCTTGAGTGTCGACCCATTGAGAAGTACTCTCTTATCGTATCTTGCTTGTCGCATGCCACGTCATCGAAGATAAAAACCGAATTCGGAAGCGCCTCTCTCGATGAAATGACATCGCTGTTATTAGAGAACGTAAAGTAACCAATTTCATCTATCGATGATAGTAAATTTTCCAAATATTGATATTTTGGTTGTTGAAGAGATTTTGAATATATGTATAAATTTTCAAAGCGTATGCCATTTGGACTTTCTATCAAGCTTATCAACAAGTTAGTTTTACCGCAATTCGAAGGGCCGCAAATGAGACCGCGTATTGTATTTGGTAACATTTTTCCATGTTTGTGTATTTCTTTTTCAGGCATTAGTCTATTGTCAAAATTTGTTACTTTAATTACCGTTGGTTGTAGCACGAATCGCATGACTTGTCTAATCAGACTTAACGATACTTTATGAGGAGGAGGAGGGTGAGGAGAGCCTATTTATAGATGCGCATCAAATCGAAACCGCTCAGTGTCAAACATGTTTCTTTCACTGTCGGATGACTGTGATATTCTCAACCTTACCTCAGAACAGTTGCAATATATACCGAAGATAATTTTATTGAAACAGTTTGGTCGTTACGTGGAACATCTGTGGGACAAACTTCCGGAATATATAAAGGCTGATTCGGAGGTTCAGACCTATCGTCGCTGTTTCGAACATTACAATCGACCGTGGCAACGAACGCACATTGACGGTCCAGCGCCGATGATAAAAGATTGTTACGAATGTCAGCGAAAACCGTAAGAGGCTGTGGTCTGTTGAATCGCGCGATAAACGCACTCCCTATCGAATTACATATTCCTGGATATCAGTTTTGCGGACCGGGAACTCGTTTACAAGAACGATTGGTTAGAGGCGATCGAGGCATCAACCCATTGGACGTCGCGTGTCGCGAACACGATTTAGCTTACTCGCGAAGCAACAACCTCGGCGAACGACACGTAGCGGATAGTATACTAGCTGCGAGGGCGCGAGAACGTATTACCGTGAAAGATTCGAATTTTGGCGAAAGAGCAGCCGCCACGGCCGTTTGGATGGTCATGAAAGCAAAGACGAAAATGGGTATGGGGATGAAAAAGTCGTCGACAAAGAAAAAGATTACGAAAAAACGAATACTTCCGGTAGCGAAACGCGGAGGCGTATTACCGATTCTACCAGTGTTGGGTGCTCTCGGATCTCTGATTGGTGGAGCGGCTGGTGTAGCGAAGATGGTAAACGACGGAAAATCTACGCAACGTCAGTTTCAAGAGATGCTACGTCACAATCGCGCCATGGAAGGTCGCGGATTGTATCTCGCGCCATACAAATACGGACGAGGAATCTCAATGAGAAAGAAGAAGAAAAAAAAAAAACGTCAAAGAGACACTAAAAATGCCAGAGGGTGCAACTACCAACGTACAACTGCTGCAACTAGCAAAACGTATGCGTATTCCGTATTTTAGAGGCGTTTTTATGCGTGACTCATTACCGATCGGTGGTGTATATCGAAACGAGAGCGGTATCATAAATTTGGATAACGCTAAAGGCTCGGGTACTCACTGGGTAGCGTATGCAAAGAGAGGGAATCGCGCTATATATTTTGACAGTTTTGGCAATCTTCGCCCGCCGAATGAATTGATACGATATTTAAATGTGTCAAAAATAGATTATAATCATACATCCTATCAAACTTATAATCAAAGCATCTGCGGACAATTGTGCTTGCAGTTTCTCCGAACGGTCGATGCATGTGAATTTAAATAAAAATTATATATTAAACATATATATCGCTATGTATCTTCTTTATAAAATCCTATCCTTCTTCATGTATATTATATAATAATAATAATAATAATAATAATAATATGTTACATTGATATATTTTTTAATCGAAAATGTATAGTTTATTGGAAATGTGTCAAGAATACTTTTAATATCTTAATAAGTTATATTTCTTTTACTGCAGCCTTCTCCTTTGCTCTCTCTCTCTCTCTCTCTCTCTCTCCTTTCCTTACACATCATACTCTCCTTATGCTACGTCTATAGCGCTGCCCTTTTCCCACCATTATGCTCTCCTTGTCCTACGTCTATAGCGCCTTCCTTCTTACACCACGTCGTACTCTCCTTGTCATACGCTCTATTGTGCTCGCAGTTTTTCCGAGCGGTCGATGCACGCGAATTTAAAGACATACATTCCGCTATTTAATTTAGTATTCGTTAAACAGTTTGGTCAACATGTCTATGACATTCACGCTGACTGGGAAGAGCAGCGTTCTCGCGGCAAATTACTCGCCCACCGTAGATTTAAGCGATGGTGAATACGAACTCGGTCTAGCGGATTTTGAGAGTTATCACACGATATCGAACGTGAATTCCTCGAATAATAAATTTTACTTTGGCAAAGACGATGCGGAAATTACGATTCCCGAGGGATCGTACGAGCTGCAAGCGATACATGAATTTTTGAAAAAAACAATTTCACGAAAACGTTCGCAACACGCAGTTCGTGATGGTGATAAAAAACAAACTGACGACGATGACTTCGAGGCTGGAGAATGGCCGATAGTGCGCTAATTACAATACGATGCGGAGTGAGATCAAATGCGCCTACAGAATAAATTTTAGCAAGCCTAACAACATTGGATCGCTGCTAGGATTCTCGAACCGTATACTGCAGCCGCGAAAATGGTACGAGTCGGACGTGCCGATTAACATTATCAACGTGAACATTATCCGCGTCGAATGTAATGTCACCGCGGGTGCGTACAACAACGGTAAACTCGTTCATACGATACATGAATTTTCACCGAGGGTACTACCAGGATATAAGATATCGGAAACACCGGCGCACATCATTTACCTACCGATCATCGTACGGAGCATTACGGATTTAACGTTACGCGTTGTCGATCAGGAAGGACGATTACTCGATTTTCGAGGAGAAGAGATCACCATTAGAGTGCATGTACGACGGCGACAAAATTAGCTTGTGATGCTCGTGCTGAACGGATCGAAAGACGTGAGAGACAACACAATTTTTACGACGCTCGTGACGACAACAACAACAACAACAACATCGAGATTTGCTAATACGCAATCATCTTGCGCTAAGAAAAAGAAATTGAACGCATCAAACGTTGCGTTTTTACAATCTTTGGGATTCGCGGTGCGAAACATTTGAACGATGACTGACATTCTCAACATCGCGGACGAACCGATCTTTGACGATCGCATCGTCAAGATTGAGACTCACGCATACAACCCATTCGCCAACACAACGTTCGGACACAGTGACGAGATAAGAATACCCATACAACAACAGGATCTGTATACATTACCGTACGAGAGTTTCTTATACATCGAGGGAGAATTGAAGATAAACAATCCAACTGACGGATCTAATGTGGTACTGCAAAATAATTGCGTAGCATTCATGTTTGACGAGATTCGATACGAACTCAATGGCGTGGAGATTGATCGCAACAGAAACGTGGGAATAACGAGTATACTCAAAAACTATGTAACAATATCATCCGATTAAAGCGTGATTATGAGAAATGCTGGCTGGAGTGATCCAACTACTGTAAATGGACATTTTAATTTTTGCGTACCGCTCTACATGTTATTGGGATTTTGCGAGGATTACAGACGCACAGTAATTAACGCTCGTCACGAGTTGATCTTAATACGATCGCGCAATGACAACAATTGTCTGATTGGAGCTTCGGTGGTGGAGCCTGTGATCAACATATTCAAGATACAATGGCGAATGCCACATGTGCTGTTGAGTGAAATTAAGAAGTTGTCTATGCTGCGCGCTCTGGAAAGCGGACGCTACCTCAGCATGGGTTTTCGCTCGTGGGATCTGTACGAGTTTCCGCTGTTGCAGCGTACAACCAAGCATTCGTGGGCCATTAAGACCGCGACTCAGCTGGAGAAACCACGATACGTTATCTTTGCTCTGCAGACAGGTCGGAAGAATGTTATGTTCGAGGATATGAGTAAATTCGACGACTGCAAATTAACAAACGTGAAACTTTATCTGAACTCGGAATGTTATCCGTACGACGATATGAATCTGGATTTCGATAAAAACAGATGGTCGATTCTATACGACACGTACGCGCGTTTCTGCAAAAACTATTACGGATACGAGTACCTCGAACCGAGCCTCACCATCTCACTGTTTCTACTTTACGGTCCGTTTGTAATCATCGATTGTTCTCGACAAAACGAATCGGTGAAAAATGCTACGTAGACGTAAGAATAGAATTTGATTGTAAAGAAAATGTGCCGGCAAACACTACCGCTTATTGTCTCATTTTGCATGATCGCGTTGTCGAATACAATCCTCTAACGAACGTAGTACGTAAAATTACATGAATCAACACTGGCAGGAACGCTCGTCTTATCAGCCAACCAACCAACGTTCGATTCTTCTGTAAACGAAATTGGAGAATCGCATACCGGATCATATAACATAAAAACTTGCGATACTCGATGATTAACGTCAGTCGTTCGTCGTCGTAGTCGTCAGTCGTTCGTCGTCGTAGTTCTCGCTAATATCTCTTCATTATGGTTGTGCGTTTATGGATCTTCAAGGATTTATTATCGATAAAAAATTTATCGTGAAAGAAGTTGCGATTTTGACGAAGGGATCTGTACTCTCTCATTATATTTTTACGAGTCTTACACCATTCCGTTTACTCACGAGGTCTGAGAGATCTCAGGTTGCATGGTTGGTTGGAAAACATCACAATCTGCAATGGGAAGATGGAAACGTTCCATACTACATGGCTAAACGTTTAATCACTGAGGCTGTGACGTTGAAAGATACATCTTCTCGAGTGTATGTCAAAGGACATGAAAAACGAGAATGGTTGGCAAATTTATTGGAAGACGATGCGAGAATCGGTCTTATTATCGAGACATTGGATAACGACTATGACGACGTTCCTGCTTTAGATAAATTAGATACTCTGCGTTGCGATAGACATGTACGAAATTGCGCTTTACAAAATGTATTTAAAATATTCAATTGGTGGTCGAATCATCATCATGAAGGTTCAATCAACCCATATTTACATTAAAAAACTATAGTTCAAGTATTATTTTCTATATTCTGTAATTAAATTTTTTTAATTTTAAATAAATTTGGAATTTTTATACATTTATATATTTCTTTTACTTGTCACCTTCTTTCCTTACCATCATGCTCTCTCCTTTCCTTACACATCATACTCTCCTTGTCCTACGTCTATAGCGCTGTCCTTTTCTCACCATGCGCGCTCTCCTTCCTCTCTATTCTTTCTCTCACCATGCGCGCTATTCTTCCTCTCTATTCTTTCTCTCGCACCCATATCTCCTTTTCCTACCATCGTGCTCTCCTTTTCTTATCGTCATGCACTCCTTGTCCTACACATACACCACATCGTACTATAGAACGCCTGATTATATTTATTATTTATAATCAAATTAAATATACATGATAATGCCCACCCACTATGCGACACGTTATTCTTTAGCGCAAACATTCGTACTGTCGGCGCGTTATTCTTTAGCGCAAACATTCGTACTGTCGGCGCGTTATTCTTTAGCGCAAACATCCTTACCGTCGACGGTCTGTTTATGTTATCATTTAGCCAAAAATTTTATCTCACGCTTTGTTGTATACATTTGTAACCGAATATTTCAATCGTCGTATACATTTGATTAGATTTCATCATACGGTGGCCACACACGGCGCTCGAGAAAGCACGTGGGGACGCGATTTTTAATAATTTCTAGCAGCCTTACATTGGCGCTTGCAAAATTACGTCACAAATACTCCCCTCCTCATTACGTTTTGCGATATTACAAATCTCCCTCTACCGCGTTGCGAACGCCTATAGCACCGTCTCCCTCTACCGCGTTGCGAACACCTATAGCACCTTCTCCCTCTACCGCGTTGCGAACGTCTATCGCATCGTCTCCCTCTACCGCGTTGCGAACGTCTATCGCACCGTCTCCCTCTACCACGTTGCGAACGTCTATCGCACCGTCTCCCTCTACCACGTTGCGGACGTCTATCGCACCGTCTCCCTCTACCACGTTGCGAACGTCTATAGCACCTTCTCCCTCTACCGCGTTGCGAACGTAATTATTTATTGCAAATATACATTATGAATAAACAGAGTGGGGTGATTATTTTATCTATAACAGTTGACATTCCTCTCTCTCACCGTCAGACCTCCGCAGTCAGTCGGAGAGGACACTCCCTCCACGTGCGGAACCATATGTATGGGCCCCCCCTCCCCCTCTAAATCAGGGGATGTTTAGTACCACCCTCCCCCCTTAATCTGAGGGTGAGGCATTTGGTACCTCCCCCTTCCCCCTCAGTCTAGGGGGGCATTTGCCCCTTCCCCGCGATTGAGGGGGACTCCCCCCCCCGTCAGTGCGGGGGGGCCGAGGTACCTCGCCTCGTCCCCCCGTTTACCTCACCCCCCCTCAGATCCCTGGATTAGAACTCTCTTATTATATCTACTCTGTAAGTATAATAATTCAGTAAGTATAATATTCCGTAGTTATAATTTACGTTAGATTATATCAAAATTAAGTATAAAATATCTCGTAAACAATTCATTTTTAGCCATTCTACCTTATAATTTTATAGAGAATGTTACGTAAGTATCAATTTATATAAAAAAATACAGTAATTTTATAAAAAAAAAAAACATTTAACATTGAAATCTTTTAAAAAAATATCAGTAGCGATATCTTCTGTTCCTCTTCAAGTCAAACAACTTTTTATTTGAAACATTTTGTTGTACAATAAAAAATAAAAATTATTTGAAGTGTAAGAGATAAATGAAACATCCTGTATACATATACAAGGTGGCACATTTTAATTTATCTATTTAAATATTTCAAAAAGTATGAAAGATACGAAAAAATGTTTCATACAAAAGATTTTTTACTTCGAGAGAAACATAAGATAATGTTATTGGTTTGACTTTAGATAGTTATTTGAAGATTACAAAGTTTCCTTCAAATTTCTTAAATGGAAATGCATATTTTTTAATGCATATTCTTGTAGCTTCTCTCAAGAGTTTTCTAAAATATTATAATAAAATATTTTTCTCTTAAGTACTTCTTGTATTATAAGGATTAAAGTTAATAATTTTTTGATATAAAATGTAAAATATTTTGTAAAATATTTAGTTTTTGATAATCTTACTTTAATACTTTTATGCACGGAATAATGAAACTAAGTACTTTATATATTTTATTATATCTTTTGAAAAGCTCTTGAAATACGCTACAAAAATTATGCATTAAAAATAAGAATTTCCATTTAAGAAATTGAAAGTGACCTTAATATGATTTTTAAACAATTGTCTAAGGTCAACCCAATGATACCTTATTCTTATGTCCCCCTCAAAGTTAAAAAACTTATGTATAAAACATTTTTTTCTACGACCGCTTCTTGTAAAGTTATGAGGGATAATAAATTAAAATTGTAGAGAAAAAGAGATAATAATGTAGCCTCCCAGTTTATTTTTGTGTAATAAAAAAATCATTAGACATTTGAGAATCAATTAATACACGTCATAAGGTTTTCTATTTCATTGGTTAACGATACTATATTTTGGATTAAATGAAATACTAAAAGATTTAAAGAAAACACTTTTCAGAAACACTGTCATAAAATGAGATAAAGTGCAGGTAATATAGACATCCCGATGACCATAAATATATGAATCAAAAATGATACTTAAACTTAGTACAAAATCAACATTTAGTAACTAAAGAAATTAAATTTTTATATATTAAGAATATTGTGTTGTCGGCTCTAGATATTATCAAATATATATATATATATATATATATACGAGTATTATATTGAATCGGCCAAAGGGCCACCGCGCGAAAATTAATTTTTTCGCGAAATTAAACTTGACAGACTGCCAAGATTTAATTAGAAATTGTGTCTTTTGGTTTGAGACTATCAATTCCTTGTTCCCCCTTTACCTCCCTGTAGAAAAATTGGCAAGAAAAATATCTGATAATATGTAGAGCAAACACAAAATTCTTAATATTTATTTACGTGCCTCGGCCTAAATTACGGTGTTATTTACCAACGGTTATAAAGCAAAGAAAAGTATTGGATCGAAAGAGTCTGAATAGCTTAGAAGTAAGAGCAGTCACCTGGCAAGTGAAAGACTCCTCGGGTTCGATTCTCGATTCAGCGACTTTCGGACCAATATTTTTCTCGTCAATTTTTCTACAAGGGTGATAAAGGGGGAATAAGGAATTGATAGTCTCAAACCAAGAGATACAATTTTTAATTAAATCTTGGCAATCTGTCAAGTTTCATTTTGCGAAAAAATTAATTTTTGCACGGTGACTCTTTGGCCGATTCAATTTATATATATATAATAATTCAAAACTTTAATATATATATATATATTAAATTTTTGAATTATTAAATAAATAAAATAATAAAATAAACATCTATAAGTAAATATCGTGATTTTACCTTCAATATATTCAAGACAACATGTTATTCTGTAATTTTAACAACTCACAGTTATTTAGAGCTCGATTTTTCAATAGTTTATGAAAAAAATTTCGATACGTTGAAAATTTTATTTATTACGTGCAATGATAAGTCTTTATAGTAATAACAAACGAATTATCAGACATCAACATTGTTTAATTTCTACTGTTTTAAGTTTTATATAATACGCAAAATAAATTTTGGTTAGCATTATTAGTTAATTTGATAAGTGAAGAGCCAATATATTAGCAGAGGCCACATTACCATTTTTCTCTCTACTCCCTGTATATAGTGTCCCATTTTAATTTCCGCAAGCAAATATCTCGAAAAACATAAAAGATACGAAAAATGTTTCAAATAAAAATTGTATGGTTTCAAAGAGGACGAAGATAATGATAAAGATTTAACCTTTTTTTATTTTTCGTGTTTACTACTAAGCCGAGCATATGTATGTACAAGGATAGTTTGAAAAGTTCGTGACCTAACATATAAATGACGCCAGGAGTATCAAATGATTATGATTTTTCACAAGTTTGAGCCTTCAGAGGGCCTACTATAAAGTTTCAGACAGATGCATTCAGTAGTTCTTTTGTTACGATCGAGTAAAGCAAGCAAGTTGTGGTAGTTCTCGAAAAATGGATAAAATCGAATGTCGTGCAGTGGTAAAATATTTTGTTATAAAAGGTTTATCGCCAACGGAAATAAAAAACGAGCTGGATTCCACTTTGGGAGACTCTTCGCCATCGTTTTCAGCAGTTAAGAAGTGAGCTGCTGAATTTAAACGTGGTCGTTTGTCAATTTATGAAGATGAACGTTCAGGTCGCCCAAAAATCGAGTTCTAAATAACTGTGAGTTGTTAAAATTACAGAACAACATCCTGTCTTGAATATATTAAAGATAAAATCACGATATATTTACTTATAGATGTTTATATTATTATTTTATTTATTTAACAATTCAAAAAAACTGAAGAAATCATCGCAAAAATCCATAATGTCGTGTTAAATGATCGAAGAGTGAAAATGCGTGAGCTTGTTAACATTGCAAATATCGCAACAGAGCGTGTTCATTGCATCTTACACGAACATTTGCATATGAAAAAGCTTTCGGCGCGATGAGTGCCGCGTTTGTTAACGGTTGATCAAAAACACATTCGGATGAACGTTTCTCAGGCGTGCTTGGACATGTTTCAACGCAATTCAACCGAGTTTCTGCAACGATTCATCACAGTAGATGAAACGTGGATTCATCACTACACACCAGAAACGAAACAACAGTCCAAACAATGGATAGAAAAATTGATTGATTTTACCCATTTTTCGAGAACTACCACAACTTGCTTGCTTTACTCAATCGTAACAAAAGAACTACTGAATGCATCTGTCTGAAACTTTATAGTAGGCACTCTGAAAGATCAAACCTGTGAAAAACCATAACCATTTGATACTCCTGGCGTCATTTATATGTTAGGCCACGAACTTTTCAAACTACCCTCGTATAGTATACTCCCCTCACGCTGCCAAAATGAGTCGAGCCGAGTCGAGCCTAGTCGCGTCGACTTCGTAAATTATTCGTGTGTATGATGAAATGAGATGTAGTTGCTCTTAGGCAAAAATTGCTGATAGTTGTAATCGACCAAGACCAATCAAGGTATTATATACTTTTTTGATACTGACGCGTATCAGATTAGAACGGATACGATATACATGATATATTTTTTTCTTTTTGTAATTGTGATGAATATAATTCTTGTCTATACGTGAAAAAATTTAATATTATAATTAAAGATTTTATAGTAGAAATTGTATGTTGCATTCTTAATTAATATTTAATTTTTTATATGTATTTAATTATAAATATTTCATGAAAAAAGTTGTACATATAAGTTGTAATATGTATATAAAAGTTAATTTTATTTTTTTATTAATTAACAATAGAAATAAAAATTAATTTTAATCTAATAGTACAAAAATTCAATTTTAATTTAATATTCTATATACTTACTTTTGTATAAATTTGCAGAAGTTTTAAAGTGCAACATTTTTTTTAACCTCGCGCAACATAACATAAGCTGTCATATTACAAAACAAGACATATCATTTCGTGTAACTTACCACATAACTCAATTTGATACATTCGAGATTTCACTATTATTTTTAAAAGAAAAAGTTTGTTTTATTTTATTAACTGATTACAATACATTGTTCCGTGTAATACATTTACATATATACAATAATAAATTATAATAACATCAAAATAATATAATTTTTCATTCGAGTTTAAGATTATTTTGTAGCATTTTCCAATAAAGCAGGTTTGATCAACTTGAGATCAATTAATGACGTGATTAACAATCACAGCTATTTATTCTCCAGAAAAATAGTTGTGATTGGTTAATGACATCATTAATTACTCTCAGATCGATCAAATCTACTTTATTATTCGAAAACGCTAGAAAAGGAAATATTACTTCTTGAAATAAAAAAGACGAAATAAATTTAACAAAAAATATATAAATAAAAACAAATTAACACGCAAGTTAACACGAAAATTCATTATAAAGCTTTTCATAGATTAATTAGAAAAATTAAATCTTTAAATAAATAAGTTTTTCTCATTGTAAAAATTCTTTTTAATTATTTATTAAGTATTATAAAACTCTATTTTTTCTACACATCTATATTTTTATATATAATAAAATATAATTTTCTAAAATTTGTATAAAAAAAATGAATTTCCATAAATACTTATACAAATATATCTTATACATATACATACATCTTGTTGTACATTATTTCTAAACATAATAACATAAAATAGTTTTGAATATACATATGTATATTTAAAAAACTAATATGTTGAAGTGTTAAGAAGAACACATATACACATTTTTTATTAGAAATATATTATAAACGAGAACTTGGATTAAGCAAGAAAGATCAAAAGTGAAACGATCGGAACAAAGAATTAATTAAATCTACGCGGTAAACATCGAGAACATCAAGTAAACCAAAATATGTTATTACACAAGTTACAATAAAAAATCTCACCAGTATATTCGATAACTTCGCAAAGACCGTTGAAATAATTAAGTAGATAGATAGATAAATTTATTCAAGTTGTTCTTAAGGTTACAGCTCATTTTCCTTTACATTCTCAAACAGCCACTTTTCTTACATCTTCTTACATCTAACTTATTCTAACTTATTCTAACTTAACCTATTTAAAATTATTAAAACTACCTCCCCCCCCGAGGACTGCGCGGCTGTCGTCAGCCCCCCAGTCCTCTGGGTCTCACACACACAGACACCTCCCTATCATGGGCTCCCGCTTCCTCTTGCCTTTAATCTCCATTGTAAGACAATCCCTCTCGCGCCCCTTCATTCAGACCTCTCCTTTCCAGTCATTCACCCCCATTCATTCTCATTCATTCTTCCCCTCCCCCATCCCCCTCCACTCTCTCCTCATACATACCCCTCTCCCTTTCCCTTCTCTTCTCCCTTTCTCTTTTTTTCTCCATTTCCTTTATCCACCCTTCCTCCTCTCCTTCCGCCTCCCTCCATTCCCTGCATTCCTCCCATACGTACTCCCACGTTTCCCTTGTCCTTCCGCACAGCCTGCAAACCCTTCTCTCCTCCTGCTCTCAGTACTTACTCTCCCTCATCTCCCCCCCTAGCCTGAAGTTTGCCACTCTCTTCCATCTACTTTCTCCCCATCCTTTTTTCAAGTATCCTGGTATCCCTGCTCCTTTCATCTCCCCGTACCACCTGTTGTATCTCGAGTCCTTAATTTTATCCCATCTCTCTCTCCTCTGTATTTCTCTATTTCTCTCTTCTACTTCCCCATACCAATCCTCTCTCTCCTCCTCTTTTCTCTCTATCTCCTCCAGCTTCAACCCTCTTTCCTCAAAAAACCCTTTTCTTTCCCTCTCCTACCCGAATCCCTCCCCTTCTCTCTTTCCTCTCTCTTCTATCTCCTCCAGACACCGTCTCGCTAGCTCACTACACTTCCCCTCCCTTAACCTTTACTCAAAACATCATGCCCTCCTTCCTGTTCTTATTCTTAACTTTTCCCTCTGCAATTCCTCTCTTACTAGGTACCCCGGCGTTCTCCTCTCTATCCCCAGCACCCATCTCAAATACTTCTCCTCTATCCTTTCTATTTCCTCCCTTTCCTTCCAACCCCATATTTCCACCCCATATCCCATGACCGTCCACGCCAGTCTGTCAAACAACCACAATCTTCTTCCCCAGTCTCCTCCAAACCTCCTCTTCCCTATCCTCCACACCTGTCCCATTACTGTCGACGCCCTCCTTATCCTTTCCCTAACCTGTGTTTCCTGTCCCCCATTCCTCCGTATCATATACCCTAGGTATTTAAATTCCTTTACCTCCTCTATTTCTCTCCCTTTTCATCTCCAGTTCCTCCTCGCTATCCTTCTCCATTCCTTCCTAAACCTCATTATTTTTCGCCTTCGCCGCATTCACCTCTAGCCTCTTCTCATCCATATAATTTTCCAACCTCTCTATCAAACTCCTCATTTCCCCTTCCTCCTCCGCCATTAATACCATATCGTCGGCGCTAAGGTATACACCCTTCCGCCCCCCAATCTTACCCCCCCCCCCCCATTTCACCTTTCCCTCGCTTCCTCCAAATCCGCTATTAATATGTTAAATAATATTGGGCTTAAAGGGCATCCTTGTCTCACCCCCTTTGCCGTCCAGAAACTTTCTCCTAACATCTTCCCTACCTTTACTCTTCCCTTCGTTTCTCTCATCGCTTCTTTTGTCCTCCTCACCAGCCCCGCCCTCACTCCCCTCTTTCTCATCATCCTAAACAATACCTCCCTGTCTACTGATTTAAAAGCCGCCTTCAAGTCACAAATAACGCTATCATCCCTCCTCCTTTTCTTTCCACCAGCCTTCCTATTAAATAATTTAGGATGTATATGTTATCTATCGTCCCCATCCCCTTAAATCCCGTCTGATTTGGTGGTATAATACCCTTCTCCTCAGCCTTTCCTTCAACACCGCCATGTAAACCTTGTATAAGGTGAGCATCAGCGTCACTCCCCTGTACTCCCTCACTACCTCTCCTTCTCCCTTCTTTACTATCGGCACTATTATTTCTTCTCTCCATTCCTCCGGCCACCTCTCTCCCCTCCATACCCTTCTACAAAACTCCCATACCCAATTACCAAGTCCCTCTCCCCCGTACTTCCATATCTCCTCTGCTATCCCGTCTATTCCCATTGCCTTCCCATTCTTCAGTTTTCTTACCGCCCTCTTCACTTTCTTCATTCCTAGTTCCTTCTCTTCGTCCTCCCCTCGCTCCCTGTTCCTAATCCCCCTAACCACCCTGTGTTCCACCCCCCCAGTATCTCCATAAAATACTTCTTCCACTCCTCGATCCTAATACGCTCATTTATCTCTTTCCTCCTCTTCCTTTCCCTATTTACAATCTCCCACACCTCACTTTCTCTTCTAGCCTCCATTGCCTTCCTTTCCCATCTCTCATTCTCCTCTTTCTTCTTCCCTTCGCACATGTTCTTGTATTCCCTCTTCTCTCTTCTATACTCCTCTCCATCCCCTCCTACCTTCCTCCATCTCCTCAGCTCTCTCTTCACTTCTTTTTTTTCTCTCTACACTCCCTGTCCCACCACACTGTATCTATTCCTCTCCCTTTCCTTTTCTTCTCCACCTCTTTTATTCCTTTTCTAATCCTCCCTTTTATCTCTTTCCATTCTTTTTCCCCGCTTTTCCTTCCACACTTCACCTTCCTCATCCTCTCATTGAACTGCTTTCTTTCTTCCATATCCCATATCCCTCTCCCCCTTTTCTCTCTCTTTCTGCACTCTTACTTCCTCCCCATTTCCCTCTTACCCACATCTCCACCGGCTGATGGTCTGAGTCTACACTATCCCCTACTCATCCTCTTTATCCTTTCCTCCACTTCTTCATCCCCAATCACGTAGTCACCTATTTCCCCTTCCCCCTTGTAAATTCTCCCTCTTCATCTCTCCCCTGACCATGCCATTAAGTATCCTTAGCCCCCATTCTTCCACAAAACTCACTAATAATCTACCTTCCCTATTTATCTTTTTATCGTTCGACCTCCTTCCTCTTTCTCTCCCTTCCCTCCGCTTCTCCCCCTTCTTTTCTATTCCTCCTCCCTCATTCGCTGTCCTTGCATTGAAGTCTCCTCCGATTATTGTTTTTATCCCCTCCTCTCTTTGGCTCACCCACTTTTCCAACCTCTCTAACATATTTTCCATCCCTCCATTCCTGTAAACCCCGATCACCCTCCATCTCTCTTCCTTTACCCTTCCCACCATCACACCCTCCTCTTTACTTTCTATTCCACACTCTTCCTCTATTAGCTCCCTCCTGATGCCCATCATCATTGTGTCTATGAAGTTGGCATATCATTTTCCAGTAGATCACAAATTAAAGGGAGTTCTTTTCGCATGTAGTCGAGTTCTATAGTTCCTGATAGTTTTTAGTGATTGTTTTGCTGATTTTATTCAAAAAAATTAAATTTTTTAAACAATTATTTTACTTGAAAATCTCGTATTTTTGAATATAGAGGTGATATGCTAGCCGTATTTCAATAGTTCTGTTTATTATGAAATAGTTTATGTGTATTTCTTTGCATATACATTGCATTTCAAAAGAGTCCTGACGATTAAAATAATTGGAAAAAAGTTAGAAATGGTAGCGATGCCAGAACGGGGACACGGGTCACATGACGCACACACAAGCGCGAACCGTGTAGATGTGAGTTCTGCGCATGCACGGCGCCACATATATCACAGCTCGCGCTTGTGTGTGCGTCATGTAAACCGTGAGCCGCGTCCCCGGTCTGGCATCACTGTAGCGACAGCGACGCATGCGCTTTGGTTTTGCTAGGTAGTGGGATATTGAGTGGGAAGTGGGAAGACGTAGGCATTGTTTCTCGCTTGCGACCATTTCTCGCTTGGTATAAAGTACACGTAGCGTATGAGACTGCGCCTATATGCTTGAAGATATCAACTGCGCTCTTGTATTGTATTTGTCGAAATTCTCTTTTGACACTGCAATAATTTTATTCTGCATAGTTTTATCTTTTCTTATTTAACAGATCTTTTTTCATATATGGCCTTTAATTATAAGGTTTTCGTTTTTTATTTGAACGCGTTTGTCATTCGCGTAATTGAATTTTTTTGCGATTCTTTGTTTCGGCAAATTTACATCGTTTTTACAAAACTTTCCAATATTTACGAATAATAAAAAGGAAAGAACATGGAAACAAAAATTCTTTTTAAAAATGGGCAAATTATCATATGATAAAATTATTTTACAACAAATTTTGTCGGATGTTAAGTATTGTACTATTAATAAAAAAGAGTGCGTTTTTCCACCTTCTGATAAAATTTATAAGAGAATTTCAGAATTGATGGCAGATAAAGAATCGAGAATCACGCCAAAACATATTCATACGATCGTTAATAATAATCGTCATGGTTTTCCAGATTTTATTTTACAAACATTTAATATTCGAATGCAAGAATTGACTACCTTTATAAGCAATAACGATTTTAATTTAACAGAATGTGTACATCAGAGTACAGATACTCAAACTAGTTTTATCTCGATTAATATTAATCTTGTAATATCACAAGAGAAATGGCTCCTCATCCGACCACAAAAGAAAATATATGGTAAACGTACGTATTGGAAATTGCGAGAAGGGTGGGCAGACATAGTTGCTGAAGCAATTTGGATACAGCACCATCTTAATTGCGTGTTTGTTTTTAAAAATAATAGTGTCTACTGAAGTGCAATTGCAAAACATTTTTTGACATTTGAAGGATTTTGTTGCGAATGTAGCGCGAAAATTTGCGATAATTTGATAAAAGAACCGGCAAAAAACGTCGATGTTATTCTCAAATGTCATATTAATGGCATTAGACCAAAAGCTCATTGTAGAAAAAAACGGAGGCAATTGAGAGGCTCACTTCGTCTCCAAGTTGCTAACTTTCTCATTAATAGGCGTGCAGATGCTGTGACTTGGCGTCGAAAAGAAACTGAACGTATAAAGAAATTTGGAGATAAAAACCCACCGATCTTGGCAAGTAATGAAGTTGTTTTTGTCCGAAAAGCCAAAGAACAGCGACTTTTGGATAAATACGGTTTGAAATTTGCAAACCCTACATTGAATTTATTGAAAAGTGCTGAACACGGTATGTTTGTTGGATGCATACATTACGTCGCATAACTAAAATTTAACTGTGTTTATTGGCGACCCGAACAATTGCAGATATATATATCCCGGTGTCGTAAAGATCCAAATGCAATATTAGCTATTGATGCTACAGGCGGTATTGCGAAGCGTGATAAATCACATGAGCCACACATTTTCCTTTATCAGTGTGTACTTGTGACAAAAGAAGGTAGCATGCTCACGTTCCAGATAGTTTCAGCCGATCAACAATCTCTCATTGTAGCTAATTTTTTGCGCCTAATTCTTGCTACGAACGCACCAATCCCACCTATCGTCGTTACTGATTTTGGTTGGTCACTATTGATTGCAGTTGCAGAAATATTTGGCAGATGCTCAAGCTTTAATGATTACTTACAAAAGTGTTATAATGCTATTGTAAACAAATCGACTTCATTGCCATCTACTTTTATGAGATTAGACATATGTCACCTCTCGGCAATGATTACGCTATGGCCAAGTCTGAAAGGAAAATATAAGTGCTTAGTACGGCGATTTTATAAAAAATGCATTGGAAAAGCTACTCAAATTTCAAACTTAGAAGATTTGTCATACTTTATATAGAATCGATTCTCGTTGTTTCCCTCAACAAATGTATCGGATCAAATGTAAATAACGAGCCTCTACCATCTGTTGAACGACTAAGATTTTTAAACGATAAAATAAAAGGAGTACAACTGAAAAATGATGATGATGATGAGATTAATGCCGAAAACGATGGAGAAAAAGAATTTGATGCAGAAGAGAACCCTGAAGAAAATAAAGTCGGGAAAGTAGGCTGGAAATTGTGGAGTGATCATTTATATAACGCAGCACTGGATATTGCTGATCAGTCGACTGATGGTGGATATTATCAACGCGTGCTATAATGTAGACTTCGCGAAAAAGCTGAAAAGATACTTGCTTCCATATGTACCACTATGGACCAACATTATGGTGCCCATCTTCCAGAGAGGCTCGGTAACCGCTACCTCAGCTGTAGTTGAGTCAGAATTTTCCGATTTAAAAAATCATGATTTTAGAGATGAAATTCCGATGCGGATAGATAGATTCGTGTTGCAACATCTACAGCGTATTGATGATAAATTAAAGGAAAGTCCGTTGCAAAGAATCGGACTATTTGGCTCTGCCAAATAATACAAATGAAAAATCAGAAGAGCAAAATATCACCGATGTTTATGAATTCCCAAAAGCAGAACGTGATTTTGAAGCTACAGAGTTCCAAGATATCATAGAGGTAAACGATTTTCAGCACGCAACTAATAAAAATGTTGAAATCTCGTTTGATATAACTCTGAAAAATGTATGTAGTACTCCAATTAAGAATACGAAAGATAAGTCTAATAATTTAATATCAGAGGAGACTTCAGCAAAATTCGTATCGCCAATAACATAGGAGAAAGACAGAGGATTCTAATGGTACACCTTACAGAGCAGTTTCGACGATACTCAAAATTCCACTATAAACGATAGTAATGATATTTTTGATTCATCGAAAGTAATAAATGACAACTTATAAAGAAAATCTATTTACAACGGACGAAAATATTCCAGCTGACAATGAATGGAATGTTCAAGAAGAATGGAGAAGTTTAAATAAAAACATAAAACCTAACAATCAAAGTGATGATCGAAACGAAAACGTGCCAAACCGACGTGTTTAGATGATTGTCCTGAATGGGACTATATTAAAGATTCAAAGATAGATCAAATCCCAGTTCTTTTAAACGGAAACATTTCAGGACCAGTGCGTATAAATGACTACAATTTAAATGTAATGCAAACGTGTGCTTTTGATTCGATTTTTCAGGTCGTTGTCAGCGGGCTTTTAGTAAATAAAATCTATTACGAAAATTTACAGTCATCCGAATGTCCAATTATAAATCTTGCTCAGAATGTCAGCAATAAAAAAAAGATAACAAAAGATAACAAAAGAAAATTATGTTCAAAGAGCTAAGATATTACTAACGACTTCAATTTTTCAAAATACTGTCACGACCTACATGAGGAATATAAAACGTCTTGTTGCTGAATGCAATGCTGCTCACTTAGCTCAGTTTCTTTTTGAAAAAGAACCAAGTCATTCTTATCAGATTCAATGTTCTTGCGGATATGTTAATGGCAGAAAATTCCAATTAATAGACGTTGATATAATTCTTTGCGGTGGTCTACATCTAATACAAGAAACAATTGATGATTGTATAACAGTTGAAAAGACTTGCTTTAACTGCAAAAAGAAAACAGCGAGTTTGACAGAATATGGGCCGCACCTGATAATCGACACTTCTATTGTGACTAATACTAATTATTCGAACAGAGATAAAATCATTACCCACAAATTAAATTCGCTTAAAAAAATCGTGAAGATTGGTGGGAAAATGTACATGTTAATCGATATAGTCGATTATAGTGTAGAGAAAAAGCACTATGTCGCGTATGCATTAGCAGGTGAATTTTGGTTTAAATATGATAGCTTGATTAAAAAACGTGAAACAATTAATTCAAAGACTATTATACGTCCACATCTAATCGCATACGCAATATGCGATAAGACAGAATAATCTTTTACGAACATATACATACTCAATAATATAACAGTTTCACAAACTGCAATAAAATGACGAGTTTGCGATATAATTTAATCTTATTATTATTATTTAATTCTATTATAATAACGTTATATAAATGAAAAATTTTATTTTGAATTTGATGGATTTATTATTTTATTTGTAATAATTATAATAAATAATAGTAGTAATATAGCAGAGTTTCTAACTCAGGAGCTCAAGGGGGGTACGGGGGCAGGGGAGACCCACGGGCGCGGGGGAGTGACGTCACGCAGGTCCGCGACACAGCCGCAGGTCCGCGACGCGGTTTGTAGACGCGGAGTACGCGGGGAGGGGAAGAGGTACGCGACACAGCTGTAGATCCGCGACGCAGCCGGTAGACGAGGGGATTGCGGAGAGGAGAGAGAGGTCCGCGACGCAGCCGGTAGACGAGGGGTTTACGGAGAGCGAAGAGAGGTCCGCGATGCAGCCGGTAGACGAGGGGATTGCGGAGAGGAGAAAGAGGTCCGCGGCGCGGCCGGTAGACGAGGGGTTTGCGGAGAGGAGAAAGAGGTCCGCGGCGCGGCCGGTAGACGAGGGGTTTGCGGAGAGGGAAGAGAAATCCGCGAGTAGGGAGATGGATAGAGAGAGCCAGCGCGATAGGCGTTCGCAACGCGGTAGACGGAGACGCGTGGTATAGGATAGGATAAGGAAAGCGTTATGTGCATTGTACATAGCGTAGGACAATGAGAGCATGATGTGGTGGGAAAAGGAGAAGATTACAATAGGAAGATAACGTGAAAGAAAAAGAATGAGGCTGAAGGAAAGGGATAGCGGGAACGCGATAAGACGGAGGCTAAGGCATACGCGAGAACGCAGATTAAATTTTTTTTTTATATTATTATATTATTATTATTATATATTATATTATTATTACTAATTATACATATATTAAATATAATCTAATCAATACTAAGTGGAGGAAGAAGGATGGGATAGATAATGAAGGCGCAAATAAGTAATACACATATTTATCGTAAACAAAATTTTTAATTATAAAAATGTGTATTGTTATACATATAGTGTGCGTGTGCGTGTGCGTGTGCGTGTAAATGTGCGTGTGCGTGTGCGTGTGTGTGTGTGTTTTTAAAAATATAAAAGATATAATATAAAAAATATAAAAAAATCTAAAATATAATATAAAATATAAAATATAAAAAGATATGAAATATAATATATAAAATATAAAATATAAAAAGATAAAATATAAAGAAGAAAAAACTAAAAATTAGTCGGAGAGAAGCGGAGGGGGAACTCGCGACAGCTGCTTCTGTAACAGAAAAAAATGAACATTTATATTATAGTACCTTAAAAAATACACAAACTTTTGAGCGTATTATATAGAGATACTTACAGTACGAGGGGCTCCTCTCCGAACAATCTGCGGAGACAGAAAATGTCCACGTACAGATAAGGGAAGAACCCGTCTAAGAGGCGAGCACGGGGGCCATCGCCCCACAAATCCTCATATTCCGCATATTCGCGGTTGAAAGTCCGTCATCGACGCACCTCTTTCATGTGCGCGATGTTGATATACCCCGGGATGAGGTTATGGTAACATAGATATTCCTGTAAAAGAAAAAACATATAAATATATTATAAATAAAAAAGCATATAAAATAATAATAAACATTACTTACATCACCAAGTGGGATGTGGTAGCACCGATTTTGTAACACTGTAAAAGATAAAAGTGTATAAATATAAATATAAATATAGATATATTATAAATAAAAAAGCGTATAAAAATAATAAAAACTACTTACATCCTCGAACAGTACATTCAACAACGCTCGGAATAGGTTGCGAGCCAAATTTTTAACCCAGCGAAGTGCATGGCGATGGCTTCGCCTGCCAACCCCTTCGGAAAGCCGAAGGCGACGATACTCCGTCTCGAACATCGCGTCAAGAAATGCCATAACTTGCGACATTTTTTAAATTTTTATAAAATAAACTGCACTTCACAAATCAACTTATAGGATCACAGTCAGATACTTTATGCTAGCTCCAGCGAGAGCTAGGTAACGTCTCGGTGAAAAAATGGGTAGGGGATCTGCATGACATAAGAGTTAGCAACAAATGCTTACTCTTCACAACTGACAAAAAAATTAAAAGCTGACGCGGACTGTCGCTCCACACAGCATTCATACAGATAATTATAATTAAATAGCGACACAATCAAATAAGTATCAGACATCTATTGAAACATTGATCAACATGGATCTAAACATTGATCAACATCGATCTAAACATGTTTAAACCTTATTATACATCAAATAAATATATTAATATCATGACTTGAAATTTAATACCAGATGCAGCTGCACCATGAAATGTAATATTCACCACACAGATGTATACATGGCTAAGAGATATAATACTTGCTACAGATTGATCCAACCACTATCATACATCAAACAAATATCTATCGAACCACTATCGAACCACTATCGTACATCAAACGAACATCTATCGAACCACTATCGAACCACTATCATACATCAAACGAACATCTATCGAACCGCGATGAACATCTATCGTACATCAAACGAACGTCGATCAACATTAAACAAACATCTATCGTACATCAAACGAACGTCGATCAACATCAAGCGAACCATGAACGACATGAATTTTAATATTTTTTCGCGTTTAAAGATGTCAAATATTCTACGTCCATTGTCTGCTAAAATGCAGACTAATAGAAAAATGCATCACGTACTGTAATATAATACATGCTACAAGGAGAGGATAAAAAAGATAATAACATACATGTATTGTAACAATAGTTTATTATAAATATGGATTGATCGAACCTTTATAATGATGATTCGACCACCAATTGAATAATTTAAATACATTTTGTAAAGCACAATTTCGTACATGTTTATCGCAACGCAGAGTAGCATCTAATTTATCTAAAGCAGGAATGTCATCATAGTCGTTATCCAATGTCTCGATAATAAGACCGATTCTCTCATCGTCTTCCAGGAAATTTGCCAACCATTCTCGTTTTTTATGTCTTTTGACATACACTCGAGAAGATGCATCTTTCAACGTCACGGCGTTAGTGATTAAACGTTTGGCTCTGTAGTACGGAATTTTCCCATTGCAGATTGTGATGTTTTCCAATCAACCATGCAACTTGAGATCTCTCAGATCTCGTGAGCAAACGGAATGGTGTAAGACTCGTAAAAATATAATGAGAGAGTACAGAGCCCTTTGTTAGAATCGCAATTTCTTTCACGATAAACTTTCCTCCAACGATAAATCCTTGGAGATCCACAAACGTTGACACAACCATAATGAAATGATATTGGCGAGAACTATGACGGACAACTAATGTCGATCATCGAGTATCGCCAGTTTTATAATGTTATAATGTTATAACATTGGAGGGGATTATTCCTGATTCATGTAATTTTGCGGACAACATTTGTCAACGGGTTATATTCGACAATGCGATTGTGCAAGATGAGGCAATATGCGGTAGTATTTGTGGGTACATCTAGCTTACATTCAAATTCTATTCTTACGTCCACGGTAGCATTTTTGACAGACTCGTTTTGTCGCGAGCAGTCAATGACAGTGAGAGGACCGCACTCTAGAAATTTTGCCATGATAAATAATACATTATCATTATTGCAGCCGTAATAAGATTTACGAAAACGCGCATACATGTCGAATAGGATAGCGTATCTCTTTTTATCAAAATCCAAATTTAAATCATCATACGGATAAAAATCAGAGTTTAGATAGAGTTTAACGTTTGTCAATTTGCAGTCGTTAAATTTGGTAATATCTTTCGACGCGACATTTTTTCTATCAGTCTGTAGTGAAGATTACATATCGCGGTTTCTCCAGCTGAGAGACAGTTTTCACAGTTTACGAATGCTTAGTTGTACTGTGTAGCAAAGGAAATTCGTATAGATCCCACGAGCGGAAACTCATGTTCAAGTATCTACCGCTCTCCAACGCTCGTAGCAAGGACAATTTACTAATTTCGTTCAATATTACGTGAGGCATACGCCATTGTATTTTGTGTAATTCAATCTCAGCTTCAGCAGCCTGAGCTCCAAATAGACAATTGTAGTCGTTGCGTGAACGTATTAAAATCAACTCATGAGCGTTAATCACAACGCGCTTATAATCCTCGCAAAATCCAAGCAACATGTTGAGCGGCTCGCAAAAATTGAAGTAACCTTCAGCACCATTATTTTCAACTATATTCCACGCAGCATTGTGCAAGATTTTACTTCTCTCGTGTGTAAAAGAAATGTAATTTTTAATCGTGCAAGTTATTCCAACGTTTCTGTTGCGATCAATTTCCACACCGTTGAGTTCATATCGAAGTTCATCAAACATGAATGCAACGCAATTATTTCCCAATATCATTAGTTCATCCTTTTTTCTTATCGTCAATTTTCCTTCGACGTAAAGGAAGCTTTCGCACGGTAACGTGTACAAATCCTGATGCTGTATAGGTATCCGTATCTCATCGCTATATCCAAGTGTTGTATTTGCGTATGGATTATACGTATGAGTTTCAATCTTTACTATACGGTCGTCAAAGATCGGTTCGCTTCCAATATTCAAAATGTCAATCATTCTTTCAATTATTTCGTACGACAAATCCCAAAGACTTTAAAAATTCACGATTCAACACGCTGAGCTTCTTTTTAGCGTAACCAGACACCTGATTATTGTCACCAGACACCGCTCGTCTCTTCGCAAAAGTATTGTCCCTCGTAAAGATATTGTCTCTCGCGTGCTCCGTTTCATTCAACACGAGCATACTATTTTTGACGTCGTCGTACGTGCAATCGTACGGTAATTTCCTCTCCTCGAAAATCGAGCAATCGACCCTCCTGATCCACAACACGTATCGTTAAGTCAGTAATGCTTCGCACGACGATCGGTAGATAAATGATTTGCGCAGGCGTTTCCGATATCTTATCGATCACCTTATATCCCGGTGGTACGCTCGAAGAAAATTCATGTATCGTGTGTACGCGCTTACTATTGCTATATGCACCAGCGGTCACACTGCATTCTATTCGAATAATGTTTACGTTAATAATATTTATCGGCACATCTGATTCGTACCATTTCCGCGGCTGCAATACACGATTCGAGAATCCCAACAACGATCCTATGTTGTTGGGCTTATTAAAATTTATTCTGTATATGCATTTAATTTCACTTTTCAACGTATTATGATTAGCGCGAATCACTATTGAATATTTCTCATCATTGTTATTAACAATGTTGTGGGAATCGTATTGTAAAATTGCATGCGTTAGATATTCATTTATACCATACAATTCGTACGATCCTTCGGGAATCGTAATTTCCTTGTCGTCGTTGTCAAAGTAAAATTTATTATTCGAGGAATTCACGTTCGGTATCGTACAATAAGTTTCAAAATCCGTTAAACCAAGTTCGTAATCATCATCGTTCAAATCTATGGTTGGAAAGTAGCTTACGGCAAGAACGCTACTCTTACCAGTCAACGTAAGTGTCAGTGACATGTCGAATACTGAGTCACGACAGTAGACTGTTAAGCTTTAAATTTAATCGTTTAAAGAAATTGTAGACACAATTGTCCGCAAATACTCTGATTATAATTTTGATAAGACGCATGATTGTATTCAATTTTTGTTACATTCTGTCCAAAATATTGCACCAATTCCTCGGGCGGTCGATGATTTCCAAAACTGTCAAAATACACAACATCATCTCCCCTCTTTGCGTATGCTACCCAATGAGTACCAGGACTCTCAACGTCGTCCTAATTGACAATGCAGCTCTCGTTTTTTTCGTTGCACGCCGCTTATCGGTAAATTATTGCGCATGGAAACGCCTCTAAAGAAAGGTATGCGCATACGTCTTGCAAGTTGTTCCAATTATACGTTAGTTGTTACACCCGCAAGCAATTTTAACGTTTTTTTAATGTTTTTTTTTCTTAGCAGTCGTTGAGAACCCGTCCACGCTTGTATGGAGCGAGATAAAGTCCACGACCTTCCATAGCACAATTGTGACGTTGCAATTCTTCGAATTGGCGTTGCGCGGCCTTGCTATCGTTTACAGCCTTTGCGATTCTCGCTGCTCCACCAGCCAAAAAACCGACTACTCCCAACAATGGTAAAATCGATAAAATACCATCACGCTTCGCTACTGGAACTATTCGTTTTTTTAACATCTTTTTCTTTTTCGGTGATTTTTTCATCTTCATTCCCATACCAAATTTCGTTTTTGCCTTCATGGCCGTCCAAACAGCCGTAGCAGCCGCTCTTTCACCAAGAGTCGAATCCCTCGCGGTAATACGTTCCCACGCTTTCATAGCTAGTATACGATCCGCAACGTGTCGTTCGCCGAGGTCGTTGCTTCGCGAGTAAGCTATATCGTGGTCGCGACACGCAACGTCTAATGGATTGATACCTCGATCACCTCTAGCCAATCGTTCTTTTAACCGAGTTCCCGGTCCGCAAAACTGATATCCAGGAATATGTAATTCGATAGGAAGCGCGTTTATCGCACGATTCAATAGACCGCTACCTCTTATAATTCTCGCTGACATTCGTAGCAATCTTTAATAAATGGTGCTGGACCGTCGATATGTGTTTGCTGCCATGGTAAATTATAATGTCGCAAACATCTACGATACCGTTGTACTTCAGAATCAACCTTTATATGTTCGGGAAGTTTGTCCCACAGTCGTTCCACGTAGCGGCTAAATTGTCTCAATAAAATAATCTTTGGTATATATTACAACTGTTCAGAGGTAAACTCGAGAATATGACAGTCGTTCGACAGATGAAAAAACATTTTCAATACTGAGCGGTTTCGATTCGATCTATAAATAGGTCCTCCCATGACTCATTCTCAAAATGCGGTTTGTGCGGCAAGCGACGATAAACAAAGTTACAAACTTTGATAATAGACTAATGCTTGAAAAAAAAATACGCAAGCATGGAAACATGTTACCAATTACTATACGCGGTATTATTTGCGGTCCTTCAAATTGTGGTAAGACTAATGTATTGATAAGTCTAATTGAAAGTCCGTACGGTGTTCGCTTTGAGAACCTGTACGTATACTCAAAATCGCTTCAACAACCGAAATATCAATATTTGGAAAATTTATTGACACCGATAGACGAAATTGGTTATTTCACATTCTCTAATAATAGTGAAGTTGTTGCTCCAAGCGAGGCGCTTCCGAATTCCATTTTTATCTTTGATGACGTGGCGTGCGATAAACAAGATACGATAAGAGAGTACTTTGCAATGGGTCGACACTCGAGCGTCGACTGTTTCTATCTTTGTCAAACGTATGCCAAGATACCCAAGCATCTTATACGCGACAATGCGAATCTGTTGATTTTATTTCAACAGAATAGTACAAACCTGAAACATGTGTACAACGATCATGTAAATACTGACATGTCATACAACGATTTTCACGCATTATGCCAGAAATGCTGGCAGCACAAGTATGGATTCGTAGTTATTGATAAAGACAGCTCGCTGACCAATATAGAAAAGGACGATATAGAAAAGGATTTAATGAATTTGCGATACCGTAGAGAGGTTAGTCGCTGTCGACACATCAGTCTAACAACGTCTACAAAATATCCATCATGATAAACAACAATGATGCTGATGATGAACGTGAAAAGATTGTGAGAGAGATTACAAAAACGAGCAAATCAATTCGTAAAAAATATCACGCTTTAAAAACTGGTAAAATTGAAGAAGACGTCGCTTTGGAGAGACATTTTAAGCCAATCACTGAACCTCTAAAACAAATTATTGAGAATGCCATCGATGTAGAATCTGATGCATCGAAAGTGGAGTCGTTTGGTATACCCAGAGAAGAACAAGAGAGCATAAAGCAGAAACGATCAAACATTTCACTGACTTATAAAAAAATATCAAATGGGGGACGGAAACGATCAAACGATTCATTGATAACTTCTACACCAAATCAATCAAAGCGAATGAAACAATCGACTCCGATAAAAGCTGTACAACAACTTCAAATAATCTCGTCTCCTTTCGTTGAAGAAATTTTTGAGACCACACCCAAAGCGGTTGTGACGTCGGTTCAACGTCAATTACAAACATCCGAGGGTCAGAATATGTTGCGAGAACATTTTGGTCCGCTCGGACAAAGATATATCGGAGCAATTTTGGGCCAAGATGTAAATAACGAGATGGATTAGGTATACGATGTTAAATTTTCCGACAAAGGAATGATGCTCGGCGATAAACATTTCGAAGTGGATAAGAATGATAATATAATCATCAATGGAGTGAAATATGCGGGGACGCCGGGTCTCTACGAACTAATTTTCAAGAGAATTTCCGACGATGCTGTTTATACAGAGAACGATATGCATAAATATAAAAGTATATTACTGGCGACAAACGCGCATAGACGTGATAGTAATGTGCGTAATCCAGTATTAGGTAACAAAGGATACAAATATAAATATATAATCGCTTCATTACTTCCTATCAAAAGAAAAATTGAGAAAGGTATGAACCTACCACGCACTATGACACTGAGTGAGAATAAAATTGAATACGTGCATTGGAACGATCCCAACGAATGGTTCGTTTGCGATCGTTCGAGATCGTTTGCGGCTGCTGGAAGCTTCGCGTCGAGGTAACAATGCTCACGGCAATGAAATCATGTCAATTATCGAAGAGCTTCGCGAGGCGGGTCTTATTATAAATTAAACAACATGTTGACGATACTAGTCATTCTGTCAAAAATTTCGTATTGAAATGTTAATTAATAAATTAATTAATAAATTTGGAGTATCGCTCGGTATGTCGAATAATGCATACTATGAATGGAACGGATTACTAAGAACATATGTGCGAGATAATGCTCTGTGTCTGACTAGCGCCGGCTTTGACGCAAGGTTGCACAAGATACGACGTGTAGCGCAACCGGAAGATGATAACGATGCTGCTAACAAACGGTACGTTGAAACAAGTATTGAACTTTTGAGGAATAGGCAGAAAGAAATTGAGGAAACAATTATTGTGTTCGAAACGCGCGTGCAAACGCTTCAGATAATGATGCATGAAATGCAGAAAATGCTTCAGACACGTGTGCAAACTACATCCGACTCAGGAAAAGATACATAAAGAATTATACATGAACTTTTACATTATTATGAAATATGCCACGATCAAACATGCAAAAAAAGAAAAACAACTCTGAAAAGCGACTGCTCGTGAAAGAATTGCACGCTCCGGTGAGAAGAAATTTTCCGCGTAGACGCGTCATAGTACGCGGATACGATGATCTGTAGCAGGCGTGGTTGAGATGCGTCCTTATGCACGAGTCAACAAAGGTTTCAATTACATACTCACTGTTATCGATGTGCTGAGCAAGTATGCGTGGGCCATACCGCTCAAAAGTAAGAGCGGAAACGAAATGTCTGAAACGATTGCGAAACTAATTCGAGATGGTGGAAGATGTCCGAAAAATTTTCAAACAGACAAAGGAAAGGAATTTTATAATGCAAATGTGCAAAAACTCATGAAGAAACATAACATTAATCATTATTCAACGTATTCCATCATGAAAGCCTCGATCATGGAACGATTCAACCGCACTTTAAAGAACAATATGTGGAAATTGTTTACGCTAAATGGTAATTACAAGTGGATCGACGCTTTATCCCAACTCATTGCAGAATATAACGCGCAAAAACATCGCACTATCAATATGAGACCTATCGATGTCACTCCTACAATCACTGATAGACTTTTAAATACAGTATACAACAATGTAAAAATTGCTGCTCCAGCGAGATCAAAGTGGGTGATTCGATATGTGTGAGTAAATTCAAGACCATTTTTGATAAAGGTTACACACCAAATTGGTCGGCCGAAGTGTTTAAAATTGTCAAAATACAGAATACTAATCCCGCGACATATCTACTCGAAGATTCGCGCGGAAATCCAGTAGCCGGAGGATTCTACGAATACGAACTACAACGCGTTGCTAATTCCGACGTGTATCTTATGAAAAAGGTGATACGTAAAAAAGGAGATGAAGTTTGTGTGAAATGGCTGGAACTTGATAAATCGCATAACTCTTGAATACATAAAAATAATTTATTATAAACATATAACATAATAAAAATATACATAAATTTACATAAATGAATATATATATATATATATATATAATTTATATTTACAATAAATAAATACAATCATTTACAATAAATACATACAATTATTTACAATGGTATTTTATAATGTCCCCACAGTAACGTATCAGTAGTTGTAGATACGATATACCACTTGTCGTCGTACGGACTTAGAGCAATTTTTGTTTCGCGAATGGTGTATACCTCGTGCAATTTTGATCTTATACACGATTGACTACGCGTCATTTCAATCTCTTCGTTCAAACACCGCGTGTAATCGTCAAACGTTATCGTTCTCGCGACAACGTTACTCTTGACACCTTTTACCTTTTTCGTATCCTTCTTACCATCCACGCGCAACACATTTTTGCTCTAAGCCCGACAAATTCAGTCATTATGGTACCATTGTTTTCATCCTTCATTAGACCCGGTATCTTTTTATTCACGAGCGATATATCGTACATATTGTCTATCGCATAGTCGCTCGTATCAAATCTGCTGATATCGTGTTTCATATTCTCGTACACATCGTTGCACTCAATGTGATATATAAGACTATCTGTGTCAGTGTACATGACTTTGCATCTCTCCCAATACATTGGTACCATATAATCGTGGTGAAATTCGTATAAACATGTCTTGGATATATCGAGAATACACATAACCACGTAAATTGGTTTGTAGAATTTCACCTCGAGTTTACGTAATTCCACAGCGATTAGGTTTTCCGAAAAAACGCTCCTACTATGAAAATTTGGTTTTGCAATTAATGCCTTTGCGTCGTACCTTCCATCCTAGTTTATTAAAAGTTTAACATCTACGCGATTGCGCACATTTTCAATCGTTTTGCCAAACACGGCATTATTCATTAGTTTGTACAAATTTTTTTCAAATTCATTTTTCGCCAGTGTTCTAAAATTTGTGTTAAGTTCTACATAAGTACGGAGCCACGGAGATTGAGTGAATTGTAATATACGATGAATTTTTGCAATACGAAGACCGTGACGGGAACATTGCTGCAGATTGCAGTAGTATATCACGTAACGCTTCTTATCGTATAAGGTTGCGAGAAGCTTGTCCTCGCGCTTGCCAGGTGGTTTGTCGCGTGTCGGACAAAACGGTAGATCAGTGTGCGAATCGTAAAGATGTTGCGAATACTCGAGATCGACTTCGAGGATGTAGCCTGTAGACGAATCGAGCGCGATCGATGATACATCAAAATTGGAAACATTATCGACTCATTGAAAATTGGCATAGGGCAATGGTTGACACATTGCTCATCCGTATAAATTATTAACATCGAAATACATCAAGTACGTTGATGGTTTCGATGAGTCATACGATTGCATGTACTTGTTATTAGCACGCGCGTACCTGTTGAAACATTGACTCAGACCACCACGTATACCTCGTTCGATAAACATAACCATGTCAATGTCTGTGAGTAATTCAAATATAATTTTCGTATGCTTTAACATGGCGTCCCACGTGTAGCCGGGAAGAGTATAATAATACGCGGGGTCAAGTCCATAACTCTTGATATAACTCTCGCGGAAATTTTCAAAAATGTCGGCTAGTAACAAGACATCAGTTTTGAGGTATAAATCGCTATATTCGCCTAGCGTTCGAATTGAGAATCGCTTCCACACAATTTCAGCGTGCGTGTAATCGCTCTCGGATACTGTGTTACCTGTCAAGGAGCTGTAAAATGATTCTCGCGATGATAAACACGCATCTTGCAATTTATCTACGCAGTCAATGTATTCGTACGGGAAGACGCCTTTTCTTATCAGTAAATTGAAATCTTCGGCGGATAAATTTTTAAATTCCATTTGTAAAATTTTGAGTTTATGCTTGCTCAGAAAAGATGCCAATTTGTCGAGACTTGTTGTGAGAAATTTATATGAATCTATGAAACGTAATTTAATGTGATTTCCCGGTTTGTCTTTCGTACCCTTAACATGTTTTGTAAATGAAATATATTTTTCTTTTGTTATCGGAAGTAAATCGATTTCCCCTTGGAACGCTGTGGCTATTTCCTCGATTATAAAATGAGAATCATAACCGGATAAATTATGAAATACTATTGGAATGCAAAAAGATTCTTTGTAATTTAGATTGCAATTTGAATGCGCGGGACCTCTGTATCATCCGGTCAAATGACAATGATCGCGTACGCGCGTATCATCATCTTCCACGAATGGTTTCTCACATATATGACACTGAGTCGCGCTTCGAAATTCTTTCCATTCATCTTGCGTTAAATTTACCATGGGGACATTGGTTGTTAAAATATTTTCTACACGTTGCGCCAAATTTTTAAGTTCGTCGGCGAACCACGCAACGCAATTAGCTTCGCGACGAGAATGATACGCGGATAATGAATTATCGTACGAGCAATGTACATAATAAGCGATACTAAATACTTGGTGATGTTGATAAAAATTTTCTTCTTTTTTCATCAAAACGCACTCCAGGTCGGCATACACGACGAAAGGTAGTCGCTCCTTCCTGTTGTAGTTGGCGAATGCGAGCCGCCTGTCCTTATTGCTCGGTAACCGGATAGCGCAATCGTTCATCTTTCCATAGTCTACTGTATGCGACTGTAGTTTCTCGTCCGAGTGAAAATAGTGCATGCATCTGTAAAATAAAAGTTAAAATTTTTTTATATCCTTGTTTTAAATATTTTTAGATAGTTTTATTAAATATACATACCGATCGCAGATATATTTTTTAACCTTGTATTTACTGAGTTGCGGACTCACGAGCCTGGATAAATTCTTGATCCACGCGAAATGTCCGATATCTCACGCATCTTGCACGTAGAGCAAGTTGACGTGTTTGTCCCTCTTTTGCTCCGTAAGGCGTAACGGGATAATGTTTTCATTCTCGATGGTGTACACATTGATTGAAATGTCATTATAAATTTCAAATTTTTTAATTTGATTAAGAGTGACTGGAAACTCAATATCTTGTAGATTCAGTACTGTTGTATAATGCGGATACGACGATTGGCGGTCTGTGTTTCTTTCAACTGGATACAGAGCAGCCACCACCGCCCACGCAAAACATGCATTGTCTTGAGATTGCACGTTAACCACTGCTCGTTTCATTATTATCTTTCGCGGTAATTGCACGCAACATCCGACGCGCATAGGATTATATTTATTTATATTTACAGTCAAATTTAGTTCATTATACGCGATAATGCCCATCCGCTATCGCGTTCCTGAAATTCTTCGAGCGATGTAAGGGTGGGCTCGATGACTCGCCGCTCATACCACTCGCGTAAATCGGATGTACGAAAGAGTTCAAAATTTCTCGTATTGATTGATTTATTGGCGCGCTTATCGCCCGCCACAAACTCGCCGTTAAACGCTGTATTCACTTTCACACTGTTGTGTTTTTGTATAACGTCTCGCACATGCTCGAGCACAATGTCACTCGCGTCTTCCAAAAATTGATGAGGTTCGATGTGATTATAATTTATAACCGCACCAGTCATGATACGACCTTCGAACGCCGTATCGATCTCTCGCCAAATCAATCCATTTTCTCGCGAACTGCATCCTGCACCCGCGTGTACGAAATGCCTGCGCAACACATTTTTCAATCCTTCGAGTCGCGCGATTCGAGCAATCAGCGATTGTCGATTTCCAATCGATAATCGTGGTCGTTTAATTCGACTTTGTTCTTCCAACGACTCAATACATTCGTTACATTGCGCCTCCCACGCAATGTACTCCTCCACTGAATTTACCTGGATGGATTGCTCCCACGCAATTTACTCTGCCATGTTTTTTCCGACCGTTTTTATTCAGACCGAACAAGATGCACGACTCGAAAATAATGGAGGTGCACCTCTTTGCAGCGATTTTATATCGCGATTCATAGACGTTTCTATCACGCATGTCGCGATTTGTCATCTAACGATGACGTTATGTCGAAAAAATTTTTTGCTGTATTTCAAAAATTATGCAGCTGCGGATTTGTCATATCTCGTTGGATTGTCATCTATAGGTCACGTCATCTCAAAGATTTGTCATATTTCGAATATTAGCAGCCGTATATCGGCGCTCGGAAGATCCGCGGCTTCAAATTACATATAGTTGTCATTTCGCGATTTGTCATACACACTTTAAACATTTTAGTAAGATTCGTTAGCATGGATAATTTGTAGTTTCAAATTACATGCAGCTGTGGATTTATCATCTAACGATGACGTTATGTCGAAAAAATTTTTTTGCTGTATTTCGAAAATTAGCAGCTGCACATCAGCGCTCGAAAGTTTTACAGTTTCAAATTACATGCAGTTGCGGATTTGTCACGCACACTTTAAACATTTTAGTAAGATTCGTTAGCGCATGGATAATTTGAAGTTTCAAATTACATGCAGCTGCGAGTTACTTTTTGATAATTTGTCACATACATTTAGAATATTCAGGTGTGATTTCATCAGAAAATGTTGTCGCACCTCGACGCATGGAAAATTTTAAGCGCATTCAGCTAAAATCTTTGGAGATGTAATTATTAATTAGCAGCTGTATATAGATGCTTGGAGAAAAAAAAACTTGCTGTATCAACAATCACTCCCTCCACATTACAATTTGTAGTGCTAAATTGTGAACAATAACCCCCTCCACATTGCAGTGTGTAGTGCTAAATTGTGTTTTAATACTTAAAATAATTTAGTATCGTGTCAATCGTTTGTGGTCTCCGCTAAAGGAAGCAACATGAATTATTACGTCCCGATTATAGACACTCTGCCAAAGAAAGAGTAAGTTTTATTTTTTTTAAATAATATTTTTATTATTTATATTAGTTTTAAATAATATTTTTAATATTTATATATATATATATATATATATTATTTTTAATAACAATTTTCTAAAATTTTGTAGCATTTCATCCGAGTCTCGTCGCGCGAGTTGTATCTTGGGAAGAAGATATGCTCTAACCCCGACATCATACAAATACTTGGAGATTGGAATAAGCGTCGGAGCTATGTCATATGTTGAATTACTTGTTGGTGATAACCGAGGCAATCAAATAGTATTGTCTATCGTTACCTGGCACTCATTAATGCAGAAACATGCCGATATTGAACGACATGTACAATCGACTGAAAGTGAGCTATTATGGATCTGCGATCTATCTATCCAAATGATTAGATTAACTGATTCCAAGATTGTTAAATTAACATTGTCTAATAATTCTTTGTATATGCATCCGCAAACATTGGTGCATTTATTCGATTTTGAGGACTGTATCGATCATATGCATTTCTGGCTGTGTCAGAATACATATATTGTTAATGAAAAGTTTAAACAATTTGTTAGCGTTTTGCAACGTAACAATATCACTAATGTTTACGATGCGATAAAAATGATACGTGAGAGTGACGCGTTTGATGGTAAATCACTCGTAGATTGTGAATTGTTAACATGTGCTGTAAATGATTTTTACTCTATGATGTTTGCAATAAATAAATTACCATTTTTATTACTAATTTTTATTATTTCTTTCTTCGCCTATTCTTTATAAAACGTATGATGTATATAGTTGGATCTACATTCATTCTGCTAAAGATGTTGAAAATGCTGATGTAGATGAGACGTGATACTCGAGTTAGAGGGAGATAAGACGTGATACTCGAGTTAGACGGAGATGAGAGATGTGACATTAAAATATATATATATATTTGGGAGGAGCGTGTGCTATAAAAGATTTTGCGACTATCCTTGTGACAATCTTGTCGCATCTGATAAAGCGAGTTTGGAAGAAAACGCGAGTTTGCGGTCATCCTTGTGACATTTTTTTTATATCTGATAAAAACTGTGTGCTTATGGATGACTTCATGGACATTTCATCCGATTCGTCCGAGTCGTCCGATTCTTCCGAGTCGCCTGATTCACTCTTGGTGAACATTTCATCCGATTCGTTCGAGTTTGCCGAGTCGTCCGATTCGATGGACTTTTCGTCCGAGCATTCTGATTCGGATGTAGAATCCTTACACGATAGTGTTCTTGACGGTAATTCTAGTGATTTCAATGATGTTGTGGAACCTATTATTCATACGTTAGACGATGTACAAGTTCGTACATATAATGAAATGAAACGGGTGTGCATTATATCTTTTTATTATAAACCTGGGATTTCTGTTAAACATTGTATATCGTGTTTCATGCTATTACCGGAAAGGTCACAGATTGGGAGTGATGTGGTGCGCACACATCAAAGTGAAATTTATCAGCAAATCCATGATTTATATGAAATTTATACGAAATTAGTGAACTGTCCTTGCTACGAGCGTTGGAGAGCGGTAGATACTTGAACATGAGTTTCCGCTCGTGGGATCTATACGAATTTCCTTTGCTACACAGTACGATTAAGCATTCGTGAACTGTGAAAACTGCCTCTCAGCTGAAGAAACCGCGATACGTAATCTTTGCACTACAGACTGATAGAAAAAATGTCGCGTCAAAAGATATTACCAAATTTAACGACTGCAAATTGACAAACGTTAAACTCTATCTAAACTCTGATTTTTATCCGTATGATGATTTAAATTTGGATTTTGATAAAAAGAGATACGCTATCCTATTCGACATGAATGCGCGTTTTCGTAAATCTTATTACGGCTGCAATAATGATAATGTATTATTTATCATGGCAAAATTTCTAGAGTGCGGTCCTCACACAGTCATTGACTGCTCGCGACAAAACGAGTCTGTCAAAAATGCTACCGTGGACGTAAGAATAGAATTTGAATGTAAGCTAGATGTACCCGCAAATACTACCGCATATTGCCTCATCTTGCACAATCGCATTGTCGAATATAACCCGTTGACAAATGTTGTCCGCAAAATTACATGAATCAGGAATAATCCCCTCCAATGTTATAACATTATAACATTATAAAACTGGCGATACTCGATGATCGACATTAGTTGTCCGTCATAGTTCTCGCCAATATCATTTCATTATGGTTGTGCCAACGTTTGTGGATCTCCAAGGATTTATCGTTGGAGGAAAGTTTATCGTGAAAGAAATTGCGATTCTGACAAAGGGCTCTGTACTCTCTCATTATATTTTTACGAGTCTTACACCATTCCGTTTGCTCACGAGATCTGAGAGATCTCAAGTTGCATGGTTGATTGGAAAACATCACAATCTGCAATGGGAAAATTCCGTACTACAGAGCCAAACGTTTAATCACTGACGCCGTGACGTTGAAAGATGCATCTTCTCGAGTGTATGTCAAAAGACATAAAAAACGAGAATGGTTGCCAAATTTCCTGGAAGACGATGAGAGAATCGGTCTTATTATCGAGACATTGGATAACGACTATGATGACATTCCTGCTTTAGATAAATTAGATGCTACTCTGCGTTGCGATAGACATGTACGAAATTGTGCTTTACAAAATGTATTTAAATTATTCAATTGGTGGTCGAATCATCATTATAAAGGTTCGATCAATCCATATTTATAATAAACTATTGTTACAATACATGTGTGTTATTATCTTTTTTATCCTCTCCTTGTAGCATGTATCATATTACAGTACGTGATGCATTTTTCTATTAGTCTGCATTTTAGCAGACAATGGGCGTGGAATATTTGACATCTTTAAACGCGAAAAAATATTAAAATTCATGTCGTTCATGGTTCGCTTGATGTTGATCGACGTTCGTTTGATGTACGATAGATGTTTGTTTGATGTTGATCGACGTTCGTTTGATGTACGATAGATGTTCATCGCGGTTCGATAGATGTTCGTTTGATGTATGATAGTGGTTCGATAGTGGTTCGATAGATGTTCGTTTGATGTTCGATAGATGTTCGTTTGATGTACGATAGTGGTTCGATAGTGGTTCGATAGATATTTGTTTGATGTATGATAGTGGTTGGATCAATCTGTAGCAAGTATTATATCTCTTAGCCATGTATACATCTGTGTGGTGAATATTACATTTCATGGTGCAGCTGCATCTGGTATTATATTTCAAGTCATGATATTAATATATTTATTTGATGTATAATAAGGTTTAAACATGTTTAGATCGATGTTGATCAATGTTTAGATCCATGTTGATCAATGTTTCAATAGATGTCTGATACTTATTTGATTGTGTCGCTATTTAATTATAATTATAATTATCTGTATGAATGCTGTGTGGAGCGACAGTCCGCGTCAGCTTTTAATTTTTTTGTCAGTTGTGAAGAGTAAGCATTTGTTGCTAACTCTTATGTCATGCAGATCCCCTACCCATTTTTTCATCGAGACGTTACCTAGCTCTCGCTGGAGCTAGCATAAAGTATCTGACTGTGATCCTATGAGATGATTTGTGAAGTGCAGTTTATTTTATAAAAATTTAAAAAATGTCGCAAGTTATGGCATTTCTTGACGCGATGTTCGAGACGGGGTACTGTCGCCTTCGGCTTTCCGAAGGGGTTGGCAGGCGAAGCCATCGCCGTGCACTTCGCTGGGTTAAAAATTTGGCTCGCAACCTATTCCGAGCGTTGTTGGATGTACTGTTCGAGGATGTAAGTAGTTTTTATTATTTTTATACGCTTTTTTATTTATAATATATCTATATTTATATTTATATTTATACACTTTTATCTTTTACAGTGTTGCCAATATCGGTGCTACCACATCCCACTTGGTGATGTAAGTAATGTTTATTATTATTTTATATGCTTTTTTATTTCTAATATATTTATATGTTTTTTCTTTTACAGGAATATCTATGTTACCACAACCTCATCCCGGGGTATATCAACATCGCGCACATGAAAGAGGTGCGTCGATGGCGGACCTGCAACCGCGAATATGCGGAATATGAGGATTTGTGGGGCGATGGCCCCCGTGCTCGCCTCTTAGACGGGTTCTTCCCTTACCTTGTACGTGGACATTTTCTGTCTCCGCAGATTGTTCGGAGAGGAGCCCCTCGTACTATAAGTATCTCTATATAATACACTCAAAAGTTTAGGTATTTTTTAAAGTACTAATATAAATGTTCATTTTTTTCTGTTACAGAAGCAGCTGTCGCGAGTTCCCCCTCCGCTTCTCTCCGACTAATTTTTAGTTTTTTCTTCTTTATATTTTATCTTTTTATATTTTATATTTTATATATTATATTTCATATCTTTTTACATTTTATATTATATTTTAGATTTTTTTATATTTTTTATATTATATCTTTTATATTTTTAAAAACACATACACGCACACGCACATTCACACGCACACGCACACACACACACACACACGCACGCACGCACGCACGCACGCACGCACGCACGCACGCACGCACGCACGCGCACACACACACTATATGTATAACAATACACATTTTTATAATTAAAAATTTTGTTTACGATAAATATGTGTATTACTTATTTGCGCCTTCATTATCTATCCCCTTTCTTCCTCCACTTAGTATTGATTAGATTATATTTAATATATATATAATTAGTAATAATAATATAATATATAATAATAATAATATAATATAAAAAAAAAAAATTTAATCTGCGTTCTCGCGTACGCCTTAGCTTCCGTCTTATCGCGCTCCCGCTATCCTTTTCCTTCAGCCTCATTCTTTCTCTCTCACGCTATCTTCCTATTGTAATCTTCTCCTTTTCCCACCACATCATGCTCGCATTGTCCTACGCTATGTACAATGCACAAAGCGCTCTCCTTATCCTATCCTATGCTACGCGTCTCCGTCTACCGCGTTGCGAATGCCTATCGCGCTGTCTCTCTCTATCCATCTCCCTACTCGCGGATTTCTCTTCCCTCTCCGCAAACCCCTCGTCTATCGGCCGCGCCGCGGACCTCTCTCTCCTCTCCGCAATCCCCTCGTCTACCGGCTGCATCGCGGATCTCTCTTCGCTCTCCGTAAACCCCTCGTCTACCGGCCGCGCCGCGGACCTTTCTCTCCTCTCCGCAATTCCCTCGTCAACCGGCTGCGTCGCGGACCTCTCTCTCCTCTCCGCAATCCCCTCGTCTACCGGCTGCGTCGCGGACCTACAACTGTGTCGCGGACCTCTCCCCCTCCCCGCGTACTCCGCGTCTACAAACCGCGTCACGGACCTGCGTGACGTCACTCCCTTGCGGTCGCGGGTCCCCCCCCCGCCCCCGCACCCCCCTCGAGCTCCTGAGTTAGAAACCCTGCTATATCACTACTAATAATAATGTTATATGTTCATTTTATCGTCTTTTTAGTAATAAACTATGTTATATGTTCATTATATATAAATATATATATATATATATATATATATATATATATATATATATATATATATACATCATTTTATTAAACAAATAAAAAAATTATTTAAAAATACAGAAATAAATAAATAAATAAATAAAACTTAAAAAATTAAAAAATTAAATAAAAATATGAAAATATATATAAAATTAATAAAAAATAAAAAATTAATAAATAAAGAAAACAAACATAAAATAAAAAGCAATAAAAAAATAAAAAAAAAGAAGAAGCCAGTTCTCAACACGTCCACGTCGTTGGCTTTGGGTAATGCAGATATTGAGAAAAATCTGATGGTGCTGCTGCCGTAGTCGGTCCCCCCAAATAGAAATTGTTAGATGAGTGACAAGTGCGGCTCGGTAGTTATAATGAGTAGTGAGTGGCCCGGATCCCTCTCTTTCGTGCCGATGGCAAGGGGTATAGATTTTCCAATTATTTTAATCGTCAAGGCTTTTTTGAAATGCAATGTATATGCACAGAACTATATTAGAATCAGTAGAACTATCGAAATACGGCCAGCATATCACCTCTATATTCAAAAATACGAGATTTTCGAATAAAATAATTGTTTAAAAAATTTAATTTTTTTGGATAAAATCAGCAGAACAATCACTAAAAACTATCAGGAACTATAGAACTCGACTGCATGCGAAAAGAACTCCCTTTAATTTGTGATCTGCTGGAAAATGATCTGCTACGGGAAGTTAGCAGATCATTTTTTCGATTGATGTTTTTTTGGATAAAATCAGCAGAACTATCACTAAAAACTATCAGGAACTATAAAACTCGACTGCATGCGAAAAGAACTCCCTTTAATGTGTGATCTGCTGGAAAATGTATGCCAATTTCACAGACACATCATCATTCCCCCTTTCGGTCTTCCCCTCTTACGTTCCCTTCTCGCCCACCTACCTTTCTCGCCCCTTCTTCCCTTGCACTCCCTATTTCCATTCCCCTGCTAGTCTCTCCTTTATCTTTCGCCACCCCTTCCTATCTACCCATGTCTCCAATAGCATCACTACATCCCATTCTCTTAACCCCCTCCAGAACTCCTCATCCTTTTCTCCTAGCCCCGCCACGTTCCCAAACACTGTCTTCCATCTCCTCCCCTCCCCCTTCTCCTTCCTTCTGCCCTCCCCCTTTCTGTCCTCTTCCCTATTCCATTCTCTCTATCCTCTTCCCTCCTTTTCCCCCTCCCTCTCTCCACCTCCTGTTCCACCACTCTCAACCTCCCCTCTTCATCCCTCAGCACCCCCTCTCCCTCATCCCATCGCCACCATTGTCCATCTATTCTCATTCTCCCATAACCCACCCACACCCTCCTTTCCATTCTCTCCTCCTCCAGGTTCCATTTCATTCTGCTTTCCTCCAATGTCCTCCGCGATCCTTTCCCTCCTCCTTCTCAGATTCCTTTTTTTCATAAACACTTCCTTTGTTCTTCATTTTTCAGCCTTGCCCATATCATCTCCCCTCCTTTCTCCCTTTCTCTTCCAATTTTCTTCACCTCCCTCACTCTCGCATCTGCTCCTATCACTCTAATGATTTCCTCAACTGTCTTCCTCTCCTCCCCTCTTTAACTTTTACTCCCCTAATTATAATGTTCCTCTTCCTCTCCTCTCTCTCCTTCATCTCCATTCTCCTCTCCATCTCTTTCACTTTTTCCTCTACCTCCCTCCCCTCCCCCCTCTTTCTTCCCCCTAATATTCTTTAGTTCTTTAACTTCCTCTTCCAATTCCTTTATACACCCCTTCATCTCCTCCCTTTCCACTCTCCATCTCTCTTCCCTCTCTCTAAATTCCGTCCTTATCCTTTCTATTTCCTCTCTCATTAAATTCCCTTGCTCCCTAATCCCCTCCTTTACCTCTTTCTTGATCTCTTCTTTCATTCCCTTAAAACCTTCCCTCATCACCTCCTCAATCTCCACTCTCCACTTCCCCATCGCTGCCTCTATTCCTTCCTCCCTGCTCTCCTTCGGCGATCTTATTGTCTTTCTATTTTTACTAAATATTTCCTCCCCTTCCTCTTCCCTCGGCTCCTCTCTCTTCCTCTTTAATAGCTCTTCTAAAGGAGAGGTAGATATCATCTGTAAAATAAATATGTAATTCATAAAAATCAATAAAAAATAATACAATATTCTATTACAGAATTAAGATTTTTAATATAGTGTAACGAGGCACCCCGTTACTAAGTTCCCGACCGTCCGACCGTCGGAAGTCCGCTGCCCGGCGAACACCGGCCGGGCACAAGCGGAGGCGTAGGGCGCCCTTTTTTTAACGCAAACATAAACATCCGCAACGGGTAAACCTCGGCGCGCCCGAGATTAAGTCCCGCTCGGGCACCGACCGACCGAAGCCGAAAACGCCCGAGCGCGAGACGAGATCTCGGAGCCCGCCGAAGAACCGAGCTCCAGCAGCCGAGCCCGGAGACGCCCGATCGACACGAACCTCGAGCGAGAAGGGGAAGCCATACTGGTATAAAACCCGCACAGCATCCATGCTCCAGACCAGATCTCAGAAATCCAGTTCTCCGAGACAAGTCTCGCCTCAGAGAACATCCCAGCATCCCGAAATGAATCACGGAAGCACCCGCGGTCTAGCGTACTCCACCACTGTCGAGAGTTCTCGACACCTTCCACGACTCTTCCTCTATAAATCGTAGCAGGAGCGAGCGGGAGTGGAGAGTACTCCGCTTCGGTCGAGCGTTCTCGACGATCGCCACTGCCGCAAATCCATCCCCTCGTAGCCAGATCCTCCAAAATACGGGAGACAATCACAGTCTCGGGGTGGAGAGTGAGCCGCCTCCGACGAGAGTTCTCGTCGTCGCCCGATCTTTCCCCGCGAATCCTCCGCGAACCCTTTTCCTAGCTCACGGAGTGGGGGGACTCGCGATTAAATCGCGACCCGCCAGGCAGCAAACGGAAAAACGAAAACCGCCCGAAGAAACGGGTCGGCGCGCGCCGCCAGCGTACAGCAGAAAGCCAAGAAAAACCAATACGTGCGTTACGGAAGAAAAACGCCCGCGGCAAAAACACCGACACTCAAGCGTTAGCGCAAAAACGCGACCGCCGAAAAACCCGGCACGCGCCGCGCCGCTAAAAATAGCGTCTACCGCCGCGCCCACCCGTGCACCGACACCCACGCGGCCCGCCGACCGACACTCCGCAAGCACTCACTGTATCTAATCACTCTGTATATAACGCTCTCACCTGCACGCACACCCGCACACAAACACACTCTGTACATAGCGCTCTCACCCACACGCACACTCGCACACAAACACACCTCTGTACATATCCTATACAATAAACAATTATACCTTACAGCAAAACCACGCTCGCAGTGTCTATTCTCCTCCCTCAAACCGCGGACCCTGATCCCGACGAACTGTCCGGTCAAAACCTCGAGTAAACAAGGGGGGGCCGTTATAAATTGGCGCCCGAACAGGGACCTGTTTCGACCCGTTCAAGTAGACACAGACAATAGGGAAACCTGCGACACCATGAAGGCTTGGTTATATACACTGCGAAAAGAACAGCTCGTCGCGGTCATGAGCACCTTCGACCTCGATACGAGCGGGACGTTAGACAATCTCCGCAGAAGGATGAGCCAATACGCGGACGAGAACCCGGAGCAATTCGCGAACCCAACTAACGACTTCCTGGCACCCCCGACTCCCGGTGCCCTACGGAGCCCACTAGGCGTTTTTCCGCCCCCTACGGTCTTCGACGACGTGAAAGTATTGATCCAGATGCGGAAGTGGGGCTGTCATTTTGAAGGGCGCGACCCCCTCGCATTCCTCGAACGACTGGAGGAACTCAGTACCGGCTACGGCTTCACCGGGGCCCAGCTACTGAGGGGACTCCCGGATTTTCTCCGAGGCGACGTTCTACTGTGATACCGCAACAATCGTGACCGATGGGCTTCCTGGGCCGAATTCGAAGCGCTGTTCCGCGCCCAATTCCTCCCCCGATGGCATAAAGCCACCCTCCGCCAAGAAATCTTTGACCGCCGCCAACGACCGACCGAAACCTTTGCACAATACGTCACGATGATGATGACATTAATGCGCCGCGCCGGAGGCTTCTCTCGCGACGAGCAGCTCGATCGAATCTACGATAACATGCTACCAAAGTATAAACTGTACGTTCGGGTACACGATGTCCAAACGATAGAGGAGTTACAGGATCGTGCGACTGAATAGAGTATCGAGCACGAGGAGGCCGACATTAAGAAAAACGACAAAGCCGCCGCCACCAAAGCTAACGTGGTCACAGCCTATAACCGCGATGAGTGTTGCTGGCGTTGCAAGCAACGCGGCCACACGCGTTTCGACTGCAAACGGCCAGGGAAGAAATTCTGCTCCCAGTGCGGTCGAGATGGCGTACTTACGTCCCAATGCCACCCACGGCCGGGAAACGACAAACGGGTCGCAGACACGGGGGACGCGCCACGACCCGAGGTCAGCCCGCAATAGCCTTCACGCCGCGACCCCACATGGAGATTGGCCTCAATGACCAGGAATTCTTGGCCTTACTCGATTCCGGGTCCGAAAGGTCGTTTCTTAACATCCGCACCGCCGACACCCTGCAACAACGAGGAGCGCGCGCCCGTCCCCGCCCGGGGCAGATCCACCTGGCCGACGGAACCATCGCTTCTACATCTGGCGAAGTCACCGTGACTGTCAGGGCAAACAACCGCACGATGCGACACCGGTTCACTGTGCTACCTACCCTCACGAACGAGGTCCTCGTCGGGATTGACCTATGGGGAAAATTGTGGCTCAAACTGTCGCCTCCGCCTCGGCCACCAATGAACCCGCACGAGGAGGACCCGGCGGTAGGGGGGCTGGCCGTCCAGACCCCCGCCGAACAGAAACAACTACAGGACTTCCTCGCTACAGAACTCGCGCGGTTCCAAGACGTGACCGGGCCGACCACGTTCGTCCAGCATCAAATTCGCCTGACAAACCCCACGCCTATCAAGCAACGGTATCGACCACGCAACACCGCCATGCAGGCCATCATCGACCGGGAAGTTAAGGAGATCGAGGAAGCGAGGGTCACCGAGCCTTCCCAGAGTGCATGGAGCTCACCCGTGGTCGTCGTAAGAAAGAAGGATGGCAAGCACCGGTTTTGCAATGACTTCCGGAAAGTCAACGATGTCACAGCGAAAGACGCCTACCCGTTGCCGCAGATAACTGCAACCCTCGAAAAGCTACGCGAAGCGCGCTACTTGTCAACCCTCGACCTAAAGAGCGGGTACTGGCAAGTGCCGTTGACCCCAGACAGCCGCCCAATTACCGCCTTCACCGTACCTGGAAGAGGGCTCTTCCAGTTTACCGTGATGCTATTCGGGTTGCACTCAGCGCCCACCACCTCCCAACGCCTGCTCGACTCTATATTAGGCCCCGAATTAGAACCGGCCGTCTTCGTCTATCTAGACGACATTATCGTCGTGAGCCGAACCTTTCGCGAACATCTCGAACTGCTTGCCGAGGTTTCCGACGCTTAAGAAACGCGCGACTCCGCGTGAACCCTGACAAGTGCAAATTTTGCGTGGACCGACTCATATACCTGGGGCATCTCGTCGATCGCGAAGGGATCCGGACCAACCCCGAAAAAGTCAGTGCGGTCGCGAAATGGCCCGCGCCCCAAAACATCAGGCAAGTACGACAGTTCGTGAGGATGGCCTCGTGGTACCGACGGTTCGTAAAAAACTTCTCGACCATTGTCGCACCACTCACCCGGCTGACTCGGAAAAACGCCCGGTGGTCATGAGGCACCGAAGAGGAAGCCGTGTTTCGAGAATTAAAAGCGCGCCTCATTTCCGCCCCCGTATTAGCTTGTCCCCACTTTAACCGACGTTTTGTACTACAAACCGACGCCAACGCGACGGGGCTCGGGGCGGTACTCACTCAGCATTTTGAAAACGGCGAGCGGATCATCGCCTTCGCGAGTCGGACCTTGAACCCCGCGAAACGTAACTATAGTGCCACCGAGCTAGAGTGCCTGGCCGTGATCTGGGGTATATGCCGCATGAAGAGCTACTTCGAGGGGTACGCCTTCACCGTCGTAACCGACCATCAATCGCTGCGCTGGCTCCAGAAACTGGACGCCCCCACAGGTCGGCTGGCCCAATGGCTGTTCGAATTGCAGCAATACGACTGCGAAATTAAGTACCGGCGACCAAATACACAGGCCCGCTAGAAGTCAAACGCTTTAGCTCGCCAGTAATTGTCGACCTGCGCAGTCCTACCGGCGCCTGGCATCGGCACGTACACATAAAAAACATCAAACCATCACTCGCTGACAACCAAAACAAACACGAAGATGACTGGCCTGAAGGGAACCTTGACACGGCCGCCGGCAGCGATACCGACGACAATTGAGCTCATTTCGAGCAAAAATGTCAAGCGAGGCAGACAGCGTGTTAGCCGAAATAAATGCCTGGCTCGCCGAAACCGACGAGGCCGTTCAGGAGACCACCGGCACTGCCTCGGGGCCGCCCGCAGAACCGGCCCGCACCGATCAAGCCAAGCGACCACCTCAACGAGGCACAACTTTCCCAATTTTCCCATTTACACGGTGTCTCACTTAATTTTCCCAACATCGGAGTTATTACTCTATTGAATCTCTCTACCTGTCCGTTCGCTCTAGGTGTATTTACCGCAATCAAGACGTGCTCAACTATTTCGGACTTCAAATACTCCTTAAATATATCGGATGTAAAACAAGTACCTCTATCGGAAATTAAGCGCTTCGGCCTACTATATGCACGAAAATACTCTCGGAGGTGCTTCTTCGATTCTTCCGTCGTGGTCGATTTACATGGATAGAGTCGAATGAATTTCGTAAACGCGTCGATTATCACAAGTAAATGACGGTATCTTTTTCCTGTTTTTTCTAAAGGACCTAAATGATCCACATGAATAGTAGCAAACGACAAGTTTTCTTTCGGTATATTGTGTAAGTATCCTTCCGCCTTACCACTCGGTGGAGAGAACTCAATGCAATAAGACAATTACCAATATAGTCACGCACCTTATCACGCATTCGTGGGAACCAATAGACTTTCGCTATATTACCAATTGTTTTGTCGATCTCCAAATGACCAAGGTCGTCGTGGCATGTTCGAATTACGTTCATCTCCATGGACCGCGGAACACAAAATAACAACTTTTTATTTTTATCTTTTCGATAGATTCGTCACGCAATTCATAATACTTCACATCACCCTTTTCCAATTCATTACGAATTTTAATGATTTCCCCATCGCAGTCCTGACAGATCGATAAGGTTCGCTAGAGTGTACTGCTTTCTAATACAAGTACGCTGTGGCAGCGACTAAGCGCATCAACATGAGTCATTCGTTTTCCCGGACGGTGTACAATTTCATAATCGTAATTCTGAAGGAACCTATCGCGAAATTCGCGGATTCACATCCTTCTTACTCAAAGTGAGACGAAAACTATCACAATCAATAACAATCTTAAATTTACGGCCCACGAGATACACATGAAATCGTTTTAATGCGTACACGGCAGCAAGACACTCTAGCTCGAAACTATGATATTTTGATTCCGTCGGCGTTGTTCGTTGGCTCCAAAACGAAATCGGACGCCACATTTTATCGTCCTGCCTTTGGAGAAGAATTCCGCCAAAGCCGCTCGCACTCGCATCACAGTGCAATTCAGTCTCCGCTTGTGGTGAATATATTGCTAACAGCGGTTTACTCGACAAACACAGCTTAAGCGCTTCAAATGCAGAATTCTCCTCAGCTTGAAATTTGAAAGAGGTGTTCTTTTTTATTAAATTATATAATGGTTTCGCCAGTATCGAAAACCCGGGAATGAATCGGCGAAAGTAACTCGCAAGTCCGACAAATCTATGTACATCCTTGACATTGCGTGGTACCGGATAATTCAAAACAGACTCAATATTTTCGTCGCTCGGCCTTATTCCTTGTTTGTTGACGCAATATCCCAAATATTTAATTTCGGTCTGTACAAAATAACACTTATCAAGTCGGAACTGTAAATGATACCCGCCGGCGATCTCGAAAACCTCGGATAAGATCTTAATATGCTCGCCTATACTCTCGGTCGCGATCAACAAATCATCCAGATACAAGATTATCTTGTTTTTCCGAATCAAATTCAAATACGGTGTGAATATAACATTGAAATACACGCAGCGCGTTCATTAGGCCAAACGGCATACGCAAATATTCGAACTGGCCCAGAGGAGTTACAAACGATGTAAACTTCACAGAGGCCTCGTGCATTTTTACATGGTGAAGACCATCTTTTAAGTCTAAGTTAGTAAAATATTTCTTACCCCGCAACCGATCAATATTATCGTCAATTAGCTCCGTCGGAAAATTATCACGTATTGTGATTTTTTTTCAATTTACGATAGTCAACACATAACCGAGAACTACCGTCTTTCTTTTTTACCAGAACAATCGGACTAGCATACGGAGAATTACTAGGTCGAATAAATGCTTGCGCTAAAAGTTTATCTAAAATTCCGCGTAAAATCTCCTTGTCTGCGAAGGATAGTCTCCGTGGTCGCAAACTAATCGGTTGCTCATGTTTAAGTGCAATGGTCATCTCAAAATCCGGTACCCGCTTCTCCGATCGCAGGTTACTTAAATAACACGACTCGAAGGCCTCGCGAACATTCACAATCGCATCCTCATCGGCAGCGGAATTGATCTGCAATTCATCGCTTAAACAAGTGAAATTGTTATCATATTCGATATGCATCATTTGGCGAATCACGCGCGCTTCCTCGGCCCCCACAATCTCGAGATCTTTACCCATTGTCACATGCAATGAAGGAAAGCTCAAAAAATCCCTGCCAAGCAGAACACCCCCTCGTGGGCACACCTTGACGTGGTGAGGGGGCCTAGTAACCGAAAGGTGAAGCCAACGTGCCCAAACAGCATTGCCACGAGTCGGTGTCAGCTTGCTGAACGAATGGCTCATATGTGGCAAGCGCACTGCGTGCGTTGTTCAGACGGTCTACGGCCGTCCCTCCCCTTTTTTTTTTTTTTTTTTTTTTTTTTTCTCTTCCCTCCCAATTTCATGCGGGTGCTCCCGCGGGATGAGGGTGCGGAGCGGTGGGTGCTCCTGCCGTGAAGCGTCCCTCAGTGGGGAAAAGTGGGAGCCGGTCGGGACCCTCGCCCGAAGGACTGGATGGGTGACTCAGTCACCCGCCGGGCCAGAGGCGGGGACCACCCCGATCCCAGTGACTCCCACGTGTGAGTGTGTGTGTGTGTGTCTGTGAGCGTGTCTACTAATTCTCTCTTTATTTTCAGGAATTTTACTTTCAGGTACAATCGGGTTTCGGATGTTGCCGTCTGTGGCTTCGTCGGCTGGGGCGGTCGTTAGGTCGTCGTTATCGTCGCGGTCGCTTTCGTTGAGGTCGGGCCCGCATAACGTCTAAAGACTAAGGTGTTAGGAACCGTGCTTAGGGTCTGCATGATCGCGTAGACGTGAAATGTCGCGGTCGCGAACGGTCCGCTCCGGGATACCTGCCGTCCTCCCGGAGTATCTAGGCTTGGCGGCGTAAAGGTGGCTCTACGTCGCTCGACCACCCCTTCCACCGTACTCGTGGGAACAGTTATGGCGTACACAAATAAAATTTTCGACGTGGTGAGGAGGAGTGCCCGCCTGGCCGACCGCTTCCGGTCTGGCGCGGCCGCGAGTAGGGAAGCGCGGGGTGTCTCCGTCGTTGAGTCGCGGGTCTGCTCGACCGCGTGCTCGGTGGCGGCCTCCGCCTCCTCGAGAGCGCCTCACCGAGCTGTGCGCGGGCGGGCCCGTGACACAATACGCGATGGCGCACAGCCCCGAGATTGCGGCCTTCCTGCCGCTAGAACCGCGTTAGAGAATCGCGAAGCAACCGGGATTAGATCCGCATACGTAGTATTAGAGCGTTGTTTTATTACTACGATTAGGTCGACGTCGGTAAATTCAGCGCGAGAATCGGAGACCGGCGTAAAACAAATAGCGCGCGAGATAGAAAAGTCCGCGATTAGGCCCGCGATTAGACCCGCGCTTAGATCCGCGAACATTGCGACAACGGTGCGAAAGACGGTTAGATTCGCGGACCCAACCCCACCCCACACAGCGAGTGGCCCGGCGTCACAGGAATTAGGTAGGATAAGCTCTAGCTTAGGTAGTGCGTTCACGGGTGTTAGGATGCTGCAGCTGAACATGCGACGTTCGGCTGTAGTAACGGGTGAGGTACGTCAACTCGTAGTCGAAAAGCGACTTGACGTCTTAGCATTGCAGGAACCACACGTCGGGAAACAAGGTTCGGGTTACAAAGTCGTAGGATTAGGCATAGGGATGAGGGTTGCCGCAGTGCGCTCACAATGTCCGTGGGCAGCAGTGGTAATCTGCAATCCCAATTTAGATACAGTTTTCGTCTCGCAGCTTAGCACTACGCATTGTGTCTGCGTGGAAGTGCGGGCCCCCAGCTTCTCCTTCTACGTTGTCTCGTGCTACTTCCAGTACAGCGACGAGATTGAGAAGCACCTCAGCCACCTCGAAACGGTGCTTCGTTCACTGAGGGGGGAGAAACTTATTATAGGTGTAGACGCCAATGCTCGATCGTCACTCTGGGGTCCCCAAGAGACAGACGATAGAGGTGCCCGATTCGAGGACCTCATCAGAGCATTTGGCTTGTCAGTGGTCAACGATGCTGGACAGCCACCCACCTTTTGGACGACAAGGGGTTCGTCGTTCATCGACGTAACCCTGACGTCGCCCTCCATGAACAAGTTCATCTGTGACTGGAAGGTAAGGTGTGACTGGACCACCAGTGACCACAGGGCCGTGGACATAAGATTGAGATTGCCAAAAGAGTCAGGTGCCGATTGGGGCGCTGGGAACACGAGGTTCGACACAAGTCGGGCCGACTGGGAACGGTTCTCTGTCACCCTGACAGATCTTTCAAGATCGCAACTGGAGGCTATCGATCTGTGCTCCACAATAGAAGTAGAGAAAATGGCAGAAACGCTCACAGTGGTGCTCACGGAGACCTGTGTCGCGTCAATGCCTAGGAAGCGCAAATTTAGGAAGTCCAACCCGTGGTGGACAAAAAAACTAACTATAATTAAGAAAAAGGTATATAGGCTGCGCCGTGCCCTTCAGGAAGGGCGAGAGGACCCTACCTACCTCCGGGTGCTGCTGGAGTACCGTTCTTCACAAAGGCAGTACTGTAGGAGGGTGAGGCAGGCGAAACTCGCAAGCTGGCGGAAGTTCGTCACATCGCACGGCAACCGCCGAGCCCTGGGGCTTCGTTTACAAGCAACAGACGAGCAAACTCCAGGTTGAGGGGGTGCTAAGCACACTCCGGTGTGGCGAATATTCCACAAAGTCACTAGGGGAGACCGCTAGTTACCTCCTGGATGTGCACATCCCAGATGACCGGGAGATAGAAGACACGCTCGAACAGCGTGAAATTAGAAACGCATGCAGGGTAGCTCCCGATACAGCCGACGCCTCTTTCTTCACGGAGGCGGAAATGGCTCGCGCGGTGAAGACTTTTAAAAACAATAAAGCTCCGGGTTTAGATCTAGTCGAGGTCGCCGTACTCAAGGCGGCCTGTAAAATAATCCCCGGTCAACTAGTTAGGCTTTTTAACGGGTGTCTCCAGTGGGGCGTCTTTCCTTCTGTCTGGAAGGAGGGTTCACTCCGAATCCTCCTGAAAGGCGAAGACAAGGATGAGAGAGACCCGAAATCCTACAGACCCATTTGTCTCCTCTCCGTAGTAGGAAAACTTTTCGAGAAGCTTATAAAAGCTCGTCTGCTAGACACGTCACTGGCACCGGGGAAGGTCTCCGATCGACAATTCGGGTTCATGCCCGGAAGGTCGACGGAGGAAGCTGTCGTGGAGTTGCGACGGATGGTCTCTGCCTCCAAAAGGAGGTACGCCGTTGCGCTTCTTTTCGACATTTCCGGGGCTTTTGACAATGTCTGGTGGCCCCTTGTGCTAGATAGCCTTAAGAAACGAGATTGTCCGCGTAATATTTTCGAAGTACTCCGGAGTTACTTCAGCGATCGAAGTGTAAAAATTTCTCTTAGCTCCGCGGAGGTGTCCAAGCGGGCCGAGAGGGGGTGCCCTCAGGGTTCCGTTCTGGGCCCGGCCTGCTGGAACCTCATGTTTGATGGCCTATTGAGATTACTGGAAGACGTGATTCCAGATAGATTCGCCGCGTACGCGGACGACCTCGTGGTCGTCATAAACGGAAACTCGCGAAGAGAACTAGAAACAGAAGGCCAACGTGTAGTTAACATAATAACAGAATGGTGTAGGTCCGCGAAACTTCAGATTTTCGAGCGTAAAACTGAAGCCATCTTTCTGAAATCCGACGCGATCGCGAGAAACCTGATAGGTAGACGGGGAGGAGCACGACCGGATAGGAAGCGAAAAACAAATAAGAAAACCGTCAACTTCGAGAATAGACCGCCAATCATTAAAATCGGTGAAACGAAAATAGGATTTAAGCGAACGGTTAGGTATCTTGGCGTCTACTTAGATAGAAATTTAAAGGTCAGATCGCACTGCGAATATTTAAACAGCAAAGTCGGGCCGCTGTTCGAGAAGTTAGGTAGAGTAGCGAGAGCCCAGTGGGGCCTGCGTTTTAGGACACTCTCCACAATCTACCGGGGCGTGTTCGCACCGACAGTGGCTTATGCCGCTGCGGGGTGGGCCGACCTGTGTACGGAGAGAGACATTAGAATTCTGAAAGCCCTGCAGCGTCGAGTCTTAATTTCAATGACTGGCGCATACCGCACGGCTTCGTGGGAATCACTTTGCGTTGTCGGAGGAGCGACTCCTGTAGATATAGTCCTTCGCGAAGGTGCCGCGCGATATAACGTTAGGTCGGGAAAAGACGCCAAGATCGGTAATATTGAGATCCCCGCCGGAACCGAAAGAAAAACCGCGGTCGTAGGAATTAAAAATGAGGCGATAAATATGTGGCAGACCCGATGGAACTCTTCAAGTAAGGGTCGTACCACGTTCGCCTTCTTTAGGGACGTGCGAGATAGACTAGCTGCGCGTTCGCTAGAAATAAACCATTGGAGCACACAGGTTCTCACTGGACACGGAGATTTTAGAGAAAGACTCGCGTCGTTAGGTCTCGTAGAAAGTGACGTGTGCATTTGCGGAGGTGGAATTGATTCAGTCCAGCACTTCTTGCTGGAATGTCCCCTCTTTGACGCGCAGAGAGAGATACTGCGAAGCGTCGTACCGGAAGGTGAATGGCAGTGGCCGGATGTGGCACGCTTCTTCGTGTCAAACCCAGAGGCCCTTTCCGTATTCATCGATTTTTGCCGCGAATCCCTTTGGCTGAAGGGATACGAAACGTAGATAATATATTAGGTAGGTCCGTTGTTCAACCGAAGAGGTCGGAGCCTTCGGGTATGGGGGTGTGATCCCGTAATCTTCTCGGGACAACCACGCTCTCGAGCAGCGTTCGCGTCGCGTTAGAGGAAATTAGGTAGGACTCCATATACCCTAAAACGCCCACCTATCCCACCATTCCCATCGCCCGACAGGGTCAGAAGCGTTCATCCAGGTCGGGATGCAAATGGACAGGCCTCCCCGTGGTCCCCGTGGGCACGACGGATAAGATAGCGGGGTGAAGGAGTCGGATAGTGGCGAATGCCAGCCGGCGGAGTGTATGTCACCCTAAGGAAGGAAGGATGGGCTTATTCGTCGTGGCCAAACTGTCCATCCTGCACACACGAACCAGCAGGCGCTACTGGATTTTTCCATCGCCCGTCTCGGGGCGGTTCCGATAGACAGTGGATGTAAAAATGTGGCGTATGCCTGAAAGGGCGAGGTAGCACGGGCCTTTCCCACTCGTGGGAACGGCTCACACATTAACTGCCAAGCAGAACACTATAAGCCATTGTATCGCGTGGCACCGTATAAAATTTGATTTTGATACGCACGCCTTTTACTTCTAACTCAACATGAGCGATACCGTTAATTCTTAACCGCGAACCGTTGATTCCACAAAACTGACTAACATCCTCAGTATCGAGCAAATGCGATTTGCCCGGAATTACGTCACTTTTAATCAGGCTGATCGGAGAGCCCGAATCGATCATCGCGTCAACAATATAATTATCAAAGCCGCCAGTCTCGTTCCTAACTATAATTTTAACGCTAACCATATACGGTTTCAATAGTACGGTCGGTTGTACAACGTTAGTCGACGCAGTTTCCGCAGAGTCTTTTATTCCAGCCGCCACAAGCCGATCCCTCTTCGGACACTCTAGAATAGAACCACGACAACGCACGCCCCTTCAATCTCGAACTTATTAGTATCTTTGCAGAATTGTCATCTAACTGATACGTACGTCTCAGCAGTTCAAATTGTTGCTTCCACCTCCAAAAGGTACCGTCTGTTGCATCAAATTCAGGCAGCAATTCTTTGATGCTTCTTACGCCGCCAACCATAGAAATGACACTGTTACTCGCCGTTATGGTGGGTGAACTCCTCAGCTACTCAATCTTCCGTCGGAGCAACTGCTGCTCCCGCTCCAGGATCTCTCGCTCCCGACGCAGCAACGAGAGCTCCGTCCGCAACGCGCCACACTCCTCCGATCCAGACGCTGTCGCCCTTGGACCATTCCCTGGTTCCAGCGGTCCGTCAGCAGTCTCCGCTTTCTCGACGGCATCACGCTCCTCGCCAGACGGACACACACCGGCCGACAATGAAACGCCACGCGAACCCGCCGTTCATCTTAGTTGCTCACTAAGCTCTTTCCACACATTCGGGTCGTTCAGTGCATCCAGCAGCTGAATAAGTTCAGTTTTTGTTCTCTTCGTGGATAGGTCTTTCTCGCGAAGAACGTCTTTCAATTCCGCAACGGTAAAATCACCTAGTTGATACGATGTCATAACTCACGTCGTTTCTTTTCGTCCTTGTCAATAACTCCGAGAGCCGTTAGAAATTCAAAACGCTTACCTCAGACAAACCGACAAACAAAAATTCGCAAGGCCAGGCCGGATCCCACTTCTGATAAGCTGTAGTAGGAGTCTTTGTCCGTCTCGTCAGGATGGGTTTAGTACGGGAATATAAATTTATTAGTTCTCAACGTTTTAATAATATGTGTATTTGCGAAACAAGTGCGATGATTCAATAATGGTCTCAATCTTCTTCTAACTCCAAAAGAATTGCGAGATAGCCCTGAATTCTGCGTATCGCCTCCTTATATATGATACAATCCTAGTCTTTTTCTCCCCTTCAAAAATCGGGCCAATTACCTATCTATTTTAGATGTCAGTGCGTTGGTGGAGGTTGACACCTCCGCATTTCGACTCACACGCTTGAGACAATCGGTTCGAACGAGAGCATGCGACCGCTAGAATCGAGATATAAACACAAGGAGACGTAGACAACAGTCGCACGACTACAACATATATATTAACACTCATCATTTAAAAAATAAGTAAGTCCTCATAAATAAATGTACGGTAATAACAAGCCGATTGAGTTCTTGTTAAGTTTAATCAAAAATTTGAGTTTAAATTATATAATAATTATATAATAAAATGATATTTATTTATACTCTATAAATATCATGAACGGAGATATGTAAAATCCTGAGTACCTATTATGAAACTGTTCGAAAATGTTTCCGATCGAAATAATTTCGTTTCTTCCTAAATTTTCTATTATGTATTTAGGGAAAAAAGGAATTATTCCGATCGAAAACGTTTTTGAACAGTTTTATAATAAGTACCTTGATGTCAGAATTTTTCAAGAAACGTCGAAAAAATGTACAACTAAATCGTTTGACAAAAGATGACATCAGTGACACTTGCGTATCAATTTTATGAATCGCGACCGTAATTTAATAATCTTTTTATTGTGTAAAAATGATATGACAGATGCTTCACAGATGACATAAGGTCTGCTCGTTTTGACTACACTGGCTCACAGGTTATCTTTTTCCTTCTAATGGCGAGCAAAAAAAACAACCTCTGAACTACTACAGCCAGTGTAATTAAAACGAACAGACCTATAGTACTGTAGATTTTAAAATTACGACTACATGAATTGTTTACGTATTGTAAACACATAATAATAAATATAAATAATGTATATTAAAAATATATTAATATTATAAATCTGTAAAATTAATATTAATATATTATTAATATACATATTTATATTTATTGTTAATATTTGTTTACAATACGTAAATAATTCATGTAGACGTAATTTAAAAATCTACAACACATTGTCATCTGTGAAACATCTGTCATTATTTTTATACAATAAAATTATTGAATTACAGTCACTTATCATAAAATCAATATATGAGTGTCACTGATATCATCTCTTGTCAAACGATTAAATTGTAAATTTTTCCGTCTCTTAATAAATTTTCCGTTTCTTAATAAAAAATTCTGACATCAGGATTTTACATGATATCTCTGTTCATAATATTTATAGAATATTAATGAAGATAACATACATTTTATTATATAATTTAAATACAAATTTATAATTTATATATTTATAAGTTTGTGAGGATTATATTTGTATAATATTCATATAATTGTATATATAGGATTTCCAATTTTAATTAGAATAGGGTAATATCTCGAAATAATAAAATTTTAGAAAAAAATAGAGTTTCAAGGGGAACATAAGATAAACGTTGTTAATGTGACTTTGCATAGTCGTTTGAAAGTCATATAAAGATCACCTTAAATTTTTTTAAATAAAACTTATTTTTCATTACATGTACTTGTAGTTTATCTCGTGAGCTTTCCAAAATATTATAATAAAATATTTTTTTAACTATTTTTTGAGTTACAAGAGCTTCAAAATTACAGTATTTTGACAAAAAATACAAAATATCTTATAAAACATTCAATTTTCAATAATTTAATCTTAATACTTTTATGCATAAAATAATAAGACAAATCCAATGATATAAAGAAAACATATACAGGGTGTCCTCGAATTGGTGGATCAACTCTCATGGGTAGAGCGTGTTAAACTGAAGAAAAAAATCTTATATTATTTTGCTAAATTCGCAATAATTAATGAGATATAAATTAATAAAAATCGGCCAATCCGTGCCAGTATAAGCGCGCGGCACGAAGAAACCTCTCAGTTGTTACTTGATACTAGGCGCGCGGCAAGATATAAACGCAGAGCGCACTGTACAATGTCTCTTTCAGTACGCCCTTTGTACGTCCTTTGTAGAGCGCTCCGCCTACTGTCTCGCCGCGCGCCTAGTATCAAGTAATAAATAGGAGGCTTCTTCGTGCCGCACGCTTATCCTGGTAGTATTGGCCGATCTTTATTAATTTATATCTCATTAATTATTGCGAATTTAGCAAAATGATATAAGATTTTTTTCTTCAGTTTAACACGCTCTATCTACCCACGAGAGTTGATCCGCCAATTTGGGGACACCCTGTATAATTGCTTTTAAGAAAAAGTATAAAACTGGCAGCATGCAATCTTATTTTTTTTAAAAGTGATGTGTTTTCTATACATCAATGGATTTGTCTTATTATTCTACATAAAAGTATTAAGATAAGATTACTAAAAACTGAATGTTTTAGAAGATATTTTGTATTCTGTCCAAATACTGTAACTTTTAAGTTCTTGTAACTCGAAAAATAATCAAAAAAGAATATTTTATTACAATGTTTTATTTATTTTATTACAATTTTATTACAAGCTCACGAGATATGTTACAAGCACATGTAATAAAAAATAGGTTTTATTTTAAAAAAATTGAAAGTGATCTTTATATGATCTTCTAACAACTATGCAAAGTCAAACTTTAAATATTATTTTGGTCAGATGCCAACGACCCACGTATTTAATTGGAGGGTTAATGTATTAATAATATATTATTTTATATAAATATAATAATTAATATATTCAATATATTTACCTTGAAGTTGCTTTGAATTATTTTTCGACATCATTATACGACTTAAAATACCAGATGTTTGTTCAAAAAGAATTTTATGTAATCCAACTTGTGCACAAGAAATGATAAATAATTGTAAAAATTAAAATTAATTTTTTTAATACAAGTTTAATATATTTATTGCTTAAATTTATGAATATAATTATATAAATATATATGTGTACTGTCATGTCAACTAATCAACAAAACTCGTTGTAGATTCAAGAGTCAATCAAAAACACAAAATATCAAAAATTAATTGTGATAAGGATGCATTTCTCGCTCATATACTTAGAAACTCTTTTACAATATACTTTTATTGTCACTGTACATTCACATCACCAAAATGAATCAACGTTAGATACACAAATATTTATTTTGTTGTTATGGAAACTTTATTGCTATGAGACTTCTGTAAAAAAAGAATGACGAATTTTTCATTAATTACTATACAGATGAACTTCATGCACTACATATGCACTTTTCATATTAAAAGATTTTTATTAATTCTTTTTTATCTTCCTTATCTTATAATAATAAAACTAAGAATTATATATATATATCAAATTGAATATCTTATACAACATTTTGTATTTATAATCTATGTTGCATTAAAATTTAATCTTTCTAGTGATTCTAGTATATTATTGATTAATAATGATTTAAAAATGAAAAAGAGTAAAAAAATAAAGTTTACATCATTCAATCTTGAAAGTAAGTTATATAAATGTGTAAATTACCTTGAAATTACTTAAGGACTCATTTGATATAAGGTTCTCATAAGAAATTATCACTTCAGTCATTCTTAAGACTTGAGCACAAAAATCAAAATCTGACAGTTTTACTCTGCCATAAGTCTTTGCGAGACTATGAACTTGTGCAAGAACATATTTTAGTTCATTTGATGTTTTCTCGATGCCATTACAACTGAACCCTATAAATTAAATATTATCAATACATTAATTATGTAATAAAATAAATGTGTTATATATTTATTAAACATATATAATTAACCATAATACTTAAAACGCTAGTCGATAGAAACTATCCTTTAGTTCACGTTTTTAAGAAAATGTCAACTTTTATAGAACATGACAAAATTATTCTTTTATATTTTATAATTTGTATTCCATTAAAATTTAATCTTTTTATACTAATTCTAATATATTACTAATTAATAATGATTTAAAAATGAAAGAGTAAAAAAATAAAATTTATATCATTCAATCTTAAAAGTAATATAAATGTATAAATTACCTTGAAATTACTTCAAGACTCATTCAATATAAGGTTCCTATAAGAAATTTTCGCTTTGATAATTCTTGAGACTTTAGCACAGAAACCGAAATCTAACAGTTTTACTTGCCATGTGCCATATGTCTTTGTGAAACTGTGAACTTGTATAATAACATATTTTGGTTCACTTAATGTTTTCTCAATGCCTCTAGAACTGAACCCTATAAATTAAATATTGTCATTACATTAATTATAATGTATATAATGTAATAAATGTGTCATATATTCGTTAAATATATGTCCTGCTATTCTTAAAATAGAAGAAAGCTAATGTTACAATTCCCATCAAAATTTTTAAAATATTTGTTTAGATTGTATATGTTTTAATTAATTTATGGAAAAAAATTATAAATATAAATGCTTTTTAAATTATACACATTCGCTAAAATTAAATATTATAATAATAATAGTACAATAATATTAAATAAATTCTACATACCCCTACCTGTAAAGGAACCCTAAATTGTTGATACGTAAGTCTCTGCTCTGTTTGCTTGTTGATATTATTTTCACTTGTATCAACAGCCTGATGAAACGACACTCTTCATGTTTTGATTTTGATCTTCTTGATATTGATGGATAACGTGCTTGAATTTTATAAATTATATATGCATTGATTTAGAAGTTTCCATTGTTTTTTTAGATATGACTGGAAATTGATGAATTTTCAGACATATTATAAGCCTAAGGATATTTATTAATGTTATGTCAACTTAATTGGGTCAACGGTCTTGGCAAAGCTATGAATTTGTATAATAACACATTTTAGTTTATTTGATGTTTTCTCGATACTTCCACAACTGAATCTTATAAATTAAATATTATCATTAGATTAATTATAATTTATGTAATGTAATAAATGTATTATATATCTGTTAAACATATATCCTACTTTTTTTTTAAAGAGAAGAAAACTAATGTTACAATTTACATTTTAAGTTTTGAAATATGCGTTTAGGTTGTATATTCCTTTTTGCCTAAATTAATTTAATTTAATGATAAATTTGGTATATTTGATCCGGAATGAGTTAAATTTGGCCATGCATATTAGGATTATGATTTTAAAAGTTTGGAATTACGTTCTGTATGCTGGAACTTACTCCACTGCTAACACTCGCAGAATTCTGTCTCAACTTATCATTGTAGTTACGTGGTTTGTTAAAAGTTATGAAACTGATTAATATTTGAAGGTATCTCCTGGCCTTCAAGGACGGATAGATTACTTGTATGCCTGCAAATGTATAACGTAACTATAATAATGTTATAATCTTTAATTTCATATAAAAAATAATACAAGACATCAAAAGATTATCCTTAACAAAAATTTGAAGCTACTTAATTTATTTAATAATATTGTTACAACAATAAACTTTAAGTTATTGCTGTATATTAACAATAACATACCTCTCCTGAGTCGAGGTGGACTCGAAGAGTGTAAAGAATTGTAACCTACCATGGGACGACGCGCTTCCTGAGAAACGCGACTCCGTCGAGACTCGCCCGTCCTGGCTTGAGTGTCGCACGCAGGGATCTCCTCGTGGAAACTCTCAGAACGAGACACAATGCGCGAGTAGATGAGACAGCGGCGAAGTTCGTTGCCGTCCTTGGATGAGTTTGGACGTGTCTTGCGCTGTTACGCATTATATTTTTTAGAATATAGATGATATAAAATAAGAAAATTTAGAATATAATATAAATTTTCTTTCACCCGTTAATAGCTATAAGACGTACATATATTCGTCAGGGCCAAAATCAATAGAAGAAGACAGCGGCAAACACAGGCGAGGCCTACACACACCATTTTCTTCTTTTTCTACTGATTTATGGCATATAGCTCTTAGCCGGTCTACCTACTTTGTGGCTAGATTGAAATAATAAGAGAATTAAAATAATGAAAGTAAATATATGTATAAGTACGTGAAATAGTGATGGAAGAATTATATAATATAAAAAATATAAGAGTTACTTACAATTAATCCAAAAAAATAACGCGTAAAAGCGCAGAAGAAACACGTTCGCACTCGTCCAAGGACGGAAAACGGAAACGAACGCAAAATTCGTCATTCATCCATTTCTTACAAATCGCACACCAGCGCACCATGCGACAAAACTTACGAATCTTTCGGGCGTATAGAGCCTCTTAGGAGAATGGCAAACTCACGCAATCACGTAACCTCTCTATTTGATTTTTATATAAAATAAATATAAAGCTGCAAATATTCATATTATTTTCAGTTTTTCATGTTTTGTGCACATTATAAAATGCTCAGTAAAAGCTTTAACGCCTCTATCCAATCAGAAGAAATGAGGGATTAATCGAGTTTGCCACTCTTTTCCTATATAAGTCTCTAACCGGTTATGTTCCAACTTCTCCGTATTCTCTAATTTTAAAACTTTCTTCTTTCTATATATTCTCTCTTCTTTTCCTTATTTATTTCTATTGCTTATTCTTCTTGTCTTCTTTAACTTTAAAGAATTTAATTTAATAATATTTAAACATTTAATATATATACACATATATAACATACATATATATATATATATATATAATATATATATATATATATATATATATATATTACATATATCAATATTATTTATCTAATATTATATATATATTATTTGTATCTAATACTCACTCTCTCTCTCTCTCTCTTTCTCTTCTTTCTACTTTTCTTATCTTTTCTTTTAACGGTTTATGTAAAATAAATATAATTATATATCATCTAAAAAAATAAATATTTTTCTTTTACACTATTTAACAATAACTAAACACACGAAACATGCGACATAAACAACAAATATGAATATTGACAAAACATTACACACTATTATTAATTATTATAATTAATTGTTATTAATTATTATAATTATTTTTACAAATAATATAATATATACAGGGTGTCCCAAAACACTTGTACCAAAACGCATGAGCAAATAGAGAACATTAAACCGAACAGAAAAGTCTTATACCATTTTGCGAAATTAGCAGTAATAATCGAGATATTAATTATTAAAGTTAGGCGAATAAAAACGCACCGAGACACAGGAGGCAAGCGCTCGAGCCGCCCGAGCTTGTAGGCCGACCCAGTGTATTCAGCATTGGCCGTTGGCGTGCGGCGAGGGGAGAGATAAGCGCGCCGCTGCCCATGGTTACCGCGTCGTTACCGCGCCTTTCTTACGTCTCGCGACACCGCGCAAAAACTCAATGTCTAATATTATTAATTAATAAACGCAAATAAAAATAATATTTCGATACAACTAATGAGATAACGATTACAACTTGTAATCGTTATGTTCTACTTGAGATTGTTTTAGTGTCTGTTGTTAAGTTTGCACGACGTGTTTTACGAATTTCGGAAAAATAAGAATTCTACAACTTACAGTTGGCTGCAGTCGGAAATAAAAAAATAACAATAAGAACTCTAATAGTACAAAAGTACTATTAAAAAATAGTCTTACAGTTTCTGACAAAAATTAAAATATTTTTTACATTAAGAAAATCGAAATTAATCGAAAAGATGTGCTATTTTCGCGAAGAAATTTTTAGCACGACACCCTTCTCTCTAAAATATTAAAACTCATTAAATATTACATTTTTGGCAAAAATTCCTAATAGTTCTATTCAACACAAACATACGTATATGCAATTTTAAAACAATATTCCATTAATTTATAATTTTTATTCAATTTTTGAAAAAAAATTGTTAATTGGCGGATTATCAATTTGAAATTGCATTTATGTGCTGAATTTGAACAGAACTATCGGGAACTCTTGCCAAAAATGATAATATTCAACACGTTTTAGTACTTTGTTAGAGGAGAGGATATGTCGTGTTAGATTTGCGAAATTAAAAAACGATATTCTTCAATTTCAATATTTTTAATATAAGAAATGCGAAACTTTATAATTTTTATCAGACATTAGAAAACTATAAAAAGTACTACTAAAACTATTAGTTTGTTTTTTTTTAATTCGTAAAAAGTCGTGTCAACTTTGCAGACAGATTTTATTCACATCTGTAAGAAATAAAAATTATTTTATGTGAAGAAACACTATCGTTTCCACACCACCTTGAGGTAGATAGCTTGGCGCGTTTTTTTACAGTGGTATCCCCAGTAGGCCTAATCCACTCTCATAATTTAATTCAATAATTGTTCGAAGTGCCTTCCTCGTGCTTGTAAGCAGAGATCGGCTCTTCGAACAATTTGTCGCGTCGCACGGTGCGCCATGTTGGGGGGTGATTGTGTTGAAGGCTGCTAGAATAGCCTCGTGTACTTCATCTTCGGTACCTTCGCGACAGTATTCTACCGAAGCTTTAATATATCCCCAAACAAAATAGTCCAGCACGTTCAAATCTGGCGAACGTGGCGGCCAATTGATTGGGCCCCCTCGACCTATCCATTTATCTGGATATCGCGCGTCTAAAATTTCCCGTACTCGACGGGAATAATGTGCGGGAGCTCCATCGTGCTGAAAAATCAGCATTTGTCGCGTACGGAGATCAACGTCTTCCAAAAATACCGGCAGTTCATTTTCAATGAATTGTGCATACGTTTGTCCGTTGATATGTGGCGGAAGAAAATAAGATCTGATCTGAAAATCATCAATAGATAATAGATAAATTATGATTACGTTACGGGCGAAAAGATTTTTAATTTATAAGAATATTTACCACTCTGTTAGCGATTACTCCTGCCCATACATTTATCGCCCATCGATATTGGAAAGCGCACGGACGTATGGCGTGAGGATTCTCCTCTTGCCAAAATAAAAAGTTACGAGAATTAAATACGCCATTTGGTGTAAATGTAGCCTCGTCCGTCCACAAAATGTAGTCGGAAAATAAATTATTTCGCCGACATTGTGCGAGAAATCCTGCACATTTTTTAAAATAATTATTGAATGTTACAGTAAATTTAATATAAAAAAATTGAAATTAAAAAAATGAATATACCTTCACAAAAGTGGACGCGTGGTATTGCGTCTTGTGGAAGAAGTTTTGTACCCGTTGGTAGTGGTATGGATGCAACCCATTCTCTTTCAAAATACGATGTACCGCAAAACACAATGTCGGCGAAATAATTTATTTTCAGACTACATTTTGTGGACGGACGAGGCTACATTTACGCCAAATGGCGTATTTAATTTTCGTAACTTTTTATTTTGGCAAGAGGAGAATCCTCACGCCATACGTCCGTGCGCTTTCCAATATCGATGGGCGATAAATGTATGGGCAGGAGTAATCGCTAACAGAGTGGTAAATATTCTTATAAATTAAAAATCTTTTCGCCCGTAACGTAATCATAATTTATCTATTATCTATTGATGATTTTCAGATCAGATCTTATTTTCTTCCGCCACATATCAACGGACAAACGTATGCACAATTCATTGAAAATGAACTGCCGGTATTTTTGGAAGACGTTGATCTCCGTACGCGACAAATGCTGATTTTTCAGCACGATGGAGCTCCCGCACATTATTCCCGTCGAGTACGGGAAATTTTAGACGCGCGATATCCAGATAAATGGATAGGTCGAGGGGGCCCAATCAATTGGCCGCCACGTTCGCCAGATTTGAACGTGCTGGACTATTTTGTTTGGGGATATATTAAAGCTTCGGTAGAATACTGTCGCGAAGGTACCGAAGATGAAGTACACGAGGCTATTCTAGCAGCCTTCAACACAATCACCCCCAACATGGCGCACCGTGCGACGCGACAAATTGTTCGAAGAGCCGATCTCTGCTTACAAGCACGAGGAAGGCACTTCGAACAATTATTGAATTAAATTATGAGAGTGGATTAGGCCTACTGGGGATACCACTGTAAAAAAACGCGCCAAGCTATCTACCTCAAGGTGGTGTGGAAACGATAGTGTTTCTTCACATAAAATAATTTTTATTTCTTACAGATGTGAATAAAATCTGTCTGCAAAGTTGACACGACTTTTTACGAATTAAAAAAAAACAAACTAATAGTTTTAGTAGTACTTTTTATAGTTTTCTAATGTCTGATAAAAATTATAAAGTTTCGCATTTCTTATATTAAAAATATTGAAATTGAAGAATATCGTTTTTTAATTTCGCAAATCTAACACGACATATCCTCTCCTCTAACAAAGTACTAAAACGTGTTGAATATTATCATTTTTGGCAAGAGTTCCCGATAGTTCTGTTCAAATTCAGCACATAAATGCAATTTCAAATTGATAATCCGCCAATTAACAATTTTTTTTCAAAAATTGAATAAAAATTATAAATTAATGGAATATTGTTTTAAAATTGCATATACGTATGTTTGTGTTGAATAGAACTATTAGGAATTTTTGCCAAAAATGTAATATTTAATGAGTTTTAATATTTTAGAGAGAAGGGTGTCGTGCTAAAAATTTCTTCGCGAAAATAGCACATCTTTTCGATTAATTTCGATTTTCTTAATGTAAAAAATATTTTAATTTTTGTCAGAAACTGTAAGACTATTTTTTAATAGTACTTTTGTACTATTAGAGTTCTTATTGTTATTTTTTTATTTCCGACTGCAGCCAACTGTAAGTTGTAGAATTCTTATTTTTCCGAAATTCGTAAAACACGTCGTGCAAACTTAACAACAGACACTAAAACAATCTCAAGTAGAACATAACGATTACAAGTTATAATCGTTACCTCATTAGTTGTATCGAAATATTATTTTTATTTGCGTTTATTAATTAATAATATTAGACATTGAGTTCTTGCGCGGTGTCGCGAGACGTAAGAAAGGCGCGGTAACGACGCGGTAACCATGGGCAGAGGCGCGCTTATCTCACCCCTCGCCGCACGCCGACGGCCAATGCTGAATACACTGGGTCGGCCTACAAGCTCGGGCGGCTCGAGCGCTTGCCTCCTGTGTCTCGGTGCATTTTTATTCGCCTAACTTTAATAATTAATATCTCCATTATTATTGCTAATTTCGCAAAATGGTATAAGACTTTTCTGTTCGGTTTAATGTTCTCTATTTACTCACGCGTTTTGGTACAAATGTTTTGGGACACCCTGTATACAGGGTATCCTCGAATTGGCGGATCAACTCTTGTCGGTAGATAGAGCGTGTTAAACTGAAGAAAAAAATCTTATATCATTTTGCTAAATTCGCAATAATTAATAAGATATAAATTAATAAAGATCGGTACCAATATAAGCGTGCGGCGCGAAGAAACCTCCCAGTTGTTATTTGATACTAGGCGCGCGGCAAGACGTAAACGCAGAACGCACTGTACGTGTCTCTTTAAGTACGCCCTTTGTACGTTCTTTGTATGTCCTTTGTAGAGCGCTCCGCTTACTGTCTCGCCGCGCGCCTAGTATCAAGTAACAAGTAGGAGGCTTCTTCGTGCCGCGCGCTTATCCTGGCACATATTGGCCGATCTTTATTAATTTATATCTCATTAATTATTGCGAATTTAGCAAAATGATATAAGATTTTTCTCTTCAGTTTAACACGTTCTATCTACCCACGAGAGTTGATCCGCCAATTCGGGGACACCCTGTATTATATACAGGGTGTCCCAGAACAACCTTCCGTAAAATGACGTATTCCTGGCACAGTTTGAAGACAATTTTTCCTTTACCAAAATTTGATTTGAAGCGTAGTTTTTGAGTTATAAGCAAAAATAGTTAGCAAATCACACGTCGAGTACAGAAGGCAGATAGGAGCGGCGCGGCGCACCGCGAGCGCGGGCGCAGCTGACCGTCCAACGAGTGATTACCGCCGCATGAGTTGCTAACTATTTTATCTTATAACATAAAATTATGTTTTAAATAAAATTTTGGTAAAGAAGAAAATGTCTTATAATTACGTCAGGAATAAGTGTTCCTTAAAATAACGTTACTTTAATGACCAAAAGTTGTTCCGGATCGCCGGTCGTCGGACGCTGCAATGAGCTGATTGCTACACACGATGTGTATGTCTGAGTGTGTGCGTAAAAGAAAGAGACAGATTGATTGAAAGAGAGAGAGAAATAACCATCTCTGCGACGGCGACGCTCCTTCGACATTGTCATCGCGATTTCAGACCGATCGATATATTGATTTTTCGGCTCAGCTGAGAGACACATCGCATGTAGCAATCAGTTGATCGCAGTGTCCGACGTTACATATATCTATATATATATATATATATGTAAAAGAGAGTTAGCCTCCTATGCTAAAGTAAAACCATAAGGAATCACGATAGAAAGGAATTATAAATTAAAAATAACAGTACTAAATTGCATTAATTAAATCTTTCATATAGATACTATTATAAAAGCAGATATGTCAATAAGAAATATGTGATACAACAAGAGAGAAAATTAAAGGAAATTTAAATATAAAAGCATAAATTAATAAGTGAAAAGAAAACAAGAAATATTAATGATGAGATATAATAATTTTGAGAATGAACATTAACTCTTGCTATAGTTAAATTAATAAGTCTCTCTTGCTGTAAAAAGAATTATAATATAAGAGTGCGAAATTATTTTATAATACAAAGAGCCTTTCATTCGCATGATGACACAATAGGCGGCGGCGAGAAAGACTCAGTGAAATCGAATATTATTCTTATCTCTTGACGCAGAGACCCGATGAAACCGAATATTATTCTTATCTCTTGACGCAGAGACTCAGTGAGACTAAATATTATGTCAACGCAGAGACCAGTGAAACCGAATATTATGCCTATCTCTCGACGCAGCGATTCGACGAAACTAAATATTACAGCAACGTGCTTTTGATATTCACCGCTGAATATCAACTTAAGATTAAGAAGAGCTCGCCGCTTCTGACGTTTTCGAAGGCGGAGAGTTCCTTCACCAAGATCAAGAATCCATCTCCTCCCGGACGAGTAGCCAACCCGGGAAGTCTTGGATCCACTGGACGCCTAGAGGGAGGTGACTCCAGAGTGAGGACGGACCGCGGAGCGTCAGTCACGGAAGTGAAAGTAATATCGAGAAGTGGGAAACACGGGCCAGGTAGAATCGGGGATAAAAAGTATGCGCGCGCATCACGCGCATGTGTGCAGGTATATGTCGCGGCCATCTTCCATGCGTGATCTTGGTCAATCATCTCGGTGATTTCCTTATGATTTCTAATAAATAATCGAGAGAGAATGACCGAGCTAGATACGGATTAATATATAGGCCCTGAACGGCTCACTGATTTGTGCTTCAAGCTCATCTGTGAGAACTTCGACATCATCTCGGTAAAGGAAAGATGTGGCCATCGGATATTGCAAAAGGGCCATCGGATATTGCAAATTTAAGGCGTTTGGCATTAGGTTATGTGGGAATATCTACATTTGAATATGTGCTGTACTTTTAAAAGGATTAACCAATCTCACGCACTTGGATCTGTCTAATAGTTTTGACATTGACACTTTTGAATTTTATTATTTAATACCAAATTTAGTGTCTTTAACTTTGTACAATGTCAAAGTCAACACCGATCCAAAGTCTTTTGTTAGAAACATCTGTCAGTTGAAGAATTTAAGGTATGTCTTAGTTGAAATTGTATAAATATACATACTTGATTGTATATCAAATTTGGTAACGTGATAAATATTGTAATTATGTCATAATATTTTATACAGCTTCCAATATCAAAGACGCTTAGAAGAATTTGTAATGAAAAGAAGAATCAGCGAAAAAAACCTACCAGTAGAGATGCAAGTATGAGATGTGAGAGAAAGAATTATGAAGCATATTTGAGCGAAAAGAGGAGAAATTGCAGGCTAGTCATACAATAAGTGATATAATGTGATACGCTTAGGTAAGATAGGATTCGACGATCATATAAGTATTTCGATGTGTTTTGTATTATTTGTAAGAAATCTTATCTTGAAGAAAAGGATAGAATCGTAAACTCATACGACAATAATATCTTTCTATTCCTTTTTTTTGAACATTGGATTAACTAATAATTTTTGTACACTGGACTGCCCGTTCCTATCAGTTTCATAAAATTAATGTCACTTCTCTTGTAATTTTACTCACTAACTTTGTAAATGTTAAGATTAATATAAATTAATAATTTTTTTATAATGATAATGCCTTCGCGAAAGAAATATTCTTGCAAATTTCCTAAATGTGGCAATAGTTATTATTGGTCAAAAGGTGAAGTTAATAAAGTCATAAATAGACGTTTTTATAGATTTCCAAAGAATCCCGACATTTCTACAAAATGGAAAATGATTTCTGGTATAGATGTTAGCATGAATTGTCGGAATATGTACATTTGCGAAGATCATTTTGAAAAAGAAGATTTTGTTAATTTTACAAAATATTTGTTAAAGCCGAATGTCATACCAAAATATATCGAAATTCCAGATAATTTAGTTCTAATACACATATCTGCTGCTTTTAAGAAAGATCCAATAGATAATAATTATTGTCAGCCAATAATTTATGAATCTGCCGTTTGTAATGATTTAAATAACAATAATGCAATTAATATTAATGTTAATGATACTTTGGTAAATAATAACACTGTTTCTGAGAAAACTTCGGATTTTTATGATAGTATATTTAAAAATGTTCAGGTTGATAATAGTGATAATAATGATAGTGAGACTCTGCCTGGAAATAACTTAAAATTTGACTTAATGCAGAAAATAGGTCTATTTGCATTTGTAAAAAAAGAGATTATACAGATCAAAAATGCACTTTAAATAAGATTGTAGAATTACATTCTGTTTCTACAACTTCTACAGAAGAAAAAAAATCAGAATTTTTAACCCAAGCGGGAGTAACTTCGAAGACCATGTCACCACGAAAAAGTATCATGTACAAAATTCATCGCAAAACCGTTGCACAAATGTATAAAATGAAAAAGAAATTAAATAACGAAAGAAATTCTTTAAAAAAATTAAAAAATATGTCAGATAAGAATATATTTAACTGCATAGAAACAAAACTCAACGAAGTTACCAATGATTTTATTCGATCACAACTACGTAATGTAGATTGTACTCCTTGTGAAAGACGATGGACAGAAGAAGATAAGGCTTTTGCTTTATCTATTTATAAGCGAAATCCTTGAGTTTATAAGTATCTGTCCACTTATTTCCAGCTACCATCATCGCGTACTTTGAAGTACATACTATCAAAAATTCCATTCGATACTGGTGTAAATAAATTTCTTATAAAACAGCTAAAAGTAAAAAGTAATGAGATGCATGAATTAGATAGATATTGCACATTAGTTTTTGATGAAAATTCATTAAGTCGCGGTTTTCATTATGAAGCAAATAAACAAATAATTTCAGGTTTTGAAGATTTGGGTGAGTTGGGTCGAACTTCTAGAGCAGCAAATCATGCTCTCGTTTTAATGATCGCGGTTTGAGAAAATCTTGGAAGCAAGTAATAGCATATTATTTCACAACTGACACAATTTGGGCAACAATCAAAAATATATTATAACAAATGTAATTGAACAATTACAAGAAATTGGGCTCAAAGTAAAAGCAACTGTTTGCGATCAAGGTTCAACTCAGAGAAAAGCTATCTCTGCATTGTGCGTAGAAAATAAAAAAGACCCAACTTGCTACACGTTTGTCGTTAAGTCTGAAATTATTGTAACTATTTATGATGTGCCTTATTTATTGAAATGTACTCGAAACGCTTTGCTACGGTGCAAGATTAGATTTGCAGAAAATAAAGAAGCAAAATTTAAATTTATTCAAAATGCTTTCGACGTAGAACAAAATTTTCCCTTTAAACTTTTTATAAATTAAAGAAAAATGATTTTAATTTTAAAGGTTCTTTTATAAAGATGATAGTAAAAACTGCAGCGCGTAAATTAAGTCGGTTGCTGCAGCTATTCATTCTTATAGTATTTGTAATCTAAACGGATTATTTTCAGTTGAATCAATACAAACGGCAGAATTCGTACAAATTATAGATGATCTGTTCGATTCTTTAAATGGTTCGACAATAAACCCAGATGATGGCAAGAAGTACAGATGTTGTTTGCAAGACAGTTCACCTCACTTAGAATTATATAGCGCATTATTACCAGAAATGACTAAGTGGAAATTAATTGATTTAACTACCGGAAAAGATGTCACAAATCAATATCACTTCATTAAAGGTTGGATAATAATAATCAGATCAGTCATATATTTGTGACATCAATTAAAAGCTCTCGATTTCAAATTTTTAAATATGAGAAATCTAAATCAAGATCCATTAGAAAATTTGTTTTGTCAAATTCGTCAACATGGAATTACAAATTCCAATCCCTATTGATTGTCATCAATTTGTAGCTGCATTAAAAACCGTAATATTAAATAATCTTGTTACACCAGTCTCTACATCTGCAAATTGTGAAAGCGACAATTGTGAAAATTTGAACAATTTTAAACAATTTCTAACTAATGCTTGTGATAGCGTTAATGAGGGCGAAAGTGAATTATCAGAAAACAGCAACGATTGCACTTTTCCATGGATCGATTTCGAAATATTTAACACTGATGCCTCTCAAGCTCTTTCTTACGTGTCGGGTTATCTTGTAAAAAAATTAAAACTTCCTGATGAAAATTGTTCAAATTGTCATGCCGATTTGTTTTGTATGCAACAAGAGCATCATCTGTACACGGTTTTTAAAGAATATTCCGACAAAAATTTATTAACATATGCAAGCAATAAAGTTATGACATTATTACAAAAAATACATGATAGATTATTTCATTTTTTGAATGAAAATGGACACAAGTCAAACTTAGAATTAACTTTTAAAAAGATATTTTTAACAATTACAACAGTGAATTTTGTTTGGATCATAGATGTGATAATATGATCGTCGAAAATAGTTTAGCCTTTCTAATATATAAGTATGTTAAAAATAAAATTCAGAATAATCCGTTACAACTAACTTTGGGTCACTATGAAAAAACCAAGCAATTTAAATCATTATAGTTTCATTATCTATTTTGAATTTTATTAATATATTTTGTTTTTCTGAAATATGCTTGGTTTTAGAAGATCTAGTTTTACGGATTTCTTTTCTGTTATATTATTAGATTGTACTTCTTATAATCTAATAATATAACTCGTACATATATGTATAGCGATCAGTATTATTTTTTATTCGAGAGAAAAAGATTGCTCTTATTTTTTATTTTAAATGATTTTTTTCGGTTTTTTCTCTCTTTAGTTTTTTCCATTCCATAGTTTCTTCTATTTTTATAAACTTATATATAAAATTACTACCGTTTTCAGCGAAAAATTTTATATACCAATTTATTCTTACAAATTAATAATTATACATGTACCAACTTGTAAAAATAAATGATTAATTACATTATAGAATACTAATTTGTTTTTCATTCAATATTAAATAAGTTTAATTATGAATAAAAATTATAAATTACTTTTATTCAATACTGGTAATAAAATAAAAATGTTTATATTATATTATATAATTAATTTGTTCTTAATTGTGTATGTACAACATTCTCCCACTTATTAACAAAAATAATATTTTAACATATTTTACATAATTTTTAAATATTATGTAAATGTTTTATATGATTCAACATTTTTTTGATAAATTATGCGTGTTGATAAAAAAATATAAGATTATATATATATATATTTTTTTATATAAAATTATATAATATATGATAATATAAAATCATATATACTTTCATGTAATTTTACATATATACATATATATATATAATCTTATATTTTTTTAACAACGTGCATAATTTATCAAAAGTATCAAATCAAAGAACAATATTTGGAAAATAAATAAAGTAGACAGGTCATAAACATAATGTATATGTATATATATGCGTACTATATATAGAATCCCGTAGTACCAAGGCCAGGCCACTAGGGTCGCGTCGATCTCGCGTGTTTCTATCGTTTACTATAGAGCTTGCGCTTCTCTTTAGTGTATGTTCTTTGGCGTCAGTCGAGTTTGCGGACAGAGTCAGTCGCTCACCATCAGCTAAACAGTTAACCGGGAAGAGAAGTCGCCTTCCAATCTTCAAACCGTTAAGTCGCTAACAACCCGTCATCTTAACAAGTCGCATAATAACATCCGAAGTGAACAGTCGCCAATACCCCTCCGAAACAACAAGTCGCAAAATACCATTGTAACCGTTCAGTTCTCAAGTCGCTTTTAAATATTCAAACGGTTAAGTCACTTCAACATCTCTCCGAAACGTTAGTCCGAAGTCGTGAAAAGTCGTCTCTGTGTCTTTATACATTCACTGCGTCCTAAAATCAAATCTTAACTTAGTTTTCGTCAGCTACTTTGTGTCGTCAAGGTAGATTTTTAATAATACTTTACTTTCTCGTCTTCGCGACTCGTCTTATATTATAATTTAGAGCTGCGACTCACTCTACATTATAATTTAGAATTACTACTTTAGTGTTAATTAATTTCCAATTTCTGGTACAGTGCGGTTGTACCTTTTACATTCGAATTGTGACCAACATCTATAATCATTACTTGCAATCTCTGTAAAATTTTCAAGCTTTTAAAATACATAGTTGCTTATTTCACAATATTCACAAGTTCATTATTTTAAAATAGTGTTTCTTCACCCTCAACCAGTATTTACTATAATTAATTTAATATCAATTAAATATTTAACGTACGTCTGGATCTTGAGCGTTAGCAAGACTCGTGGGATAGAGCAGAGTGACGTGCCCCTCGTGTTAGTTCGAGCAGAGCTGAGACTTAGTCGATGAGCTGCTTAAATGTCGCTTGATCCAGATTGTCAGCCTATAATGAATAATAATTTCTCAAATTAGAATAAAATTTTGATTATAACTTATAGTAAATGCCTGGTTCCCGTCGCGCAGGTAAACGACATAGACAACTACGTGCCGCTTTACGCCGACAGAGATAAATTTCGAACAGTGATAACGGTCTCAGCCAAATAGAAAAAGACAATTCAATTAACGTACCGGACAATCAAAGAATTGTCGTAGAACTTTTCGATCAGTTTCCTGCATCTGACTCAGTAGAAGTTCCCATCTCGCGAAGAACTTTCGAATTTATTGGCTGGTCTGGATCTTTGGTTGAAATCAAGCTGCATCCTGCCTCAACCTCTGCCGCTGACATCTCTGAGGGAGATCCACGACGTTCAGTGTATGAGGAAAAGGCCCAGGAAAATCAGCAAAACTAGAAAAATTAATAAAGGTAAGTCACTATTTCAAATACACACACCCACACTCGCATATGTCCAATCAAGAAGGGTATTATTATTAAAAAACGTACTCATTTTCTAAGAAAATAAAAGGAAAAGAATTCCGAATTGAACTACTATTTATAATACATCGTACTTGACATTTATATGACACCATATTACTCTAACAACCTTTATTTTGCAAAACAATTATAATTACAATCTAGACGCATGCTTTTACGATTAATCCAATAAACTGTTCCACCCTCCAAAATAAAAATTTTATACAGTTAACTAGACATACATACAAGTTATAGATATATATATATATCTCACTCTTTTGAATAACTCACAATTCATGCTATTGACACTTATAAAATTGCAATTTGACTCACATTCTGATACTACCCTCAAGAATTATTAAGTTAAAATACTATATCAAGAAATTTACAATATTTGAATGAAATTATCGATTTATTAATATAGGAGACTTTAAAGAATTAACTACTCGCTATACTTAATTTAATAATAAAATAACGGAGCATCCCTTGCTTAATCTCCTCTTCCTATTTTCCATCGGAGACAGTGATTTTGAAACAATAAATTATATCGCTGGCCTCCACCACACCATATTCCAGTGTACATTTCTTTATATGACACCTCACCATATAGTGCTGAACCTGCAAAGAGCTATACTCTTATTAATATAAATATACATCTACATAAGAGCAATAACAATTTTAATAATCTTTTCTTATTACATGAATAGATGCATCAACGATATTCATGAAAAATAAAATCATATTACAACAGTTGACTTTCTCTTAAGAAAAGATTTATCTACATTTAATACAAATCCAAATTATTTAAATTTCTCAATTTAACTTTGTTCTTCATATTAAAGCAGTCATTAATTAATGAGAAATTTGCTCTTACTTTATACAAGTCGTAGATTAAAACTTTCAATATCAGTATATATTTGAAATTGCTCCGACGGTGAATTCTACTATACAACAACAGTAAGTACGTAATCCCTCATAATTACTATCACGTATCACCATAATCCTTGTCCCAGTACTAATATAGTTGAAAATTTGTTAAATTAATCACAATGTATTTATTATTTCAAAATTGAAATTTTCTAATTAATCATAATTATTACTCTAACTTAAAAATTGAATAAATTCAGAACTATTGCAGATATAATTATAAATTTTGTTTTCTTATCGTTAATTGATTCAAGTGTCATTGTGCGTCACGTTCATTGCATATGCGATATTTGTCATGGTGTCATGGAGTTCCTAAAATTTCCTCAGCCTCTCGTTAGTGCCGAGTGAATTGTATTCTGACTACCAGGCTATATCAAATATACAATAACGGGATTCAACGCGCCTAATTAATATTCTTAATCATCTTCAACTACATACACCATAAATTTAGTCGCTTTATTTCCAACTTTCTTAATTTTTTTTTCTTCTTTTCCAAATAAAATAAAATAAATGAGACCTCAGACAACTGACTCTGAAATTCAACAAGAACCCTTTGTTGACCCTGAAGTTATATTGGAAACCTTAATCCAATTTATAGTGTCACGTGCAGTGACCCACTGTTATCGTCTACCTAGGTGTTGTGACGTCCCGCCAAAAATTTCAAATTAAAATTTTCAAAATATAAACGTACCGCTAGAAATATGAACACAAGATATGAAATATACGTATATCTCTCAAATTCGCGCAATAAAATATTTAATCGAGCAAAATATTATATAGCTATTAAATTGGATATTACTTGCTTACATAGTGTTAACAGAATAATACTGACCCTTATCAGTAAAGAAAATCATATAATTGCAACCATTAGACTACTTTACCATTTGACTCTCTAAATAAGAGTTGAAATTTTCTCTATTAAAATATATAAGAATATATGTTACTATAATATCAGAATCGTTAAAATCCAATAAATAAATTATGCGAACGTAACAATAATACTTTTAAAACTATTATATTAGTATGTCAATACCAAATCATACTAAAAATCGATTTATCAATTATAAATTTTGCATTTTCTTAATTATCATAATGAAAAAAATTAGAAAAAGAAAAGAAAAATTATTTAGTAAAGCATGCCTCAAGGGGAATGCACACATTATATATAAAAGGTTGGTCAGAGTTAAAAAGGGTTGAGGCCGCCAAATGATGGTGAACGCCACATAGTACGCCGGGGGCGAAAGCCCTTAAGCCGGAGCGTGGCTGTGCGGGGGTTGAGGAGTAACGAAGACGAGGGCCTTAGCGTGCCCGCCTGAAGAGCGTCCTCCCTTCCGGAGGAGTCCTCTTCAGAAGAGCCGATCGGATGGAGAGGCAACCGATGCTGATCGGGCTCCCCGGGTGTCGATCCTCAAGTAAGGCTTACGCGTCGCAAATCCCAACAAGACGGGAAGCGAGCGTTCGGGGCACGGCTTCTTGGGAGGAGGCGGACCTACGGGTGCCGACGAGCCTCCTGGGACGGTCGGGGCTTCCGGGCCATCTCGGTGTCGGGGGATCCGCCGGCTCTTCGGGGGCGGCGGGTTTCGCCGGCATCGCTTTGGTCGTTGTAGGGTAGATTGTCACCCTACGATGCAGGGTTCGGGTAGGAAATCGACCTGTTGGCTTGACAGCAGGGCAAGGCATCAGGGGGTTGCTCCCCCCTGATTCGGGTTTTGGTGGTGGGTGATGAAGGGATTTTCGGCTGGATTTGAATCCCAAAGTCACCAAACACCGCAACAGGGGTTCTCTTTCCCCTGTATAGGAATCTCAAAAGACGGATCGGTTAACAGGTCGCCCGATGTAGGTTGAAGGACCGCAGTCCCGATGCTATACACGGTACGTACAGGGGTCCGCCTTCCCCTTCGTATAAAAACGCGGAGGCGGGGACACGGGTTAGGTTAGGAAGCCCGATGTGGATTGAAGGACATTACCGTCCCGATGCTACACACGGCTCGAACAAGGGTGCGCCTAACCCCTGTACAAAACACGGAGGCGTTCGGGGCAAGATGTTGATCGACAATGCAATAACATCCTATGAAATGGCTGGTGCGTGACCGAGGAAACCGGTTCGCGCTGAATTGGGGCGTCGTTGCACAGAAGACCCCTCCGGGCCAACTGCCGTTGGGGCTAGTACGTGTCTCGACTCCTTCCCTGGGAACTCGTCCAAGGAGTTGATCGGGGACTGGAAGCGGGAACCTGTTAGTAATGGAACCCAGGAGAGGTTCTGTGAAATCAGGGCCCTGTGGAAGGTTCTCATCAAGGTGGGGATCCATGAAGTGCGGCCGGACCGCCAATACAGGAGTCCGCCTAGTGGTAATTTATCTTGACCACTATAATAACCGAAAGACGCACGCGAATGGCTACCCTCCGAGGGTGGACACCGGAAGCAAAAACGTGAGCCAGGGGTGTCACCCGGGGGATGCCAAAGAGGTGGCTGGCCCGGGCGAGTTTAGGGCCAAAAGGGATGTCGCCCCGGTCCGGTCAAACAGCAAGGCCTGCACCACCGTGTACGCGGCCGGACCGCTATGGGGCCATCTATCGGCCCCCTGTTCCACAGGGGGTGCACTTCCTCGTCGTGTGCCACCTTGTCGTGGTGAGGAGGTTTAACCCTGAAACCCCATGGAACACCCACACGGCCTTGGCCAGTTGGGTGAACCTCCGGGGTGGAAGGGGAACTAAGAGCGCACAGTACCCTTAGTAAGGGTACAAGGGGAGACCCAGCGACTCTCTCAGGGACTGCGCCCATCCTTCGGGGTGGTTTAAAGTGCCGTCCCAATCGCTGGTAGGGGTAGGCGGCCTTGAGTACAATTGCCCGGTGGCGAGGCACCGTTGGGGGAGGTTTGCTCCCCGCTCGCGACACGGCTGGGTGCTTCCGGTCCCATGAGGGTGCTGAGTGTGTGAGTGCTCCCGCCGCTCAGCGTCTTTCGGGGGGGATGTGGGTGCCGGCTTCGGCCGGTGTCCCACAAAGGGGGAGGCTCCTCCCTCATAGACAAGCGGCTTAGGGGTGATCTACCCTTAAATGCGCGGTCTCGAGGAGAAGCCTGAGCGGGCCGATGGTGTCCCGGAACTCCCGGGCCCATCGGGCCGGACGGGCCGGTATGGTTCCGGAACTCCCAGGTCTACCGGGCTGGGCCGTCCCGAGCCGTTCGGACTTATTCCGAGGTCGGGGTCGGGACGGCGGAGGGATCGGCGCGGATCGTGGACGGGCATAGCCCAACGACTCCGGGTCGGTCCAGCTGCCAGGGCCGCTCGGATTTATTCCGAGGTCAGAACTTGGCAGCGAATGTGGGTGCCACCGACGGTGCATCGGGACCGTTTCCCCTTCTGAAGCGGTGCACCGCCGGTACCCTCTCCGAGGATTATCTCAGAGAGGGCGATAACACGGTACGCTGGCTGCCATGGCGGGTAAGACTGGGCCGGGGAGCGGCGACCCAGTCCCAACCGTCCATGGGGCCCCCTGGTTGGCACCACCCGCTACGGTATCCCGGAGGTCGGAGGCCGGAAATCCCCGAAAATTCGTGGAGGCGTTAAAACCTCCACGGGGGAGTAAGGGGCTGGGGACCAGTGCCGGGGATGCCCATCCCCCGGCCCGTGTCGGATGCCACCTCGCCGGGGGAACTCGGGGACCCGTCGTGGAGTGTTGCCGGTCATGTTTCGGGACACTTTGTGGCGAGTAAGAGTACACCCTGGGTGGCGGAGCCGCAGCGGGGCGTGAGATCAATCACAAATGAGTTGCGCACAAAGACAAATAGACATGATGGTGGAGAAGGTGATGTTGGCGGGCGCCATGTTAAAGGAGGCCCCAAAGAACGGGAATACGTCGGATGACAGTTTAGTCATCGGGACGAACCCGGCCGGGAAGGAGAAGCCCACTGTATCCAAAGTGGAGACAGTAGATCCTCCCATAAAATTGAGGAAGCCAAGTCCTAGGTCCAAAACAAGACCTCAAGATCAAACGGGACCTCGAGAAGGGCCAAACCACTTTTCCAGAGATTCGTCCCCAGAAACCCAGCGTACGGCTAGGACGAGTCGATTCAGGGAGAGTGCGACCAAAAGAGGATCGGTGCATCTCCTCGGAGGACGACAAGGTTTATGGGGGACACCATCCCCATCTCCTTTAACCCTTCCTGTCTGCTTTGCCTTGTCTCGTCCCCTTCGGTAGAAGGAGCTGGGACATCTTCCCCTTGGGGATGCAAGAGACCCAGGGTGGCGGTAAAGAATAGGGTTAAGAGGAGGAAGGTTAGCCGGCCAAGAGGGCGCCCAATCAAAACGGGCGAATACTCGAAGCTGGCTAGCGCGAAACAGGAACTCGCGGTGGCGCGCCAGAAAGAGTTGCGCGTTGAAGCGGAGTTGCACTTCTTCGAGTCCGATCGCAGGAGAATGGAGACTCGTCTACCATTTAAGAGAGAGTGGGGACTAAAAATAGTTGGTCCCCCCCTCCGGTTGCGAGAAGATAAAAGAGGCCAGAAGGCAAATAGTCCTGAGGGAGCTGATCGACAGCGTGGAAGCTGTCAAAGAAGTGGCCAAAAAATCTGGCAACTTAAAGGGCACCTTTCAAAAAGCCCTCCAGAATGCGGTCAATACCATAAAAGACTTGGCCATGGAGCTTGGCTCTCTTGTGGCGAGCGAGGAAGTAAGGAGACTGGAGGCAGAAGTCAACAACCTTAAGAGTCGGTTCTCCCGCCTCCAAAAAGAGCTGGAAAAGAGGGAGGGGGAAATAAGGGAACTAAGGCTTCAAAAACAAGCCTCATTCCCAGTTCCAACCCCTCCCGCCCCTTCTGATGCTGCCTCTTCGTCCCACCCCTTAGTGATACCAGGAAAGAGAAGGAAGGAAAGGGAGGAGAAAAAGAAAAGGAAGGAAGGGAAACGGAGGGACGCATCCCCCCCACATCCCAAATCGCTTGGGAAATGGATAACCCCCAACAGGTCCCGCTCCCAAGCGACGAGGATGAGAGCTGGGTTGGGAATATGGAGGTGGAGGTAGAGAGGGTGCTGCCTTTTCCTCCTCTCCCCCCCCCCCCATAGTAACGAGGGCGAGAAAATGGCATCTGTCAAAGGTGGGAACGCAGACATGGTGGCCATAATAAGATCGGTCATGGAGAAGATGAAGAAGGACCTTATTGAAAGTGTGACCGTTTCTGTCCTCAGGCAGACACAGGAGATGGTGTCTGCAAGGTTTGAGATCTTGGAGGAGAGAGTCCCTCTCCTCCCAGAGAGACCTCTAAGACCGACCCTGACCGTGATGAGAAGACCAGGGACAGGACGGATGCCTCAACTTTCTCAACTGGGCTCTCCAAGGAGAAAGAAAGGAAGAGAAAGGGAAAGGAGAGGAAAAAGTAGGAAAGGATCAACTAGGGAAAAAAAAGAAGGGATCCAAGACAACGGCACTTGTGCCTTCCCTTAAACCCGAAAAGGAGAAGAAGGGCAGCAAGGCTGTTCCCCCAAACCCTCCTCCTTCTAAGGAAAGGAAACAGGAAAAGAAACCTGTGAAGAATAAGGAGCTCCTCAAGAATAACCCGCCGAGCAAGCTTACCTTCGCGGAAGTGGCCAAGCAAAAGCCAGCCAGAGATCCAGCTCGGACTGGACCGCCGGCGGGAAACTCTGGAGGTGGAAGAAAACCCAGCCCCCAGCTCTAGGAAAAGGGAAAAGGAAGAGGAAGAGGAAAATCCCCCATAGATCGGCGGCAGTGACCATCACACTGCCGCCATCTACGGGGGAAGAAGACATCACCATGACAGAGGTGATGTCCCGGGCAACGAAAAATATCAACCCTCCGGGAAATGAGCATCGAATATCTCCGCCCCAAGCGAACCATTACCGGAGGTCTGTTATTAGAGATCCCGGGGGAGGAAAGTATCCCAAAGGCAGATAAACTGGCGGGGCAACTTTCCAAGCTCCTGGAGGGCTTGGGGGTCAAAGTCTCCAGACCCAAGAAGATGGCCGAAATAAGACTCTCGGGCCCATGCCGAGTCGGTTGACGCGGAGGCCATCTCACGCGCAGTGGCTAAAGCGGGAGGCTGCACGGCGGACGAGGTACAGGTGGTGACCCCTAAGTGGGGTAGGTGAGGGCGAGGATTGAGCTCCTTCGGCCCCGCCCACTCCAATGTTATAGATGTCTGGAATTCGGGTACACCAGGCAGGAATGTAAGTCGGAGACAGATCGCAGTGACTGCTGTTACCGATGCGGGCAAAAGGGTCATCCGGCGGCAGAATGCGAGGGGAACCCTCACTGCACAGTATGTGCAGATAAGGGTCTCAAGGCGGCGCACAGGATGGGTGGGACCTCCTGCCCTCTGGCCAAAAAAGCTCCGCAGAAGAAGACACGAAGACTGGACTCCCAAACCCAGCCAATCAACCCTTCCCAGCCAAGTCCCAAAATCAAGACTTGGAAGGAAAAGAATAAAAGAAAGAAACAGGAAGGAGCATCCAAAACGCTCCCCCCCTTGAAGCATCTTCCAGGGAGGAAACCCCGAGGAGAAGCCCGATCACCCCAACCCCAGACCGGGCAGAGGAAGTGAAAGGCTCGGAGGACACGCCCATGGAGATGGAGTAATGACCCTCCGAGTCCTTCAGATAAACGCCAACCATGACGCCACGGCACAGGACTTGCTTTGCCAAAACGTGGCGGAGTGGGACATAGGTCTGGCGATAGTCGCAGAGTCGTACTTCGTCCCTAGCCGTGCCGATTGGCTGGGTGACGGGTCGGGTTCCGTGGCTATCGTGAATGGAGGCGGACCCAACTCTCCCCCTTTCACGCTACTGGAAGGGGGGATGGTTACGTGGCAGTGGAGTGGGGGAGACGGTTGTGGTGGGTATATACTGTTCACCCAGCCGGGGCCTCCCAGTCCTCGAGGGACTTTTGGACAAGGTGGGGGGAGTGGTTCGACGCTCCCTTCACCGCCCAGTCGTAATAGCCGGGGACCCCAATGCTAAATCTGGTGAATGGGGTTCCCCGGTGACCAATGTGATGGGAGTGGCCCTGGTCGAGTGGGCAGAGGAGATCGGCCTTGAGGTGCTCAACCGGGGCAGAACTTTTACATGCGTGCGGCACAACGGAGCGTCAATTATTAACATAACGCTTGGAAATCCGTTGGCCGCACGCATGGTGAGGGAATGGTGAGTTCTGGAGGAGGAGGTGACACTATCAGATCATAAGTATATAAGATTCGACATCGCCGACCCTTCCAGAGGTCAACTAAAAAGGAGGTGCGCAAAAGGAGAGGCCAGCAAAGGTTCATTAAATGGGCCAGAAAGAAGCTGAACAAGGATCTTCTAGCTGCAGCCGCCATCGCCAAAGCCTGGACATGGTCCGAAGATGAGGACAGGTTAGGGAGCGTAGACGAGGGGGCTACCAAGCTCCGGGGTGTATTGACAGAGATTTGTGATACGGCAATGCCCCGGTGCAAGGACGCCCTTAGGAAACCCACGGCATACTGGTGGTCGCCTAAACTGGCTGCGCTCCGTCAGGAGTGCAACAGGGCTAGGCGACGTTATGTCAAACGCCGCGGGGGTAGAGGAGGCGGTTTAGCGATGGCGGGCCCGCTGGAGGAGGAATACAGAGAGAAGAAGGTGCTCCTCCGGCGGGCTATAAAGAAAGCCAAGGCCAGAGCCTGGGATGAATTATTGGAGACGATCGACGGAGATATATAGGGCCGCCCCTATAAGCTCGTAAGAAAGAAGCTGAGTGGGGGCGGTCAATTGTTAACCGAGCGTCTCCAATTCCAGTTTCTCCAACAGGGGATAACAACCCTCTTTCCACAGAGTGAGGGAGAGGTTGGGGAGCTGGGACAGCCTTCGATACTTCAGGATGTACAATAATCCGAAGAACAACACGGAGTGTCGGGGGCTGAGATGGGCAGGGTTACCAGAAGGCTCCGGAGCAAGAACACTGCTCCGGGGCCGAACGGCGTCCCTGCGAAGGCTCTGGCCTTGGCTATGGAAGTCCTTGGGGGAAGCGTTCGCTCACTTTTTAACAATTGTTTGAGGAGCGGGCGCTTCCCTTCCATATGGAAGGAAGCGAGGATGGTGCTGTTGCCGAAGGAGGGCAAGCCCGCGGAGCTACCCTCAGTATACCGCCCCATATGTCTCCTGGACGAATTAGGCAAAGTATTTGAAGGAATACTAGCCGATTATATCAGGAGACACTTGTCCTGAGATGGTCCTGATTTGGCAGAGAGTCAATTTGGTTTCCGAGAGGGCCGGTCCACTATTGCAATATTGCGGGTACGGGCCCTCTCGGAAGAAGCGACGTCGCGGGAGGGGGGGTTGCATTGGCGGTGTCTCTGGACATCGCATTTAACTCCTTCCCGTGGGAGTGTATCCGGGCGGCCCTAGAATTTCACCGAGTCCCCGGGTACATAAGGGAGGTGGTTTGGGACTATCTAAGGGACCGATATCCGATGGATCGCATATCCGGGGCGGTATGGAGTAGTGGGCTGGAAAGAGATCCACAGGGGGGTTCCACAGGGGTCGGTCTTAGGACCACTCCTGTGGAACCTCGGGTATAACTGGGTGCTCCGCGGGGCCTTTCTCCCGCGCGTATCGCTGGTCTGTTACGCAGACGACACCTTAGTGATCGCCCGGGAGAGGGATTGGCGCAGCGCCATCCTCCTTACGGAGGTGGCGGTGAGGCATGTCATGTCTCGCATCCGAACGCTGGGTCTCAAGGTGGCCCTGGAGAAAATCGAGGCTGTCTGCTTTGCCGAGCCTCGGAAAAAGGACCACAACAGACTCAGCTGAACACAGACGGAGTGGCTGTCGAGATCCGAAAGGAGTTAAAATATCTCGTTCTTGACAGCCACTGGAGCTTCGTGCCGCACTTTGAGAGATGGCTCCTCGAGTAAGGACATCGGCCAACAGTTTGGCCAGGCTGATGCCCAATCTCGGGGGACCTGGGGATAAGGTGCACCGTCTCTACATGGGAGTGGTCCAATCAATGGCATTGTACGGGGCCCCTGTGTGGCTTGAAAAGACCAGAGAGAGTCGCCTCTGCAAAAAAGTCTTAATGGACGTGCAGAGGCGGCTGGCCATCAGAGTCATCCGGGGGTACAGGACCATCCCGGTGGAGGCAGCGTGCGCGGTGTCGAGCAGCCTTCCGTGGATGTATGCGGCGATGTACACGGACCTCTACCGTGAACGCATCGCCGCCCTCGAAAACGGAAATGAGGACGGGGACTGCCCGGCATTGCTGCGGCGACGCAGAGCTCATATCCGACGAGTCTGTGCCCGACGGCGTATGATAGAGTGGAGCCATGAGCTGGTCAAGGCCAGGAAAGGCCTATACGCCGTCAGGGCAATCCGACCCATTCTGAGGGAATGGGTCGGAAGAAAACACGGGTCGCTCGGGTACCGTCTGGTGCAGATACTCACCGGGCACGGGTACTTCGGTGAGCATCTGCACCGCATCGGACGCGAAGACACGACAAAATGTCATCACTGTGGAGACCCGGAGGACACGGCGAAACACACACTGGAGGTGTGTACAGCATGGGACGAGGATCGCCGTGCCCTCCGGGAAGTCGTAGGGCAAGACGTCTCTCTCCCGTTATTAATCGTGGCGATGCTGGAAGGAGATGACTAATGGAGGGCGGCGGCCTCCTTCTGCGAGAACGTTGTCTCGGAAGGAGGCCGCCGAACGTGAGAGGGAGGAGGATGTAAATGCCCTTCCCTCTCGGAGAAGGAGGGGAGGGGTGGCGAGGCGGGCATACACTGCCCGTCTAGTCTAACCTCCCTATGCCGTCTCTTCTCCGGGGTCGCAGGGGCGTGGGTGCGGTGAACACTCGCGTCCCATTGCACCGCGACCCAAGGATGAGACGGCGTTGCGTGGTGGTCCCGCGCGAAAGAGGGTTTTCCCTCCTCCGAGCCTTAACGGGGCCGAAGAACAGGACCCGGCGGGGACGGGTCCCGGTAGAATGCGAGAGCGACCCCGAGGCCCGTCCATAACCGCAGCGAGGATCACCGATATCCAAGTAGCACATGTTCGTTTTATAAACGTTTTATAACGTTTTCTAAACGCATCTTTTTGTATTAGATATGTTTAGAAAACGTTTATAAAACGAACAGTGCTACCTGGGATAGGTTTTAGTGGGTAGGCCCGACCATAACTAATTGCCCGTGAGAGTCCCACTTATCCTCTGGGAGTTCCCGCTCCCAGAGGAATGCGTAATGCATTTCCTATCGTTAAAAAAAAAAAGGGTTGAGGCCACCTCAACCCCTTTTTCTCATAATAAAACGTAAATCTACATGGAAGACTCTTTTCTCAGTGTAACTAATGAGGAACTAATAATTTAGAAGCATAATATGACAAGCATTACTATACACACATATATACATATATGTATATCTACATATATATATATACAAGGTGGACCATTTTAATCCAGTCGAATATCTCGAAAATCAAGCCCGGGAGAGAAAAATATTTCAGACAAAAATTGTATGGTTTCGAGGGGGCCATAAGATGGTACCATTGGTTTAACCTTGACAAATCATTTGAAGATCACATGAAGGTCACTTCAAGTTTTTTAAATGGAACAACCTATATATTTTTACATATTCTTGTAGCTCATCTCGAGAGCTTTCCAAAACACTTATGACAAAGTATTTTTCATTAAATATTTTTTGACTTATAAGGCTTCAAAGTTGCAGTATTTTGACATAAAATACAAGATATCTCGTAAAATATTCATTTTTTAATTATCTTACTCAAATACTTTTATGCACAGAATAATGAGACGAATTAATTGGTGTAAAGAAAACACATAATTATGTTAAAGTAAAAATGTGTAACTGTTAATTGCAAATTCAGATTTTTACTTTAACATAATTACGAGTGTGGCTATTAAATAACGAGACTGACGCTGCTACAGAAGAAGTGCGCATACGCCAAACGCCAGCGACTGACAGCTGTTTATCGTGAAGCCTTCTTTTTCGAATACAGTGCCTCTCGCTTCTGTAAACAAATCCGTATAGCCGTAGCCTTCGTTCGCATTAGAGTTGTTTTTTTGTTTCGCCGGAAAAATGTTAAGTGTAACAATAGAGCAACGAATTTTTGTGAAATTTCACATGAAACTTGGAAAGTAAAAATCTGAATTTGCAACTAACAGTTACACATTTTTACTTTAACATAATTATGTGTTTTCTTTACACCAATTAATTCGTTTCATTATTCTGTGCATAAAAGTATTTGAGTAAGATAATTAAAAAATGAATATTTTACGAGATATCTTATATTTTATGTCAAAATACTGCAACTTTGAAGCCTTATAACTCAAAAAATATTTAATGAAAAATACTTTGTCATAAGTGTTTTGGAAAGCTCTCGAGATGAGTTGCAAGAATATGTAAAAATATATAAGGTGTTCCATCTAAAAAACTTGAAGTGACCTTCACGTGACCTTCAAATGACTTTTCAAGGTCAAACCAATGGTACCATCTTATGGCCCGCTTGAAACCATACAACTTTTGTCTGAAACATTTTTCTCTCCCGGGCTTGATTTTCGAGATATTCGACTGGATGGATTAAAATGATCCACCCTGTATGTGTATATATATATATATATATATATATATAGGAAAAGAACTAGTCTCCTATGCTAAAGTAAAAGTATATGGAGCCAAGAGAAAATCATAAATTCATAAATGATAGTAACACATTGTGATAATTGAATTATAATAATAACCTCTTCCATATAGATGCTATAAAAAAAAGGTAAAATGTCAAATATGTAATACAACAAGAGAAAAAACTAAAAGAAATTCAAATATGTAATTGATGTAATTAATAAGTGAAAAGAAAATAATTAATGATGAGATATAATAATTACAAGAATGAATATTAACTTTTACTATAGTTAAATTAATAAGTCTCTCTTGTTGTAAAATGAATTATAATATAAGAGTACGAAATTATATTATAAGACAAAGAATCTCTCGTTCGCGTATCAAAAAAATCAATAATTAGACGACGGCGAGAAAGACTCGATGAAACCGAATATTATTCTTATCTATCGACGCAGAGATTCAACGAAGCTAAATATTATAACAACTTTTGAAATTTACCGCTGGATACTAACTTATAAACTTTGCAATTTTCATCGAACCTATTAAGATTATGAAGAGCTCGCCGCTTCTGACGTCTTCGAAGGCGGAGAATTCCCTCACCAGGATCCAAAAATCCATCTCCATCCGGACGAAGTAGTCAACCCGAGAAATCTTGGGTCCACTGGATGCCTGGAGAGAGGCGACCCTGCAGTGGGGACGGACCGATGGGAGTCAGTCGATCTTGCGGACGGAGGCAGTCGTAATTCAGCAGTCGTATTAAACCATCGCAATAAGAAACTCGTCTCCGAGTCTTTATTCACTGCGTCCTAAAATCAATTTTAACTTAGTTTGACAGCTACTTTGTGTCGTCAAGGTAGATCTTTAATAATATTTTATTTTCTCGTCTTCGTGACTCGTCTTATATTATAATTTAAAGCTGCGACTCACTTTACTTTATAATTTAGAATTACTACTTTATTGTTAATTAATTTCCATATTCTGGTACAGTGCGGTTGTACCTTTTACTTTTAAATTGTAATCAATCATTACTATACTCGCAATCTCTGTAAAATTTTCAAACTTTTAAAATACATAGTTGCTTAATTTCACGATACTCACAAGTTCATTATTTCAAAATAGTGATCCTTCACTCTCAACCAGTATTTACTATAAGTAATTTAATATTGATTAAATATTTAACGTACGTCTGGATCTTGAGCGTTAGCGAGACCCGTGCTGGGATACACCTGAGTGACGTGCCCCTCGTGTTAGTTCGAGCAGAGCTGAGACTTAGTCGATGAGCTGCTTGAATGTCGCTTGATCCAGATTGTCAGCCTATAATGAATAATAATTTCTCAAATTAAAATAAAATTTTGATTATAAATTACAGTAAATGCTTGGTTCCCGTCGCGCCGGTAAACGACAGACAATTACGTGCCGCTTTACGACGACAGAGACAGATTTTGAATAGTGATAACGGCCTCAGCCAAGTAGGAAAAGACATAAAAGACAATCCAGTTAGCGTACCAGACAATCGGAGAATTGTCGTAGAACTCTTCGACCAACTTCCTACATCTGACTCGGTCGAAGTTCCCATCTCGCGAAGAACTTTCGAATTTATTAGCTGGCCCGGACCGTTGGTTGAAATCGAGCTGTGTCCTGCCTTAACCCCTGCTAGTGACATCCCTGAGGGAGATCCACGACGACCAGTGTACGAGAAGAAAGCCAGCAAAGAGGAAAATCAGCAAAGCTAGAAGCATTAATAAAGGTAAGTCATAATTTCAAACACACACACACACACACCACATTATATACATCCTTATTATTAATTTATCATATTCAAAATTGGATATCACTCAAATAATATAACCAACTGCTTTCACTATATTAAAATATTATCAATATCATTTCAAAATATTATTTTCGAATATAAAACACGTAAAATTTTGTTATATATATATATATAAAGAAAATATAATAAATAAAACATAATAATAGTAATACTTTTACAACAAATACATTTATACTACTGCTCATATAATAAACTGTTCCACCCTTAGCTCCTATATATATATATATATATATATATATATATATATAACCCATAAAACAAAATAAATATATATATATTTTATAAAATTTTTTATTAACAATAATAATAATTTTATATAAGACCTTTAAGATAAATAAAATATTATTTAAATTTGTAAGACAAACGTATAAGTACTTATGAAACAATAAATTTTATTCTTATCAATAAAATTAATATTAAATTATTAATTATTGATTTTTCTAATTATAATAAGAAAATAAACAAATAAAATATAATAAAAAGGAAGATTCATGATACTTATCTTAATAAATAATGATATAATAAATAAGGAGTATCCTTCTCATACTACCCATTTCCATTTTCCATCGGAGACGGTGATTTTTAAATAAATAATATCGCCGGCCTCCAAGGAACCATATTCAAGTGTGAATTCATTTATTTTGTATGACACCTTCCTACTTAATATCAAATCTGCAAAGACATATATTTTATTTAGTACATATATACTTATTCATAAGGATAATAATAATATTAATAATAATAATTGCTTTGTTATAAAATAAGAAATCAATTCAAAGTACTCATGTACCATAAAATCTCCCATACAAATGAAATAATCGATTCCTTTACTATATAGATATAATTTGTCCAAACTCATAAATTAATTTGCGTCAATTTAATTAACAATTCATATTAAATCAATTTTGTCTTCCCCCAGAACAATAAATTAACATAGTGATCACAAATATTCATTATCCTTTCATATTCATGCTCGATCTAGTAATATTCTTTCTTTTTCCCCCTAGACTCAATTGCGAACATACCTATACATACATAAATTTTATATATTTATTATAAAATTTATCATTTTCTTATTAGTTGTAAATCTTACTAAATAAAATATCAATTTTATCAAACAAAAAAAAAAAGAAAAACATAATAAATTCCTACTAATAACAATTAATATAGTTAACCTGTTCTCATATAATTCATTAGTACAGGTTACAATAATTGTTTAAACAACAAAATTTATATTCCATATGAAATTATTAATCACATACCTTACCTCTTTATCCGAAGATCCATAAATATCCGCCGATTTCTTTGTTAAAATAATAAATATTTCTGACACGTCTTAGATCACATGTTCCTCCAAAAGCCATAAACTATATCCTAGAGTTACCACTCTTATACCATTTTGCATTAAGGGACCAAATTTGATCCACCAATTGATTACGACCTGAGGAACTAGGACATAAAAATTAAAACTCTATGTATACCCATTAAACACATATATGTTAACCTTTTGGAAACGACCTTTTAGATTTAAAATTATAAAAAAAAAATAAATAAAATATTTTTTTCAAACAACAATTTATCTTTTTCATATAAAATTTAGTCAAGTCATTATAATTAGACTCCTGTACAATTACAAATATTACTTTCAAACATAAGTTAATTAACAAATTACTTGTAAAATTGAACAACATAAGATCTATCGGGGATACGATATTAGAAATTTCTCTCATTTATCCTATTCTACCTGTAAATTAATAATTTTCAACAAAATTTCTCCTTATGATCAATTAATAATAGTATTTAATAATAACAATAAAAAACAAAAATTTATAGCAAAAATAAATAAATAATTAACAAAAATTTTTAATTTGCCCAAAATTTCGAGGATATGCTTTTTAGCCTATTTTACACATTTTAGCCGCCATTTTTAAATTTTTTATTTTTTGACTTAAGGATTCCAAATACCCTTAAATACCCTTACTACTATTAAATTAAGATTTATACAAAATTTCAACTAAATTGAGATAACTTTAGAATTTTACTATTCAATAGATCACAGTTTTTGCACCTACAAAAATATAATTTGAAACGTCTATTTTATGCAATATCTCCTGACGATTTTATAGGCAAAGTTTCGTAAACTTACCCCTAATAGGTTCCGAAATACTTCCATTTGTTTATAAGACGTCTGCCATCTTGTTTTTACTGGTCCATCCTAGGAAAGCCGGACCAATTCCATTGTAATAGACTGGAACTGACGATAATCTGTCCCCAATCTCGATTCTCCAAATCACTCCCTATAATAGTTAATTAAATAAATTAATAATAAGAATTTTCAAATTTCTTATTAACAGGTTAAGATAATACCTAATACCTACTACTGAATAATGGAGATGATACCTTACTTTAAAGCCACCCTATATACATCTCTTATATATCGAGTGTCAAAAAATCATTACTCGTTAAATTTTAAAATTCAAATATCTATAATATTCTCAACACCTGCATGCAAAAGACATATAAATCTTATCCCTATCTCTTTTAATTAGCTTCAAATAAATTAAGAATAAATGAGACCTCAAACAACTGACACTGAAATTCAACAAGACACCTTTGTGGACCCTGAAGTTATATTAGAGACCTTAATCCAATTTGTAGAAGAAAATAAAGAAAATATTATTTACAATTTAGATAACATTAGTCAAGAGTTTTTAAATCAAGCTTCAATTATCATAATTCCAGAGCAGTAAAAAAAAATCCCCTGATTTATTAGTTCGTAGAACTCATTGATCCTGCTCTCGGCGGAGCCCTGGGTATAGCCGATTTAGACAAATTACCCAAAAACCTAAATAGAGAGCAACCCTGTTATTGACACTTAGGTAGATGATAACAGTGGGTCATTGCACGTGACATAAATTGGTAGTAGTGGTGGGATCTCCAAAAAATCAATCACTGTTTACGAATAAAATTTTTTTAAATTCCATTATTAATAACAATTTGACATAATGAGTAAAAATATTAGTACCCGATCACAATCTTCTAAAACCACTTTTGAGCATAGCGAGAGTGATGCTACTGTCATCACTCCTTTACAAAAACAACAAGCTGAATTAGAAGTTATGATGCAACAATTACAAAATAAAGAAAGGCTCGTTAGGGAACAACACGCTGCTCTAACTATACAGTAAAAGAAATTTGAAATTTCTAAGGAAAGAAGCAGAGCAAAACGCTGCTGTCGATATAAATAGCCTCAGTTCGATATTAAGCTTATTACGACAAGAAGTATCCTCATTAAAAACTTTACCAAATCAATTAAATAATTTAGAACAAAAGGTATCTGAGATGCGACAACAGGGCGAATCTAATTTACACGTACAAGATTATATAAGAAATTTGCCACCCCAGGAGACTATTAACCCCTTACCCGGCAATATAAATATCTCCTCAACTTCCAAACTTCCAATTGACAATACCAATCCGCCTCTTCCATCTGCCTCAAGAAATACCTCTTTGAACATGGACCATATTCAATTGGCTTCACCCATTCGTATTAAAGACATAATCGATTCCATTCCCAAATATGACGGTCTTAAAATGTCCGTATTCCAATTCTGTAAAACGTGCGAACGGGCGTTAAATTTAATTCCTTCATGGCAAGAAGAATATTTGTTACCATTAATAATAAATAAGTTACAAGGACATGCTTACGCGGCAATAGAAGGAATAGAATACCATAATTTAACCGATCTGACTAATCGATTGAAGAAGGTTTTTGGTCCTAATAAGTCGGTTGATCAATATTGCGAGGAACTTGCTAACGTTTATATGAAATCAAATGAAAATATTTTCGACTATATTGAAAGAATTAAAGAATTAAGATCCGCGATCATAGACGGTGAAATCACCATTCACGGTAATATGAGTGAACAGCTTCGCTCTAACATTGAGGCAAGAGCTCTAGAAAGCTTTATCAACGGCCTTCCGCCCGATTTATTGATTCGTGTAAAGCTAGAAGGATATTACAGTTTGGAAGACGCAAACGTTGGAGCTATTCAATTAAGCAAAACCTTAGAAACCGAAAATCATCGTAAGAGAATTGCTTTTCTTACACGACCTGTTCTTACCCCTCGTGCAGACCTTACCTATAGTCCTCGTCTTCTTCAGAACCCTTCGCGTAGCCCAACAGCTTCTCCCATTTCCGCCCCCAGAGTACACGACACGCGTAATAACGTCGCACCTTTTATTAAACTATTAGTTCCTGGACAACCTGGTCCAAATTTTCCCACTGAAAAAATATGTCGTTATTGCAAAACTCCTGGACATTTGATTACAGAATGCCGGAAATTAGCTTATAGGAAATCACTCACCGGGGGGATATGAACCCTTCTAATCAATCTCCTGACAATCAGGGAAACGGTCAGAGCGCTCCGGTACAAGGAGGCATTCGCCGGGACGCTGCTCAACAGGAACGCCCAAACCCCTCTCGAGTCGTGTGATTCGTAGATACAGAAAATCAAAACCTGGAAACACAAAAGTAAATAAACATCGGCTCATAGCAAGCACTTGCGCTCCTATTATTACTTTGTCGTCTCCGGATCTAAAGGACACATGCATCTTTATGAGAGATTCCGGTTCTGATTTAAATTTAATTAAGAAACAATACGTTAATTCTAATATTTTTCCGGATAAAAGAAATATTCAATCATTGCAAGGAATAGCATCCAAACCCATTAACACTTTAGGTGCAATTTATATATCAGTACTAGGAAAACAAACGGAATTTCACATAGTTTCCAACGACATACTTTTCTCACAACACGGTATTCTTGGTAATCCGTTTTTAAAAAATAGAAATGCAAATGTTGATTTTAAAACAAAACACCTACTACTTGAAAATACTTCGATTCCATTCGATGAAGTGGAATATATTAACATTAAACCAAGAACAGTCACCCCTTTCTTCATTAAAATCACGAATCCTGAAATAAAAACGGGATATCTTCCATTAATAACTTCCATCAAAGGAATATATCTTGGAGACGCGATAGTTTCTAATAATATTCATGGCAAAGCTTGCTTGCTTTTTTTTAATACTAATGATAAAAAGTATAACATAGAAATACCTTCATTAACTCTGCAGGAATTTGACACCATTGATACCCAAGAGAATCCATATTCCTCTTGTGGTGCCGACGGAACCCGAGGGTTATCCAAGGCCACAGTTCGTTGTGTCTTTGATCCTGATTCTTCTTACCAATCCTCTTCTTCTCCTGAGGAAGACGAAGATGATTTTCCTACGTCTCATGGAGACTTTTGCAGTGTTGTTGGTTCCCGAGGGCATCAGACGAACATGAACCATCCTTCAATTCAAAATTTGTCTCAGTTAGGCGAGATCATTTTTGAAACACCGCAGAGAGCGCGGAACTTACCCTAAAACTCCTAAGGTTGGAATATTTAAATGAAGAAGAAAGGAATAATCTTCAAACACTGGTTTATAATAATCTAGACAAGATTCCACTTGCCTAATGATAAATTGGGAACCACTCATGTAACCCATCATTCTATTTATACCACGGCAACGATGGGAAATGCAAAGGCACGCAGTATTCCGACCATTATGGAACATGGGACGACGTTGTCGTGCAAGCTGTCACCAGAATATCTTTGAAATCAGCGTATGTGAAACTAAATACTGGAAAAATAATGTTAAAATCAGGAACCATTTGTACACTCAGTGAAGGATTTTGCATCGATTTAGAGAATGGATGTACCTATTGGGATGCCTACCTCTTCGTGTAATTTTCATCAATACGACGTTCTATATGAAGGAGCTGCTATTAAAACCACGGATGATACCAGTGAAGGAAAATCACCTATTGTATACAGCCTGACAACACAAGACATAATCTTTGCTCTGACAAGAACACGGTAACTGCCACTGTGCGGAAACACGCTTCTTCGTACAGAGCATCCCAAACTATTTATACTGGAAACTAAAAAGGGAGACGCTTTCGCCGAAAGAGGAACAATCCCAATTGACAATCTTGATATTTTTGCATGTATAAACTCGAAGTTTGTATATGTAGAGAAACACATACGACATCAAATGACATCTCTTTACCACAATGTCATTCAACAGAAATGCGAGCTGGAAAAAGATGTAATAACTAACACCTTATCATTTGCCACATTACAGCCTGACGAATTCGCTTATCGACTAATAAAAGGACCAGGATACATGGCTGTCACTGCAGGAGAAGCAATTCATGTAATAAAATGTATTCCCATTGACGCCATAATCCGGAGAACAAAAGAATGTTACGCCGAGCTCCCTGTAACAGTAAGGAACGCTTCACTATTTCTAACGCCAAAATCAAGGATACTCACCAAATTCGGAACTCAAAAGGAATGTAGCTTTGAACTACCAACACTCTACCGCATAGATGATACATGGATCCAGCTCACCCCTGATCCACAAGTCATACAATTACCTCCACAACGATTACATACGATGACCTCTTTGAGTTGGAAATACCTCACCCCAGGTCCATTAGCCATTAGTGGAATATATACTAAAAAGTATATAGAAAAGTTACGAGATTATATTATGTTTCCTGCAGAGAAACCGGCACTTCTAAATCTCATAGCCCGTGGGATGACAGGACAAGCTGTCGTACGGAGAAGTCTCTATATACAGTCTGCTAGATGAGGAATCACTCCAGGAAATAGCTTTGAATACTGTCTCAAGAATTTGGGGCGGATTTGTAACCTTCGGATCCGCAACGGCCGAAATTCTAAGTATTCCTAATTATACGACTCATTAAATTGACTATCGACACAGCAATCCATGGAAACGCCCTTCACGCCGTGTACGGATGCAGTCTGCACCTGCTAAGCGCTGTATGGAGCTCTCTCACACACCTCTTACTTCACTTAGCACGAGGACCCGTGAATCAACAAAGAATAGAGCCAGAAGAAGATCAATCTCCCCTGGAGACTCCAATGAATCCCTCACCAGTAACACCAACAGCACCCAAAATCGAGTCAACTATCGTTAATGCAATAGTGGTAAATACAACCACCCCTATTCCCATTGTTTACACTGACCTTCGAGAGCGATTGAACGATATAGAACAAATCCTTTCGATAACATCGGGAATTCGTTCTTAAATAAGGGGGGAGATGTGACGTCCCGCCAAAAATTTCAAATTAAAATTTTCAAAATATAAACGTACCGCTAGAAATATGAACACAAGGTATGAAATATACGTATATCTCTCAAATTCGCGCAATAAAATATTTAATCGAGCAAAATATTATATAGCTATTAAATTGGATATTATTTGCTTACATAGTGTTAACAGAATAATACTGACCCTTATCAGTAAAGAAAATCATATAATTGCAACCATTAGACTACTTTACCATTTGACTCTCTAAATAAGAGTTGAAATTTTCTCTATTAAAATATATAGGAATATATGTTACTATAATATCAGAATCGCTAAAATCCAATAAATAAATTATGCAAACGTAACAATAATACTTTTAAAACCATTATATTAGTATGTCAATACCAAATCATACTAAAAATTGCTTTATCAATTATAAATTTTGCATTTTCTTAATTATTATAATGAAAAAAAATTAGAAAAAGAAAGAAAAATTATTTAGTAAAGCATACCTCAAGAGGAATGCACACATTATATATAAAAGGTTGGACAGAGTTAAAAAGGGTTGAGGCGCCTCTAATCAAACACCCGCATCCTCTAACCCCCCTAGGTGTCCCTTCTCCAGGGTCGCGGGGGTGCAGGTGCGGACACCTGCACCCCATTGCACCGCGATCCAGCGTCTTCGGACGCCCGATGCCGCCCGCGCGGAAGAAGGGTCCTCCCTCCTTCGACCCTTAACGGGCCAAAGGACGGAGGACCTAGCGGGGACGGGTCCCGGTCGAATGCAAAAGCGACCCCGGGGCTCATCCATAACCGCAGCGTGGACCACCGTTAAGTTTTAGTGGATATGCCCGACCATACTAATTGGTCGGGTGAGTCCCACATACCCTCTGGGAGTCCCCGCTCCCAGAGGGATGCGTAAAGCATTTTCCAACGTAAAAAAAGGGTTGAGGCGCCTCAACCCCTTTTTCTCATATTAATTCCATAATAAAATGTAAATCTACATGGAAGACTCTTTTCTCAGTGTAGCCAATAAAGAATTAATAATTTGAAAGCATAATATAACAAGCATTACTGTACACACACACACACACATATATATATATACAGATAGGTATACCTACATTATATATATATTATATATATATATATATATATATATATATATTATATATATATATATATATATTGTTACGTCCTGAGCGGTCGCGAGTGAGGTGCGGTTACGGTGTACACGGATCGCGGTGGCCGAGCGGTAAACCTGTCACGATCAGCGTAGCGGTGCACCGGAAACTAGAGGTCGGGACGTAATGGATAATATGGAGGATGTGAAGTGAGTAGACAATGAGTACAGATTGTTTACGTATACTAATTTTTATGTATTTATCATTATTTTATATTAAACATATATGTACAGTTATATTATATTTTTCAAGACGATTAGACAACTAATTCATGGACGGTTATCGGGAGGCGAATTGATAGGTGCTTCAGCGGACGACAAGATGCATACTCGCCCGAAGAAAGCCTGGGAGGAAATGATCCTCGGTTGCGTAATCCCGAAGTCTATCAACGGCGGGGGCACGGGCCACAGACGGTATTCGATGGGTGGTAAGGGCCTATGTGAGGAAGCGGCGACCCCGCTACTGGATACCGGTGGAGTGACGGCGTCGTGTAGCTGGTCAGGGGTTGATGACTCCGATGTATGGGTTCCCGGTGGAGGGTAAGTGAAATACCCGACGGATGCTGGGCTCTGACTACCTGGTGGCGACGCAGCTGTTCGGACCGTCAGGTAGGAGCCGCCTTGGTATAGTGACCGGATGAGGCGCTTCAATTGGTGAGCACGCCCTGCTCGACGTGACCGACCCATGACGCAGCTAAGAAGGTAAGCGAAATCATAATCAACGCCATAGTTGAATACGCGGAGAGGTATAGACTGGGGTTAGCAATAGTAACGCGAGTGATGAAAAGGGAAAAAGAAAAAGAAAAGAGAAGAAAAAAAAAAACATATCCGTTAAAGTAAATTGCTAAACGAGTTGACTTTACCTTATCTGACGGGTTGCGGGGACAGGGTGAGCCTTAATGAGTTTATTTTAATTTAATATTTATTCTATATTTTAGATCAAGAAGAGCGATCGGAGGAATTGTGAGAGACGCCCTGAGAGAGGCGCGGTTCGTGGACTGAGAGGAGGCAGATCGCCCTGACAGAGGCGCGCTGCACGCTAGGAGGCGGAATGCCTTGAAAGAGGCGCTCCTCGGAGAAGAGAGTCGTTCGCCCTGAGAGAGGCGTGCGACGTAGATAGGGGTAGTCCGGCTCTGAAGGAGGCGCACTACGAAGGATGAAGGCAGAGCCGCCCTGGAAGAGGCGCACTGCTAGAAGGGACGTAGAATCGCTCTGAAAGAGGCGCACTACGTAGGAAGGATGTAGGTCGCCCTGGAGGAGGCGCCCTACGGTGTAGGTAAGAATGGTTATCGCTCTCTGTCTAATGACATTCCCTATGAAGACGTCCGAATAAAATATTAATCTCTTCGATTATAAGTTACAGATATCTGAGGCTCTGGGTATGTCAAGGCGGACGTCGCGGACCTTGCCACTGGTGAGCGGATAAGGAAAAAGAAAAGAAAAAAAAAGAAGAAAGAAAGAAAAAAAAATAAAAGGAGAAGCTATAAGGAATACAAGAACGCCCTGGAGGAGGCGCGCGTCGCCGCTGGATGAAAGAGAGAGCCCGACGTAGGCTTGAAGGAAGGATGACCTCGTCAGATAAGTAGCACTAATTTGCCCGATAATTTCAATATTAAAATTAGAATAGAAAGCTTGTCTTTATATTTACAGGTATGGACTCGAGAGGTTAACGGAGAGAAGAATTGACACCGAAAAGATGACCGACGCCCGGAATGGACAGGGGCCGCGAACTGACACAAGTATGTATATTTCGAGTAATTACACGTAGACAATATGATTAATGATTACACGAATATATCTTAATAATTACGACTACGTACTCACTTCACTAAATTGTTATGTGTTACAGGAACCACTGGGGAACACACTGTCACGCGGGTGTACACGAAAATGTGGATCTACAATATTAGTATTACAACATTAGTTAATAGAACTTTCCTTTGACTATGATTTCGCGCGCAGACTGGTTCCGGACGCGTAAACGATATTATAGATAGGCGGCATTAATAATTGCTTGGAGAGGAAAAGATATAACACTTATATAGTTGATAGGAATAATTTACTGCGAGTGAAAATTAAGATAAAATGTCTTTAAGAGTGATAGATAGAAATCGATATGTATTGTGAGCGCCGTGGAAATCGAAAAAGAGACAGGAAGTATAATAGTGACAGTGGATACAATTAATCAAGAATAAATTTATACGACGGTAAACGTAAGAAACTGAAGGCTAATTAATAGTGTTCGCGATATGCTAGTCTCGAAGTCTCTCTGAGTTAATGATTTCGTGTGAATAATACCGAGTAATGAACTAGAAAACACTGATTCGAAGATACAATATTAATTACACCGTGCGAAAATTTGCCAGAGCGTATGTATGATCGAATGTTATAAGGATAACCGATTATTAAGTCGTATGAATGACTGTCTGTACGTACAATGAATTTACTGGGTACTGTATGAATCGAGTATTGACTGCTGATCGAATACTGATTATGCGAAAACTGAATGGTCGAAACGAACCGTACAACAGATTTTACTGTCGGGCGAAAGCCGAATACTCAATATGATCCGAACTGTCTAATGATCTGAACTGTCTGGGCGAGAACTGAATACTCTGTATCTTGAGCACACGGTGCTCCCGTTTATATACCCGTGGTCTCTGAGGGCTCCCACCTTCTGAATTATAGCGCGCGCAACGTGGTCCGATCCTGGTCATGCTTGTTTGTCACGGGTATCACGCGCCGGGCAATAGTAAGCGGTCACGGTGTTTGTCTGAAATTTTCACGTGATCCGGCGGTTCCTGAATGTTCTAGAAGCTTCGGGACTAGCATTATAATATAATATCTATATCGTTATTTCTAGATATACCGCAATTATTACTAGCGTTACGATAACTTATCTGATTAATTACTTATCGCCGCATTGTATTATAGCGTTGTACTTAAATAATCGTAGAGATACGAGAGCATTTCGCTAATTAACTTATTAATTAACAATTATCTATGATGTCGCATAATGTTATTCGTGGATTACAAGGTGTAAATTAGTCTACAGACGTTAAACTCGCTATTATATAACTATATGTATGTATGTATATCATTATAACTAGTAGTAAAAGGTTTATATATTTATATATATATATATATATATAAGTAATAATGGTATAAATGCACATGTAATATGCCATGATATATTTACAATGAATGGATGAGGAGTGTGTAAGTGTGTATAAATGCATAAATTTAAGACAAGTTTATATTGTGAGAGGTTGAGTGTGTAATTTAAATGATACGCATGGAATATGTATGAATTAGCTATAAGATCCGAGACTATTGCGTTACCATGTATATGATACATTGATTATGTGTATGTTAATATATGAATATGCCTGTAATAAGTTTATAATAGGTTTATTGAGAGTGCTTCGTTTGTGCGTACTAATGCGTCACTATGTATATAAATTATTTATAGAGTGTGTGTATTTGCATGTTACTGGGTGGATAATATGTCTATAATAGTCAGATACTGATTAAACATTGTGTAGATGATAAGTTTATAACGCGCGTACTTTTGTATCACCGGGGATAACTATTGTTATATAATTTTATGGTGTGTTTGTTAAGGAGCGTGTATCCATGTAATTATTTCTGGGTGTTCATTATGCGTTTATACTTGGTTTATGTAGTGTATGATGTGTGTATTATCGTACCACCGTATATATAGGTATGGTCATTTTGTTTATTATGCATATGTATATTGTAATTATCATTCATCCTCAATAAAATGATAAAGAAGTTTTTGAGAATATTATCACGTTCAAGTTATTTCAGACACCTTGTATAAGTAAGAGTTAATTAAGTAATTGTATATATTTGAGTGTGACTATTTAACTTTAGTTATCTTCCAGAGCTTTATTCGTTTTAAACTCTTTATGGGGTATTTATATTGTTTTCACTATAATATGTATATATATATTTATCATGAGTAGTTCGTTTTAATTATTATTGGTTTTAATTGATCACTTAAATATTGTCTGAGCCTCGAGGAGTTCTTGTCAGGTTATTATAATTTGCCTTTAAAACATCTGTGGATCATGATTTCTGCAGCGAGTCGCATATATATATATATATATATGTATATGTGCATGCACCAAGTTATCTCCATGGTTGATATATGAAATAATTATAAATGATAGCTGACCGGATTTTTATTGGCAAACCAAATTGGATTCATAGTAAGGAATTATTATGCAGATGATGGGTTTGATCGAATCTTTTATTATTGTTAAAATTTGAATTTACTGAAATCACTGCGCTACGGTGGAATATGAGTAAAATTGACAAGTTATTATATTTGGGTGACAGAATCGTTAGACATGTACGTTATTGTGGTATTAATTCGGCTTTGGGATATAAAACTGCATTTAATAGTGAAGGCATAATTATATATTGGAGGTGCGGATTAAAATAAATAAATTATTAAAGTTGAAAATATGAGGTGTTCCTGAAGTAAAATGGGTCTATAACAATGTGCGCTTAACTTTTTATGGCGGGGCTGTAGCCCTATAAGTTGCTACCTTTTTTGGTTCCTTATTAAGACGCCAGAAAATATTTAATTAAGGTCACTGGGAGGGTTTTTTATGTGATGTTTAAATCGTTAAAAATTGGGTGCTTTTCGATGTTGCGACAACTTTTGATATATTGAGAAAAGTGATTTAGACTGTGCATAGGAAGTTGCAATTGCACATACGAGTTACTTGGCTTGCTCAGTTTTAATAATTAATGAAAGTTCATATACAGGGTGTCCCGAAAGTACCGATCGGAGTTTATTATATGAAGTTTATGGAATTTAACCAAATGAATCGGTCGGTTGTTAAACACTATTTTATACTAATGTTTGGATAATATGACAATGTTAGTTTATATACCGGGTGTCAATTTATTAAGGTGAACATGTATCGGGAGTTGTATTTCCGCTTATTCGCAATTACGATCTCTTTCCTTGCGTGATTTTAGCTTGTTATATAGATTTACTTTATATTTCTGTTATACCGGGTGGTGGTTAATTCTCGATGCGTGTGTCTATGGTGATGTGTACGTGTATGTTTAGTAAGAGTGATGACGATGAGGTGGAGTGAACATTGGTTTATATTATCGCTATTACTTAATTTACGTTATTCTATTGACACGTACTTAATATTATGTTTCCCTTTTATTTTTCAGGTACTGCAACTAGAGTGACAAAACTAAATGGGTAATAAAATTAAGATGTTCGACCGACTTGGTGGGTCCTTTTTCTTCCCTTTTTCAGGTGCTGAGGAGGCGGACCAGAAGGTGATATACCGGGTGGCCGGAAAATAGGTAAGAATTTTCATTGGACAACTAATTAATTATTTTCCTTCATTTTTAGATAGGTGATAGGGGAGAACCAGTGATGGGGATAAAACAAGAAAAGAGAAGAAAAAGAAGAGAAAGAGAAAAAAAAAAGGATGTTCTAGCCGGAAACATAATAAAAGGTATTTATCGGCTTAATCTATTTTTGATAACAACTATATATATATATATATATATAAAAAGAAAAATGAAAATAAAAGAATTTTATAGGTGCTTAACGCTTACTATGTCTACTTAACAGGTGACGTATGGAGTCAACGGACGGCGACTGGTGTCAAGCGGAGGCGCTGGACGTGACAATATATATATATATATATATATATATATATATATATATATATGTTTATGAAAAGAACTAATCTCCTATGGTAAAGAAAATATAAGGAGCCAAGAGAAAATCATAATTTCATAAATGACAGTAACAAATTGTGAAAATTGAATTATAATAATAACCTCTTCCATATAGATGCTATAATAAAAGTAAAATGTCAATAAGAAATATGTGATACAACAAGAGAGGAAACTAAAAGAAATCCAAATATGAAAATGTAATTATTAAGTAAAAAGAAAATAATTAATGATGTCACGTCCAGCGCCTCCGCTTGACACCAGTCGCCGTCCGTTGACTCCATACGTCACCTGTTAAGTAGACATAGTAAGCGTTAAGCACCTATAAAATTCTTTTATTTTCTTTTTTCTTTTTATATATATAGTTGTTATCAAAAATAGATTAAGCCGATAAATACCTTTTATTATGTTTCCGGCTAGAACATCCTTTTTTTTTCTCTTTCTCTTCTTTTTCTTCTCTTTTCTTGTTTTATCCCCATCACTGGTTCTTCCCTATCACCTACCTAAAAATGAAGGAAAATAATTAATTAGTTGTCCAATGAAAATTCTTACCTATTTTCCGGCCACCCGGTATATCACCTTCTGGTCCGCCTCCTCAGCACCTGAAAAAGGGAAGAGAAAGGACCCACCAAGTCGGTCGAACATCTTAATTTTATTACCCATTTAGTTTTGTCACTCTAGTTGCAGTACCTGAAAAATAAAAGGGAAACATAATATTAAGTACGTGTCAATAGAATAACGTAAATTAAGTAATAGCGATAATATAAACCAATGTTCACTCCACCTCATCGTCATCACTCTTACTAAACATACACATCACCATAGACACACGCATCGAGAATTAACCACCACCCGGTATAACAGAAATATAAAGTAAATCTATATAACAAGCTAAAATCACGCAAGGAAAGAGATCGTAATTGCGAATAAGCGGAAATACAACTCCCGATACATGTTCACCTTAATAAATTGACACCCGGTATATATAAACTAACATTGTCATATTATCCAAACATTAGTATAAAATAGTGTTTAACAACCGACCGATTCATTTGGTTAAATTCCATAAACTTCATATAATAAACTCCGATCGGTACTTTCGGGACACCCTGTATATGAACTTTCATTAATTATTAAAACTGAGCAAGCCAAGTAACTCGTATGTGCAATTGCAACTTCCTATGCACAGTCTAAATCACTTTTCTCAATATATCAAAAGTTGTCGCAACATCGAAAAGCACCCAATTTTTAACGATTTAAACATCACATAAAAAACCCTCTCAGTGACCTTAATTAAATATTTTCTGGCGTCTTGACTAATAAGGAACCAAAAAAGGTAGCAACTTATAGGGCTACAGTCCCGCCATAAAAAGTTAAGCGCACATTGTTATAGACCCATTTTACTTCAGGAACACCTCATATTTTCAACTTTAATAATTTATTTATTTTAATCCGCACCTCCAATATATAATTATGCCTTCAATATTAAATGCAGTTTTATATCCCAAAGCCGAATTAATACCACAATAACGTACATGTCTAACGATTCTGTCACCCAAATATAATAACTTGTCAATTTTACTCATATTCCACCGTAGCGCAGTGATTTCAGTAAATTCAAATTTTAACAATAATAAAAGATTCGATCAAACCCATCATCTGCATAATAATTCCTTACCATGAATCCAATTTGGTTTGCCAATAAAAATCCGGTCAGCTATCATTTATAATTATTTCATATATCAACCATGGAGATAACTTGGTGCATGCACATATACATATATATATATATATGCGACTCGCTGCAGAAATCATGATCCACAGATGTTTTAAAGGCAAATTATAATAACCTGACAAGAACTCCTCGAGGCTCAGACAATATTTAAGTGATCAATTAAAACCAATAATAATTAAAACGAACTACTCATGATAAATATATATATACATATTATAGTGAAAACAATATAAATACCCCATAAAGAGTTTAAAACGAATAAAGCTCTGGAAGATAACTAAAGTTAAATAGTCACACTCAAATATATACAATTACTTAATTAACTCTTACTTATACAAGGTGTCTGAAATAACTTGAACGTGATAATATTCTCAAAAACTTCTTTATCATTTTATTGAGGATGAATGATAATTACAATATACATATGCATAATAAACAAAATGACCATACCTATATATACGGTAGTACAATAATACACACATCATACACTACATAAACCAAGTATAACGCATAATGAACACCCAGAAATAATTACATAGATACACGCTCCTTAACAAACACACTATAAAATTATATAACAATAGTCACCTAATATACCCGGTGATACAAAAGTACGCGCGTTATAAACTTATCATCTACACAATGTTTAATCAGTATCTGACTATTATAGACATATTATCCACCCAGTAACACGCAAATACACACACCCTATAAATAATTTATATACATAGTGACGCATTAGTACGCACAAACGAAGCACTCTCAATAAACCTATTATAAACTTATTACAGGCATATTCATATATTAACATAAACATAATCAATGTATCGTATACATGGTAACGCAATAGTTTCGGATCTTATAGCTAATTCATACATATTCCATGCGTATCATTTAAATTACACACTCAACCTCTCACAATATAAACTTGTCTTAAATTTATGCATTTGAACACACTTACACACTCCTCATCCATTCATTGTAAATATATCATGGCATATTACATGTGCATTTATACCATTATTACTTATATATATATATATAAATATATAAACCTTTTACTACTAGTTATAATGATATACATACATACATATAGTTATATAATAGCGAGTTTAACGTCTGTAGACTAATTTACACCTTGTAATCCACGAATAACATTATGCGACATCATAGATAATTGTTAATTAATAAGTTAATTAGCGAAATGCTCTCGTATCTCTACGATTATTTAAGTACAACGCTATAATACAATGCGGCGATAAGTAATTAATCAGATAAGTTATCGTAACGCTAGTAATAATTGCGGTATATCTAGAAATAACGATATAGATATTATATTATAATGCTAGTCCCGAAGCTTCTAGAACATTCAGGAACCGCCGGATCACGTGAAAATTTCAGACAAACACCGTGACCGCTTACTATTGCCCGGCGCGTGATACCCGTGACAAACAAGCATGACCAGGATCGGACCACGTTGCGCGCGCTATAATTCAGAAGGTGGGAGCCCTCAGAGACCACGGGTATATAAACGGGAGCACCGTGTGCTCAAGATACAGAGTATTCAGTTCTCGCCCAGACAGTTCAGATCATTAGACAGTTCGGATCATATTGAGTATTCGGCTTTCGCCCGACAGTAAAATCTGTTGTACGGTTCGTTTCGACCATTCAGTTTTCGCATAATCAGTATTCGATCAGCAGTCAATACTCGATTCATACAGTACCCAGTAAATTCATTGTACGTACAGACAGTCATTCATACGACTTAATAATCGGTTATCCTTATAACATTCGATCATACATACGCTCTCGCAAATTTTCGCACGGTGTAATTAATATTGTATCTTCGAATCAGTGTTTTCTAGTTCATTACTCGGTATTATTCACACGAAATCATTAACTCAGAGAGACTTCGAGACTAGCATATCGCGAACACTATTAATTAGCCTTCAGTTTCTTACGTTTACCGTCGTATAAATTTATTCTTGATTAATTGTATCCACTGTCACTATTATACTTCCTTTCTCTTTTTCGATTTCCACGGCGCTCACAATACATATCGATTTCTATCTATCACTCTTAAAGACATTTTATCTTAATTTTCACTCGCAGTAAATTATTCCTATCAACTATATAAGTGTTATATCTTTTCCTCTCCAAGCAATTATTAATGCCGCCTATCTATAATATCGTTTACGCGTCCGGAACCAGTCTGCGCGCGAAATCATAGTCAAAGGAAAGTTCTATTAACTAATGTTGTAATACTAATATTGTAGATCCACATTTTCGTGTACACCCGCGTGACAGTGTGTTCCCCAGTGGTTCCTGTAACACATAACAATTTAGTGAAGTGAGTACGTAGTCGTAATTATTAAGATATATTCGTGTAATCATTAATCATATTGTCTACGTATAATTACTCGAAATATACATACTTGTGTCAGTTCGCGGCCCCTGTCCATTCCGGGCGTCGGTCATCTTTTCGGTGTCAATTCTTCTCTCCGTTAACCTCTCGAGTCCATACCTGTAAATATAAAGACAAGCTTTCTATTCTAATTTTAATATTGAAATTATCGGGCAAATTAGTGCTACTTATCTGACGAGGTCATCCTTCCTTCAAGCCTACGTCGGGCTCTCTCTTTCATCCAGCGGCGACGCGCGCCTCCTCCAGGGCGTTCTTGTATTCCTTATAGCTTCTCCTTTTATTTTTTTTTCTTTCTTTCTTCTTTTTTTTTCTTTTCTTTTTCCTTATCCGCTCACCAGTGGCAAGGTCCGCGACGTCCGCCTTGACATACCCAGAGCCTCAGATATCTGTAACTTATAATCGAAGAGATTAATATTTTATTCGGACGTCTTCATAGGGAATGTCATTAGACAGAGAGCGATAACCATTCTTACCTACACCGTAGGGCGCCTCCTCCAGGGCGACCTACATCCTTCCTACGTAGTGTGCCTCTTTCAGAGCGATTCTACGTCCCTTCTAGCAGTGCGCCTTTTCCAGGGCGGCTCTGCCTTCACCCTTCGTAGTGCGCCTCCTTCAGAGCCGGACTACCCCTATCTACGTCGCACGCCTCTCTCAGGGCGAACGACTCTCTTCTCCGAGGAGCGCCTCTTTCAGGGCATTCCGCCTCCTAGCGTGCAGCGCGCCTCTGTCAGGGCGATCTGCCTCCTCTCAGTCCACGAACCGCGCCTCTCTCAGGGCGTCTCTCACAATTCCTCCGATCGCTCTTCTTGATCTAAAATATAGAATAAATATTAAATTAAAATAAACTCATTAAGGCTCACCCTGTCCCCGCAACCCGTCAGATAAGGTAAAGTCAACTCGTTTAGCAATTTACTTTAACGCATATGTTTTTTTTCTCTTTTCTTTTTCTTTTTCCTTTTTCATCACTCGCGTTACTATTGCTAACCCCAGTCTATACCTCTCCGCGTATTCAATTATGGCGTTGATTATGATTTCGCTTACCTTCTTAGCTGCGTCATGGGTCGGTCACGTCGAGCAGGGCGTGCTCACCAATTGAAGCGCCTCATCCGGTCACTATACCAAGGCGGCTCCTACCTGACGGTCCGAACAGCTGCGTCGTCACCAGGTAGTCAGAGCCCAGCATCCGTCGGGTATTTCACTTACCCTCCACCGGGAACCCATACATCGGAGTCATCAACCCCTGACCAGCTACACGACGCCGTCACTCCACCGGCATCCAGTAGCGGGGTCGCCGCTTCCTCACATAGGCCCTTACCACCCATCGAATACCGTCCGTGGCCCGTGCCCCCGCCGTTGATAGACTTCGGGATTACGCAACCGAGGATCATTTCCTCCCAGGCTTTCTTCGGGCGAGTATGCATCTTGTCGTCCGCTGAAGCCCCTATCAATTCGCCTCCCGATAACCGTCCATGAATTAGTTGTCTAATCGTCTTGAAAAATATAATATAACTGTACATATATGTTTAATATAAAACAATGATAAATACATAAAAATTAGTATACGTAAACAATCTGTACTCATTGTCTACTCACTTCACATCCTCCCTATTATCCATTACGTCCCGACCTCTAGTTTCCGGTGCACCGCTACGCTGATCGTGACAGGTTTACCGCTCGGCCACCGCGATCCGCGTACACCAACCACCGTAACCGCACCTCACTCTCGAACGCTCAGGACGTAACAATGATAAGATATAATAATTACAAGAATGAATATTAACTTTTATTATAGTAAAAATAATAAGCCTCTCTTGCTGTAAAATGAATTATAATATAAGAGTACGAAATTATTTTATAAGACAAAGAGTCTCTCATTTTCGTATCAAAAAAATCAATAATTGGATGACAGACAGATTGGAGAAAGACTCGATGAAACCGAATATTATTCTTATCTATCGACGCAGAGATTCGACGAAGCTAAATATTATAACAACTCGCTTTTGAAATTTACCGCTAGATACTAACTTATAAACTTTGCAATTTTCATCGAACCTATTAAGATTATGAAGAGCTCGCCGCTTCTGACGTCTTCGAAGGCGGAGAATTCCCTCACCAGGATCCAAAAATCCATCTCCATCCGAACGAAGTAGTCAACCCGAGAAATCTTGGGTCCACCGGATGCCTGGAGGGAGGCGACCCTGCAGTGGGGACGGACCGAAGGAAGTCAGTCGATCTTGCGGACGAAGTCAGTCGAAATTCAGCAGTCATATTAAACCATCGCAATAAGAAAGTCGTCTCCGAGTCTTTATTCACTGCGTCCTAAAATCAATTTTAACCTTTTGCGGACGACGACTTTTTCGGCAGAGTGAGATAACAGGACGAGGCGATTTTTGCAGATGTGTCGAGTGTCTTACAGGGTACAATAAAATAATCTTATATACAAATTATTTTACAAAAACGTTATATTTTGATAGTTTATCTATATTTACACCTTTAAGAATATAACTTTGCAAAAATTACGATTTGTATTTTAGTTTCGTATGATAATTTATAAAACATTGACCAAGATGCATTCTTGGCTTATCTGGACATGTATCGCAGTATTAGGTCGTCTCATGTCTTCCGCCTGCTTTGTTTCGACTAGAACAAACTTTGCAATCCTTCTTTGTGCCAGTAAGAATTATATGGAGCTTTCCGTTTAGCCGAATTTCGTCAGAATTAGAGGTCGATCTTGAAGCTCGATCTCGCGATTGTCGAAAATCTCCTTTCAATTGGTTTACCAAAATTTTTCGAAAGTGCAAATGTGTAAGTGGCTGATCGTTTCTCTGCCTTTTTACTTGTTTGTAGAGAATATACGAATTAATTAAACAAATTTCCAATCCCTAAAAAAATAGTTTGCGCTACCACTTCAGGGACTTCCTCATAAGCAGTATGTCGAGCCATACTGATCTGCCAGATCAACGCCGCCCATGAATTTGGTATAATTTATGATAGCATTGGGTTTTCTAACCACAGTTTGAACACCATGCCGGAGTATTCGTTCAACGGTACTCATTTCTGCATTATGATAATTTGTCAATAGCGTGACGATCCTCTTATCTTTCCACGCCAGAATCACATTATTATTTCTACGATAGGCTACCATTGATTTTCCTTTTGGAAGTTGTCGTTTTTTTATTGCATCTGGCAACTCTTTTCTATTAGTTAGTATTGTCCCAGTCAAATGACACTTCAGTTTATGTAATTCATTAGCTAAAATGTAACTAGTGTAATCGATCTGTAAACATGTGATGTCCCTGCGCACCTGGAAATTTATTCAATAACATTGTATATAAGTGTGAGGGGATTCTTGTCGATACTGGAAGGTCCGGTCTTATCAATGTTTCTGTTGTAAGGCTGCCATAGTAAGGTAAAATTCCACAAATATAACCCGTATTGGAATCTGCCAGTGTATAAATTCGAATGCCCCATTTATTTGGTTTCTGTGGGTTATATGTAATGAATGAAATTCGACCTTTGAATTTTACGACAGATTCGTCGACACAAATTTCTTCGCTGGGTGTAAAATGATTCAAAAGTCTTGAGTTTATATAATCAAGGTAGCTAGTTATGAGCTGTAAACGTGATGTAGTGTTGCTACCATGTGCCGATACTATTTGTACATGTAACATCCAAAAAATTTGGGTAAATCGATCTCTTGTAAAGGTGTTCGCATAAAATGGAATGTGGCTTATTGGGTCTGTTGACCAATATTCTTTCATATTGGCCAGTGGCATTGTCCCCATATTTACAATCACTGCGATAAACGCCCAAAATTCTTCCTTCGTGACATTGTATCATGTTTGCCAAAGCGACCGTGATGATAGCGCCCTTCCCTCTAATTTTTTTGCAGCATAGTTGTTTGTATCTGTTATTATTTGATCGACTAGCTCGGTAAAGAACATGTTGAAAAAATGCAAAGGTTTTTTCACATTGGAGGATACCTGTGGCCCTGCAGGTCTTTCGCCGGGTGTGAATTTTATTCTGGGTGGTATTTCCCTGGACTCATCACAAGCTGTCCATTCTGATTTATCAGAGGTTTGTGGGGCATCACTGTCACTTTTGGATTCGCTATCTATTACTCTGATTTTTCGGCTTTTTACACCCACTACTATGTCATCATCTTCATCGCTTCTGTCACTTTCTATCCCACTAATTTTTTTATGAATACAATCGATTTCGTCTTGGATCGTATCAAAACAAAATTGGTCTTCACTAGAGCTAATTTCACTTATGAAATCCATTTTTGTCGGGGTTTAAACAAAATCACTCTATACAAAACCTTTCCAAGAACCAATAGTGCGTTCCTATCGGTTGGAGGTAACGAAATCCAACATAAATATCGACTGTCGCCTCTCATCCGCAAAGGGTTAACTTAGTTCGTCAGCTACTTTGTGTCGTCAAGGTAGATCTTTAATAATACTTTATTTTCTCGTCTTCGCGACTCGTCTATTATGTGTGTATTCTAATATTATATTACATATTCTTATATTTTATTTTATTTAAATAGATAAAAGAGAAAAGAAGAAAGAAATAAAAAGTTAGAGCAGGAAAGAAAGCGAAAAAATGCTAAATATAGAAGAAGAGAAAACAGGAATATGTACATATATAAAAAAATACTATATATACATACATACATACATACATATATACATATATATATTGAATTAATGTTCGTGAGCAGGTAGAGCGCATTAAAGAATAGAAAACTCCTGTACCATTTTGCGATTTTCGGAATAATTATTGAGAAATTAATTTACAAAGATCGGCAAATCCGGCGCGAGTATCAACCCGCCACAAAAAAGATGGCGAGAAGGATAGCCCGCCGCAAAAAAGATGGGGAGAAAGACGGCCCACCGCTAGGCCGGTCGCTAAATAATAATCGCTAATCTATTGTTCTTATCAACGCTTCTCGTCTATGCCCCTGATAACGCCGCGAGACAATGGCGCCTATTTACGCCGCGTGCGCTTAGCGACCGTCCTTAGGGCCGTCTTTCTCGCCATCTTTTTTGCGGCGAGCTGATACTCGCGCTGGATTTGCCGATTTTTGTAAATTAATTTCTCAATAATTATTCCGAAAATCGCAAAATGGTACAGGACTTTTCTATTCATTTTAATGCGCTCTACCTGCTTACGAACGTTGATTCAATCTTTATGAGACACCCTGTATATGTATACAGGGTGTCCGAAAAATCGCCTACTCCACTTCGGGAGGTGATTCGGGACCCAAAAACAAGCAAAAAAGTTCATACAAACATAGGTCCGGAAATGAGCCGTTTCCGAGTTATAGCCACTTTTATGTTCAAAAATCGTAATTTAGAATCCGTTTGGCATCCATCTTTCTTAATTATTTCTTAAATTAAAAATTTTTATTTATTAATTTTTATTTATTATTTTTATTTAATTTTTAATTTTCAATTTTTTTTAGATTTTTTTAAATTTTTATTTTTAATTTTTTTTTATTTTAATTTTTTTAGTTTTTTTCAATTTTTCAATATTTGTAAATACGATTACATTATTTTTAAAGTAAACATGAACAGATATATAAATTGAATTAAATAAGGAGTCCAAAATGACCACCTTCAGCACGAATGCAGGCCCTTATTCTTCTATCAAAGGAATTCCGAACTCTTTGAAAATTTGGATTAAAAATAAAAATTAAAAATAAAAATTTTTAAAAATTTAAAAATAAAAATTGAAAATTAAAAATTAAATAAAAATAACAAATAAAAATTAAAAAATAAAAATTTTTAATTTAAGAAATAATTAAGAAAGATGGATGCCAAGCGGATTCTAAATTACGATTTTTGAACATAAAAGTGGCTATAACTCGGAAACGGCTCATTTCCGGACCTATGTTTGTATGAACTTTTTCCTTGTTTTTGGGTCTCGAATCACCTCCCGAAGTGGAGTAGGCGATTTTTCGGACACCCTGTATATAGTGACGTGACGTTTTCTTTCGTCCGACACAAGAGTCAAAAGACCCGATCGGGAAGGGTTTTCGCGGGGCCTGCGTCCTCGAATTATAGAGAAAGCGCCCTGCGAGATTTACTTTTTTAATTGCGCGTTATTTGCGAGTTTGGCGGCAGCAACTTCTAGTTCGACAGCTACACGGGTCCGAGGAGCCTGGTTATGACGGCGAGCGGAGGTGAAGGGATGCGGAGAGATCACGCCCGGTAAGGACCGTACATTTTATTTGATAACTCATAAATCGGCTGCCGTTAAAAGGTTTACATCCGCAGGAGCGTACCGAGAGCGAAGGACCGGAAAGGAACAGTCAAAGGGATGGCCACTCCCGACATGTTGAGCATCGGAGCCCCGACTAATGGAGCTAAAAGGTCGGACTCAACCATGGGATCCGGGGAAGCCAAGGGCACCGGACCGAGCCGACCGGAAGTTGCCGACAAGCCGGGAAGTTGCCTCGCGGGGACCGAAGAATCACAAGATCGATAACCCGAATCGAATGGGCCGCGATAAGAGGCGGCCGTGATTGGCCCTAAGGACCACGATAGCGCCACAGGTGGCCTGATTACATACGATGTCGCCGGCGTGTCTCCCGCAAGCCTCACGCTCGTCACTGTTCGGCGAGCGATCGAGGACGACAGGCCTATCGACCCGACTAGTGAAAATCATCCTGTGCGAGACCGGATGACGAAAAAAAAAGGATTGTAAGGCCGCCAAACCGGTAACTTCTACGATTCGGACGAACGTGCCCTGTTATAATTACCGTAATTTTAGTTGTCGCGATTCACGGGGAGATTATATTTCGCCGTCGCGTATTTGTTGCCGTATCGTTGTTGGAATTTGCGAGGGGCCGCAATTCGTCCGAGTCGTAAAAGGGCAGAACGTCTCTCTCGATAATCGCCGCCGATAGTCACTATTATATTGCCGTATTGCGTACTGTCTAGTTGTCGAAATTTGTTAAATTGTATCCGTCGGGAAGTGAGCTCGTGTACTGCGTGTCGCGTGCGACTTCAACATTCCGCGCCATTTATCGACTCGCGATCGGGGAACAATTCATGTAACGTAATTTAGTCGAATGTAATTTTGTGTACAAGGACATCGAATCTGCGTATTCTGCTTGTTTGGAGAATTTCACACGCCGTATAACACATGCAATAAGTACCGTGGTGATCGATGGCGGAGGTCGATGCGTGCCGACCGCGCATGTTTCCGTGCATTCCCGCAGTTTTATCGTAAATCGGTTAGCGCGATTAACGAACGACTCGTGGCCGAGATCTACAGTCTCTTATTGAATAATGCATCCTTACGATCGCCACGACCTTAATAAGTCGCGAGAGATCTGTGAAAAAGTCTAAATTCCTCTGAAATCACGTGTAATTCGATACTTCTCGGTCGCGACATCGCGCCGTCACGCGTCCTTCACATGCGCCGAGCGTGCGACGTCTAGTTGTCGCATTTAGAATAACTCTCTCGAAAAGGCTTTCTCGTTCCACACTGAGAATTTTCTTATATATTACATTCATTCTACTAATCCTTGTCAAATATATTTATTCTTACATTTAATAATTGTGTCTGTTTTCCAGGAGACTTCTCGCTTGTTACTTAACAAAGTTGTGTCTCCCGGAAAACAGACACAATTATCGATTCTCGATCCCGTTCAGCTCCTAACGCAACTTCCCTCCCTCCACCGCTTAAGTATTGACTAACTGCTTTAGTTGCCGTCGCGATCGTAATTGTTTTACGCTTTTGAGTGGATCAGGCGAATATCGTGTTAATTGGAGACGGCGCGAATTTTTGCGCCTAGCGCCCAAACATTATCGTTCCGATAGAGCAAAACGCCGATTAAATAAGCGATCGCGCCGAAGGTGTGCCGTAGGCCAGTCCATCGGCCAAAATTCGTATAAAAGAGCGTACACGGTAGTTAACCGAAAAATATACACGGTCACAATATATATATACGCGTGTATGTGTGTGTGTGTGTGTTTTTGCATCTTTTATATTTTTAACATTTATTTTATCATGTTTCAGAGAATAAATGAGGCCGTACGACGGGCATTGAACAAAGATATGCCCGTAATGCGTACGTGCCACCACCAACGTACTCATACGTACCCATGTACGCACCAACATTAGCACCAGCATCGCTATCATACGCACCATTAGAAATAAAAAATTCTTATTTCTCTCTCTCTTTTTTTTTCTTTTCTTAGTATATGTGCGCTTATTACTTTTTTTCATCTCACACACACACGCACGCACGCACGCACGTGATGTATATATATATATATGTAAATAAAAAATGATTCAACATACAACTATACGAATCATTGCACAGAAGATGGAAGTATTATTATAAATGATTATAAATAAATATATATATACATATATATATATATTTATTTATAATTATTTATAATAATACTTCTTTATAATACTTTTATATATAGTAAATATATATCTTCCACTTTTTCTTTTTCTTTTTATGTTTTTAAAAAATTTTACAATTTAAATGTATTTTGAATGTATTTTATAATTTAAGCGAAAACTTTTTTTTTTATAAAATTCAAAAGAGCGTCTTTGTTCTTTTATAAATAATATTAGACCATGTGATTAGGATCATGAACTGATAACTAAAAAAATTATAAAAAATTGGATAAGTTTTTAAAATTTATAATTTTAAAAAATGTTTAAAAAATATATTTAATACTTATTTTTATTTACCTGCTCCTGATCTATATTGCGACTATTTCTTCTTTTCTGTAAATTACTCAATCTCTTTTTCAAGCATAGAAATTACTTGTATCCATGAGCAAAATCTACGTCCGCTAATAACATAATAAATTATTTTAATTTCTTTTTATACTAATATTAAAAATATTAAAACTAATATTAAAAAGTACTAATATTAAAAATGTCGATTGACCGTAATATAAACCCCACTATTAAGAGTATAAAGAATATGGACACATGTTGGAATAAAGTATTCCGGAATAAAGTATTCCTGTATCCATGAGCAAAGTATATGTCCGCTAATAACATAATAATAAATTATTTTAATTTCTTTTTATAGTACTAGTATTAAAAATGTCGATTTATCGTAATATAAACCCCACTATTAAGAGTATAAAGAGTACGACGCTTGTTGGAATAAAGTATTCCGGTGGCACGTCAATGTTTAAATTTATGTTTATATTGAATAAATTCACCGTACTCATGTTGATATCCCGAAACATGGGTAAATATGTATATTAAATATCAATGTAAAGTCTTTTTATAAAAATAATAGGAAAAAGTAAAAGATAATATATATATATATATATATATTATATAACACATATCTATTATTTGATTCATCTTGAACAGCTCTCTCTCTCTTTCTCTCCATCCCTCCCTCTCTCACTCTCTCTCTCTCTTTCTCTCTCTCTCATGAATCTAAATTTATAAATATAATAATTATTATATTTATGACTATAGATCTAACGAACAATAATGAATGCATATATACAGGGTGTCCCAGAACAACCTTCCGTCCGTAAAATGACGTATTTCTGACACAATTCTAAGACAATTTTTCCTTTACCAAAATTTGATTTGAAGCGTAGTTTTTGAGTTATAAGCAAAAATAGTTAGCAAATCACACGTCGAGTATAGAAGGCAGGCAGGAGCGGCGCGGCGCACCGCGAGCGCGGGCGCAGTTGACCGTCCGAGTGATTATCGCCGCATGAGTCGCTAACTATTTTATCTTATAACATAAAATTATGCTTTAAATAAAATTTTGGTAAAGAAGAAAAGGTCTTATAATTATGTCAGGAATAAGTGTTCCTTAAAATAACGTTTAATGACCAAAAGTTGTTCCGGATCGCCGACCGTCGGATGATGCAATCAGCTGATTGCTACACGCGATGTGTGTATGCTGAGTGTGTGCGTAAAAGAAAGGGACAGAGTGAGTGAGAGAAAGAGAAAAATAACCGTCTTCGCGACGGTGACGCTTCTTCGATTGTCATCGACATTGTCGTCGACGATCGATATATTGATTTTCCGGCTCAGCTGAGAGACACATCGCGTGTAGCAATCAGCTGATCGCAGCGTCCGACGTTATTTTAAGGAATACTTATTCCTGACGTAATTATAAGACATTTTCTTCTTTACCAAAATTTTATTTATTATTATATTAAATCATTTTACGGACGGAAGGTTGTTCTGGGACACCCTGTATATGTGTAGATTGGCTATTTTGACGACACTACCTTTAATTCACTAATTTTCCTTATTTATAATTGTGGTAAAAGAAATCTGAGTATTTGAAATCTTTACCTTGGGGGTTTAGATTAAAATGACGACTAAAAGGGAATTTAAAATTAATTGTTTATATTTTTAATATAAATTTTTTTAGAGTGCAAATTTTGACCGATTGAGATGTATATATATGTGAGTATACATATGTGTTAAACTATATACATAAGATTCTAATAATTATTTTCTAGTCCCTCAGATCGAGTTTAATTGGTGGACTAAATTTGGTTTCTTAATGTAGAATAGTATAAGAGTGGTAAATCTATAAAGTTATATAGTTTATGGCTTATGGAAGAACATATGGTCTAAGACGTGTCAGAAGTATTTATTATTTTAACAAAGAAATCGGTTATTTATGAATCTTCGGATAAGGGGGTAAGCTATACGATTAATAGTTTAAAATGGAATATAAATTTTATTGTTTAAACAATTATTGTAGCCTGTATTAAGGAATTATATGAGGGTAGGTTAACTATACTAATTGTTATTTAGAAATTTATTATGATGCTTTATAATTAGTAAAATGGATATTTTATTTAGTAAGGCTTACAACTAATATGAAAATAATAATTTTATAATAAATATACAAAATTTATGTATGTATAGGTAGGTTCGTAATTGAGTCTGGTGGAAAAAGGAAGAGTATTACTAGATCGAGCATAAATATAAAAGGATAATGATTATTGATGATCACTATGTTAATTTATTGTTCTGAAGGAAGATAAAATTGATTTAATATGAATTGTTAATTAAATTGATGTAGATTAATTTATAAGTTTTGATCAAGTTATATCTGTATAGTAATGAATATAAGGGAATCAATTATTTTATTTGTATGGGAGATTTTATGGTTCATGAATTCTTTGAATTGATTTCTTATTTTATAATAAAGCAATTATTATTATTATGATTAAGTATATATGTACTAAATAAAATGTGTCTTTGCAGATTTGATATTAAGTGGGAAGGTGTCATACAAAATAAATAAATTCACACTGGAATATGGTTCATTGGAGGCCGGCGATATTATTTATTTAAAAGTCACCGTCTCCGATGGAAGAGGGAAATGGATGGTATAAGAAGGATGCTCCTTATTTATTCATATCATTATTTATTAAGATAAGTATCTTCCTTTTTGTTATATTTTATTTGTTTCATTTCTTATTATAATTAGAAAAATCAATAATTAATAATTTAATATTAATTTTATTGATAAGAATAAAATTTATTGTTTCATAAGAAACTTATACGTTTGTCTTAAAAATTTGAATAATATTTTATTTATCTTAAAGGTCTTATATGAAATTATTATTACCGTTAATAATAAAAAAAATTATAAAATATATATATATATTTATTTTTTGTTTTTATGGGATAAATATATAGGAGCTAAAGGTGGAAAAGTTTATCATATGAGCAGTAATATAAATGTATTAGCTGTAAAAGTATTACTATTATTATGTTTTATTTATTGTATTTTTTTTATATATATACAGGGTATCCCAGAACAACCTTCCGTCCGTAAAATGATATATTCCTGACACAATTCTAAGACAATTTTTCCTTTACCAAAATTTGATTTGAAGCGTAATTTTTGTGTTATAAGCAAAAATAGTTAGCAAATCACGCGTCGAGTATAGAAGGCAGGCAGGAGTGGCGCGGCGTACCGCGAGCGCGGGCGCAGCTGACCGTCCGATGGGTGATTACCGCCGCATGAGTCGCTAACTATTTTATCTTATAGCATAAAATTATGCTTTAAATAAAATTTTGGTAAAGAAGAAAATGTCTTATAATTATGTCAGGAATACGTGTTTCTTAAAATAACATTACTTTAATGACCAAAAGTTGTTCCGAATCGCCGGCCGTCGGACGCTGCGATCAGCTGATTGCTACACGCGATGTGTGTATGTCTGAGTGTGTGCGTAAAAGGAAGGAACAGAGTGAGTGAAAGAAAGAGAGAGAGAGAGAAATAACCGCCTCCACGATGGCGACACTCCGATTGTCATCGACATTGTCGTCAACGACTTCAGACTGATCGATATATTGATTTTCCGGCTCAGCTGAGAGACATATTGCGTGTAGCAATCAGCTGAACGCAGCGTCCAACGTTATTTTAAGGAACACTTATTCCTGACGTAATTATAAGACATTTTCTTCTTTACCAAAATTTTATTTAAAGCATAATTTTATGTTATAAGATAAAATAGTTAGCGACTCATGCGGCGGTAATCATTCGTTGAATGGTCAGCTGCACCCGCGCTCGCGGTGTGCCGCGCCGTTCCTATCTGCTTTCTGTACTCGACGTGTGATTTGCTAACTATTTTTGCTTATAACTCAAAAACTAAGCTTCAAATCAAATTTTGGTAAAGGAAAAATTGTCTAAAATTGTGTCAGGAATACGTCATTTTACGGACGGAAGGTTGTTCTGGGACACCCTGTATATAACAAAATTTTACGTGTTCTATATTCGAAAATAATATTATGAAATGATAAAGAAAATACTTTAATATAATAAAAGTAGTTGACTATAATTCAACATGTGTACATACTGTTTTATTTGAGTGATATTCAATTTTTGAATATGATAAATCAATAATATGAATGTATATAATGTGGTGTGTGTGTGTGTGTGTGTGTGTGTGTGTGTTTGAAATTATGACTTAACTTTATTAATGCTTCTAGCTTTGCGGATTTTCTTGGGCTTTCTTCTCATACACTGGACGTCGTGGATCTCCCTCAGGAATGTCACTAGCAGAGGTTGAGGCAGGACACAGCTCGATTTCAACCAACGGTCCGGGCCAGCCAATAAATTCGAATGTTCTTCGCGAGATGGAAACTTCAACCGAGTCAGATGTAAGAAGTTGGTCGAAAAGTTCTACGACAATTCTTCGATTGTCTGGTACGCTAACTGGATTGTCTTTTATGTCTGTTTCTACTTGGCCGAAACCGTTATCACTATTCAAAATCTGTCTCTGTTGTCGTAAAGCGGCACGTAATTGTCTATGTCGTTTACCTGCGCGACGGGAACCAGGCATTTACTATAAATTATAATCAAAATTTTATTATAATTTGAGAAATTATTATTCATTATAAGCTGACAATCTGGATCAAGCGACATTTAGACAGCTCATCGACTAAGTCTCAGCTCTGCTCGAACTAACACAAGGGGCACGTCACTCTGCTCTATCCCAGGCACGAGTTTTGCTAACGCTCAAGATCCAGACGTACGTTAAATATTAATTGATATTAAATTAATTATAGTAAATACTAGTTGAGGGTGAAGGAACACTATTTTAAAATAATGAACTTGTGAATATTATGAAATAAGCAACTATGTATTTTAAAAGCTTGAAAATTTTACAGAGATTGCAAGTAATGATTATAGATGTTGGTCACAATTCGAATGTAAAAGGTACAACCGCACTGTACCAGAAATTGGAAATTAATTAACAATAAAGTAGTAATTCTAAATTATAATGTAGAGTGAGTCGCAGCTTTAAATTATAATATAAGACGAGTCGCGAAGACGAAAAAGTAAAGTATTATTAAAGATCTACCTTAACGACATAAAGTAGCTGACGAAAATTAAGTTAAGATTTGATTTTAGGACACAGTGAGTAAAAACTCGGAGACAACTTTTCACGACTTGGGACTAACGTTTCGGAGAGATGTTGAAGTGACTTAACCGTTTGAAGATTGGAAGACGACTTGTTAAAATGGCAGGTTGTTAGCGACTTCGTCCCCGGTTAATTGTTTAACTGATGATGTGTGTGGAAAACGACTGTTCACTTCGGATATTATAATGCGACTTGACGGTTTGAAGGAGTATTGGCGACTGTTTAAGATGACGATTGACCGGCGACTGACTCCGTCCGCAAACTCGACTGACGCTCCGCGGTTCGTCCCCACTCTGGAGTCACCTCCCTCTAGGCGTCCGGTGGATCCAAGACTTCCCGGGTTGGCTACTCGTCCGGGTGGAGATGGATTCTTGATCTTGGTGAGAGAACTCTCCGCTTTTGAAGACGTCAGAAGCGGCGAACTCTTCTTAATTTTAAGTTGATATTCAGCGGTGAATATCAAAAGCACGTTGCTGCAATATTTAGTTTCGTCGAGTCGCTGCGTCGAGAGATAAGCATAATATTCGGTTTCATCTGGTCTCTGCGTTGACATAATATTTAGTCTCACTGAATCTCTGTGTCAATAGATAGAATAATATTCGGTTTCACTGAGTCTTTCTCGCCGCCGCCTATTGCGTCATCATGCGAATGAAAGGCTCTTTGTATTATAAAATAACTTCGCACTCTTATATTATAATTCTTTTTACAGCAAGAGAGACTTATTAATTTAACTATTGCAAGAGTTAATATTCATTCTCAAAATTATTATATCTCATCATTAGTATTTCTTGTTTTCTTTTCACTTATTAATTTATGCTTTTATATTTAAATTTCCTTTAATTTTCCTCTCTTGTTGTATCACATATTTCTTATTGACATATTTACTTTTATAATAGTATCTATATGGAAGATTTAATTAATGCAATTTAGTACTGTTATTTTTAATTTATAATTCCTTTCTATCGTGATTCCTTATGGTTTTACTTTAGCATAGGAGGCTAACTCTCTTTTATATATATATATATATATATATATATATATATATATATATATATATATATATATAGACATATATGTATATAGTAATACTTGTCATACGTTATGCTTTTATATTATTACTTTTTCATCAATTACACTAAGAGAAAGTCTTCCATGTAGATTTACATGTTGATGTATAAAATTAACTTAGAAAATATATTAACTTATATGGATTTGCGTGTATATATATATATATATATATCTGAATGCTAGTGTGCGTAATATGCTTTACTAAATAATATTTCCTTTTTTTCTTATTATTTATTATTTTTTTTATTATAATAGTTATGAAATTGTAAGATTTATAATTGATAAAGCGATCGTTAGTATGATTTAATTTTTCTATACTAATATAATTAATTTGCAAGTATTTCTGTTACTATCGCGTAATTTATTTATTGAATTTCAGCGATTTTGATGTTATAGTAATATATATTTCTATATATTTTAATAGAAAGAATTTCAATCAATATATTTATAGTAGTCTAATGTTTGCAATTATATGATTTTCTTTACTGATAAGGGTCAGTATTATTTTGTTAACACTATGTAAGCAAGCGATATTCAATTTAATAACTTTATAATATTTTGCTCGATTAAATATTTTATTAAGCTGAATTTGAGAGATATACGTATATCTCGTAGCATGTGTTAATATTTCTAGCGGTATGTTTATTTTTTTTTGAAAAATTTAATTTGAAATTTTTGGCGGGACGTCACACATTCTTCCACATCCAACAACGAAACCGATGTGATATTTAAATGTCGCCTCCGCAATCAAAACCGAGAAGGGCGAGAGAGGTTTGCGCAGTGAATAATAATACTAAATGATACATCATTTCTTTCATCATTACATTCATCATTCATACATCATTCTGTAAGTAAGCAGATACAATTTATTATTTATACATGTATATATGCATGTATGTAATATATATATATTTGTATTTTATTTCATGGGATTTCCATATCATTTGTTGGTTCATACATCAATAGTATCTTTACTTCTGTATTATCGCAATCATATAACAACTCTTCTACATTATTTGGATCTAATTCTCTTTCTCTGAGTACGCAACATATTGCTAAATAATGCATGAAGCAAGTAGAACATTCTTTTACGGAAGTATAGGTAATTATATCATTTCCGCAAATATAACATCTTTCTTCTTGAAAAATACCACTATACATGCCGTGGAATTGTATAAGTCCGTACGCTTGGAAATTTTGTTGAATTAATCTGAAACAAGTGACGCAATATCGATTATTTTCGACTTTAATATACTAAGTGTTATAACAATGATAAGAGAAAATTCCAGGGCAATGCGTTAAAATATAAGGCGGCTTATATCTATAAGGTTTTTAGAAATTGGAAATTAATTAATAAAGTAGTAATTCTAAATTATAATGTATAGTGAGTCGCAGCTCTACATTATAATATAAGACGAGTTGCGAAAACGAGAAAGTAAAATATTATTGAAGATCTACCTTGACGACACAAAGTAGCTGACGAAACTAAGTTAAAATTGATTTTAGAACACAGTGAATGAAGACTCGGAGACGACTTTCTTATTGCATTGGTTTAGTATGACTGCTGAATTTCGACTGCTCCGTCCGTGAGATCGACTGACTTCCTTCGGTCCGTCCCCTGAGGGGTCGTTTCCCTCCAGACATCCGGTGGACCCAAGGTTTCTCGGGTTGGCTATTTTGTTCGGATGGAGATGGATTTTTGAATCCTGGTGAGGGAACTCTCCGCCTTCGAAGACGTCAGAAACGGCGAGCTCTTCATAATCTTAATAGGTTCGATGAAAATTGCAAAGTTTATAAGTTGGTATCTAGCGGTAAATTTCAAAAGCAAGTTGTTATAATATTTAGCTTCGTTGAATCTCTGCGTCGATAGATAAGAATAATATTCGGTTTCATCGAGTCTTTCTCGCAGTCATCCAATTATTGATTTTTTGATACGCGAATGAGAGACTCTTTGTCGTATAAAATAATTTCGTACTCTTATATTATAATTCATTTTACAGCAAGAGAGGCTTATTAAATTAACTATAGTAAAAGTTAATATTCATCCTTGTAATTGTTATATCTCATCATTAATTATTTTCTTTTCACTTATTAATTATATTTTATGTTTGGATTTCTTGTAGTTTCCTCTCTTGTTGTATCACATATTTCTTATTGACATTTTACTTTTTATTACAGCATCTATATGGAAGAGATTATTATTATAATTCAATTGTCACAATTTGTTACTATCGTTTATGAATTTATGATTTTTCTTTTGGTTCCTTATGCTTTTACTTTAGCATAGGAGACTAGTTCTTTTCCTATATATATACATATATGTGTGTGTATAGTAATGCATGTCATATTATGCTTTCAAATTATTAATTCCTCATTGACTACACTGAGAAAAGAGTCTTCCATGTATATTTACATTTTATTATGAGAGAAAGGGGTTGCGGCAGGTGAAAATATAGACATTTCGATATGTACTTAAGTATGTGTCTGCAAAAAATTTGATACTTAATTATAAAAATGTAAGAAACTATTTAATTACAGTAAATTAAGAGAGATTATTTTGCTATTCTTTTATATTGTAAACTTGTAAAAAATATATTTAATTTTTGTATACCTGGTTAATGTATGAGTTTACAACAAATAATATTTAATTTTATAAACTGTACGTAAGTATATGGCCGCCACTGTATATGTGTGACCTCAACCTTTTTTTTTTTTTTTACGTGAGAAAATGCGTTGCGCCTCCCTCGAGGAGCGGGAACTCTCCGGGAGTATATGGGACTCCCCCCTATTTATCGGGGTATACCCACTAAAACCTCACGGTGGTCCTCTCGGCGGTTGCCGGGTGGGCCCTGGGGTCGCTTTCGCATTCTACCAGGACCCACCCCCGCCTGTCTCCCCCAGATAATCGGGGAGAGATTCTCTGCCTTTTGATGCGAGAAAAAGCCTCAGTAACGCATCAACGACGGCGTTGCGGGACCACCACGCAACCCCGCCGCCTTCCCTGGGGTCAAGGTGCAATGGGAAGTGAGTGTTCCCGCACCCACTCCCCCTTGACCCCTGGGGGGGAAGTGAAAATTAATTAATTCTCACTTCCCCCCGCTAAAGACCGGATCTTATGATCAGGTTGGGGCGAGGAGGGTCTCAAAGATCCCTCGAGTTCACTGCCCGGTAGGGGAGAGGGGGGAAGACTACGTCTAATCCCTTCCTGCTCCCCCACAGCCCCCTCAACCGTTTGGATGAGAGGGCATTGTTACCCCTGGGTGGAGGCACACCACTTCCATTATGGAGGTGGCATCCGAGTCCCCTGGGGAGGAAGGGGCCGACATATCGGTCCCCCCACTCTCCTTTACAGGGGACTCCCACTTCTTCCGGGCCACCTTCGTCGGGGGGAACGCCTTTCCCTCATCCGACGGAGGGGCCCCACGCCTCCCCTTCTTCTTCTTCCTCTCCTCCACATGAGGGCAGGAACACTCCACGCTTTCACCCAGAGCGTGATTAGCGGGGACCCTCAGGTCAGCACACCTGCATTTGAAACACCTCAGGGGGCCACCAGCGCCGCCCCTTCCCTTCTTGTTCCTCTCTTTTTCAAGAGGGGAAGAAGAAGACCGACCCGGAGACCCCTTACCCCTTTTAACGGGGGGGGACTTCTCCGGGACCGGTCTCCCCCTTGCTCCTTCCTCCGCCCCCTTTCGCCGTCACCATTACCCAAGAGGACGACACGGCGGCCCCTTCACTTGGGGCGGAGGAAGGTGGGCGATGGCATGCCCGTAGCTCTTGGTAAAGTCCACTTAGCCCTAAGGCTAGAGCGGACTCCACCTCATTCCTTACAAGACTGCGGAGGGATTCCATATCCACAAAGGAATGTGGAGCCTCCGAAGCCCCTTAAGTCTTCGTTTGGAGACCCACCGTCTTTGTTTCGCACAGGACCCGAGCTTGGACACTCGCGTCCTGTGCCCCTATCTTGCAACGTGCTATGAGGGTACACTGGATTTCGCCCATCAGATCTTCTCGAGCTCATCTAGCCCCTCAATGTTGTCATTGGCCCACATATCCGTCTCACATAGGTCCGCGAACCTTTTGTGAGCTTCCTTATATGCGGAGCCAATCCTCTCCCATAGGGCGATAGCCCATGCCCCCGAGGACCTCACCCCTGAGCCCTCGGGTAGCCCCTCACAGAATGACGACGAGAGGGAAACGGGGACAATCGTCCCCCCGCCGGTCCACCTCATCCACTCCCCGGGGGTATGTGGGACTCCCCCTATAGACGGAGTATACCCACTAAAAACCAGACGGTGGTCCTCTGCATTGCGGTTGAAATGGGCGGGCCCTGGGTTCGCTTTTGCATTGTACCAGGACCCACCCCCGCATTTCCTCCCTTACGAGGAGGAACTCCATCCCATGGTGCGCCATTAAGAGTAACCTCAATGACGCACCGTTGGCGATGTTGCGGAACCACACACAACGCTGCCCCTTCCTTGAGGTCAAGGTGCAATGGGGGAGTAAGTGTTCCCGCACCTACTCCCCCCTTAACCCCTGAGAAGAGGGGATTGTATCCCACCCTTCTCACTTTGGCCGCAGATGTTAGCGGCCCTTTTGGGGCGAGGGGGGCTTAGAGCTCCCCGTGTTCACGGCCCCGATCGGATGTTTGGGGGGAAGGAAATATTGGGGGTAGGCATAACCTGCTCCCCCTCACCCTTACCCCCCCGGGACCGTCATCCGACCCCCTTTCTGGCTTCTTTCGGCTTCTTTCGATAAGCCGGAGAGAGTCGGTACTGGGGGCAAGCCCCCGGTGATCGCCGCCGTCACGCCCCCGCCGGGAGAGGAGCAGACAACTCCCTCTCCCAGGACGTGACCGCAATCACCTTCCCCGTTTTTACAGACAGGGCAGCAAGAATGCATACGGCATCCCTGCATTTTGTGTTCAGGGGATCCACACCTGTAACACAGGCATCCCCTGGACACATTCGAGGTGCACCCGGAGCCCACATGCCCCAAGATGAAGCAGTTTTAGCACCTGGGAAGCCAGGTTAGCCACCCTTCCTAAACCAGGCCCGGGCACCTCCGCTTCTTCCCGCGAAGGTTGAAGGGACGGCCTTGTCCGCACAAGGCTCCATCCCTCCACTCTCAGAAGAGGGAGGGATGGCTATGCCATTTCTTCCACTTTTCCTCTTCCTCCTTTTAGGGCCCACTGTGCCCCCGTCTTTAACTACGGAGGCCCAAGAGCCTCTTCCCACGCCTTCCTTCCCCACAGCAACCTGCGGGCATGGAGGTGATGTTGCTCCGGCTGGCGGAGTAATTGCCAGCCGTACCTCCTTCCTAATAAGGGCGCCGATTCTCTCCCAGTCTACCGGGAGAAGAACTGATGCCCTCGGCCGTGTTGCCCTGTAGACATCACCGGGGACCTCCCCCGGTGAGAGCAACGGTGTGGAGGCTAACTCATCCACCTCCATCACCTCGGTGATATCCGACGTGGCTTCCACCATTTCCACCTCCGCAACCTTTGGGAAGGAAAACCCCTCCTCCAGCGCGGAGGCAGCCTGCCCGGTCATTTTCGCGAACTCAGCGGGAAAGTCTGCGACATCTCGTCGCGAGACTCCCCCCTCCACTGAGTCGCTATCTCCTCGGTAAGAGGAGGTAAAGTTTGCACCTCTACCTCTTTTGTCTCCTTCATGGAGGTCCTCACGCCTCCATCTCTAGAGGCCAGGAAGGCCATCCTTGAGAAGGATCGCATCCTCTCGGCGACCTTTCCCCCCTCATCAGCCATCACCCCGAAATACTCCTCAAGGGATAGGCTGTAATCATCTAAAACGACTGCCGCGGCGTGGAGATGCTCCAACATCTGGAGGCACCTATCACGGTCTCCGCGGCAGTCGTTCATGCGCTACCCAGCTCGGTCGACAATAGATCTTGCCTTGCCGGCCGATGTCTGGAAAGCGCCACCATCAGTAAGCTCCTTCGCTTCGGCCAAGGCCTTCGCGAAGGAGTCATACTGACTCATTACGGCGGTCGCCAGTTTGCCTAGGGACCCCGCCGTCAAATCCCTGGGTGGCCCATCGCTTGATGACGACCCGGAGGGAGCTGGGACAATACCCCCTCCGTGCCGTTACCCGGTATTCGACCCCGAGCACTTATTTTTTTTGTTCTTCAACATCCATCATAGTTGACGCACTCTTAGCACCCTTCGGGGTCACTGGGGGGTTGTGGGCCCTAAGACCCGACAACCACACCGGGATCGCCCTTCGGGTGAGCCCCCCACGGCAAAGTGGTGCGTCGTCATCGAAGGGGACGTTTTTACGCTTTTTTTTTTTACGTTGGGAAATGCTTTACGCATCCCTCTGGGAGCGGGGACTCCCAGAGGGTATGTGGGACTCACCCGACCAATTAGTTATGGTCGGGCATACTCACTAAAACCCAACGGTGGTCTACGCTGCGGTTATGAACGGGCCCCGGGGTCGCTTTCGCATTCGACCGGGACCCGCTCCCGCTAGGTCCTCTGTCCTTCGGCTCCGTTAAGGGTCGAAGGAGGGAGGACCCTTCATCCGCGCGGGCGGCATCAGGCGTCCGAAGACGCCCGGTTCCGCACCGATGGCGACGTTGCGGGACCACCACGCAACGTCGCCTCTTTGCTGGGTCGCGGTGCAATAGGGTGCAGGTGTCCGCCGCACCTGCACCCCCGCGACCCTGGAGAAGGGACACCTAGGGGGGTTAGAGGATACGCCCGCATTCTCGCTCCCCCCTCCTTCTCCGAGAGAAAGGGGCGTTGGGATCCGCCTCCCTCTCTCTTTCGGCCGTCTCCTTCCGGGACATAACGTCCCCACAGAAGGAGGCGGCCGCCCTCTACTGGTCTTCCCCATCTACCATGGTTCGCACCATGGCAGATAGGGAGACCTCTTCCCCTATGGCGCCCCGGAAGGCACGGCGTTGCTCCTCCCACGCCTGGCACTCGGCCAGGGTGTGTTCAGCCGTGTCCACCGGGGCGTCACAATGGTGATACGCGGTCGACCGTTCCCTTCCTATACGGTGCAGGTACTCCCCGAAGCAACCATGCCCCGTGAGCACCTGCACCGTCCTGAAATCCAGGGCGCCGTGTCATCGGTCCACCCAATCGATTAACTGGGCGGATAGCCTCGACGGCGTGTAGACTTGTCCTGGCATTGGACAGGTCCTCTTCCCATTCTGAAAGTTTGCGCCGCCGAGCCTGGAGCCTGAGCCTCGCAACTGCCCTTAGTGGCAGGGGTCCCAGATCCGGATCCCCCCAACGGGCCACGCACATCCGATACATCTCGGTATACGCGCCCACTGCGAAGATCCAGGATATGACCCCGGCCACCAGGCACGCCGCCTCAAAGGCGACGGTCCGATACCCCCGTATGACGCGGATGGCCAGCCTCCTCTGCATACTCCGTAGAGTCTGCAGATTCTTGCTGCTGGCCATCACCGCGCTATGCCACACGGGGGCTCCGTACATTGCTACGGACTGGACCGTCGTCATGTACAGGCGGCGGGCCCCGTTTCCCGGCCCCCCGAGATTGGGCATGAGTCTGCTTAAATCAGCAGACACCGCCCGCACTCGGGGAGCCAGTTTCTTAAAGCAAGGCCCAAAGCTTTACTGACTGTCGAAGATGAGGCTCAGGTATTTCAACTAGGTCCTAACCTCGATCACGACACCCTCGATCTCAATTTTGGATCTGTCTCGAGGCGGTCCCCTTTTGCCGACAGAGGCGAACCACATCGCCTCTGTCTTTGACAGGGCCACCTCGAGACCCATCCTTCTTATGCGGCCGACCACGTGCCTCGCACCCACTCCAGCAAGGCGGATGGTGCTGCTTCAGTCGTCCCCCTAGGACAGAACCAGTGTGTCATTAGCGTAACCTAACACACCAGCTCCTGCCCCGGGAGGAGGGCCCCTCGCAGGACCCAATCGTACCCTAGGTTCCACAGGAGTGGTCCTAAGACCGACCCCTATGGAACCCCACGGTGGACTTCCCTCTCATGAATTCTATGTTACCGTCCCGGATACATGATTTTTCTGTCCCGAAAGTAGTCCCAAATAACTTCTTGGAGATACGCGGAAACCCTGTGGTAATTTAGGGCCCCGCGCACCCCTTCCCAGGGAAGGGTGTTGAACGCATTGGCGATGTCCAGGGATACTGCCACCGCCACCCCTCCCCTGGCCACTGCCCGTTCCGTGAGGGCCTTTACACGCATTATCGCGTCAATCGTTGAAAGGCCCTCACGGAACCTAAACTGGTGTTCTGTCAGATTGAGACCATTCCGGGACAAATGCCTCTACAGGCGGGCAGCTATCACTCTTTCGAGGAGTTTGCCCGCCTCGTCGAGGAGGCATATGGAACGGTACGCTGAAGGAGAGTCCACCGGCTTAGGGGAGCAGCACCATCCGCGCGCACTTCCACTCTGTAGGGAATCTTCCCTGTCTTAAACACTCATCGAAGAGGCTCGACACTAATCCCGATGTGACCTCTGCGGTCATGGCCAGCGCCCTTGCGGGGATCCCGTCTGGTCCCGGGGCAGTTTTCTTGCCCCGGATTTTTTTGATCTCCCGCCTGAGCTCGTCCTCTTTTACCCGCAGGTCTTCGGACCAGGGGACGCGGCCGACCCTCGGATATCTGAAGATATCGTCCGTCTGGACGTCCGCGCCCCCCGGGAAGAGAGTGGATATCACCCTCTCCAAGACCCGCGAGTCCATCCCTTCGGTGAACGGTGGGCCGCACTTAGTTTCTTTCTTATCAATTTGTACGGGCGTCCCCACGGATTACCGTCCACCGTTTGGACGAGTTCTTCCCAGGCGCTAGCTTTGGCCGCTCTGATGGCCCGCTGCAGGGACTTTTTGGCATCATGGTATGCCTCCCGCAACGGTGCCACCGTTTGGGCCCCGTCCCGTCGTCTCATTTGACGCGTGTACCGGCGACACCCCCTGTTACATGCCGAGCGGAGCTCGGCAAGTTCAGGCGTCTACCAGTACACGCATCTCTTCGGGGGAGCGACCCTTCTCCGAGGCATGGATGCGTCACATATTTCTGTGAGTACCCCCCGGAGTCGGGCCGCACCCTCGTCAACATCCTCGACGGGACGGGTCATCTTGCCGATTTGGCAACGGCGGCAGCCATCAGGAGGTCTGCGTCGAGCCTCTTCGTGCACCATCCTTTCGGTGGGGGTGCACTTTCTTTCCCGGTGGGTCTTTTTGGCATGGCACCCATGGACGGGTCGAAGACGCTGAACCTTACATATCTGTGGGCAGACATTGTCTCCGCTCAGTCCACAACGCGCCACCCGGAGACCATGCGCACGACACGGGGGCATTTCAGTGTTATATCTATGATGGACCCTTCCCTGTCACGGACACATGTGAGGACCCGGCTCTGGTTTAGGATCACCAGGCCGAGCTCCTCGGCCCACTCCTCAAGAACTGTGCCCCTCGTATCGGTCACCGGGGAATCCCATGCACCAGATTTGACGTTCGGGTCCCCAGCGATCAGAACAGGACAGGGAAGGGAGCGTCTGACGACGTGCCCAACCCCGCCCAGTACTCTCTCGAGATCGGCACAGCCCCTGTTTGGCGAGGCGTACAACCCCACCACCAATACCTCCCCCCACGTGGCGGCCACAAAGCCCCTCCCACTTGCCACTGGTGCGAAGGGGAGAGAGCCCAGCCACTGGATATTATGACGACCGAGTCGCACTCATCCCCCGCCTAAAGCGTTTTGTTCGGGGGAATGGAGTACGGCTCGGCTGCCACCACCAGATCTATTTTCCACTCCGCTGCGTTCTGACACAGTAAATCTTGCGCCGCGGCGAAGTGATTCAAGTTGGCCTGAAGGAAACGATAGACAGCCATTTACGACATGTCCATCGCCTCCTCCGGACTTCTTCCTTCTTGTTGTTCACTCTTCTCCGTTTCCCCTTCTTTCATGGGGAGGGCAGAGAGCCCAACATTTGTGCCATTCTCACCTTTCTTTCCTTTGATGGGAATAGCAACCTCCGTTGTTGTGCCCTTGGGATTTCCCTTCTTCTTCTTCTTTTTCTTCATTTCTTCCTTCTCTTGGGCCCTTGCCTTGGTGCTTCACTTTGACCTTCTTGGGACTTAAGTCTTGCCCCTTTCTCCTTCCTTTGGCTTGAGGTGGCTTCTTTCCTCTTTTTCCCCCTATATAGGGGAGAAAGAGGGCACGGTCCCCCCATTCTGTGCGTCACTTCTTTGCCCTTGACTGTGCATATCTGGCATTTCGGAGACGCCTCACATCCAGCTGCCTTATGCCCCGGAGGACCGCACCTGTAGCAATTACCGCTATGGTCTTCCGGAGCGTTGCATTTGGCCTTAACGTGGCCAATGCCAAGGCACTTATGGCATTGGAGTGGTCATGACTCCAGCATTGTAACCTTTGTCACGGACCACCCCACTTTTAGCCTTCCAATTTTGGCTATCTTTTTAGCCGCTGCCTTTGGGCATTTAGCCCAAACCATCCACAGACCAGATGGGGTTTTTTTAAGTTCCCCTACCTTAATGTCTGCGGTTTGGGCTTCGCCGATCTCTGCCACTGCTGCTGTGATTCTCTCGGCCGTGGCAGCGTCATCCAGGTTGGTGATCCTAATCTCTGCCAGGTCCTTGAGCCTAGCAACTCGTACCTCGGTTCTTCCCGCCAGGACCTCCTGTATTCTGGCAACTAGGAGGTCCGCCTTTTGACCGCTGCATTTGCCAGGAATCTCCAAAATGAGTCCACCTGTTTTGGTTCTCTTTGGCTTGACATACTCGATCCCTAGCTCTTTTAGGTCAATCTTCCCTATAATTTTCTCCATGACCTGAGCAACGGAGGTTCCATTCTCCGCTGTTCCAGCCTGAGGAAAAACATTTATAGAGACTGCAGCTGTCCTGTTTTTGTTCTTCCTTATCCCTTTCTTCATAGTGGGTGAAACCTCTTTCTCTTTCGGGCTGAGTCCACCACCTTTAGGAATGGATGAGGCCCTTGCAGAGAAAGAAGGACCATCCTTATTGGGGGCATCCTTTTTGTTTCCTTTCTTCCTTGCTACCTCAGCTCATGTTTTGGCTTCTTGAGGAGCAGTGTTATCTTTTACAGCTATATTAGTTGCTGTAGCTACTTTCCTGCTGGCGTTTTCTCCCTTTTTCTTTGTTTTTTGCTGCTGTGTTGTTTTGACAACATTGTTAGAAGGGGATATTTTATTGCCAGTTTCTTTACCTTTCTCTACAGGCTTCTTTTTTTCCTTTTTAGAGCTTGCTTCTGGGACATTTATGGAAACCTCCATTTTTGGATTGGTCGTTCTCTTAAATTGCTTTGGATCCTCTGGCAGCAGCCTAAGTTTCAAAGCCTCCAATCTTGCCGAGTAAAGGTCTCCAGTTTGTCTCATAGACTCACCTAATCATTTTTGGAGGGTCTTCTCCAGGGCTGCCATTGTGACAAAATCTCTGGAGGGACTCGTCTCCATTTGGTCCTTCCTATATTCGCGTCTACAGGATCTAGTAGGGCGTTTAGGAGGGGCCTCTTTGCATCAGAGTGTGAAGTTTGGCTGTGTGTATCTTGCCTCACTCACTCTCTTCAATTCCTCTCTTATTTTTTGTTGTTCGGCCTCGAGGGAATTAATCCTCTCCTTTAAGGCCTCCTTATCCGTTTCAAGGGCTCTCACCTCCTCTGTGGCGGTGAGAGTCGCCAGATTGTTGGCTGCTTTCCTTATATCTTTGCCAGTCTTTTTCAAGAGGCCCACAAAAGTGCTTTTTAGGCCCTTTGAGACTTTTGCCACTCGTTCGCAAGAACTTCTGCGCAGTTCTCAGCTTGTTTCATAAGGACTGGGCGCCTTGCCTTATCCAGTTTATCTGGATCCTTTCCAGCTTTTTTTGCCAGGTTCATGGCCAGAGCGGTTGTAATTTTTCTCTTGGCTTTTTCATTTTCCAAGAGTTTCCTCTCAGCTTGTGCTATGAGTTCTTTTTCCTCTTGATCCAGATCTTTTTTAGCCTTAGCACGGCCAACATATTCACCAGTTTTTATGGGCCTGCCTTGCCTTTTCCCCTTCTCTTCTTGCCAGAAGCAGGAGGGAGTGGGGTTGTTGGTAATATCTGAAATGACGTCTATATCATCTCCCGAATCCTCTAACTTATTAGTTTTTGAGGAAGCTGTATTTTTCTTTTTAGATCTTATTCTGGATTTGTTACGCTTCCTCTCACTCTCCTCATTGTCACTGTTGGAGGATCCGATCCTTAGACTGTTTTTCCTTCAGCTTCCTGCCTTCCTTTTACCGGTGGTGGAACCGATAGTAGGAAATTCGTCCTGATTTAGGACAAAATCAGGTTTGCTGGAAGCTGGACCAGGTTTCGGTCTTTTCAGCACTTTGAGTTTTGAGCCAACAATGGCAACCTGTTTGATTTTTGGGCGATTACCTCCAACCTTCACATTGCCATCGTCGTCAACCACCTCTCCCATTTCTTCTAAGAAACAGGCTTTTTCCTGCTCCCTCTGCACCGACTGCGGCGTTACATAGTCGCAGTCAGTGTGGTTTAAATCCTTAGTTTTTGTTTGTGTGTAGGTATTCATTTTTAATGAATCCCACGCCCCGCTGCGGCTCCACCACCCAGGGTATACCCTCACCCACCGCAGAGTGTCCCGAAACATGACCGGCAACACTCCACGACCGGGCCCCGAGTTTCCCTGGGGGGGTGGTATACGACACGGGCCGGGGGATGGGCATCCCCGGCACTGGTCCCCGGCCCCTTACTGACCCAAGAGAGTTTTTACGCCCCCATGGGCTTTCAGGGGTTCCCGGCCTCCGACCTCCGGGATACCGCAGCGGGTGGTGCCAACCGGGGGGCTCCATGGACGGTTGGGACTGGGTTGCCGCTCCCCGGCCCAGTCTTACCCGCCATGGCATCCAGCGTACCGTGTTACACCCTTCCCGAGATAATCCTCGGAGAGGGCACCGGCGGTGCACCGTTTCGGAAGGGGAAACGGTCACGATACACCGCCGGTGGCACCCAATCTCGCCGCCGGGCCCTGCCTCGGAATACGTCCGTGCGGCCCCGGCAGCTGGACCGACCCGGAGTCGCCAGGCTGTGCCCGTCTACGACCCGCGCCGGTCCCTCCGCCGTCCCGACCCCGACCTCGGAATAAGTCCAAGCGGCTCGAGACGGCCCAGCCCGATAGGCCCGGGAGTTCCGAAACCATACCCGCCCAATGGGTTAGAGAGTTCCGGGGCACCATCGGCCCGCTCAGGCTCTCCCTCGAGACCGCGCACTTAGGGGGACTCCCCTGAGCCGCTTGTTTACGAGAGAAAAGCCTCCCCACTGTGGGACGCCGACCGAGGTCGGCACCCACGTCCCCCCCGAGAGACGCCACGCGGCAGGAGCACCCACACGCGCAGCACCCTCATGGGGAACACCCAGTCGTGTCGCGGGCGGGAAGCAAATCTCCCCCAACGGTGCCGCGCCACCGGGCGATTGCACTCAGGGCCGCCTATCCCTACCAGCGATTGGGACGACACTTAAGACCACCCCGACGGATGAGCGTCGTCCATAAGGAAGTCGCTGGGTCTCCCCTTGTACCCTTGGAAAAGATACTGTGCGTTCTTAGTTCCCCTTCCACCCTGGAGGTCCAACCTGGCCGAAACCTTGTGGGTGTTCCATGGGGTTTCAGGGTTAAGCCTCCTCACCACGACAAGGTGGTGCACGACGAAGAGGACGTTTTTACGTCTATGTTTACCCATCCCATATTTTGGCACACTCTTAGCACCCTTCAGGGTCCCCCGGGGGTTGTGGGTCCTAGGACCCATTTTTTTTTCGCTGTGGAAATCCATCATGGATACCCCCGCCCCCCGGATAGAGGCCGTGGGTTATGTGGGACTCTTTGTTTCCCTTGACTGAACCACAAATGATTTGGCCGGGGGGCCCAAGTCCTACCGCACTAAAACCACAGCGGGTATCACGTCTCGGACGTTAGGTGGGGAGTGCCCAGGATGCTGGTATCCCGTGCCGACTAGGCATCCTCCATCTTTCCTTTTCGGGGGAGAGTGCAATTCCCCTCTTAAGAAGGTTTACACTCTCCCTTCCATTATCTATGGACCGATCACGGTTGCGCCGCGAGGCAATACTAATCCCACGGCACGCCCTCCCAACAAGGTTTGGGGGGCGGGGTAATGGCTCGAAAGCTTTTGCTTGAGCCACCCCCCCCCGCCCCCGGGACTGGTGCAACTCTCCGATACCTTAAAAGGTGCTCGGATTCGGCATTCAGCCCCGAGGGCCCTCACCTGGAGGCCGTTCTCGGAAAGAGTAAGGCCACCTTTACAGTGCTAACGCCCCCATTGCGGTGCCATTACGGCTCCCGGTGCGAGGGCGTTTCGCGCTGCTCCTCTCCGTGAGAAGGCGACAAGCGCCCCGCGCGACAAAGCCCCCAAAAAGAGGGGACCGACCGCCCGAGGCGCATGACGTCCTCCCGGCTCTTCCGGCTGTGACACCCTCCGCTCCCATAGGAGTCAGGCTACGGATTCGGCCATCAGCCGAGGGGGTTGCCCGTCTGGGGGGGAGCCAGGCGAGCAGCGCGGGCGCTCGTGCGCGCCGCGGCCTATCCGCCAGCTCCCCCAATCTTCGTGAGGCCGACGGGGGGAGGGAAGATCTGAGATTATGAGTCTCCATCCTCCCGGCGGTCTCATCCCGCATCTATAACCGACGCAGTTATGGGTGGTGGTCTACCCCTCCCCACCCCCAACGCCGACCCCCGGCAAGTTCAGGGCCGGCGGACGGGGCGGAAGGGGAGGGGCACTTCCCCATCTTTCTCCGACACATTTGCGTCCGATACTGTCTCCTCCTCAAGTTCCCTCCTTCTCGTACCATCCTGTTCTCTTTCTCTTTCCTTCTCCTCCTTCTGTCTCATAACTTTTTTACAGAAGGAGAAGGCTTTCCATTTATCTTTGTCTTGTACTACGGCCCTGACAGGGCCGATAGCGTTAGATCCAGTCCTGTTAAGGCCGCCATTTCCGCTCTCTCCCCCGCCCAGGCAGCACAATCCTGTAATGTGTGCTGGGCGGTATCGAGATGGTGGCCGCAATGGTGGCAACGTGTGGTGTGCTCCTTCTTTATTCGACACAGGTATCCACCGAAGCACCCGTGCCCGGTGAATACCTTGTGTCACGCGGTACGTCACCCCTTTTTTGCCCTGCCAAGCCATTGCTCCAGGCAGGGTCGGATGGCCCCGACGGTCTTCTGGCCCGGCAGCCCCGGATCTTGGAGGCTGTCGGACCAGCTCTCGGTCATTTGCCGTCGGGACTGGGCCCTTATGGCATGCCGCATCCTGTCCGTTATAAATATTCCGTTCTTCTGCAGCCTGCGTGTACGCCGATATATCTCGGCATACCGACGAGCTAACAATTCGATGAGGGGCACTCCGGAGAGTACCCCCACTACGACCCAACTCACTGTACGGAATTCCCTACAAATGCGATTGGCCACCCGCCTTTGTAACTGATGCAGAGTATCCTTTAGCTTGCGGGTGGCCGCCACCCGTTCCGCCCATACGGGGGTCCCGTACAATAGCATTGCATGGACAGTACCGGCGTATTGTCGGCGAACCCTCTCGTCGGGACCCCTAAGATTGGGCAGCAGTTGGTATAATGCCATCGCTGCCCTCTCCACTCTTGGAATTGTCCGTGCTCACCGAAAACCCATTTGCCATCCAAATGGAAGCCCAAATATTTAATATGGCCCCCCACCTCTATAGGGGTATTTTTTACTATAATATGGGCTTTCGGAGACGTCCCATGGGTGCCGTCGTGGAAAAAGACGGCCTCAGTTTTCTGGGGCGCCACCTTAAGCCCGATACCGCAAATCGTACGCATCACACGTGCCACCGCTAGGTTAGCACGTGCTGCTGCTTCTTCCCAAGTGTCACCCCCGGCCATTAACAATGTATCATCCGCGTAACAGATAACATGGCAGCCGGGGGGGTGGATCCGAGGACCCGACAACCACACCGGGATCACCATCCGGGTGAGGCCCCCCCCACCACGTCAAGGTGGTGCGCCGTCGGAGGAGTGTGTGACCTCAACCCTTTTTTTTCTTTTACTTTAGAAAATGCTTTACGCATCCCTCTGGGAGCGGGGACTCCCAGAGGGTATGTGGGACTCACCCGACCAATTAATTATGGTCGGGCATACCCACTAAAATCCAACGGTGGTCCACGCTGCGGTTATGGACGGGCCCCGGGGTCACTTTCGCATTCGACCGGGACCCGTCCCCGCTAGGCCCTCCGTCCTTCGGCCCCGTCAAGAGTCGAAAAAGGGAGAACACTTCTTCCGCCCGATGGCGACGTTGCGGGACCACCACGCAATGTCGCCTCTTCGCTGGGTCACGGTGCAATGGGGTGCAGGTGTCCGCCGCATCTACACCCCCGCGACCTTGGAGAAGGTCACATAAGGGGGTAGAGGACGCAGGCGTTATACGCCCGCATCCTCGCTGCCCCCCTCCTTCTCCGAAAGGGAGGAGCATTGAGATTTGCCTCCCTCTTTCTTTCGGCCGCCTCCTTCCGGGACATAACGTCCCCACAGAAGGAGGCGGCCGCCCTCCACTGGTCTTCCCCATCTACAATGGCTCGCACCATGGCAGATAGGGAGACCTCTTCCCCTATAACGCGGAGGGCACGGCGTTACTCTTCCCACGCCTGGCACTAGGCCAGGGTGTGTTCAGCCGTGTCCAACGGGGCGTTACAATGGTGACACGCGGTCGACCTTCCCTTCCTATTCGGTATAGGTATTCCCCAAAGCAACCATGGCCGGTGAGCACCTGCACCGTCCTAAAATCGAGGGCGCCGTGTTGCCGGTCCACCCAGTCCATGAAGACTGGGCGGATAGCCTCCACGGCGCGTAAGCCTGTGCCGCGCAACTACCTTTTTTTTTTTTTTTTTGCGTCAGGAAATACTTTATGCATCCCCTGGGGAGCGGGAACTTCCCCCTAGTCGGGGTATACCCACTAAAAACCTGACGACGGTCCTACTCGGCGGTTGATGGTGGGTGGATCCTGGGCTCGCTTTCGCATTCTACCAGGACCCACCCCCACCAATCCCCCCGGATGGTCAGTTAATGTGTGAGCCGTTCTTACGAATGGGAAAGGCCCGTGCTACCTCGCCCTTTCAGGCATACGCCACATTTTTACATCCGCTGTCTATCGGAACCGCCCCGAGACGGGCGATGGAAAAATCCAGTAGCGCCTGCAGGTTCGTTTGTACAGGATGGACAGTTTGTGCACGACGAATAAGCCCATCCTTCCTTCCTTAGGGTGACATAAACTCCGCCAGCTGGCATTCGCCACTATCCGACTCCTTCACCCCGCTATCTTATCCGTCGTGCCCACGGGGACCACGAGGAGGCCTGTCCATTTGCATCTCGACCTGGATGAACGCTTCTGACCCTGTCGGGCGGAGGGAATAGTGGGATAGGTGGGCGTATCAAGGTAATGGAGTCCTATCTAATTTCATCTAACGCGACGCGAACGCTGCTCGAGAGCGTGGTTGTCCCGAGAAGATTACGGGATCACACCTTCATACCCCAAGGCTCCGACCTCTTCGGTTGAACAACGGACTTACCTAATATATAATCTACGATTCATATCCCTTCAGTCAAAGGGATTCTCGGCAAAAATCGGTGAACACGTAAAGGGCCTCTGGGCTTGACACGAAGAAGCGTGCCACATCCATTGCCATTCACCTTCCGGTACGACGCTTTGCAGGATCTCTCTCTGCGCGTCAAAGAGAGGACATTCCAGCAAGAAGTGCTAAACTGAGTCAACTCCACCTCCGCAAATGCACACTTCACTTTCCACGAGACTTAATGACGCGAGTCTTTCCCTAAAATCTCCGTGTCCAGTGAGGACCTGTGTGCTCCAATGATTTATTTCCAACGAACGCGCAGCTAGTCTATCTCGCACGTCCCTAAAGAAGGCGAACGTGGTACGACCCTTACTTGAAGAGTTCCATCGAGTCTGCCACATATTTATCGCCTCGTTTTTAATTCCTACCATCGCGGTTTTTCTTTCGGTTCCGGCGGGGATCTCAATATTACCGATCTTGGCGTCTTTTCCCGACCTAACATTATAACGCGCGGCACCTTCGCGAAAAACTATATCTACAGGAGTCGCTCCTCCGACAACGCAAAGTGATTCCCACGAGGCCGTGCGGTATGCGCCAGTCATTGAAATTAAGATTCGACGCTGCAAGGCTTTCAGAATTCTAATATCTTTCTCCGTACACAGGTCGGCCCACCCCGCATAAGCCACTGTCGGTGCGAACACGCCCCGGTAGATTGTGGAGAGTGTCCTAAAACGCAGGCCCCAATGGGCTCTCGCTACTCTACCTAACTTCTCGAACAGCGGCCCGACTTTGCTGTTTAAGTATTCGCAGTGCGATCTAACCTTTAAATTTCTATCCAGGTAGACGCCAAGATACCTAACCGTTCGCTTAAACCCTATTTTTGTTTTTCCGATTTTAATAATTGGCGGTCTATTCTCGAAGTCGACGGTTTTCTTATTTGTTTTTCGCTTCCTATCCGGTCGTGCTCCTCCCCGTCTACCTATCGGATTTCTCGCGATCGCGTCGGATTTCAAAATGATGGCTTCAATTTTACGCTCGGAAATCTGAAGTTTCGCGGACCTACACCATTCTGTTATTATATTAACTACACGTTGGCCTTCTGTCTCGAGTTCCCTTCGCGAGTTTCCGTTTATGACGACCACAAGGTCGTCCGCGTACGCGGCGAATCTATCTGGAATCACGTCTTCCAGTACTCTCAATAGGCCATCGAACATGAGGTTCCAGCAGGCCGGGCCCAGAACGGAACCCTGAGGGCACCCCCTCTCGGCCCGCTTGGACACCTCCGCGGAGCTAAGAGAAATTTTTACACTTCGATCGCTGAAGTAACTCCGGAGTACTTCGAAAATATTACGCGGACAATCTCGTTTCTTAAGGCTATCTAGCACAAGGGACCACCAGACATTGTCAAAAGCCCCGGAAATGTCGAAGAGAAGCGCAACGGCGTACCTCCTTTCGGAGGTAGAGACCATCCGTCGCAACTCCACGACAGCTTCCTCCGTCGACCTTCCGGGCATGAACCCGAATTGTCGACCGGAGACCTTCCCCGGTGCCAGTGACGTGTCTAGCAGACGAGCTTTTATAAGTTTTTCGAAAAGTTTTCCTACTACGGAGAGGAGACAAATGGGTCTGTAGGATTTCGAGTCTCTCTCGTCCTTGTCTTCGCCTTTCAGGAGGACTCGGAGTGAACCCTCCTTCCAGACAGAAGGAAAGACGCCCCACTGGAGACACCCGTTGAAGAGCCTAACTAACTGACCGGGGATTACTTTAAAGGCCGCCTTGTGTACGGCGACCTCGACTAAATCTAAACCCGGATTTATTATTTTTAAAAGTTTTTATCGCGCGGGCCATTTCCGTCTCCGTGAAGAAAGAGGCGTCGGCTGTATCGGGGGCAACTCTACACGCGTTTCTAATTTCACGCTGTTCAAGCGTGTCTTCTATCTCCCGGTCATCTGGGATGTGCACATCCAGGAGGTAACTAGCGGTCTCCCCTAGTGACTTTGTGGAATATTCGCCACACCGGAGTGTGCTTAGCACCCCCTCAACCTGGAGTTTGCTCGCCTGTTGCTTATAAACGAAGCCCCAGGGCTCCCGGTTGCCATGCGATGTGACGAACTTCCGCCAGCTCGCGAGTTTCGCCCGCTTCACCCCCCTACAGTACTGCCTTCGTGAAGAACGATACTCCAGCAGTACCCGGAGGTAAGTAGGGTCCTCTCGCCCTCCCTGAAGGGCACGACGCAGCCTATATATTTTTTTCTTGACTATTGTCAATTTTTTTGTCCACCACAGGTTGGACTTCCTAAATTTGCGCTTCCTGGGCATTGACGCAACACAGGTCTCTGTGAGCACCACTGTGAGCGTTTCTGCCATTTTCTCTACTGCTATTGTGGAGCACAGATCGATAGCCTCCAGTTGCGATCTTGAAAGATCTGTCAGAGTGACAGAGAACTGTTCCCAGCGCCCCGATCGGCACCTGACTCTTTCGGCAATCTCAATCTTATGTCCACGGCCCTGTGGTCACTGGTGGTCCAGTCACACCTTACCTTCCAGTCACAGATGAAATTGTTCATGGAGGGCAACGTCAGGGTTACGTTGATGAATGACGAACCCCTTGTCGTCCAAAAGGTGGGCAGCTGTCCAGCATCGTTGACCACTGACATGCCAAATGCCCTGATGAGGTCCTCGAATCTGGCACCTCTATCGTCTATCTCTTGGGGACCCTAGAGTGACGATCGAGCATTGGCGTCTACACCTATAATAAGTCTCTCCCCCCCTCAATGAACGAAGCACCGTTTCGAGGTGTCTGAGGTGCTTCTCAATCTCGTCGCTGGAAGTAGCACGAGACAACGTAGAAGGAGAAGCTGGGGGCCTGCACTTCCACACAGACACAGTGCGTAGTGCTAAGCTGCGAGACGAAAACCGTATCAAAATTGAGATTACAGATCGCCACTGCTGCCCACGGACGTTGTGAGCGCACTGCGGCAACCTTCATCCCTATGCCTAATTCTACAACTGTGTAAACCGAACCCTGCTTCCCGACGTGTGGTTCCTGCAATAGTAAGACGTCAAGTCGCTTTTCGACTACGAGCCGACGTACTTCACCCGTTACTACAGCCGAACGTCGCATGTTCAGTTGCAGCATCCTAACACCCGTGGACGCACTACCTAAGCTAGAGCTTATCCTACCTAATTCCTGTGGCGCCGGGCCACTCGCTGTGTGGGGTGAGGTTGGGTCCGCGAATCTAACTGTCTTTCGCACCGTTGTCTCAATGTTCGCGGTTCTAAGCGCGGATCTAATCGCGGGCTTCTTTATTTCGCGCGCTGTTTGTTCGACGCCTGTTCCCGATTCTCGCGCTAAATTGTATGTCGCCGACCTAATCGAAGTGACCAAACAACGTTCCAGAACGACGCACGCGGTTCTAGTCACGGTTGTTTCGCGATTTTCTAACGCGGTTCTAGCGGCAGGAAGGCCGCAATCCCAGGGCTGTGCGCCATCGCGTAATGTGTCACGGGCCCACGCGCGCACAGCTCGGTGAGGCGCTCTCGAGGAGGCGGAGGCCGCCACCGAGCACGCGGTCGAGCAGACCCGCGACTCAACGACGGAGACACCCCGCGCTTCCCTACTCGCGGCCGCGCCAGACCGGAAGCGGTCAGCCAGGCGGGCACTCCTCCTCACCACGTCAAAGGTTTTGTTTGCAAACTTCATTTCTATTTTCACGAGTACAGTGGAAGGGGTGGTCGAGCGACGTAGAGCCACCTTTACGCCGCCAAGCCTAAATACACCGGGAGGACGGCAGGTTTCCCGGGACGGACCGTTCGCGACCGCGACGTTTTGCGTCTACGCGATCATGCAGACCCTAAGCACGGTTCCTAATACCTTAGCCTTCAGACGTTACGTGGGCCCGACCTCGACGAAAGCGACCGCGACGACAACGACGACCTAACGACCGCCCAAGCCGACGAAGCCACAGACGGCAACATCTAAAACCCGATTGTACTTGAAAATAAAGTTCCTGAAAATAAATAAAATATTAGTCTCACTCGCACACACACACATACACACTCACACGTGGGAGTCACTGGGATCGGGGTGGTCCCCGCCTCTGGCCCGGCGGGTGACTGAGTACCCATCCAATCCTTCAGGCGAGGGTCCCGACCGGCTCCCACTTTTCCCCACTGAGGGACGTTTCACGGCAGGAGCACCCACCGCTCCGCACCCTCATCCCGCGGGAGCACCCGCATAAAAATTAGGAGAGAGGGAAAAAAAAAGGGAGGGGGACGGCCGTCGACCGTCCAAACAACGCACGAAGTGCGCTCGCTACATAGGAACCATTTGTTCAGCAAGCTGACGCCGACTCTTAGCAATGCTGTCTGGGCACGTTGGCTTCACCTTTCGGTTACTAGAGCCCCCTCACCACGTCAAGGTGTGCCCATGAGAGGGTCCCCGGATGGTCAGGGGGGATTCCCCTACCATGAGAGAACTCAGCGATGCACCATCAACGACACTGTGGGACTGCCGCACAGCACCGCTGCCTTCCCTGGGGCCAAGGTGCAATGGGGAGTGAGTGTTCCCGCATCCCCTCCCTCTTGACCCCTAGGGGGAAGTGAGAATTAACTCTCGCTTTCCCCCGCTAATGACAGGATGTTTAGGTCTGGATTGGAGCGAAGGGGATCTAAGGACCCACCGAGTTCACTGCCCTTTGGGAGAGGGAGGAAAGACTACGTCTATCCTCTTCCTGCTCCTCCACAACCCCCTCATCCGTTTGGATGAGAGGTTGTAGTAACTCCTGGGTGGAGGCACATCTCTACCTCCATTAAGGAGGTGGCGTCTTGGAGGGAGGGACTGATAACTCGGTCCCCCCACATTCTTAAACAGGGGACTCCTCACTCCGGGCCACCTCCGTCGGGGGGGACCCCTCCCCTCGTCCGACGGAGGCGCCCTACGCCTCCTCCTCCTCTTTTTCCTCTCCTCACAAGGGAAGAGGCACTCCACGCCCCCACCCAGAGCGTGGTTAGCGGGGATCTTCAGGTCAGCGCAATGCGCGCACCTGGGCGTCTCTTTACACCCCCAGCCGAGGTGTCCAGGGACGCCACACCGGTAGTACCGGTCGCCCCTCAACACCTCCGCCCTGCATGCGGCGCCGATGTGGCCTCACCTAAGGCATCTAAAACACCTCAGGCCACCGGCGCCGCCTTCTCCCCTCTTTTCCAAGAGGGGAAGAAGAAGACCGACCCGGGGACCCCTTGCCCCTTTTAACGGGGGGGACTTCCCCGGACCGGTCTCACCCCTCTGCTCCCTCCTACGCCCCTTTTTGCCGTTACCTGCGCCCAAGAGGGTTGTACGGCTGCTCCACTAGGAAGGAAGTGGGCAATGTCCTGCTCTGAGCACTTGATGAAGACCACCTAGCCTTTCGGCTAAGGCGGTCTTCACCTCTTCCTTAACAAGGCTACGGAGGGATTCTGCATCCATACATGAATGCGGAGCCTCCGCAGCCTTGGGGATCTTGAAATTAATTTGGAGACCCACATCCTCAAACCTTGGGGGGACAGACACAACCTGCGCCCCCACGTCCGACGTCCTAGTGGGAGGAGGTCGAACCTGCACTCCCACTTTCACACTCTTTGAGGAGGCCGCGCCTGCACCCCCACCTTCCTCACAGAAGTCTCCACTTGCGTGGAGGAACACCCTCATGTCTTCCATCTCAAAGAGATTTTACAAGACCAGAAGGTGATCCTCCAGGGGGCTCTCCAGCCTCTCCACGAGTCTAGTCCTTCGACTGCCGGAGTCTGCCCAGCTTCAAATCCGTGGATTTCCAAGATCCACGGATTTTTCTCATCTAGGCGATAGCCTGTGCCTTCGGGTAGCCCTACGCATGATGACGACCGGGGGGGCAGGGACAATACCCCCCCAAGCCGGTCCGCGGTATTCGACTCCGCGGCGGTTTTCCTCCTTGAGGTCGTCATTCCATTCTTTGGCATACTCTTAACACCCTTCAGGGTCACCCGGAGGTTGTGGGTCCTAAGACCCAACAACCACATCGGGATCACCATCCGGGTGAGCCCCCCAACCACGTCAAGGTGGGGTGCCGTCGGAGGGGTGCACTCCCCGAACAGGGCCGATAGGTGGCCCTTAGTGGTCTGGCCGCGTACACGGTGACGAGTCATTCCGTTTGACCAAACCAGGCGACATCCCCTTTGGCCCCTAGCTCGCCTGGGCCATGTCCACTTTTGGCATCCCTCGGGTGACACTCCTGGCCTACGCCTTTGCCTCCGGTGTCTACCCTCGGAAAGTAGCCATTTGCGTGCGTCTTTCAGTTATTATAGTGATCAAGACGAATCACCACTAGGCGGACTCTTGTATTAACGGTCCGGCCGCACTTCATGGGTCCCCACCTTGACGAGGACTTCCACAGAGCCCTGGTTTCGCAGAATCCCTCCGCTACTAAAGGTTCCCGCTTCTAGTCCCCCATTCAGCAGAGCCCTTCCCCTTGGACGAGTTCCCAGGGAAGGAGTCAAAACACGTACTAGCCCCAACGGCAGTTGGCCCAGAGGGGTCTTCAGTGCAACGACGCCCCAATTCAGCGCGAACTGGTTTCCCCCGGTCAGGCACCAGCCATTTCACAGGATGTTATCGCATTGTCAATGAACATCCTGCCCCAAATGCCACCGTATTTTGTACAAGGGGTAGGCGCACCCCTGTTCGAATCGTGTGTAACATCGGGCGGTAATGTCCTTGAACCCACATCGAGCTTCCTAACCCTTGTCCCCGCCTCCGCGTTTTTATACGAGGGGAAAGGCGGACCCCTGTGCGTACCGTGTATAGCATCGGGACTGCGGTCCTTCAACCTACATCGAGCGTCCTGTTAACCGATCCGTCTTTCGAGATTCCAATACAGGGGAAAGAGCACCCCTGTTGCGGTGTTTGGTGACTTTAGGACTTGAATCCAGCCAAAAATCCCTCCATCACGCACCACCAAAACCCGAATCAGGGGGAGCGACCCTCTGATGCCTTGCCCTGCTGTTAATCCAACAGGTCGAAGTCCTACCCGAACCTTGCATCGTAGGGTGACTATCTCACCTACGACGACCAAAGCGATGCCGGCGAAACCCGTCGCCCCTGAAGAGTCGGCGGACTCCCCGACACCGAGATGACCCGGAAGCAACGACCGTCCCAGGAGGCTAGTCGGCACCCGTAGATCCGCCTCCCCCCAAGAAGCCGTACCCCGAATTGCTCGCTTCCCGTCTTGTTGGGATTTGCGACGCGTAAGCCTTACTTCAGGACCGGCACCCGGGGAGCCCGATCAGCATCGGGTGCCCATCCATCCGATCGGCTCTTCTAAAGAGGACTCCTCCGAAAGGAAGGACGCTCTTCAGACGGGCACGCTAAGGCCCTCGTGTAGTGTCTTCGTTACTCCTCAACCCCCGCTCAGCCACGCTCCGGCTTAAGGGCTTTTGTCCCCGGCGTACTATGTGGCGTTCACCATCATTTCCGCCGCGACCGTCGCGCCTGTAGTAGGGACTGATTCGTACACGTCCGACACTCAGGTATACATGCCGGTGCTGTGCATCCTGCCCGAGCCGGGGTCCAAGAGGAAATCCGACTAAAGGTGCGCTCTTAGCTATCCCTCCACTCCGGTTTCCCGGGGCTTCGGGACAGAGCCTCCCCACCACGTCAAGGTGGCGCACCATCGAGGAGGGCCTCGCAACTACCCCTTTTTTTTACGTTGAGAAATGCATTACGCATCCCTCTGGGAGCGGGAATTTCCAGAGGGTATGTGGGGCTCACCCGACCAATTAATTATGGTCGGGCATACCCACTAAAATCCAACGGTGGTCCACGCTGTGGTTATGGACGGGCCCCGGGGTCGCTTTTGCATTTGACCAGGACCCGTCCCCGCTGGGTCCCTCGTCCTTCGGCCCAAAGGTCGAAGGAGGGAGAATCCTCTTCCGCGCAGGCGGCATCAAACGTCCGGGGACACTCGATGCCGCACCGATGGCGGCGTTGCGGGACCATCACGCAACGCCGCCTCCTCGCTGGGTCGCGGTGCAATAGGGTGCAGGTGTCCGCCGCAACTGCACCCCCGCGACCCTGGAGAAGGGACACCTAGGGGGGGTTAGAGGATACGCCCGCATTCTCGCTTCCTTCCTCCTTCTCCGAGAGGGAGGGGCATTGGAATCCGCCTCCCTCTCTCTTTCGGCCGCCTCTTTCCGGGATATGATGTCTCCACAGAAGGAGGCGGTCGCCCGCCACTGGTTCTCCCCATCTACCATGGCTCGCACCATGGCAGATTGGGAGACCTCCTATGGCGCCCCGGAGGGCACGGCGTTGCCCTTCTCATGCCTGGCACTCGGCCCGGGAGGATAGCCTCGACGGCGCGTAGACCTGTCTTTACGTTGGACAGGCCCTTTTCCCATTCGGCTAACTTGCGCCGCCGAACCTGGAGCCTGAGCTTCGCCATGACTCTTGGTGGCAGGGGTTTCCTTACTTCCGGGTCCGGATCCTCCCGGCGGGCCACGCGCATCCGATACATGTCGGAATACACCCCCGCCGTAAGGATCCAGAGCAAGACCCCGGCCACAACGCACGCCGCCTCAAAAGCGACGGTCCTGTACCCCCGTTTCACGTCCAGCGCCTCCGCTTGACACCAGTCGCCGTCCGTTGACTCCATACGTCACCTGTTAGGTAGACATAGTAAGCGTTAAGCACCTATAAAATTCTTTTATTTTCTTTTTTCTTTTATATATATATATATATATATATATATATATATATATAGTTGTTATCAAAAATAGATTAAGCCGATAAATACCTTTTATTATGTTTCCGGCTAGAACATCCTTTTTTTTTATCTTTCTCTTCTTTTTCTTCTCTTTTCTTGTTTTATCCCCATCACTGGTTCTCCCCTATCACCTACCTAAAAATGAAGGAAAATAATTAATTAGTTGTCCAATGAAAATTCTTACCTATTTTCCGGCCACCCGGTATATCACCTTCTGGTCCGCCTCCTCAGCACCTGAAAAAGGGAAGAGAAAGGACCCACCAAGTCGGTCGAACATCTTAATTTTATTATAATTATCCATTTAATTCTGTCACTCTAGTCGCAGTACCTGAAAAATAAAAAAGAAACATAATATTAAGTACGCGTCGATAGAATAACGTAAATTAAGTAATAGCGATAATATAAACCAATGTTCACTCCACCTCGTCGTCATCACTCTTACTAAACACAAACATACACGTACACATCACCATAGACACACGCATCGAGAATTAACCACCACCCGGTATAACAAAAATATAAAGTAAATCTATATAACAAGTAAAAATCACGCAAGGAAAGAGATCGTAACTGCGAATAAGCGGAAATACAACTCCCGATACATGTTCACCTTAATAAATTGACACCCGGTATATAAACTAACATTGTCATATTATCCAAACATCAGTATAAAATAGTGTTTAACAACCGACCGATTCATTTGGTTAAATTCCATAAGCTTCATATAATAAACTCCGATCGGTACTTTCGGGACACCCTGTATATGAACTTTCATTAATTATTAAAACTGAGCAAGCCAAGTAACTCGTATGTGCAATTGCAACTTCCTATGCACAGTCTAAATCACTTTTCTCAATATATCAAAAGTTGTCGCAACATCGAAAAGCACCCAATTTTTAACGGTTTAAACATCACATAAAAAACCCGCCCAGTGACCTTAATTAAATATTTCCTGGCGCCTTGGCTCATAAGGAACCAAAAAAGGTAGCAACTTATAGGGCTACAGTCCCGCCATAAAAAGTTAAGCGCACATTGTTATAGACCCATTTTACTTCAGGAACACCTCATATTTTCAACTTTAATAATTTATTTATTTTAATCCGCACCTCCAATATATAATTATGCCTTCACTATTAAATGCAGTTTTATATCCCAAAGCCGAATTAATACCACAATAACGTACATGTCTAACGATTCTGTCACCCAAATATAATAACTTGTCAATTTTACTCATTCCACCGTAGCGCAGTGATTTCAGTAAATTCAAATTTTAACAATAATAAAAGATTCGATCAAACCCATCATCTGCATAATAATTCCTTACCATGAATCCAATTTGGTTTGCCAATAAAAATCCGGTCAGCTATCATTTATAATTATTTCATATATCAACCATGGAGATAACTTGGTGCATGCACATATACATATATATATATATATATGCGACTCGCTGCAGAAGTCATGATCCACAGATGTTTTAAAGGCAAATTATAATGACCTGACAAGAACTCCTCGAGGCTCAGACAATATTTAAGTGATTAAGTAAAACCAATAATAATTAAAATGAACTACACAAGATAAATATATATATATACATATTATAGTGAAAACAATATAAATATCCCATAAAGAGTTTAAAACGAATAAAGCTCTGGAAGATAACTAAAGTTAAATAGTCACACTCAAATATATACAATTACTTAATTAACTCTTACTTATACAAGGTGTCTGAAATAACTTGAACGTGATAATATTCTCAAAACTTCTTTATCATTTTATTGAGGATGAATGATAATTACAATATACATATGTATAATAAACAAAATGACCATAACTATATATACGGTGATACGATAATACACACATCATACACTACATAAACCAAGTATAAACGCATAATGAACACCCAGAAATAATTACATAGATACACGCTCCTTAACAAACACACTATAAAATTATATAACAATAGTCACCTAATATACCCGGTGATACAAAAGTACGCGCGTTATAAACTTATCATCTACACAATGTTTAATCAGTATCTGACTATTATAGACATATTATCCACCCAGTAACACGCAAATACACACACCCTATAAATAATTTATATACATAGTGACGCATTAGTACGCACAAACGAAGCACTCTCAATAAACCTATTATAAACTTATTACAGGCATATTCATATTAACATACGCATAATCAATGTATCATATACATGGTAACACAATAGTTTCGGATCTTATAGCTAATTCATACATATTCCATGCGCATTATTTAAATTACACACTCAATCTCTCACAATATAAACTTGTCTTAAATTTATGCATTTATACACACTTACACACTTCTCATCCCACGGCATATTACATATGCATTTATACCATTGTTACTTATTACTACTAGTTATAATAATATACATACATATAGTTATATAATAGCGAGTTTAACGTCTGTAGACTAATTTAGACCTTGTAATCCACGAATAACATTATGCGACATCATAGATAATTGTTAATTAATAAGTTAATTAGCGAAATGCTCTCATATCTCTACAATTATCTAAGCACAACGCTATAATACAATGCGGCGATAAGTAATTAATCAGATAAGTTATCGTAACGCTAGTAATAATTGCGATATATCTAGAAATAACGATATAAATATTATATTATAATGCTAGTCCCGAAGCTTCTAGAACATTCAGGAACCGCCGGATCACGTGAAAATTTCGGACAAACACCGTGACCGGTTACTATTGCCCGGCGCGTGATACCCGTGACAAACAAGCGTGGCCAGGATCGGACCACATTGCGCGCGCTACAATTCAGAAGGTGGGAGCCCTCAGCGATCACGGGTATATAAACGGGAGTACCAGTGCGCTCAACATTCAGAGTATTCAGTTCTCGTCCAGACGGTTCAGATCATATTGAATATTCGGCTTTCGCCCCGACAGTAAAATCTGTTGTACGGTTCGTTCCGACCATTCAGTATTCGATCAGCAGTCAATACTCGATTCATACAGTACCCAGTAAATTCATTGTACGTACAGACAGTCATTTATACGATTTAATAATCGGTTATCTTTATAACATTCGATCGTACATACGCTCTTGCAAATTTTCACACAGTGTAATTAATATTATATCTTCGAATCAGTGTTTTCTAGTTTATTACTCGGTATTATTCACACAAAATCATTAACTCAGAGAGACTTCGAGACTAGCATATCGCGAATACTATTAATTAGCTTTCAGTTTCTTGCGTTTACTGTCGTATAAATTTATTCTTGATTAATTGTTTCCACTGTCACTATTATACTTCCTTTCTCTTTTTCGATTTCCACGGCGCTCACAATACATATCGAATTCTATCTATCACTTTTAAAGACATTTTATCTTAATTTTCATTCGCAGTAAATTATCTCTATCAACAATATAAGCATTATATCTTTTCCTCTCCAGGCAATCAGGTTATTATTAATGCCGTCTATCTATAATATCGTTTACGCGTCCGAAACCTGTCCGCGCGTGAAATTATAGTCAAAGGAAAGTTCTATTAACTAATGTTGTAATACTAATATTGTAGATCCACATTGTCGTGTACACCTGCGTGACAGTGTGCTCCCCAGTCGTTCCTGTAACACATAACAATTTAGTGAAGTGAGTACATTGTCGTAATTATTAAGATATATTCGTGTAATCATTAATATTGTTTACGTGTAATTACTCGAAATATACATACTTGTGTCAGTTCGCCCCTGTCCATTCCGGGCGTCGGTCATCTTTTCGGTGTCAATTCTTCTCGCCGTTAACCTCTCACGTCCATACCTGTAAATATAAAGACAAGCTTTCTATTCTAATTTTAATATTGAAATTATCGGGCAAATTAGTGCTACTTATCTGACGAGGTCATCCTTCCTTCAAGCCTACATCAGGCTCTCTCTTTCATCCTGCGGCGACGCGCGCCTCCTCCAGGGCGTTCTTGTATTCCTTATAGCTTCTTCCTTTATTTTTTTTTTCTTTTCTTTTTCCTTATCCGCTCACCAGTGGCAAGGTCCGCGACGTTCGCCTTGACATACCCAGAGTCTCAGATATCTGTAACTTATAATTGAAGAGATTAATATTTTATTCGGACGTCTTCATAGGGAGTGTCATTAGACTGTTACGTCCTGAGCGTTCGAGAGTGAGGTGCGGTTACGGTGGTTGGTGTACGCGGATCGCGGTGGCCGAGCGGTAAACCTGTCACGATCAGCGTAGCGGTGCACCGGAAACTAGAGGTCGGGACGTAATGGATAATAGGGAGGATGTGAAGTGAGTAGACAATGAGTACAGATTGTTTACGTATACTAATTTTTATGTATTTATCCTTATTTTATATTAAACATATATGTACAGTTATATTATATTTTTCAAGACGATTAGACAACTAATTCATGGACGGTTATCGGGAGGCGAATTGATAGGTGCTTCAGCGGACGACAAGATGCATACTCGCCCGAAGAAAGCCTGGGAGGAAATGATCCTCGGTTGCGTAATCCCGAAGTCTATCAACGGCGGGGGCACGGGCCACGGACGGTATTTGATGGGTGGTAAGGGCCTATGTGAGGAAGCGGCGAACCCGCTACTGGATGCCGGTGGAGTGACGGCGTCGTGTAGCTGGTCAGGGGTTGATGACTCCGATGTATGGGTTCCCGGTGGAGGGTAAGTGAAATACCCGACGGATGCTGGGCTCTGACTACCTGGTGGCGACGCAGCTGTTCGGACCGTCAGGTAGGAGCCGCCTTGGTATAGTGACCGAATGAGGCGCTTCAATTGGTGAGCACGCCCTGCTCGACGTGACCGACCCATGACGCAGCTAAGAAGGTAACCGAAATCATAATCAACGCCATAATTGAATACGCGGAGAGGTATAGACTGGGGTTAGCAATAGTAACGCGAGTGATGAAAAGGGAAAAAGAAAAAGAAAAGAGAAAAAAAAATATATGCGTTAAAGTAAATTGCTAAACGAGTTGACTTTACCTTATCTGACGGGTTGCGGGGACAGGGTGAGCCTTAATGAGTTTATTTTAATTTAATATTTATTCTATATTTTAGATCAAGAAGAGCGATCGGAGGAATTGTGAGAGACGCCCTGAGAGAGGCGCGGTTCGTGGACTGAGAGGAGGCAGATCGCCCTGACAGAGGCGCGCTGCACGCTAGGAGGCGGAATGCCCTGAAAGAGGCGCTCCTCGGAGAAGAGAGTCGTTCGCCCTGAGAGAGGCGTGCGACGTAGATAGGGGTAGTCCGGCTCTGAAGGAGGCGCACTACGAAGGGTGAAGGCAGAGCCGCCCTGGAAGAGGCGCACTGCTAGAAGGGACGTAGAATCGCTCTGAAAGAGGCACACTACGTAGGAAGGATGTAAGTCGCCCTGGAGGAGGCGCCCTACGGTGTAGGTAAGAATGGTTATCGCTCTCTGTCTAATGACATTCCCTATGAAGACGTCCGAATAAAATATTAATCTCTTCGATTATAAGTTACAGATATCTGAGGCTCTGGGTATGTCAAGGCGGACGTCGCGGACCTTGCCACTGGTGAGCGGATAAGGAAAAAGAAAAGAAAAAAAAAGAAGAAAGAAAGAAAAAAAAATAAAAGGAGAAGCTATAAGGAATACAAGAACGCCCTGGAGGAGGCGCGCGTCGCTGCTGGATGAAAGAGAGAGCCCGACGTAGGCTTGAAGGAAGGATGACCTCGTCAGATAAGTAACACTAATTTGCCCGATAATTTCAATATTAAAATTAGAATAGAAAGCTTGTCTTTATATTTACAGGTATGGACTCGAGAGGTTAACGGAGAAAAGAATTGACACCGAAAAGATGACCGACGCCCGGAATGGACAGGGGCCGCGAACTGACACAATTATGTATATTTCGAGTAATTACACGTAGACAATATGATTAATGATTACACGAATATATCTTAATAATTACGACTACGTACTCACTTCACTAAATTGTTATGTGTTACAGGAACCACTGGGGAACTGTCACGCGGGTGTACACGAAAATGTGGATCTACAATATTAGTATTACAACATTAGTTAATAGAACTTTCCTTTGACTATGATTTCGCGCGCAGACTGGTTCCGGACGCGTAAACGATATTATAGATAGGCGGCATTAATAATTGCTTGGAGAGGAAAAGATGTAACACTTATATAGTTGATAGGAATAATTTACTGCGAGTGAAAATTAAGATAAAATGTCTTTAAGAGTGATAGATAGAAATCGATATGTATTGTGAGCGCCGTGGAAATCGAAAAAGAGAAAGGAAGTATAATAGTGACAGTGGATACAATTAATCAAGAATAAATTTATACGACGGTAAACGTAAAAAACTGAAGGCTAATTAATAGTGTTCGCGATATGCTAGTCTCGAAGTCTCTCTGAGTTAATGATTTCGTGTGAATAATACCGAGTAATGATCTAGAAAACACTGATTCGAAGATACAATATTAATTACACCGTGCGAAAATTTGCGAGAGCGTATGTATGATTGAATGTTATAAGGATAACCGATTATTAAGTCGTATGAATGACTGTCTGTACGTACAATGAATTTACTGGGTACTGTATGAATCGAGTATTGACTGCTGATCGAATACTGATTATGCGAAAACTGAATGGTCGAAACGAACCGTACAACAGATTTTACTGTCGGGCGAAAGCCGAATACTCAATATGATCCGAACTGTCTAATGATCTGAACTGTCTGGGCGAGAACTGAATACTCTGTATCTTGAGCACACGGTGCTCCCGTTTATATACCCGTGGTCGCTGAGGGCTCCCACCTTCTGAATTATAGCTCGCGCAACGTGGTCCGATCCTGGTCATGCTTGTTTGTCACGGGTATCACGCGCCGGGCAATAGTAAGCGGTCACGGTGTTTGTCTAAAATTTTCACGTGATCCGGCGGTTCCTGAATGTTCTAGAAGCTTCGGGACTAGCATTATAATATAATATCTATATCGTTATTTCTAGATATACCGCAATTATTACTAGCGTTACGATAACTTATCTGATTAATTACTTATCGCCGCATTGTATTATAGCGTTGTACTTAAATAATCGTAGGGATACGAGAGCATTTCGCTAATTAACTTATTAATTAACAATTATCTATGATGTCGCATAATGTTATTCGTGGATTACAAGGTGTAAATTAGTCTACAGACGTTAAACTCGCTATTATATAACTATATGTATGTATGTATATCATTATAACTAGTAGTAAAAGGTTTATATATTTATATATACATATATATATATATATATATAAGTAATAATGGTATAAATGCACATGTAATATGCCATGATATATTTACAATGAATGGATGAGGAGTGTGTAAGTGTGTATAAATGCATAAATTTAAGACAAGTTTATATTGTGAGAGGTTGAGTGTGTAATTTAAATGATACGCATGGAATATTGTATGAATTAGCTATAAGATCCAAGACTATTGCGTTACCATGTATATGATACATTGATTATGTGTATGTTAATATATGAATATGCCTGTAATAAGTTTATAATAGGTTTATTGAGAGTGCTTCGTTTGTGCGTACTAATGCGTCACTATGTATATAAATTATTTATAGAGTGTGTGTATTTGCGTGTTACTGGGTGGATAATATGTCTATAATAGTCAGATACTGATTAAACATTGTGTAGATGATAAGTTTATAACGCGCGTACTTTTGTATCACCGGGTATATTAGGTGACTATTGTTATATAATTTTATAGTGTGTTTGTTAAGGAGCGTGTATCTATGTAATTATTTCTGGGTGTTCATTATGCGTTTATACTTGGTTTATGTAGTGTATGATGTGTGTATTATCGTATCACCGTATATATAGTTATGGTCATTTTGTTTATTATACATATGTATATTGTAATTATCATTCATCCTCAATAAAATGATAAAGAAGTTTTGAGAATATTATCACGTTCAAGTTATTTCAGACACCTTGTATAAGTAAGAGTTAATTAAGTAATTGTATATATTTGTATATATTTGAGTGTGACTATTTAACTTTAGTTATCTTCCAGAGCTTTATTCGTT